>NW_027142357.1:36599394-37234502 GCF_026170545.1 Melanerpes formicivorus | reverse complement strand
GGGTTTTTTCACTTGCAAGCATGCAGCACCACTGCTAGAGGTGAAGAGAAAGAGAAAGAGAAGAGAAGAGAAGAGAAGAGAAGAGAAGAGAAGAGAAGAGAAGAGAAGAGAAGAGAAGAGAAGAGAAGAGAAGAGAAGAGAAGAGAAGAGAAGAGAAGAGAAGAGAAAGAGAAGAGAAGAGAAGAGAAGAGAAGAGAAGAGAAGAAGAGAAGAGAAGAGAAGAGAAGAGAAGAGAAGAGAAGAGAAGAGAGAAGAGAAGAGAAGAGAAAGAGAAGAGAAGAGAAGAGAAGAGAAGAGAAGAGGAAGAGAAGAGAAGAGAAGAGAAGAGAAGAGAAGAGAAGGAAAAGAGAACCAGGCCAGGCTGGAAGAGACCTTCAAGATCATGACACTGAGAAGGCTCCAGTCAGCCCCAGGGCCCCTTCCTAAGTTACATTAAGCCCCTGGTTTGGGTGCCCAGGCAACACTGAAGGTGCTCTCAGCAGCAGGGCTGTGCCTTCCTTCCCTGTGGACACATGGACACTGTTAATCCTTCCACAGGCCACCCTGACCACCAGGACCTGCCTGCAGAGAGGTGCTGGGAAGCCAAGGAAGGAAGAACACAAGTTTTAAACAAATTCCCTTCATTAAGTCACATCAAATGTCATCACCATGTCACACAAAAATCTGTACTGGTTTGAAAGCAAATGGTCCCTGAGGCAGGAAAACAGGGAGAGTGCCCAGATTCCTGGGGGAATAGGAATGGAAAAGAGCCACTCAGTTGCATGTGCATCACAAACAGCAGCAGGACATCTGCAGAGGCTTTTATCTGGCACCATGCATGGTTCATAGATTCACAGAAAGGTTTGGGTTGGAAAAGACCTTAAAGATGATCCAGTTCCAACCCCCCTGCCATGGGCAGGGACACCTTCCACCAGACCAGGCTGCTCAAGGCCTCATCCAACCTGGCCTTAAACACTGCCAGGGAGAGGGCATCCACAGCTTCTCTGGGCAACCTGTTCCAGTGTCTCACCACCCTCACTATAAAGAATTTCTTCCTAATCTCCAGTCTAAATCTCCCCTCCTCAAGCTTCAATCCATTGCCCCTTATCACCACAAGCCCTTGCCAAAAGTGCAGCCTTTCTGCCAGCTCTTGACATGCCAGGGATGGGGGCACCTTGCTCTGCTCCCTGGCACCCCAGCATGGTTCAAGGGCAGGCCTGTGCCCACCACACCCTCCTGTGTCTGCCAGAGCACCCCTAGTCATTGGTACCTGCTGCTTTCCTCCCAGAGAAGCAGAGCCTATTTTTATTCCCTCTCTCCATGACTCACAGGAGAGGATCTTCTCTGCCATCTGCTCACAGGACAGCCTGGCACTGATATTCTGGGGCCTGGAATCCTTCCTCCTCTCCCAGGCTCATGGGATGAGCAGATCTGGCCCCACTTTGCTGCCCACCACCCCATTCAGATGCTGCCATACCCACTCACCAGATGGCACCTTGCTTTCACACTGGGATGCTGCTGACAGCGGCTCAGTGTGCTGCCAGCACTGTCCTCCTGCCACCAGTTCTTGACCCTCAGCTCTGACCAGTGAGCCTGGCCAGCTCCCCATGGGGGGCAACCAAAAATCACCCCACTCCTGCAGCTCCAATGTGGTTGTGCCAGGCTCTGGGAGATGAAGAAACAGTGTGGGCATCACTGCACCCAGCACTCTGCCTGCATCTGCTCCAGATCAGCAAGCTGGGGACAGGGAAGGTCTCAGCCCCTCTTGTCAGAGACCATATGCTTCCCAGCAGAAACCAATCTGGTCTAGTGGGAGGTGTCCCTGTCCATAGCAGGGCAACTGGAACTAGATCTGTAAAGTCTCTTCCAACCAAACCCCTCTGTGATTCTGTGACTCATCACAGAATCAGCTTTAAGGAGGGATGGTGCCCCTGTACTGGGCACTGGTGAAGCCACACCTCAAATACTGGGTTCAGTGTTGGGACCCTCACTCCAAGAAGGACATTGAGGGGCTGGAGTGTGTCCAGAGAAAGGCAACAAAGCAGGGGAAGGGAGCATACAGCTGAGGTGAGCTCTCAAACACCTCAAATATTGTATCATTGTGGCAGGGCTCCACACCCCTGCCCTGTGAGCCCAGCACACACAGATGTTTACAAAACATCTGGGTCTATCCACACATTGATCAGACCAAGATGGAAAGGTTGAACTCTCCTGCTAAAGCATCCATGGCAAGGCACACAGCTGAGCAGCTGCCTCCAGCAAACTGGGAAGAACTGGGGACACCTTGCTCTGCAGCCACCCCCACAGGCAAGGCTGTGGATCAAAGCCATCCCGAGAGGAAGGAGAAGGAGAAGGAGAAGGAGAAGGAGAAGGAGAAGGAGAAGGAGAAGGAGAAGGAGAAGGAGAAGGAGAAGGAGAAGGAGAAGGAGAAGGAGAAGGAGAAGGAGAAGGAGAAGGAGAAGGAGAAGGAGAAGGAGAAGGAGAAGGAGAAGGAGAAGGAGAAGGAGAAGGAGAAGGAGAAGGAGGAGAGGAGAAGGAGAAGGAGAAGGAGAAGGAGAAGGAGAAGGAGAAGGAGAAGGAGAAGGAGAAGGAGAAGGAGAAGAAGGAGGGGAAGAAGAAGATGGAGAATGGGGACAGGGATGGGGAAGGGGAAGAGGAAGAAGAAGGAGGAGAAGGGGGAAGAAGGGGAAAGGGGGAAGGGGGATGGGGAAAGGGAAGGGGAAGGAGAAGAAGGGGAAGAAGGAGAAGGAGAAGGGGAAGAAAGAAGGGAGTAGGAGGTGAAGGTTGATCCGGGATATGTGTGAGTGTGGTGAGGCACAAGGAGGCCACAGGGGTTTGGATCAGTGGAGGACACCCAGAGGGTCTCTGCACCCCGCAGGGAGCTGGGGTCTGGGGGGTGATCCCCCGCGCCGTGGAGGCATCTCCAAGGATGCCGGTGCCGTGCCTGACGTCTCAGACAAGTTGAGCTGAACTCTTCTGCTGTAATGATGTAATTAGGTAGCAGGGTTCAGCCGCCGCGCGCGTTCCGCCGCTTCCAGCCATCTGCTTCCACATTTGTTCTGGTGCGTGCCAGACTCCGGCGTGCCTCTGCTCTAATAGTAATTAATGAAACTGTTAATAAGCCACATATATCATGCTATGCTGCAATCATTTATCAAAGGATAATGTTATGAGACAAATTATAGATAACAATTATAGAAAATGGCTTACACCACCCCGACGCCGCACGCCGCTAACTACTTTCTTTACTCTCCCCTCCTTAATGAATTCCCCTAATTAATTTAATGCAGGGCTTTCTGTGTAATTTGAAATTTAAAACCAGCGCTGGGTCAGCTTGTAACCGTCCTCTTTTGCATGCTGTCTGCTTCTACAAGACACCTATTAGCTAAACATGACCTCTATGCAAATCACCCGGCCCCGCTGCCGCTGCCGCTCCCCGGCCGTCCTCCTGTGCCGGGGCGCACGTACCCGGGGCCAGGCGGAATCTAGGCCGCTATTTATAACCAGAAAGAACAAATAAATAAGCCAGGAAAGGGTTCTTCTAATCTGGGATTACATAACCAGCTCTGGTTTTTGGGGGGGGGGGGGGGGGGGGGGGAAGCTGCTCTCCAGCAGACCTGGTCGTGGCTGCCTAAACATAGAACTTCGCCACCATCCTGCACCAAGCGTCACCCCCAGCCCCAGGAGAAAGAGGTCAGCTGAAACTTAGCTCCAGAAGTTCACAGAATGGATGGGGTTTGGAAGGGACTTCTGGAGATCATCCAGTCCAATCTCCCTGCCAAAGCAAGGGGCACCCACAGCAGCTTGCCCAGCAGCACAATGGCCAGATGGCTTTGGAAGCTCTCCAGAGAAGGAGATTCCACAACCTCTCTGGGCAGCCTGCTTCAGGACTCCAGCACCCTCACAACAAACAAGTTTCTCCTCCTCTTCAGATGGAACCTCCTGGCTTCCAGTTTGTGCCTTTTGCCTCCTGTCCTGTCCCTGGGCACCACTGATAAGTCTGGCCCCAGCCTCTTGCCCCTCACAGGTTCTTTAGTTCTTGCTGAGCATTGCTTAGATCCCCTGTGGGGCTTCTCTTCTCCAGGCTCCACTGCCCCAGGGCTCTCAGCCTTTCTTCCTCACAGAGATGCTCCAGGCCCCTCAGCACCTTCAGAGCCTCCACTGGACTCTCTCCAGGAGACCATTTGCCTTCTTGGCCATGAGATAGAATAGAATAGAATAGAATAGAATAGAATAGAATAGAATAGAATAGAATAGAATAGAATAGAATAGAATAGAATAGAATAGAATAGAATAGAATAGAATAGAATAGAATAGAATAGAATAGAAAGAATAGAGGAAGAGGAAGAGGAAGAGGAAGAGGAAGAGGAAGAGGAAGAGGAAGAGGAAGCACTGAATATTGCTGGCTCATGTGGAACTTGTCCATTAGCACTCACAGGTCCTTCTCCACAGAGCTGCTTGCCAGCAGGTCATTCCTCTCCTGTACCGGTGCAGGTGGTTGTTCCTCTCAAGAGGCAGCACCTTACACTTCCCCTGGTTCAACTTCACGAGGTTCCCTTCTGCCCAACCTCCCATCCTGTCCAGATTCAAATGGAAAAAAAATCCAGAAGCCTTCCAAAATAGAAACATAAACTTCAGTTTCTAAACCTTCAGGTTTTTAGGCAGCCAGCACACAGCTGCCCAACATTTCCCAGTTTCCCACACCTACCCTTTTGTGGTTTTCCTGCAGAAAACCACCATGAACTCTTCTTCCAGAGCCTGAGTTTCCATTCTGGTCTGACTGTGTCATTGTTGTGTGTGGAGACTACAGGAAAGTCACTGGATACACTGACAGGATAGATGAGCTACCAGGGGATTAAACAATTCAGTGTTGCCCAGGCTTTTCATGACTGAATTTCCCTCATGAGAGGAAGAAGACATCCCCACCAGGGAGGTCACAGCTAGGAACTGTTGGAATGGGCTGCCCAGGGAGGTGGTGGGGTTAATGTTTCTGGAGGTGTTTAAGAAGAGACTGGATGAGGCACTCAGTTGATAAGTTGGTAAGTTAGGGTTGGGTGATCAGTTGGACTTGATGATCTTGGGATTGGACATGGCTCTTGAAGCCATGGTTTAGCAGTCATGAGGTGTTGGGTGACAGGTTGGACTTGATGATCTCTGAGGTCTTTTCCAACCTCATTGATTCTATGATCTTGGAGGTCTCTTCCAACCTGGCTGATTCTGTGAGTGATTCTGTGACCTACTGCTCACAAAACACACAGTGAGGTAAAGCTCCTCTCTGCTGGAAGTTACCTGAGAACTTAGCTCAGACGTTGAGGCTCCCCTGTGGTTTACCAGCACGCTGCAGGACACAGCTGTGTCTGTGTCATGCACGAACCCACTACACCAGGACATCAACAGCTTGTGTCTGGGGAAGTGGTGGATTGCACTGAGGAGCAGGCAGAACTTTTCTGGCACACAATTTGACTCCACCTGGCTCTTGGTCAGCATTTGCCAAGGCTCACCTAGATAACTTGCAGGGTGGTTTAGGTTTCTGGACCTGGTTCCTAACAGTAAGGTCTGGGGTTCTGTCACTGCACACTCAAGCCATGCCACCTGAGAGGCTGGCAAAGTCTGCCTTGTGTGAGGCCTTCTGCAGTGCTGATGTAAATGTAACCCCAATTCCAGCGTCAGGTGACAAAAAAAGTAAATCATCATTCCTACCAGTAACAGAATCATGGAATCCCAGGCTGGGTTGGGTTGCAAGGGAGCTTTCCAAGTCACATAATCCAGTCTCTGGTGAGACTTCACCTGGAGTATTGCATCCAGTTCTGGGCTCCCCAGTTCAAGAAGGACAGGGATCTGCTGGAGAGAGCTCAACAGAGAGCTAGCAGGCTGATGCAGGGACTAGAGCACTGCCCTGTGAGGAGAGGCTGAGAGCCCTGGGGCTGATTAGTCTGGAGAAGACTGAGAGGGGATTTAATCAATGTTTATCAATATCTGAGGGCTGGGGGTCAAGAGGGAGGCAACAGGCTCTGCTCACTTGCACCCTGGCATGGGACAAGGGGCAATGGATAGAAACTCCAGCACAGGAGGTTCCACCTCAACATGAGGAAGAACTTCTTCACTGTGAGGGTCACAGAGCACTGGAACAGGCTGCCCAGAGGGGTTGTGGAGTCTCCTTCTCTGGAGACTTTCCAGCCCCATCTGGATGTGTTCCTGTGTGACCTGTGCTGGATTCTATGCTCCTGCTCTGGCAGGGAGGTTGGACTCCTTCAGAGGTCCCTTCCAACCCTTAACATTCTCTGATCCAATGTCAGCAGGGACATCTGCAACTAGAGCAGGTTGCTCAGAGCCCCAAGCAATGTGGCCTGGAATGATTCTAGGAATGGGGCATCTACCACCTCTCTGGGCAACCCAGGCCAGGGTCTCACCACCCTCAGTGCAGAATGAAGGTTTTCTTTGGAATGATTTGCATTGTTAACTTAGACCTTAGGAAGTGAGCAAAGGAGCTGTTGTGCCCCACATCATGGGCTGCCTCAGCTGTGTCTGGCCAGCATCTCCCAAGCTTCAGCATTCTTCCAAGACTTCTCTTTGAATCACAGAATTGTTAGGGTTGGAAGGAAGCTCAAGGATCAGCCAGTTCAAATCCCCCTGCCATGGGCAGGGACACCTCACACTGCAGCAGGTTGCTCACAGCCACAGCCAGCCTGGCTGCAAAAACCTCCAGGGATGAGGCTTCCACCACCTCCCCGGGCAACCTGTGCCAGTCTCTCACCACCCTCATGGGGAACAACTTCTTCCTAACATCCAATCTCAATCTACCCATTTCTAGTTTTGTTCCATTCCACTTTCATAGTCCTATCACTCCCTAACACCCTAAAAAGTCCCTCCCCAGCTTTCTTGTAGGCCCCCTTAAGATACTGGAAGGCCACAATAAGGTCTCCTGGGAGCCTTCTCTTCTCCAGACTGAACAGTCCCAACTCCTTTCAACATTCTCTTTCTTTTACAGTACTAAAATATGACACAAACACCCAGACTGACTTACTACAATGCTACCTCCTCCTCTGGGACACTGCTGGCTGCCAAAAGTGTTGAGTTTTCATCTTGAAGTCAGCCTGCTGCTGTACTTCTCATCTGACACTTCAGATTATTATAATGATGGAGTAGCCCTGGTGAAATTAATTCCTCCCTACAAAAGCAGCTGTCTTGTGTCAAGGAATCTGCTCAGCTATCTGGAACTTTACACTTGCCAGGGAGGAGAGCCAAAGAGAGATTTCCTGACCACACCACAACAGCAACTGCTTTGTCAGAACTCCTAAATGTGAAGATGAAGCTTAGAGGAACATCTTGGGTCTCACTTTCAACCCTGTGCAGGGCTGGACCTTGCTGGTGATGTGCCCAGCTATTGGGGAAAAGCCTGGATGGGCTTTCCCATCTACAGAGGATCACACAAGAGGTCCCTGGAGGGCTGAGTGCTCACCAGCTCCCTGGTGGGTCCTCCTGCACATGGTAACAAGCAGGATAAAAAGGAGCCAGCAATGCCAGCGTGGCAAAGGAACCCGCAGCCTGTGGTCTATCAGGAGCTTTCATTTGTGAACTGAAGGGATTATTTTAAGTGTAATCTGGACTCCAGGCTCCCTCACTCGAACAGCTACTCCTTTCTTTCCCTTTTAGCAGCCCTTTTGTAATCTTATCCCTCCCTCCCCCTGCCTGCAAGCCCTGCAGTAGCACCATCCCCACACAAACCCCGCTGCCACGTTGCAGGGGAGTCGGTTTCACAAGGAGAAAGCCCTGAAAAAGGAACTAGCAGAAGAACCTGTTCTGTTCTTCTCGACCTCACACCACCATAATCCAAGGCTGGGCTCTGAAATGACTGTTTCTATAAAGAATATGAACCTAATGCCACACACACACACACTCATTTCTTTTCCTTTCAGTATTCACGTGCACTGCTAAGGATTTTTGCTCTGCCACGTCAGTGTCCCTTCCCTGAGTTTTCACCACTGGTGTCCACACACTGCAGCTGGTCTTGCAGATCTTTACCCTGACCACGTCCTACAGGTGCCACCCTAGCCATGCAGCCCTGCCCCCACTCGTGGGCTGAGTGTTCACCAAAGGAGGGAAGCTGCTTGACAGGGATTCTGGGACAAGGAATTGAGTCTGCCCGGCAGGACAGAGAGGCGGTGCCTGGTGACAGGATTCCACGGCAAGGCTCCAGGCAGTGGTGGGATGGCAGAGACTGCCCAGTTGTGGTTGTGCTCAGATGGTGCCATTCAGTGATGAGGGGTCTTGTGTGAATGCCCCAGCATGCAGAGCTCACCCCAACAGATGCAGCTTCATCCTTTGCAGAACATCTCCCCAACATCCTAACCCCACACAAGTCACCCTAAACAACTACATTTGCAGGAACAGATTCTGCTGAGGACCACTGTGTCCAGCTCTGGAGTCCTCAGCACAGCAGACATGGACCTGTTGGAGCAGGAGAAGACACAGCAATGCTGGGAGGGCTGGAAGCCCTCTGCTGTGAGGACAGGCTGAGAGAGTTGGGCTTGTTCAGCCTGGAGAAGAGAAGGCCCCAGGGAGATCCCTGAGCAGTCTTCCAGTGCCTAAAAGGGCTGATCAGAAAGCTGGGAACAGGCTTTAGATCGAGGCCTGTTGTGACAGGGCAAAAGGATGATGGTTTGACACTCAAATAGGGAGATTAGGACTGGAGAGAACAAAGGAATCTATTTACACTAAGCATTGCACAGCCTGGCACTGTGGCACCTGTGGATGCCAGGGGACACTGGGGTTCACCACATCCTGGTGCTAACCCATAACCATAGCTACACAGACCCAACTGGGCACGGCAGGGCTGCCAGATGGGCTGGTTCTAGAGCTCTCTGCAAAGCTCACCTGAGCAGAGCTGTGGTCTGGTCCTTGCAGGCAGCCCCAGCTCTTGCCTGCCAACACTTCCAGTACAGCCAGCACAGCCAGCACATCTTGCCACGTATCCAGTGGTCCAGCACAGGAGCAGGAGGGGTGGTTCCTCAGCTCCTTTTTTTAGCCCAGTTTTGGCTCAGCCCCCTTGGCTGAAAAGCTTTGCCTCCCTTGACCAGCATCACTTGGCCATGGCTCCTGTACCCTGTCACCAAAGGGTGAATGTGAAGAACTCATCTTAGTCTACAGCCTTATTTGACAACTGTCACCTACAACCAGTTCCCATACACTGCTCCAGTTCTGTGCAACCACTTAGATGCATTAAAAAGAGTGTGGCTAGCAGGTCAAGCGAGGTTCTTCTCTACACCGCCCTGCTGAGGCCACAGCTGGAGTCCTAGTTCCAGTTCTGGGCTCCCCAGTTCAAGAGAGATAGCTGCAAAGATGCTGAGGGGCCTGGAGCATCTCTGTGAGGAGGAAAGGCTGAGAGCCCTGGGGCTGTTGAGCAGCCTGAGAGATCTGAGCAATGCTCAGCAAAAACTAAAGGACCTGTGAGGGGCAAGAGGCTGGGGCCAGACTCTTGTCAGTGGTGCCCAGGGACAGGACAAGGGGCAAAGGGCACAAACTGGAACCCAGAAGGTTCCACCTGAAGATGAGGAGAAAGTTGTTTGGTGCGAGGGTGCTAGAGCCCTGGAGCAGGCTGCCCAGAGAGGTTGCAGAGTCTCCTTCTCTGGAGAGCTTCCAAAGTCACCTGGCCATTGTGCTGCTGGGCAAGCTGCTATGGGTGCCCCTTGCTTTGGCAGGGAGATTGGAGTGGATGATCTCCACAAGTCTCTTCCAAGCCCCAGCACGATGGGATTCGGGGACACTCGTAACCAGTGCGGTGTTTGCAGCCCCGCTCCCCGCGGGCTGCCCCAGCACTCTGAAGCCGCTCACGATGAATCCCCGCCGGAGCCCGTTTGCCCGAGCCGGTGCCACGCAGACAGCCCCGCCGGGCGCCCCGGACGCCGCTGCCGTGGGCGGGGAGCGCCGGATCAGAGCCCGGGCGGAGGTGCGGGCCCGGGCCGGTTTGCCCTGGTGTTGTGTTACAGCGTGGCTCCGGGCGCTGGGTGGGGCGAGGGGAGCCCGGCCCGGCCCGGCGCTGTCCCTCCTCCCCGCTCCCTCCGGGCACGGCGTGGCGGCGGCGGCCGCGGTGCTCTCTGCAGCCCGGCCCGGGGATGAGCGGGCTGCAGCGGCTGTTCCGCGGCAGCGGCCGTGTCCTGGCCTTCGTCTTCGCCGCCTCCGTCGCCTGGCTGCTCCTCGACATGGCTGCGCTCCGCCTCTCCCTCGGCGACGCCGGCGGGAGGCTGCTGCGGGAAGCGGCGGAGCGGGGATGGGCAGGGCTGGGAGGCAGCCCCCGACCGGACCCCTCCAGCGGGCTGCCCCGGCGCGGGGGCGGAGCGAGCCCGGCCCCCCGGGCAGCCCCCGGGCTGCCGAGCCCCCCGCCCGGCATCAGGGGGCAGATCGGGCAGCGCCGCGGGGCTCGCCCGGCTCCGCCGTGGGCGGCTCTGGGCCGGAGGCGCGGTGCGGGGCCCGGGGCAGCCCGTGAACCCCCGTGGAAGTCCCTCGCCCCGGCCCCACCGGCCCTCGCCCCGGCCCTCGGGGCCACCGAGGCTGCCCGGCGGGCTGGGCACACAGTGGTGGAGGGACGCGGACACAGCACCAGCAGGAGCTGGTATCGAGCTGCGGACGCGGCGGGCACCGCCAGCCCGCCTCCCGCCACATCGGGGCCGGAGGAGACGGAGCCGGGAGAGAGGAAAGCGCCTTCCCAAAGTCGCTTCGTCCTCGTCGGCAAAGGCGGCGCAGAGCCCGGCGGCTCCGCAGCCCCGAGCCCGGCACCCAGCTCTGCGGGGAACCTCACGAAGAGCCGGGAAGAGTCGCAGCGTGAGGAGGAAAAGGATGCTCATGCCGCCAGTGCCAGCCCCCGGGCTGTGGCACAGGGTGGCTCGACGCTCGGTGCGAGGAAGGGAACGGCTCAGGGGGCTCCTTCCACCAGCAGACACAAGCGGGAGCGGACGGATGGCACCCCGGGAACGCACCGGGTCCTGGCCATGGACGCAACGCTTGCCCCCAGAGACCCCCGAGCCCCCGGGCAGTTTGGGCGCGCGGTTGCAGTCCCCAGCAGTAAACAAGAAGAAGCCAAAAGCAGGTGGAAAGAAGGGAACTTTAATGTCTACCTCAGCGACATGATCCCCGTGGACCGAGCCATAGCAGACACCAGGCCTGCCGGGTAAGATCCGCGGCTGCCCCTGGGCACATCCCTGCTCCGTGGCTCCCAGGAAAGTTGCTGGGCACATGGCGGGCTGCTGGGCACATGGCGGGCTGCTGGGCACACCAAGGTCTTTGTCCATGGTAGCCAGGAGTTGGCTTTGCTTTCCCAGGTGAGAGCATCTTCTCGCTGAACATGACACTGGGAGAAGTTTGGAAATTGCCTTGCCTCCCTGAGCCCAGTGGTGTCCAGTTAAAGCACATAGGTCTTCGGCCTCTGTTCCCTGACACCCTTATCTGGGCTATTGGGTGCAGCACCAAGCTCTGTTTGGTTCAGCATTCCTTTACCTGGTTGCTGGAGCGCTCCTGCAGTCTAGCCATTTGCTCTGTCACCTGCCCGGAGCTGCGCTCACACCTCAAGCGGATGCTGCCCTTCGCTTGAGGCAGAGGTATCCCAAGAGTCCCCCACCCAGAGAGCTCCCTGGGGCTCCAGAGGTCTCTGCAGGAGCAGAGATCACCCACGGAAGCTTTGGTTTGGAGATCTTGGTCAGTTACAGCTGTCCCCACAAAATGTGGGGGGCATGGTCTGGTGGTGACCTGGCAGTGAAAGGTTAACAGTTGGACTTGATGATCTTAAAGGTCTCTTCCAGCCTAAACCATGCCATGATTCTGCAAACCTCAGGACTGCACTTCAGGAAAGTGCAATACTTCTCCCTGCCATGGAGAAGAGAACAGTGAGGTGTGGGCAGCACCTCACAGGCCACTGTTATGGTAACCCCAGTCAGGGAATCATAGAATCAATAAGGTTAGAAATGACCTCAGAGATTATCAAGTATCAGTATCACTAACGTTGGAAAAGACCTCAAAGATCATCAAGTCCAACCTGTCACCCAACACCTCATGACTACTAGACCATGGCACCAAGTGCCACATCAAATCCCTTTTTTCAGCACCTCCAGGGATGGTGACTCCACCACCTCCCTGGGCAGCACATTCCAATGGCTAACAAACTCTCTCTGGGAAGAACTTTCTCCTCACCTTGAACCTAAACTTCCCCTGGCACTGTTTGAGACTGTGTCCTCTTGTTCTGGTGCTGGTTGCCTGGGAGAAGACACCAACCCCCACCTGGCTACAATCTCCCTTCAGGTAGTTGTAGAGGGCAATGAGGTCTCCCCTGAGCCTCCTCTTCTCCAGGCTAAGCAACCCCAGCTCCCTCAGCCTCTCCTCACAGGGCTGTGCTCCAGACCTCTCCCCAGCCTTGTTGCCCTTCTCTGGACACGTTCAAGAGTCTCAATGTCCTTCTTAAACTGAGGGGCCCAGAACTGGACACAGGACTCAGGATGTCCCACAGTACAATGCAGAAAGGTTCCCACAATGCGGGCCATGTTCACCTGGAAGCTGAGAGGCTGAGGGACCTGCTGCTGTTGAGCCGGGAGAAGAGCAGCCCCAGAAGGGATCTTCTCAAAGCTGATCAATATATATGGGGGCCAGAGTATTTTCATTGGTGGCTGGTAACAGGACAAGGGGCAATGGGCACAAACTGGAAGCCAGGAGCTTCCATCTGAAGAGGAGGAGAAAGTTGTTTGGTGTGAGGGTGCTGGAGCCCTGGAGCAGGCTGCCCGGAGAGGTTGTGGAGCCTCCTTCTCTGGAGAGCTTTCAAACCCATCTGGCCATTGTGCTGCTGGGCAAGCTGCTGTGGGTGCCCCTGCTTTAGCAGAGGGGTTGGACTGGTTGATCTCCAGAAGTCTCTTCCACCCCCCACCATGCTGGGACTCTGTGAGTCCCTGACACATGAAGGAATGACACAGGGAAGGAGGCAGACAACTACGGCTGCTTTCTGGTGGGCAGAGGGTGCCAGCTGCAGAAGCCACACAGAAAATAACCATGGGCACTCCAAGCCAGCACTGTGTTTGGCTTTTGAGAGCAAAGCCCAGGAGCTGTGGAGCAGAAACACCTCTCAGGAGCACCTGTAGGCCTCGGTGAGCCATGCAAGCTGCCTGGGAGGAGACATCATCCCTGTCCAGACATCGCAGGGAACGCCTTGGCCAAACAGGGGTGTGCCGGGGGATAGGCGCTGCCACGGTGCACATGGGGCCACCAGCAGGTCCTCTGGGGCATGTGCAGGCTCTGACCTCAGCCTGTTGGCACAGCTGCAGCCACCTCACAGCAGCATTCTTGGCAGCTGTCAGGAATCAAACAGCACATTACCTTTTTGTTAGAGGTTCCCAGTCTTTCCCAGTTCATCCTCTGCTTTGTCTCATGGTCCTTGCTGGGGTACTGGACTAGACCACTGAAATGTGGCCAGCAAGGAACTTGTCCTGTGGAGGCTCCAGTCTGCCTCTCCCTGTGCTGATGCTTGCTGAGGGCTGTGCCTCAGCAGAAAAACCTGCAGGACAAGTCCCACCAAGGAGGACAGAGATGCCTAAGCCACTCAGGTGGAAGGCCCTGGTAGCCAGAAGCATGTGGGGATCACTCCCTGCAGAACACAGTTCAGGAGCCCTGGACTCTGCAAGAGTGGTCAGGCATTGGAACAGGCTGCCCAGGGAGGTGGTGGAGTCACCATCCCTGGAGGTGTTCCAGAAACCTGTGGCCATGGCACTTTGGGACATGTTTTAATGGCCATGGTGGGGTTGGGTTGAAGGTTGGACTGGATGATCTTAGAGGTCTCTTTCAAGCCACACAATTCTATGATTCTTTGACCCTGTTTCAGTCCAGGATTGTGGCAACAGTAATGAAGGTCCTTGTGTGCCCCTGACTTTTCCACACACTAGCTTCACTAGCTCCACTGTAGCTTCTCTGGGAAAGCCAAGTGAACAGAGTTTAGGAAAGAGCCCAGTTTTCCTGGCAGGATGGCATGGTACAGTCTGGGTGAGGTGGCGTGGGTGGGGAGGGACCCCAGCTGTGCTTGCCAGCTGGAAGAGGCCAACACTGGGCACCCCTGGACCTCAGCCTCAAGTTGCACCAGGGGTGGTTTAGGCTGGACATGAGAAAAAATTCCTTCCCCAGCAATGCTGTCAGGGCCTGGCCCAGGATGCCCAGGGCAGTGGTGAAATCCCCATCCCTGGAGGGGTCTCAAAGCCATAGAGATGTGGTGCTGAGGGCCATGGTTTAGTGGTGACCTGACAGTGCTGGGTGAAGGGTTGGACTTGATCTGAAAGGTCTCTTTCAACCCAAACAATGCCATGAGTTAGGTGCCAAGTAACCCTTCATGGAGATATCCATTACCCTCACTCTGAACAGTGAACCAGCTCTTTTCTTCCACTGAGGCCATCCCATGGGCTCCCAAGCCCTGTGGGTGCTGGGAGCATCACAGAACCCTTTCCCTGCAGCATTCCCCAGGGCCAGGGGTGCAGAGCTGGGGCTGGCCTCCCTCTCTGGGGCTTTGGCACCATTTGCTCACAGAGAAGAGGTACTGTCACCTGGGAGTAGGGAGGTGAAGGTAGAGGTCCCTGAGCACATCCTGTCCTGTGGACTGCCCACAAGAGGGTCCAGGGCTGTGTGGGGAGTCCCCCCACTCACCCCTCTGCTCCCTCTCCCAACACAACCCCATGGCAGGGCTTTGCCTCCACGCTTCACATTTGGCATTCTCAGCATCGCAGCTTTTCCCAGCAGAGGCTGAGCAGGGAGGTTCTCAGGAGCATGGTGGGCCCTTCCCTGTGAGCCTGGCTTGCTGTTGCAGGTGCTCTGATCAGCAGGTTCACAACGACCTGCCCACCACCACCATCATCATGTGCTTCGTGGATGAAGTGTGGTCCACCCTCCTCCGCTCCGTCCACAGCGTCCTCAGCAGGTCTCCCCCCAGCCTGATTGAAGAAATCATTCTGGTGGACGACTTCAGCACTAAAGGTAGGTGAGGCTGCTTCTGCCTTTATGAAACTCATCTAGCTCGAGGCCAAAATGCAATTTGTTCTCTGTAATTCAATTCTGCGGAGCAGAGAGAAACGATTTTTTCTCCTCTGGCTCAGTCGAGGCCTCAACACTCTCACCAAGCTGTGTGGTGCAGCAGACAGGCTGGAGGGAAGGGAGGCCATCCAGAGGGACCTGGACAGGCTGGAGAGGTCAGCCCATGACAATCTCATGAGGTTCAACAAGATCAAGTGCAAGGTTCTGCATCTGGGTCAGAGCAATCCCAAGCACTGATACAGGCTGGGCAGTGACTGGCTTGAGAACAGCCCTGAAGAAAAGGACTTAGGAATGCTGGAGGATGAGAAGCTCAACAGGAGCCAGCAGTGAGCACTTGCAGCCCAGAAAGCCAACCAGAGCCTGGGCTGCAGCAAGAGAAGCAGAGCCAGCAGGGAGAGGGAGGTGATTCTCCCCCTCTACTCCACTCTGCTGAGACCCCACCTGGAGCACTGTGTCCAGTTCTGGAGCCCCTAGCACAGGAAGGAGCTGGAGGTGCTGGAAGGTGTCCAGAGAAGGGCCATGAGGATGAGCAGAGGGCTGGAGCTGCTCTGCTATGAGGACAGACTGAAGGAGTTGGGGCTGTTCAGTCTGGAGAAGACAAAGCTCCCAAGAGACCTCATTGTGGCCTCCCAGGATCTGAAGAGGGCTACAAGAAAGCTGGGGAGGGACTTTTGAGGGTGTCAGGGAGTGATAGGACTGGGGGGAATGGAACAAAACTAGCAATGAGTAGATTCAGTTTGGATGTTAGGAAGAAGCTCTTCCCCATGAGGGTGGTGAGAGACTGGCACAGGCTGCCCAGGGAGGTGGTGGAAGCCTCATTCCTGGAGGCTTTTAAGACCAGGCTGGATATGGCTCTGGGCAACTTGATCTAGTGTGAGATGTCCCTGCCTGTGGCAGAGGAATTGGAAGTGGATGATCCTTGAGGTCCCTTCCAACCCTAAAGGTTCTATGATACCTCTCCAGATGAGCTCTGAGGGGTGGCTGCAGTAGACCAAGATGTAGCTTCTGCCCAACACCCTGCCAGACTGTCATTCACATCTCTCCCATCCCAGTTCATCCAGTTAAACAGCTGCTACTTTTGCAGCTGTGCATCACTAAGTTTGCTCTCATGTGCTGGAGGCTGGTGGAGGCAGCAGGAGGTCCAGGAGCCCCAGGGAGCTCAGTCCTACCCCAACCATTACATCTCCAGGACATCCTGGATCAAGGGCTTGTACCTTCACAAAGACACCATCACCCTGCTCCATGCAGTGCCCAGGGGAGTGCCCTGTGTTCTCAGAGCTGGCAGCAGGGGACCACAGTGTGCATTGTAGAATCAGAGAATGCTCTGGGTTGGGAAGATCTTTAAAGATCATCAAGTCCAGCCCTAACTTTCTAGGTTGCTTGGAGAACAGGAGAGGTGCAGTAAAAGCCACAGTGAGCCAAGTGTTTGCACCTGCAGGGTGGCTTTGCTTGTGCACTCAGGCCTTCTAGATGCTATCAAACATCTGTCTGGTAATGCTTCAGCTCTGCTGACTTCACCCCTGAACAGTCCAGCAATGAGGTCATTTTCCAGCTGCGAGTTCTTCAGGGAAAGTGCTGTCTCAGAACAACTTCAGAGCTCCTGCCACATACACAGTCAGCCTACACAGAGTCCCAGCATGGTGGGGCTTGGAAGAGACTTCTGGAGATCATCCAGTCCAACCCCTCTGCTAAAGCAGGGGCACCCACAGCAGCTTGCCCAGCAGCACAATGGCCAGGAGGGTTTGGGATCTCTCCACAGAAGGAAACTCCACAACCTCTCTGGGCAGCCTGCTCCAGGGCTCCAGCACCCTCACACCAAACAAGTTTCTCCTCCTCTTCAGATGGAACCTCCTGGCTTCCAGTTTGTGCCCATTGCCCCTTGTCCTGTCCCTGGGCACCACTGACAAGAGTCTGGCCCCAGCTTGTTGTTTCCCCCTCCCCTCCCCAGTCCTTTATCTCTTGCTGAGCACTGAGAAGATGCCCTTTCAGGCTGCCCTTCTCCAGGCTCAACTGCCCCAGAGCTCTCAGCCTTTCCTCTTCACAGAGATGCTGCAGGCCCCTCAGCAGCCTCCACTGGACTCTCTCTGGTACTGCCATGTCTCCCTTGAGCTAGGGAGCCAGGACTCCAGCTGTGGCCACATTAGGACAGAGAAGAGGGGGTGGAGAACCTCGCTCGACCTGCTGCTGGCCACACTCTTCTTACTGCTCTCTAGGAGGCCTCCTTGGCCACAAGGGCACATAGCTTGCCCTGGCTGAACTTCATGAGGTTCCCCCCTGCTCAGCCTGTCCAGGTCTCACTGAATGGCAGCACAGCTCACTCCTCCCAGTTCTGCATCATCAGACTGGCTGAAGGTCCACTCTCTCCCTTCCTCCAGGTCAACAAAGCAACATGACAGTAGGTGCAGAAAAGAGGAGGAAGTCTCAGTTTGCTCATTTGAAGGATGGTCATTAAAACTTGTCCCACCATTGCCCCTCAGAGCATCTCTTCAGGTTCTCTTTTCACTTTCTCCCCATGGCTTCCCTCTGTCTCTGCTTGTTAGCAAGGAACATCTAAATGGAGGGCTGGAAACCAAAGCCTCCTGAGTGTAGGTGAACTCTGGAGAGCTTTGGCTACTAAAGCCTCCTGAATGTAGGTGAACTCTGGAGAGCTTTGGCTACCAAAGCCTCCTGAGTGTAGGTGAACTCTGGAGAGCTTTGGCTACTAAAGCCTCCTGAATGTAGGTGAACTCTGGAGAGCTTTGCTACCAAACCCTCCTGAGTGTAGGTGAACTCTGGAGAGCTTTGGCTACTAAAGCCTCCTGAGTGCAGGTGAACTCTGGAGAGCTTTGGCTACCAAACCCTCCTGAGTGCAGGTGAACTCTGGAGAGCTTTGGCTACCAAACCCTCCTGAGTGTAGGTGAACTCTGGAGAGCTTTAGCTACCAAACCCTCCTGAATGTAGGTGAACTCTGGAGAGCTTTAGCTACCAAACCCTTCTGAGTGCAGGTGAACTCTGGAGAGCTTTGCTACCAAACCCTCCTGAAGGTAGGTGAATTTTGGAAAGTTGTGCTCAGCACTGCTTTGATCTAAGGAGTAGCAGCAACAACCTGCAGCAAAGGTGTCCAGCAGGATTTCACCTTGAGCCTGTCATAGCTGTTAAATGGCTGTTGAAAAGCCAGCAGTTCTGTTCTCCTGGAGATGACCAAAGGGCACCAAGGAGGCCTGTTGGTGAGGATGGAGGCTTAGTCACCCAACATCTGCTGGGTTTGTGCCCAGATGTTTGAACCCCAGACCTAAGGAGCCTGGTGTGTCCTGGAAATGCTTCCAAGGAAAATCTCCCAGCTCCTTGTTACCCTAAAAGTGAGTGTGAAGTCAGTCTCACCCTCTCCTCCTCTGCAGAGCACCTCAAGGGGAAGCTCGACCAATACATGTCACAGTTCCCCAAGGTGAAGATCCTCCATCTCAAGGAGAGGCATGGTCTGATTCGAGCCAGACTGGCAGGAGCAAGGATTGCCAAAGGTAGGATGAAAGCCATTTTATAGCCCTGTCTGGACCCCCCAGAGCCATCTCCAGCACTGAGTTTTGGTCCCCTCCCAATGAACTAAGGGCCATCTTTTGGTATGTGAAGCCTGAGTGCCTGACCACAGAACGAGCTGTGGCCTGTCTGCTGAGTCTCTTGGCTTTAGTGTCTGGAGAACAAGTCCTGTGAGGAGCACTGAAGGACTTGGGGTTGTTCAGCCTGGAGAAAGAGAGGCTGAGGGGAGACCTTCTGGCTCTCTACAGCTCCCTGAATGGAGATTTGAGCCAGGTGGGGCTTGGTCTCTTCTCCCAAGGACCAAGTGACAGGACAAGAGGAAACAGCCTCAAGTTGCAATAGGGGGGGGTTAGGTTGGATGTGAGGAACAACTTCTTCCCCTTGAGGGTTGTCAAGTCTTGGAAAAGGTAGCCCAGGGCAGTGGTGGAGTCCCCATCCCTGGAGGGGTTTCAAAGCTCTGTAGGTGTGGTGCTGAGGGGCACAGTTCAGTGATGAGCTGGTAGTGCTGGGTTAGTGGTTGGATGTTTTGATCTTAAAGACCTTTTCCAACCAAAATAATTCTATGCTTGTCTGGCTCCTCAGCACAGCCCTGTCTAGGAGTGGCTGGGATCTCCAGCCATTCCACCCCATCTCCACAACCTGCATGGGCCATGCCATCACCAAACCCTTTCTGCTGGGAACCATCCTGCTTTCCCCTGTAGGCCACGATGGCCAAGCAGTAAGAACACGGTCTGGGAGGGGTTTGGGAGCTGTGGAAGGTCCCATGGAGCATCAGCAGCACCCCAAGCTGGCTGGCAGAGGATGGGGGGGGGGGGGGAAGAGGGCTGGATGCTGCCTCATCTCCTGCCACAGGCAGTGTGTTGACATTCCTGGACTCACACGTGGAGTGCAACGTGGGCTGGCTGGAGCCGCTGCTGGAGAGGGTCCGCCTGAGCCGCACCAAGGTCGCCTGCCCCGTCATCGAGGTCATCAGCGACAAGGACATGAGGTAAAGTTGCCTTTCTGCTTGGGTTTGGATTAAATGAACAAACCAAGGATTATAAGAAAACAGAGATATCTTTATTTTCCCCACCAAAATGATGTACAAAACCGATTGGGTTGACAGATTGTATCCGCTGGGTTGAAATCCTCCCTCTCCCCTCAATGTTAACTTTGACCAGACCAGCTCAGGTGGAAGCAAGTGACAGCTGTATTTACAGGCAAAACTACAATGGAATGTAATGAATATGTACAAAATACACAGCATTTACAGGTATTTGCATTTACTAGACAGCACAAGGACCCCCATGGGCCAAAGACCAGGGGAAGCTACTAGCTTCTCCCTCTCTGCCCCCCCTTACCCTCCTCTGCTTCTCCCCTCCTCCCTTTTGTACAGAAGTTCATACCAAAACAATGCAGCCAAGCTCAAGCAGAAGCAAGTGAGTATCTCTCCAGAGCAATGCAGCAAGAAGAGGAGAATTGTTTTGCTATAACCACTCTAAGTTCCTTCTCTCCCCAATGGGATTGATTAGAACAGTTGTTGTTTTCCTTTTGCCACCCAGCAGAGATTCACTCACATTTTAATACTTTTCTGCCCAAGACCTGTGGAAAATTTTAAGGGCATAGCCTCAAACTGCCACTGATGTTTATGGGCAACTGTAGCACAATTTAGAGACTTGAGAAAATGGAAAAGGCTAAGCCACAAAAGGGCTTTACCCCCACACTTGCAAAAATCAGAGGCAAGGCAGAACCTTAGGGAAAGCCAAGGAGTTGGATTTTACTCATGAGGATGGAGCAGGAATTTGCAGGTCATAGACTCATTAAGCTTAGAAAGAACCTCGAGGATCATCCAGTTCCAACCCCCCTGCCATGGCCAGGGACACCTCACACTACAGCAGGTTGCTCACAGCCACATCCAGGCTGGCCTGGAAAACCTCCAGGCATGAGGCTTCCACCACCTCCCTGGGCAACCTGTGCCAGTCTCTCACCACCCTCACAGGGAAGAACTTCTTCCTAACATCCAATCTCAATCTACCCATTTCTAGTTTTGTTCCATCCCCCCCCACTCCTATCACTCCCTGACACCCTCAAAAGGTCCTCCCCAGCTGTGGTGGGTTAAAATTCCCCCCCCCCCAAACATTAACTTTGTCAGTCCAGCTCAGTTGGAATCTGGGTGGAACTACCACACCAGCTTTCTTGTAGGTCCCCTTAAGATACTGGAAGGAGATAGTCCCTAGGGTCTCTCTTCAGTGGCAGGCTCCAGAACTGCAAGTTCATCATCCAATGTGTGTTCAACACAGCACAAATCCAAAGGAAAAGGGACCCACCAAAATCAAAGTGTCCTTAGACACAGCTGCCACGAGGCAAAACTTGTGCAGCAGCACTGTCTGCCCAGCAGAAGGGAAGCCACGTTGCCAGCCTGTCCCAGCCGACAGGCACAGTGTTATGGCAGGCAGGGTCACTCCAGCAGCAGGCAGGGAGCAGGATCCCAGGGTAGGCAGGTCTGGGGAGAAGCCAGGTCCCAGCAGTGATCTCTCCAATTTCATCACAAATCCAGAGCGAGAGCAGAGCGAGTCCTAAATGAGAGCCAAGATGAGAGCCCAGACTGCTTTCTGGTCACTTTCTCCAAGAGTGGTTACAACAACCTCATGCAGTGCTACAGGCTGGGGACAGAGTGGCTGGAGAGCAGCCAGGCAGAAAGGGACCTGGGGGTACTGGTTGATAGTAGGCTGAACATGAGCCAGCAGTGTGCCCAGGTGGCCAAGAAGGCCAATGGCATCCTGGCCTGCATCAGGAACAGTGTGGCCAGCAGGAGCAGGGAAATCATTCTGCCCTGTACTCAGCACTGGTTCGACCACACCTTGAGTCCTGTGTCCAGTTCTGGGCTTCTCAGTTTAGGAAAGATGTTGAGATGCTGGAAGGTGTCCAGAGAAGGGCAACAAAGCTGGGGAGGGGTTTGGAGCACAGCTCTGTGAGGAGAGGCTGAGGGAGCTGGGGTTTCTTAGCCTGGAGAAGAGGAGGCTCAGGGGAGACCTTATTGCTGTCTGCAACTCAGTTGTAGCCAGGTGGGGGTTGGTCTCTTCTGCCAGGCAACCAGCACCAGAACAAGAGGACACAGTCTCAAGCTGCACCAGGGGAGGTCTAGGCTGGATGTTAGGAAGAAATCCTTCACAGAAAGAGAGATTGGCCATTGGAATGGTCTGCCCAGGGAGGCACTGGAGTCACCATCACTGGAGGTGTTTAGGAAGAGCCTGGCTGAGGCACTTGGTGCCATGGTTTAGTTGATTAGATGGTGCTGGGTGATGGGTTGGACTCAATGATCTTGAAGAGCTCTTCCAACCTGGTTAATTCTGTATTCAGTTTCCCTAGACAATGTGTCCAGTGCCAATATAGACTGGGCTTGAAGAGTAGAATAGAATTAACCAGGTTGGAAAAGACCTTTGAGATCATTGAGTCCAGCCTATCACCCAGCGCCATCTAATCAACTAAACCATGGCACCGAGCACTCCATCCAGTCTCTAAGAAGAGCCCAGCCAATCAATCACAGTTCCAAACTCCAGTGCCAGCTTCCCCCCCACCCCCATGGGTGAATACCTGTGAGGGGCTTCAGCTCCTAGTGGGAAGAATGGAGCCTTTCTACCTGCCCCACACTGAGAGGGGAAGGCAGTTTCGTGCCTTTGTTTTCCTCATCAAACCTCCACTGATGGAGGTGCTGGAAGGGGGGTTTGGAGCACCCCCTAGGAAACCTCAAATCCATGCCAGTGATTTGAGCACAACCTCTTACTGGTACCACCAACAGCTTCACTGTTGGTGAAGGCACAGGTCCAGGCCTCCTGACTGTAGAGCAGAAACCAACATGAGCAGGGGACACAGCCCCTTCATTTCCCACATTTTCCATGACCTTTAGTACATGAGGAGGATTCCTGACCAAAAAAAAAAAACCACCACACAACCCAAACCTGTTAAAGCCCTGATTTAATGATGCACAGCTCTTCATCTCCACTCATTAAGGGTGGCATTTCAATCAGCAGTGTGGGACTGGGAATTAGTCATCTCCCTCTTTTCCCCATTTAGTTACATGACCGTGGACAACTTCCAGCGTGGGATTTTCACTTGGCCAATGAATTTTGGATGGAGTCAAATTCCACAAGAGATCATTGAGAAGAACAAAATCAAGGAAACTGATGTCATCAGGTAAAGGGAAAAGAAGAAAGCTGAGATGAGAGCTCTGGGAATCAAACTCTTCGTTAGGAGCAAAGGTTCCAGCCCAGAATCATAGGTTTGTCGAGTGGTTTGGATTGGAAGGGACTTGAAGCATCATCTAGCTCCAACCCCCTGCCATGGGCAGGAGCACCTCCCTCTAAGCCCAGGTTGCTCAAGGCCTCATCCAAGCTGGCCTTGAACACCTCCAGGGATGAGGGCATCCACAACCTCCCTGGGCAACCTGTTCCAGTGTCTCACCACCCTTGCTGGAAAGAATTTCTTCCTAGTCTCCAGTCTAAATCTCCTCTCCTCAAGCAGTGGCCACTGTGGGCAGTCACATCCCCAGAGCTGGGCAATGCCCAACAAGCCTTTCCCACTCCTCAACAGTGCCACCAGGGCTCCAGGGATGTCCTGCTGCACATTTCCCTTCCATACCCCATTACAGCTTTCAGGCAAGATCACCCAGATGGCAACTAATAACACTGCACCTGTCACCCTACAGCAGAGTGACAAACTGGATGAGGCACTTGGTGCCATGGTTTAGTTGATTAGATAGTGTTGAATGATAGGTTGGACTTGATGATCTTTGAGGTCTCTTCCAACCTAGTTTAAGATAGAATAGAATAAACCAAGTGGCCCTTGCTGTCTCTAAGCACAGGTTCAGGCAGCATCCCTGAGCACTTAGTGGCCCACAGCTTCTCAGTGCTTCCCTCCTCAAAGCAAGGAAAAGGGACAGCTGCGTTGCAACCAGCTGACAGCCACGTGGGGCCACAATGATGCTCAGGGTACTGGCAGCCCTGCCATGTGAAGAAAGGCTGAGAGAGCTGGGTCTGTTCAGCCTGGAGGAGAGAAGGCTCTGGGGAGACCTTATTACTACAGACCAGTATATAAAGGGTGGCCACCAGGAGGCTGGGGACTCCCTCTTTACAAGGAGTCTCCCAGAAAAGATAAGGAGTCATGGGGACAAGTTACTGCTGGGGAGATTCCAGTGGGGCTCCAGAAGAGAGTATTTCCCCATGAGAACCTTTGGACATGGGAATCATCTCCCAAGGGAAGCAGTGGATTCCCCTACATTGGTCAGTTGTAAGCCTCAGCTTGGCAGGCTGCTGGGCCATCTCATTTCAACTAGATTATCACCTAGAAAGGTTGAACCAGAGCATCCATGGCATCCCTTCCAACCTGGCATTCTGTGATGCTGTCCCCAGGTGCCCAGTCATGGCAGGTGGCCTCTTTTCCATCGACAGGAAGTACTTTTTTGAGCTGGGAACATATGACCCAGGACTGGATGTTTGGGGAGGTGAAAACATGGAGCTTTCATTCAAGGTAGGTCACTCTTGGAAGCCTCTCCTGGGGCGGTGGTGCACACCACAGCAGCCCTGCGCTGGAGAACCCCTCCTTGACACCTGAGCTACTTCTCTTCTGGCTTTGCACAAAGCCAGCAGCCAAGCTTTGCCTGTGTTTCTATCAAAGCAACCTCTGTTTCTCAGGTCTGGATGTGTGGAGGAGAGATAGAGATTGTTCCCTGCTCCAGGGTTGGGCACATCTTCAGGAATGACAACCCTTACTCCTTCCCCAAAGATCGGGTGAGGACGGTGGAGAGGAACCTGGCCCGCGTGGCGGAGGTCTGGCTGGACGAGTACAAGGAGCTCTTCTATGGCCATGCTTACCACTTAGTCCTGAAACACCTGGATGTTGGGAACCTGACTCAACAGATCCAACTACGAAAGAAGCTCCAGTGCAAAAGTTTCAGGTGGTACCTGGAGAATGTCTACCCGGACCTGGATGCTCCCCTGGTTAAAGCCAGTGGGCTGGTAGGTACCCCAATTCCTTCCTGTCCTTCAGCAGTTACTCTTTATCATCATTTAAACATGTCCAGCCCTGAAAGGAGGTTGGAGTCAGGTGGAACTTGGTCTCTTCTCCCAAGAAACAAGTGGCAGGATGAGAAGAAATGGCTTCAAGTTGCCCCAGGGGAGGTTTAGAATCATAGAACTGTTGAGGTTGGAGGAGACCTTTGAGATTATCAAGTCCAGCCACTGGCCTGGAGCTCACAATCCCACCACTACTGCTAAGCCAAGGTCTGCTTGGACAGGAGGAACAATTTCTTGCCCAAAAGGGTTAGCAAAGCCTGGAAGAGGCTGCCCAGGGCAGTGGTGGAGTCCCCATCCCTGAAAGGGTTTCAAAGCTGTGTAGATGTGGTGCTGAGGGACCCGGCAGTGCTGAGTTAATAGCTGGGACTCAATGATCAAGCCCTGTGGGGAGAGGCTGAGGGAGCTGGGGTTGCTTAGCCTGGAGAAGAGGAGGCTCAGGGGAGACCTTAGTGCTCTCTACAACTCCCTGCAGGGAGGTTGTAGCCAGGTGGGGGAGGGTCTTCTCCCAGGCAAGCAGCACCAGAACAAGAGGACACAGTCTCAAGCTGTGCCAGGGGAAGTTTAGGCTGGATATTAGGAAGAAGTTCTTCCCAGCAAGAGAGATTGACCATTGGAATGTGCTGCCCAGAGGAGGTGGTGGAGTCACCATCCCTGGAGGTGTTTAGGAGGAGACTGGATGGGGTGCTTGGTGCCATGGTTTAGTTGATTAGATGGTGCTGGATGATGGGTTGGACTTGATGACCTCAAAGGCTCTTCCAACCTGCTTTATTCTATTCTACTCTATCTTTAAAGCCTCTTTCCCTGGCAAGTTAGGGACTGGGAAGCATGGCAGAGCACTGTCTCTGGGTTGTGACCCTGTTACTTGATCCCATTCTGGACTATTTTGGTAGTTTGGACTCCCTGCTGTGTCCATAAAGAAATTGGCCACAGTCCCAAGAGCCAATTTCCCCTTGAGGAGCCAGAGTGGTGTTTAAACACCAGCTGAGCTGCCCACACAGCAGCCCTGGCCAGGAGATACTCCTCCAAAGGGCAGAGTTCAGCACCATCCCTACCTACCCAGCCTTCCTCCTGCCGTGGCCAAGAGGAAGAGCCCCTTCTGAGGGGTGGCTTAGGGGCTCCTGGGCAGCACAGCAGGGTTTGTACTGGTGCCATGCTGCCAGCAGAGCGCAGCAGAACCCTGCTCTTCACAGCTCTCTGCTGCCTGCAGCAGTCACAGTATCACAGTGCATTAGAGGTTGGAAGGGACCTCAAGAGATCATCGAGCCCAACCCCCCTGCCAAAGCAGGATCACACAGGGTAGTCTGCACAGGAATGCATCCAGGTGGGTTTGAAAGTCTCCAGAGAAGGAGGCTCCACAACCTCTCTGGGCAGCCTGTTCCAGTGCTCCATCACCCTCACTGCAAAGTTTCTCCTCATGTTGAGGTGAAATTTCCTGTGTTCAAGCTTGACCCTGTTGTTTCTTGTCTTATTACTGCACAGCACTGAAAAGAGCTTGGCCCCTTCCACTTGACACCCACCCCTCAGATACACGTTGGTCAGATCCCCTCTGTCTTCTCTTCTCCTGGCTAAACAGCCCCAGGGCTCTCAGTCTCTCTTCACAGGGGAGATGCTCAAGCCCCCTAACCATAGTATCATTCAGGGTTGGAAGGGACCAGAAGGATCATCTAGTTCCAACCCCCCTGCCATGGGCAGGGACACCCCACATGGCTCTCTGCTGGATTCTCTCCAGCAGGTCTCTATCTCTCTTGAACTGGGAAGCCCAAAACTGGACACAGTATTCCAGGTGTGGTCTCAGAGCAGAGGGGGAACAGAACCTCCCTAGCCCTGCTGGCCACACTTTTCTTGCTGCACCCCAAGATCCCATTGGCTCTCTGGGCCACAAGGGCACATTGCTGTCCCATGGAGAGCTTGCTGTCCACTAGGACTCCCAAGTTCTTTCTCCATGGAGCTGCTTTTCAGCAGGGCAGCCCCTAACCTGTCCTGGTGCCTGCTGTTATTCCTCCCCAGATGCACAACTCTACACCAGTCTTTATTGAACTCCATGAGGTTTGAGTTGTGTGGAGATGGCTTCCTAATGGAAAGCTTTGCCTCCCTTACAAACAAAACACACAAAAAGGGAGGTACAGGGCAAGACAAAGGGCAACCTGATCAGTTGAGAGCTCACCTCATAGTTTAGTACTGGTAAGACAACTTGTCTTTGAGTTATGCATTTACCTCAGTGTCTTCACTACCTACACTTCAGGTAAAGACTTGCTGAGCAACAGGTATTGAGATAGCCAAGCCCCTTCCACAAACCCAGGAGGATTTTCAATGGTTCTTATCATTTTCATTCATTCCTGAATGTCCTGGAGTCATTTAATTTCTGAGGTCAATATACAGAAGGTCTTATTGTCAACAGAAGGGAGCTTCAAATGCAGAATCCATCACAGCTACCATATTATGTTTTGATTTCTAGGTACAGTAAAAAAAGAGACCCCCAAAAATATGCCTTTAAAGATGCTGACTTGGTCTAGTGGAAGGTGTCCCTGCCCATGGCAAGGGGGTTAAAACTAGATCCTAGACTCATAGAATCACCAGAGTTGGAAGTGGCCTCTACAGGTCCTCTAGTTTAACCCCCCTTCCCTCCCCTCCCTCCCAGCCCTCATCTTCCCCGGGCAGCTCCCACTCTCCCCTCCCTCCCTCCCAGCCCTCATCTTCCCCAGGCAGCTCCTGCTCCCTCTGCACCATCCTTCCCCCTGCTTAAACAGCTCCTGCTCCCCCCCCCCCCAGCATTTCTGCACCCATCCCAGAGCCAGGGGCAAGACCCTCAGCCAGCCAAGACACCACCCAGAGGAGCTCAGCCCCAGCCAGCACCCGTGGAGGAGATTGGAGCAGCAATCAATATTGAAGCAGCAATCAATGTTGGCCCTAACAACCGGGGGGCCACCAGGCCCCCCAGCCTTTGTAGTCACCACCACCATCACCCAGTGTGCTCCATGGGCACTCACCTGTGATGAGAGGAGGATCCTCAGCCCAGATGGGCTCAGCTTGGGGCTGCTGCCCTTCCTGGTGGGGATTAAATAGGGCGGTGGGTGGGGAGGGCAAAGTGGCCACAGCTGGGGTGGGAGGAGTCCTGCCCTTGCCGCAGCCCTGCCCTTGCTGCAGCCCCGCAGGAGTCCTGTCTCTCCTTCAGCACCTCGGGAGGAGTCAGGGGCAGAAAACACCTTAAAGTCCATTTGGGCTTCAATTCTACCTCCCCAGGCCCCTTGCTGGCTGGGTAGCTGAGCACCATAACCAGGTCAGGCTTCAGTTCTCCACCTGGGCAGAACTCCAGTTCCATGCTGGGGAACATGGTGCTCTCTGGTTCCTGCTTGTGCAGCTGCTCCACAGGTGTTTCTGTGTCACTTCACCAACACCAAACAGTGAATTAAAGAAGTGGGCAGTGGTAGCCAGCGTGCTGTGAGTCCAGCAGTGCAGCAGCCTGCCCTTGCTGGGGGCCTGATGCCTGAACCTGCACTTTGGTGCTGTTTTCCAGCTGCGGAACGTAGGCTTGGCCAAGTGCATCACCGTGGAAAACACCAGACTGGCTTTGGAAGTGTGTGATGTGAACAACAAGGTAAGGACACCCCCATGCTGGTGTGGAGCTCCTGCACCTCCCCATGCTCACCCAGCACCCCCCAGGAGCTAATCCACACCATCCCAGCCAGGGGACGTGGCCCGAGGGGTGCCCAGGAGCAGCAAGGAGCCCGAACTGCCTCTGCCTGCAAAGCCTGAGGCCAAGCAACAACCCAGGACCAGCAGCTGGGCTGGAACTGGGCAAGTTTGATCAAGCCATTGGGCAGCATGAGGAGAAACCTTTAAGCCCAGACCTGGGGTTGTTGTGGTGCTACTGCAGGACACATGCTCTGCAGCCAGGGGGACAGCAGCTGCTGGGGACAACCTTCCCTTCCCTTCCCTTCCCTTCCCTTCCCTTCCCTTCCCTTCCCTTCCCTTCCCTTCCCTTCCCTTCCCTTCCCTTCCCTTCCCTTCCCTTCCCTTCCCTTCCCTTCCCTTCCCTGTGGGCAGAGCCCTGTCGATCGCTCCTGGTGGAGTTAAGCAATGTGCAGACTGGAGCCCAGCTGTGTGTGAGGGTTCATCCATTTACTCCCCAGGCAGATGGCAGGCCAAGAGGAGCACCCAGCAGCTGGATTTGAGGTCTGTGCTGTGGTGAGGGGCGTTCCCAGAGCCCAAACCAGAGCTGTTCTGAGCTTCTTAGCTCTGCAGATCCATAGGGAAGATTTTAGGAGGAAATTCTTTCCAGTGAGGGTGGTGAGCCATGGGAACAGGTTGCCCTGTGGATGCTCCCTTCTTGGAGGTGTTCAAGGCCTTTGATGAGCCCTTGTGCAACCTGCTCCAGTGGAAGGTGTCCCTGCCCATGGCAGGGATTTGGAACTAGATGTTCTTGAAGGTCCCTTCCAACCCAAACCATTCTGTGGTCTTCCCATGGATCACAGCTTCCCTCAGTGCTGGGGTAGGGCAGGAGGATGGTGGGGAGAGCCTCTACCCAGGAGCTTCAGCCAGCTGCTTGCCAGTCCTGCCAGCAGAGGGTGAGTGGGCTCACAGCTGCCCTGGTCTCTCCCCACAGCACCAGCAGTTCAACTACACCTGGCTGAGGAGGATCCAGCACGGGGAGCTCTGCATCATGCCCAGCGGTGCCACGGTGGTGCTGCGTCCCTGCCGAGCCGGCAGCCCCAGCATGGCCTGGCTGCACAGGGCACTGGTAGCCCTCCAGACACAGCTGGTGAGTGAGGAGCCACCAAGGGCTGCCACAGCCCCTCTGCCCTGCTTTGGGCTGCTGTGCCAGTGTGCCATGTGATGGGCAGCTGCAGCATCAACATCCTGCTAGCACCAGCAATGGGGTGGCCAGCGGGACCAGGGCAGGGATTGTCCCCCTGGACTGGGCACTGGTGAGGCCACACCTCCAATCTTGGGTTCAGTTTTGGGCCCTCCTCTCCAAGAAGGACATTGGGAGGCTGGAGCAGGTCCAGAGAAGGGCAACAAAGCTGGGGAAGGGTCTGGAGAACAGGGCTGAGGGGCAACTGAGGGAGCTGGGAGTGTGCAGCCTGGAGAAGAAGAGGCTGAGGGGAGACCTCATTGCTGTCTACAACTCCCTGAAGGGAGGTTGGAGCCAGGTGGAGCTTGGTCTCTCCTCCCTAGTAGCAAGTGACAGGACAAGAGGAAGTGGCCTGAAGCTGCACCAAGGGAGGTTTAGGTTGGACATGAGGAGCAATTTCTTCCCCATGAGGGTAGTCAAAGCCTGGCCCAGGCTGTTCAGGTCAGTGGTGGAGTCCCCATCCCTGGAGGGGCTTCAGAGCTGTGTAGATGTGATGCTGAGGGCCATAGTTTAGTGGTGAGCAGGCAGTTCTGGGTTAATGGATGGACTGAATGATCTTGAAGATCTCTTCCAGCCTAAATGGTTCTGGACTTCTGTGATGGTCACACTCCAGCGCCACGTGCCTGAGGACTGGGGACATACTGGTCCTTCTGAGGTGGTTGTTCTGACAGGGCTCTGCAGTCACAGTGTGTCCTGCTTTTACACAGAACCCATCAATAGCACTTACTGGAGATGACTGCTATTGATTTGCACTCAGCTCCCTGGGGCTTGCAGAATGAAGCATCTCTGCAGAGCCACAGGATGGGCACCAGAACACATTGCCCAGGGAGGCTGTGGATGCCCCCTCCCTGGAGGTGTTCAAGGACAGGTTGGATGAGGCCTTGAGCAACCAATTCCAATTAAGAGGTGCCTGTGCCCATGGCAGGGGAGCTGGAAGAAATGAGCTTGAGGGAGGTGATTCTCCCCTGCTACTCCGCTCTGGTGAGACCCCACCTGGAGCACTGTGTCCAGTTCTGGAGCCCCTAGCACAGGAAGGAGCTGGAGGTGCTGCAAGGTGTCCAGAGAAGGGCCACGAGGATGAGCAGAGGGCTGGAGCTGCTCTGCTATGAGGACAAACTGAGGGAGTTGGGGTTGTTCAGTCTGGAGAAGAGAAGGCTCTGAGGAGACCTCATTGTGGCCTTCCAGGATCTGCAGGGGGCTCCAAGAAAGCTGGGGAGGGACTTTTGAGGGTGTCAGGGAGTGATAGGACTGGGGGGAATGGAACCAAACTAGAAATGGGTAGATTGAGATTGGATGTTAGGAAGAAGCTCATCCCCATGAGGGTGGTGAGAGACTGGCACAGGCTGCCCAGGGAGGTGGTGGAAGCCTCATGCCTGGAGGTGTTTGCAGCCAGGCTGGATGTGGCTGTGAACAAGCTGCTGTAGTGTGAGGTGTCCCTGGCCATGGCAGGGGGGTTGGAACTGGCTGCTCCTTGAGGTCCCTTCCAACCCTGACAGTTCTATGCTCCTATGCCTAAGGTCCCTTCCAAGCTAAGCCACTCTGTGATTCTGCCCTGCAGAGAGACCACCTCGTCACAGAGCGCCTCCAGAAGTCAGCCTGCTTGGAAGTGGGTCCCTCTCACAAAGCCCTGAGGGTGGGTGCCTGTGACTCCACAAACCCTCAGCAGAAGTGGCAGTTTGGCAGCTACCATGCAGACTGATGGAGCACCCCTGAGCCAGAGCTCCCTCCCCCCTGGCCCTGGTTCCAGGTGTGACTTCAGCCAGGACACCAGCAAACTGGAAGTTCATTTCCAAATGGACCTCTCCCTGATGAGGAAGGAGTTGAGAGAACTGGAGCCTTTCAGTCTGCAGAAGAGCAGCCTGAGGGGGGGAATCTCATCAATGCTGAGCAATACTTCAAGGCTGGGGGGCAGGAGGATGGGACCAGGCTTTTTCCAGCGGTGCCCAGTGCCAGGACAAGGGGTGATGGGCACAGACTTGAACATCAGAAGTTCCATCTTCATGTGAGGAGGAACTTCTTGAATTTCAGTGTGCTGGAGCCCTGGAGCAGGCTGCCCAGAGAGGTTGTGGGGTCTCCATCTCTGGAGAGCTTTCAAACCTGCCTGGTTGAGTGCCTGTGTGACCTCCTTTAGGTGGCCCTGCCTTGGCAGAGGGGGTTGAACTCCATGATCTCCCTCCAGAGGAGGTCCTTTCTGACCCCTGCCATTCTGTGATCCCCTGTGGATGGTAACTGAAATCAATCAATCAATCAGTCATTTCAACCAGCACATAGTGGGGTCAGAAGCCCAGGAGCAGCACAGCTGGTGCAGCAGTGTCTGCAGCAGACACACATTGATGTTTTCCCTCCTTGTGGGACACTGACAAAAACCCAACACATTTTTCTATTAATAAATAGGAATATTTTTCTGAAGCCCCCTCCCCCCATGCTGTGAGCAAACCTTCTTTGGTTCCCACCAGACCACAGGAGCTACAGAAGCACTTCCAGGGCACTCTCAGTCTGAGAAGAGCAAACTGGGCTGCTTCACCTTGCACAGGAGCTACAGAAGCACTCCCAGGGCTCTCTCAGGCTGTGAAGAACAAACTGGGCTGCTGCTCCTTCCACAGGAGCTACAGAAGCACCTCCAGGGCTCTCTCAGTCTGAGAGGAGCAAACTGGGCTGCTTCACCTTGCACAGGAGCTACAGAAGCACCTCCAGGGCTCTCTCAGGCTGTGAAGAGCAAACTGGGCTGCTTCTCCTTCCACAGGAGCTACAGAAGCACCTCCAGGGCTCTCTCAGGCTGTGAAGAGCAAACTGGGCTGCTTCTCCTTCCACAGGAGCTACAGAAGCACCTCCAGGGCTCTCTCAGGCTGTGAAGAGCAAACTGGGCTGCTTCTCCTTCCACAGGAGCTACAGAAGCACCTCCAGGGCTCTCTCAGGCTGTGAAGAGCAAACTGGGCTGCTTCTTCTTCCACAGGAGCTACAGAAGCACCTCCAGGGCTCTCTCAGGCTGTGAAGAGCAAACTGGGCTGCTTCTCCTTCCACAGGAGTTACAGAAGCACCTCCAGGGATCTCTCATTCTGTGAAGAGCAAACTGGGCTGCTTCTCCTCCCACAGGAGCTACAGAAGCACTTCCAGAGCTCTCTCAGTCTGAGAAGAGCAAACTGGGCTGCTTCTCCTTCCACAGGAGCTACAGAAGCACCTCCAGGGCTCTCTCAGGCTGTGAAGAGCAAACTGGGCTGCTTCTCCTTCCACAGGAGCTACAGAAGCACCTCCAGGGCTCTCTCAGGCTGTGAAGAGCAAACTGGGCTGCTTCTCCTTCCACAGGAGCTACAGAAGCACCTCCAGGGCTCTCTCAGGCTGTGAAGAGCAAACTGGGCTGCTTCTCCTTGCACAGACAGTGACACTTTATTGACCAGAGCATTGAAAAAATCCACCCAGCAGGCCTATGCTGTGCCTGGCCACGGGAGCCTGCCCTGTGGGACCTGTTGCCACTGGCAGATGAGCAGCAGGGCTCTGCAGGAATCGACTGCTCCTGGAAAAAAGCCTTCTCCTCATCCTGGGAGGCAGCTCTGGGTCAATGAGCTGCCCAGCAGCTGAGGTAGACCAGGGACTGTGGAAGACTCAGTGAGCTCTCATGTGCCAGCCAAGACACGTGTGCCTTGCTTTGCTTGGAGAAGAGAGGAGCTGTGAGGGCTTGTCCTGCTTCTTGCCAGGCTTCTTGGGGTGTAGGGGAGCCTGTGCTGGAGCCTGGGGGTTGGGGGTGTGCTGGTGTGTGCAAAGCTGGACATGAGCTGGCACCATGCATGCCCAGCCCCAGCTGTGTCCTGGGCTGATCCCCAGCAGTGTGGGCAGCAGGGGCAGGGAGGGGATTCTGCCCCTCTGCTATGCTCTGCTGAGACCCCACCTGCAGGGCTGGGGCCAGCTCTGGAGAGACAGGGACCTGCTGGAGCAGGGACAGAGGAGGCCACAGCAATGCTGGGAGGGCTGGAAGCCCTCTGCTGTGAGGCCAGGCTGAGAGGTTAGGCTTGTTCAGCCTGGAGAGGAGAAGGCTGCAGGGAGACCTTCTGGTGGCCTTTCAGGGCATGAAGTGGCCAGTCAGAAAGCTGGGGACAGACTTTTGCACAGGGCCTGATGTGCCAGGGCAAGGGGTGATGGTTTGAGCTAAAAGAAGGAGATTCAGGCTGGAGAGATGGGAGAAATGTTTGATACTGAGGGTGGTGAGAGCCTGTCCCAGCTTGCCCAGAGAGATGGGAGATGCCCCATGCCTGGAACCATTGCAGGTCAGGTTGTTTGGGGCTCTGAGCAGCCTGCTCTGGTTACAAATGTCCCTGCTGCCTGCAGGGGGGTTGGATTAGATGGCATTTAAAGGTCCCTTCCCACCCAAACCAGTCTGGGATTCCAGGGTTCTATGAAACCAGTTGTCTCCAAAAGCCATCCCCACTTTTGGGGGAGACAGGTCTGACAGGAGGATCAATCCTGTTCCAGGAGCTGCAGCACCAACGTGTCCCAGGCAGAATTTCTTCCATCATTCCCATTGGGAAGTTGCCACTGTGGGAGGCTACCCCTGGGCCAGCTGTGGCAGTACTGGGGCCAGCAGCTCTTCTGCCCCACTGCACTGTGCTGAGGGAAAGGGCTTCTCCAGCACCAGCTGCTGGGGATACTCAGGGCTGAACATACCAGTTTGCACCCTGCTGTTGAAGACAGCTGAGCCTCCACCATCCCATGTTCCCCAAATCCCCTCATATTTCTGCTTGGGTTGTTCAGAAGGTGCCACAAGGTCTCCTCTGATGTAGTGGCTCCACAGTGACACTGTCTGACAGCCTGAGTCTGTCACAACGTGGAGTAACCCAGCAGATCTTCCCACTTGGCTCCTGCTCCAGCTGTCTTCCCAGTTCCCTCTGCCTCCTTCAGTGCCCCAAGCCTGCAGTCACCATCAGGGAGGTGACACAGATGATGTTTGTGCAGTCATCTTCTGTCAGGAGCCTGAACTTCATCAGATGCCATGTGCTGACATTCAGTCACTTGTCACTGAGCAGGCTCCAAGCAGGCACATGTCAGGGTCACATCCCATTGCCAGGCTTGTCACTTGCTTCCCTTCTCCTGCTGTCTGCCTCCTTCGCTTCCATCTCCCGGTGTCTGCCTCCTCAATTCCACCTGCCGCTGTCTGCCTGCTCACTTCCATCTCCCAGTGTCTGCCTGCTCACTTCCATCTCCCAGTGTCTGCTTCCTCGCTTCCACCTCCCGCTGTCTGCCTGCTCACTTCCATCTCCCGCTGTCTGCCTGCTCACTTCCATCTCCCAGTGTCTGCCTGCTCACTTCCATCTCCCGCTGTCTGCCTGCTCACTTCCATCTCCCGCTGTCTGCCTGCTCACTTCCATCTCCCGCTGTCTGCCTGCTCACTTCCATCTCCCTGTGTCTGCCTGCTCACTTCCATCTCCCGCTGTCTGCCTGCTCGCTTCCATCTCCCTGTGTCTGCCTCCTCACTTCCATCTCCCAGTGTCTGCCTGCTCACTTCCATCTCCCGCTGTCTGCCTGCTCACTTCCATCTCCCGCTGTCTGCCTGCTCGCTTCCATCTCCCCGTGTCTGCCTGCTCACTTCCATCTCCCGCTGTCTGCCTGCTCACTTCCATCTCCCGCTGTCTGCCTGCTCACTTCCATCTCCCACTGTCTGCCTGCTCACTTCCATCTCCCGCTGTCTGCCTGCTCACTTCCATCTCCCTGTGTCTGCCTCCTCACTTCCATCTCCCGCTGTCTGCCTGCTCGCTTCCATCTCCCAGTGTCTGCCTGCTCACTTCCACCTCCGCTGTCTGCCTGCTCACTTCCATCTCCCGCTGTCTGCCTCCTCACTTCCATCTCCCAGTGTCTGCCTGCTCACTTCCATCTCCCAGTGTCTGCCTGCTCGCTTCCATCTCCCTGTGTCTGCCTCCTCACTTCCATCTCCCTGTGTCTGCCTGCTCACTTCCATCTCCCGCTGTCTGCCTGCTCACTTCCATCTCCCTGTGTCTGCCTCCTCACTTCCATCTCCCAGTGTCTGCCTGCTCACTTCCATCTCCCGCTGTCTGCCTGCTCACTTCCATCTCCCGCTGTCTGCCTCCTCAATTCCATCTCCCAGTGTCTGCCTGCTCACTTCCATCTCCCGCTGTCTGCCTGCTCACTTCCATCTCCCAGTGTCTGCCTGCTCACTTCCATCTCCCGCTGTCTGCCTGCTCACTTCCATCTCCCAGTGTCTTTCTGCTCGCTTCCATCTCCCGCTGTCTGCCTGCTCATTTCCATCTCCCGCTGTCTGCCTGCTCATTTCCATCTCCCGCTGTCTGCCTGCTCACTTCCATCTCCCGCTGTCTGCCTCCTCACTTCCATCTCCCAGTGTCTGCCTGCTCACTTCCATCTCCCGCTGTCTGCCTGCTCACTTCCATCTCCCAGTGTCTGCCTGCTCACTTCCATCTCCCAGTGTCTGCCTGCTCATTTCCATCTCCCGCTGTCTGCCTGCTCACTTCCATCTCCCAGTGTCTGCCTGCTCACTTCCATCTCCCGCTGTCTGCCTGCTCACTTCCATCTCCCAGTGTCTGCCTGCTCGCTTCCATCTCCCGCTGTCTGCCTGCTCATTTCCATCTCCCGCTGTCTGCCTGCTCACTTCCATCTCCCGCTGTCTGCCTGCTCACTTCCATCTCCCAGTGTCTGCCTGCTCACTTCCATCTCCCAGTGTCTGCCTGCTCATTTCCATCTCCCGCTGTCTGCCTGCTCACTTCCATCTCCCAGTGTCTGCCTGCTCACTTCCATCTCCCTGTGTCTGCCTGCTCACTTCCATCTCCCGCTGTCTGCCTGCTCACTTCCATCTCCCGCTGTCTGCCTGCTCACTTCCATCTCCCAGTGTCTGCCTGCTCACTTCCACCTCCCGCTGTCTGCCTGCTCACTTCCATCTCCCGCTGTCTGCCTCCTCACTTCCATCTCCCAGTGTCTGCCTGCTCACTTCCATCTCCCTGTGTCTGCCTCCTCACTTCCATCTCCCGCTGTCTGCCTGCTCACTTCCATCTCCCAGTGTCTGCCTGCTCACTTCCATCTCCCGCTGTCTGCCTGCTCGCTTCCATCTCCCGCTGTCTGCCTGCTCACTTCCATCTCCCGCTGTCTGCCTGCTCACTTCCATCTCCCGCTGTCTGCCTGCTCACTTCCATCTCCCAGTGTCTGCCTGCTCACTTCCATCTCCCGCTGTCTGCCTGCTCACTTCCATCTCCCGCTGTCTGCCTGCTCACTTCCATCTCCCAGTGTCTTTCTGCTCGCTTCCATCTCCCGCTGTCTGCCTGCTCATTTCCATCTCCCGCTGTCTGCCTGCTCATTTCCATCTCCCGCTGTCTGCCTGCTCACTTCCATCTCCCAGTGTCTGCCTGCTCACTTCCATCTCCCAGTGTCTGCCTGCTCATTTCCATCTCCCGCTGTCTGCCTGCTCACTTCCATCTCCCAGTGTCTGCCTGCTCACTTCCATCTCCCACTGTCTGCCTGCTCACTTCCATCTCCCGCTGTCTGCCTGCTCACTTCCATCTCCCAGTGTCTGCCTGCTCGCTTCCATCTCCCGCTGTCTGCCTGCTCATTTCCATCTCCCGCTGTCTGCCTGCTCACTTCCATCTCCCGCTGTCTGCCTGCTCACTTCCATCTCCCGCTGTCTGCCTGCTCACTTCCATCTCCCAGTGTCTGCCTGCTCATTTCCATCTCCCGCTGTCTGCCTGCTCACTTCCATCTCCCAGTGTCTGCCTGCTCACTTCCATCTCCCTGTGTCTGCCTGCTCACTTCCATCTCCCGCTGTCTGCCTGCTCACTTCCATCTCCCGCTGTCTGCCTGCTCACTTCCATCTCCCAGTGTCTGCCTGCTCACTTCCACCTCCCGCTGTCTGCCTGCTCACTTCCATCTCCCGCTGTCTGCCTCCTCACTTCCATCTCCCAGTGTCTGCCTGCTCACTTCCATCTCCCTGTGTCTGCCTCCTCACTTCCATCTCCCGCTGTCTGCCTGCTCACTTCCATCTCCCAGTGTCTGCCTGCTCACTTCCATCTCCCGCTGTCTGCCTGCTCGCTTCCATCTCCCGCTGTCTGCCTGCTCGCTTCCATCTCCCGCTGTCTGCCTGCTCACTTCCATCTCCCGCTGTCTGCCTGCTCATTTCCATCTCCCGCTGTCTGCCTGCTCACTTCCATCTCCCAGTGTCTGCCTGCTCACTTCCATCTCCCAGTGTCTGCCTGCTCGCTTCCATCTCCCGCTGTCTGCCTGCTCACTTCCATCTCCCGCTGTCTGCCTGCTCACTTCCATCTCCCTGTGTCTGCCTCCTCACTTCCATCTCCCAGTGTCTGCCTGCTCACTTCCATCTCCCGCTGTCTGCCTGCTCACTTCCATCTCCCGCTGTCTGCCTGCTCACTTCCATCTCCCCGTGTCTGCCTGCTCACTTCCATCTCCCGCTGTCTGCCTGCTCACTTCCATCTCCCGCTGTCTGCCTGCTCACTTCCATCTCCCAGTGTCTGCCTGCTCACTTCCATCTCCCAGTGTCTGCCTGCTCACTTCCATCTCCCTGTGTCTGCCTCCTCACTTCCATCTCCCACTGTCTGCCTCCTCACTTCCATCTCCCTGTGTCTGCCTGCTCACTTCCATCTCCCGCTGTCTGCCTCCTCACTTCCATCTCCCTGTGTCTGCCTGCTCACTTCCATCTCCCGCTGTCTGCCTGCTCACTTCCATCTCCCTGTGTCTGCCTCCTCACTTCCATCTCCCAGTGTCTGCCTGCTCACTTCCATCTCCCGCTGTCTGCCTGCTCACTTCCATCTCCCTGTGTCTGCCTCCTCACTTCCATCTCCCGCTGTCTGCCTGCTCATTTCCATCTCCCGGTGTCTGCCTCCTCACATGTCCCAGAGTGCCATGCCCACAGGTTTCTTGAACACTTCCAGGGATGGTGACTCCACCACCTCCCTGGGCAGCCTGGTCCAGTGCCTGACCACTCTTGTAGCAAAGAAATTGTTCCTCATCTCCAACCCAAACCTGCCCTGGCACAATTTCAAGCCATTTCCGGGGAAAGATACCACCTCCCTCTTCACCCCAACCTCCTTTCAGGGATCTGTAGAGAGGAATGAGGTCTCCCCTCAGCCTCTTTTAGATTAAACACCCCCAGTTCCCTCAGCTGCTCCTCACCAGCCCTGTTCTCCAGACCCTTCCCCAGCTTCTTTGCCCTTCTCAGGTATGCAGAGGCTGGTCAGCTCACAGCACTCTGCTACCCAGAACCTCAGCAGTTCCCCAAGCCCAGCAATGGTCACATCCCTAGGAGAAATGTGCAGCTCCTCCAGGAGCAGTGAGCAGCTGTCCCTGGGCAAAACAAGCCCACAGTATGAGTCCATACAAGCAGAGCTCTGAGGTCACAGAGGGCAGAGAGCAAACAAACAACTGTGAATAGCACAACAGGGGCTGTGTCTGCCACAGACAGCACAGAATTTGAGCATTGATGGTTGTTTCCACATCACCAGTAAACCATTGCCTTTATGCAGAACAAGGCAAAGTCCAAGCAATACTCAGTGCTGCTGGAGATGTCAAACCAGCCCTCAAAGCTCATACAGCTGATGGAGGCCACAGCATCTGGAGCCTAACATGTTCCTTACCTCCTCTCCCTTTCTCAGCTGCTCTCAACACCTCCACATGGAGGATAACATCTGCAAAGTTTAATCCCACCTCAGACATCAGAGGTGCCACCTGCCCAGAGCTCCTCTGCCCCCCACAGCTGGGCACCACTGATGGCAATGCCCATGGCTGGGGAGGATGGGTGCCTCTGGGACAGGTGAGGGGGTGTCCACAGCATCAGGGCTGGGGAAGGAGGCTGTGGAGAAGAGGAGCTGCTTGTTGTGGGGCTGGCTGAAACCATGACTGCAGGTGGGCTGGCTTGGTGGCACCTGTGATGAGGACTGCAGTAGGCAGGTAACATCATAGACTCAGAGAATTGTTTTGGTTGGAAGGGACCTTTAAGATCAACCATCAAGCCAGCACTGCCAGCTGCACTAAACCAGGCCCCTCAGCACCACATTTCCACAGCTCTGGAACCCCACCAGGGGTGGGGACTCCACCATTGCTCTGGGCAGCCTGGTCTGAAGACATCCATGGTGACAACTCTCCAAGCACCAGTCCTGCCTGGTGCTGACTCAGTGCTGCAAAAAGAATCCAGATGCCCTTGGAGATGTTAGGGATGGCAGTGGGGGAAGAGGAACCTTGATGTCTTCTCATCTTTCTTCACTCCTGCATGTCAGCAGACCCACAGATGCAAATGTCCTCCAGCCCACCAGCGTGTGGGGGATGAAAAGAATCCCCTTGCAGGCCATCATTCTGTCATCACTTTAAAATTAGGTTGAATTGAAGCCTCTTTGGCTTTGGTGGGCATGGGTGGCTTGTTTAGCATGAGCAGCTGGGCTGACTAAAGTCTTAGATCACAAGCATTGAACTTCTGCCCAGCTTGTATTTAGGGAGGCCCTGAGCCCCTGCACCCTGTGATAAATGAGGCAGCCCTTAGAATCATGGAATGGGTTGGGTAGGAAGGGACCTACCAAGGTCATCCAGTCCAACCCCCCTGCAGTCAGCAGGGACGTCTGCAACTAGAGCAGGTTGCTCAGAGCCCCAAACAACCTGACCTGCAATGGTTCCAGGGATAGGGCACCCTGGGCCAGGGTCTCACCACCCTCAGCATCAAAACATTTCTTCCATCTAGTTTGAATCTCCCTCTTTTAGCTCAAACCATCATCACTTGTCCTGCCACAACAGGCCCTGCTCAAAAGTCTGTCCCTATCAAAGACTGGCCTCAAGTATTTAGGTTGTTAAGGGACCACTGTCCAGGGACTTCTTTGTTGGGAGTCCCTCTCCAGAGGTACCAGCTTGAGCTGAAATAAACCAACTCTGGGGCTGAACCTGGAGCCCAGACTGCTTGGCAGAGGGCTAAACTTGGGTCCAGCTGCACCCAGACTGCCCCTGAAGGAAGGTTAGAAAGCAAATGAGTCCAGGCTGGACCTTACAGCTCAGCAGGAGGGTCTTCCATCTTTAAGAGAGAGAGAGCTACTGGAGATAGTCCAATGGAGGCTATGAGGATGATAGAGGATGATGAAGGGACTTAAACATCTCTCCTGCGAAGAAAGGCTGAGAGACCTGGAGCTGTTAGCCTTGAGAAGACTCAGAGGGGATCTTACTAATGTCTGTAAATATCTGAGGGGTGGGTGTCAAGATGAAGGTGCCAGTGGTGCCAGTCATGGGACAAGGAGCAATGGGTGCAAGCTGGAACACAGGAAGTTCCACCTCAATGAGGAGAAACTTCTTTGCTGTGAGGGTGCTGGAGCCCTGGAGCAGGCTGCCCAGAGAAGTTGTGGAGTCTCCTTCTCTGGAGAGCTTCCAAAGCCACCTGAATGTGATCCTGTGTGACCTGCCCCAGTTGATGCTGCTTGGGTGGTGGGAGGGAGGGGTGGACTCAATGACCTCTAGAGGTCCTTCCTAACCCTTACCATTCTGTGATTCTATGACTCTCAGACCTGCCTGTAACACAGCAGAAGGTGGCAGTGGGCAGTGGCTGGCAGGAGGTGGCTGGCAGGGGCAGACAAGGAGGTGCCAGCAGGGGCAGACAGTAGCAAAGAGCACACTGGGGTGGCAAACAAGCATCTCTTGTGTTCCTTACCCTGCCCTGGCCAGTGTCACAAGGCTGCTGTGCTGCCAACTCATGCCCAGCACTGCTGACAGTGTGGGCCACATCTGTGGTGGCTGCTAGAGCAAGCCCCAGCCAGCTGAAGACAATCCATTGTCTGAATGTGGCTGCATAGAACCATTAAGGTTGGAAAAGACCTTTAAGATCATCGAGTCCAACCATAACCCAACCATCATGACCATTACTGTTAGAGGGTTGGAGAGCCCTGCAGAGGGACCTTGACAGGCTGGGCAGATGGGTAGAGTCCAACAGGATGGCATTCAACAAGTCCAAGTGCTGGGTGCTGCACTTTGGTCACAACAACCCCATGCAGTGCTACAGGCTGGGGTCAGAGTGGCTGGAGAGCAGCCAGGCAGAGAGGGACCTGGAGATAGTGGTTGGCAGCAACGGAACATGAGCCTGCAGTGTGCCCAGGTGGCCAAGAAGGCCAATGGCATCCTGGCCTGTATCAGGAACAGTGTGGCCAGCAGGAGCAGGGAGGTCATTCTGCCCTGTGCTCAGCACTGGTTAGGCCACATCCTGAGTCCTGTGTCCAGTTCTGGGCCCCTCAGTTTAAGAAGGACATTGAGACTCTTGAACGTGTCCAGAGAAGGGCAACAAAGCTGGGGAGAGGTCTGGAGCACAGCCCTGTGAGGAGAGGCTGAGGGAGCTGGGGTTGCTTAGCCTGGAGAAGAGGAGGCTCAGGGGAGACCTTCTTGCTCTCTACAACTCCCTGAAGGGAGGTTGTAGCCAGGTGGGGGTTGGCCTCTTCTCCCAGGCAATCAGCACCAGAACAAGAGGACACAGTCTCAAGCTGTACCAAGGGAGGTTTAGGCTGGATGTTAGGAAGAAGTTCATCATAGAAAGAGAGATTGGCCATTGGAATGTGCTGCCCAGGGAGGTGGTGGAGTCCCCATCCCTGGAGGTGTTCAAGAGGGGATTGGATGTGGCACTTGGTGCCATGGTTTAGTTGGTCATGATGTGTTGGGTGACAGGTTGGACTTGATGATCTCTGAGGTCTTTTCCAACCCTATCGATTCTATGATCTATGATCTACACACTCCTTGAACCCCTCCAGGGATGGTGACTCCACCACCTCCCTGGGCAGCCTGTTCCAGTGCCAGACCACTCCTGCAGCAAGCCAATCATCCCTAATACCCAGAAGCTGGAGAGGAAAGAAGAGGAGGAACCTTGGACCCGAGGGGATGGATTTAGCAAAGGGATTATTTATTGCGTGGCGCCGCGGCCACCCCTGCCCGCCCCCACGGCGGGCACACGCTCACGGGGGGGTCACCAAAGCATGTACAAAAAGGAGAGAAGCAGTGACCCTGGTGTGGTGGGAGGAGACACCTCTGGGGTGGGGGCACACACAAAGAGAGAAAGCCAAAGCCAAGAGCCCGCCCAGCTGGGCCGGCCGTGCCCCACCTCAGTTCACAAGTGCATCATGGACTCGAACTCGTCGATGCGCTGCTTGGTGTTTCCTTTCCGGATCCTGCGGTAGGAGATTGTGTTGTACCTGGAGTAGCTGTGCCTGGAGATGTCGTTCTTCTTCCCCAGGCTGGGCTGCTCCCTGCCTTTCTCCGCCTGGGAGGGGGTGCAGCCAGGGGTGCTCGGGGGAGATGCCTCCTTGCCGCTGCCTGGCGGGTTTAGGTGGGACACCTCGCTGTTCTCCTTCTTGATGTCGATCACCTGAACTTCATCCTCTTCTGTGTCCTCCTCTTCCTCCTCCTCCTCCGCTTCCTCCTCCGTTGTGTTCCCTCTCCCATCAGCGCTGGCCATGGGGGTCTCCACCACCTCCCTGTCTGGGGTGGCCGCCAGCCCCAGTTCCCCACTGCTCACAGAGGTCTCCTCACTGCCCAGCCCTGCAGCAGACAGAAGGTATGACGGTGAGGACAGGCTCAGCACCACCTCCACGTCCCTGTCCCACACCCTGTTCATGTGGCATTAGGCTTGGAGACTTACCACCTCCTGCCACCAAAGCTGCCTGCTTTGGAGCTGCCTGGTGAGCAGTGCCCACGTCTCCAGGGTGGATACCTGCCACCACAGATGCTCAGGTGTGCTCTAGGAAGGCTTTGTGCTTCCCCAAACTCACTGCTTAAGGCCACCTGCCCATCTCTTTTGCACCACTCTCCCCAGGCAGCCCCCCCCTCACATCCCTTCTGTAAAAGGAGAGGTGACGCAGATGCCCACAGCCTAGCCTTGAGGAGGGGCAAGCAGCTCAGCATTCCCCCCTACACCCCAGGACCACAGGCACTGCCACCCTGCAGATCTGCTCCTGCCCTTGGATCCAGGGCTGGCAAACACCCTTCTGCAGGACTCTGCTGTGGTGCCTTCCAGACATTGTTCCCAAAGCTCTCAGCTCGGGCTCATGGAGCCAAACTCCCCATTCAGGAGCTGCACCCCCTCCCCGTGGGGCAGACCCCACCACGGGACTGTGCTGGCCCTGTGGCAGGACCTTTGAGCCACATTCCTCCTTCAGAGGTGGCCCACCGGGCTGTGGTGACCACCTCCTGCCTGGCCTGTTTGTCCCACATTAAACATCTCAACAAATGGCCTATTCAAGGCTTTGCCTGTGGGGTCCCGAGCGTTAATTAGAGCAAATTAGTTTGGGTACTAAAGAGCTGCCTGCAACTGAGAGCTGCAGTGCTTGTGGCTGGGCCCGGGGGGAGGGGAGCTGTGCAGGGTTCTGTTGCGCACTCATAAAGCAAGCACAGCTCCATCCATGCAGCTCCACCTCCTCAGAGCCTGGGCAGCTGCTCTCAAATGTTATTTTGACCCTGGCAAAGGTTCAGGTATTATTTTTCCCTTTTCCTGGGCAAAGCAAAGTCTCTGTGTGCAGGGCACAGCCTGAACATCTCTTAGAGCTTCATTCCATGGTGCTGGCCTTTGCCAGGGCTGCCACAGCTCCTCCAGGTTGCCAGCCTGCTCTTCCCTGAGGAGGGGTTTCATACTGATGTGCCAGGTGACACACAGAAAATGCCAACTTGCTGCTGCCAGTGGGTGTGGAAGTGGCAAAAGGGACCCAGCCCACAGGTCAGTGACGAGGAGAACAGCAGCAGCAGCCCCACAGCCAAGCTTCCCCTCATTCTGTGGCCACCAAAATCAACCAGCTGGGTGAGAGCCCATGGGTAGGAAAGGTGGAAGGGCAGGGCAGCAATGCTGAAAGGCCACCCACAGAGAGATGCAGCATTCCTCCTTTGATGGTGCTCAATAAAGTCCTCCCTGAGGAGCAGCCTCGAGGAGCAAATACTTTGGGAGGAGAAGACACGTTTTGAGCAGGGGATGCTCTTTGCACAGGGTGTTTAAATGTGTCCATCTCTGTCTGTAGAGTCACCAGGCATTAATGAGCTGCTCACCACAGAGGCAGCTGTGAGGTCCAGCCTGGGCTCCAGCTGATTTCTACCATTTTCACCTAGGATTGAGCAGAGAAACCCAGGAGCAGATGTTTTGGAGAGCAGCTTTCTGCTAGATACTTGGGTGCCAGGGGGGTTTAGACACTTGGTGAGTCAGACAGGAGAAGGAGTTGAGGCTGAACATTTCTGACTGACAGCCTCCCTAGGCTGTCCTCTGAGCTCCCCAGCATGGAGCAGAAGATAAAGCATCTGCCAGCCTCGCAAGGCTGTTGGAGACCTCCTGGCTGAAGGCTCCATGGTGTTTCAGTAACCCATGGTCATGGAGATACATGCAAACCTCAGGAAGAAAGACACCAGCCACGTTTTCTAAGGCAGCTCTACAGATGGACATAAGGAGGAAGTTTGGATGTAAGGAGGGAAACTCTTCCCAATGAGGCTGGTGAACACTGGAACAGGCTACCCAGACATTCAAGATCAGACTTGATGTGGCCCTGGGCAGCCTGATCTAGTCAGAGATGTCCCTGCTGCCTGCAGGGGGTTGGACAAGGTGACCTATGAGAGTTCCTTCCGACCTGGTGCAATCTGTGAGTCATTGCCCTCCAGAAGACCAGGGGCTGACTGAATTCAAACCCATCATGACCTCTGTGTATCACTGCCTTTGGAGGCTGCCCATTGCAGGAGAACCTCACATCCCACAGCATTTTCCATCTTACCTTCCTCTGGTTCCTGGCCTGCCAGCTCCATGTCCTGGGTGTCAGCTGGTCCCTGTTGTAACGTCCCACCGCCGTCCTCTTCCTTCTCTGCAGGAGACACAAAGCAGAAGGCATGGGCTGGTGGAGCACTCAGGGAGGGAAACCAGGGTGAATGGTGGCAGACTGGCAGCAGAGCTAGGGCAGATGAAGAAATGGCTCATTTCATCCTGTCCTGGGCAGCTGCAAAATCAGATTTGTCCCTAACTCTGAGTTACTTTCACAGCCACCATGGGTTGGGACCTTGTCCACAGAGTCCATCCTGGCTGTACACAACACAAGAGCTTTTCTTTCCAGAGTCGTGGAATCATAGAATCCTTTCAGTTGGAAGAGACCTTTAAAAGCATCCAGTCCAACCCTTAACCCAGCACTGCAAGGTCACCACTAATCCATGCCCATCAGCACCACATCTCCATGGCTCTGAAACTCTTCCAGGGATGAGGACTCCACCACTGCCCTGGGCAGCCTGGGCCAGGCCTGGACAGCACTTTTGGGGAGGAAATCGTTCCTCCAACCTAAACTGCTTCCCTGGAGCGATTTGAGGCCATTTCCCTTTTGGGGAAGGAGGTTTTTTTTCTCTCTTTGAAGGAAGGCAGCCTTGCACCTACCTTTGCATTGCTTCTCTCCATCCACATGCTCATGAACTGTGGCCGGTGCCAAAAAGTTTCTCTTCTCCTGCTGGTTTTCTCCGGCAGGTGGAGTGTGCAGGCTGGTGTCGGTGTTGAGGCTGGGGTCGGTGTTGAGGCTGGGGTCGGTGTTGAGGCTGGGGTCGGTGTTCAGGCAGGGAGCTGTCCCCGCAGGCTTTGCTCTCTCGTCGATGACCTCCGTCCCCTGCCGCGGGCCCTTCTCCGGGGCTACGCTCCCGTTGCACTCAGGCATGGTGCATTCCACCTGCACTTCTTCCGTCATACTGAGCGCCCTGCCGTGCCCACCCGCCGGGGCCAAGCACCTCCGGGGGGCCCCGCTCCTGCACCCCGGGGTGGGGAGCGCCGGTCCTCGCCCCTTCTCCCCGGGGCTCGTTCCCCCGGGCGGACGGTCAGGACGCGTCCCCTCTGCGCGGTGGCACCATCAGCTGTGCCGAGGGGTGGCCAGCGGGCTCTGGCCATGGGGAGACCAATCAGCACCTGGCCCTGCCGAGCCTGCTCCCGTTGCATAATTAAATGCAGCCTTTTGATGCCCATCAACAAACAATCTGAGGCAGGCGGCTCGGCGCTGGCACCGAGCGCGGCTCCCTCGGCCCCTCCGCCCCCGCGAACAAACAGCGATCTTGTGCTCGGGGCACAATGGCCCTTTGTGTCCCCGCCAGCTCACAGGGACCACCATTGTTCTGACCCCTAATTCCCGGGGGGTGACCGCTGTCCCCTCTGCAGCGGCCACCTAAACCCTCTTAACATTCCCCGTGGGTTTGTGTGCCCCTAAACCTGGCCCTGCCGTGCCCACACAATGCCCACATTCTGCACCTCTCAGGGACAAGCCAGCTGCCTGGGGAGGGCACATGGCCTGCACACAGCGCAGGGACATGTTCCTCTGCCACAGCCTCAGCCTGGCCACCTCCTGCCCTCTCATAGAATCATGGAGTAGTTTGGGTTGGAAGAGATCTTCGAGATCATGCAGTCCAACCATGACCCCAGCACTGCCAGGTCACCACTGAACCATGGCCCTCAGCACCACATCTCCACGGCTTTGAAACCCCTCCAGGGATGGGGACTCCACCACTGCCCTGGGCAGCCTGGCCCAGGCCTGGACGGCCCTTTTAAGGAAGAAATTGTTCCTCATGTCCAACCTAAACTTCCCCTGGTGCAACCAGAGGCCATTTCCTCTTGTCCTGTCACTTGTTCCTTGGGAGAAGAGACCAACCCCCACCTGGTTCCAACCTCCTTTCAGGGACTTGTAGAGAGCAATGAGGTCTCCCTTCAGTCTCTTCTCCAGGCTAAACAACCCCAGTTCCTTGAGCTGCTCCTCACCAGCCCTGTTCTCCAGACCCCAGCCAGCTTTGTTACCCTTCTCTGGATGCACTCCAGCTCCTCAGTGTCCTTCTTGGAATGAGGGACCCAGCACTGAACCCAGTACTCCAGGTGTGGCCTCAGCAGTGCCCAGTCCAGGGAGACAAATCCTGCCCCACTGCTGGCCACACCACTGCTGATTTAGGCCAGGATGCTGGTGTCCTTCTTGGCCACCTGTGCACATCCTGGCTCATCTTCAGCTGCTCTCAACCAATACTTCCTTTTCTACCAGGTGGTTTCCAGCCACTCTGCCCCAAGCCTGGAATGTTCATGGAGTTGTTGTGTCCCAAGTGCAGGACCCAGCACTTGGCCTTGTTGACCCTCACACCATTGGCCTTGGCCCATTGATCCAGCCATTCCAGGTCCCTCTGTAGAGCCTCCTACCCTCCAGCAGATCAACACTACCACCCAACTGGTGTTCCACAAACTTTCTGAGGGTGAACTCAATCCCCTCATCCAGATCACTGAGAAAGATACCAAAGAGAACTGGCCCAGGTGCTGAGCCCTGAGGAACACCACTTGTGAGGGGCTGCTGACTGGATTTAACTCCATTCCCCACCACTAAGGCCCCTGCTAAGGGAAGCCCATCTTCAGGGCTTGGCTCCCAGGGAGAGCAGATGAAACCCAAAAGCACAGCCAAAGTGATGTTTTGTGGTGAGATGGGAACCAAGCTGTCAGGCTGCCAAGGGCCAAGCCAGGCATCATAGAATTGTTAGGGCTGGAAGGGATCTCAAGGATCATCCACTTCCAACCCCCCTGCCATGGCCAGGGACACCTCACACTGCAGCAGGTTGCTCACAGCCACAGCCAGCCTGGCCTTCAAAACCTCCAGGCATGAGGCTTCCACCACCTCCCTGGGCAACCTGTGCCAGTCTCTCACCACCCTCATGGGGAACAACTTCTTCCTAACATCCAATCTCAATCTACCCATTTCTAGTTTTGTTTCCCTTAGTTCTATCATTACTTGACACCTTCAAAAGTCCCTCCCCAGCTTTCTTGTAGGATGCCTGCTGGCAGTCCAGGCAGGTCAGTGTGGTGCTGCTTCTTCCACACACAATCCCCTTCCGCAGAAGCAGCAGAAAGTCTCTCTAAAGGAGTATCAAAGGGGCAGGAGATGAGACCAACACTTAGGGAAGGGATCTGCTGGAGAGAGTCCAATAGAGGCTATGAGGATGATGAAGGGACTGCAGCACTGCCCTGTGAGGAGAGGCTGAGAGACTGGGGGCTGTTCAGTCTGGAGAAGACTGAGAGGGGATTTAATCAATGTTTATCAATATCTGAGGGCTGGGGGTCAGGAGGGAGAGGACAGGCTCTGCTCAGCTGCTCCCTGTAATAGGGCAAGGGGCAATGGATATAAACTCCACCACAGGAGGTTCCACCTCAACATGAGGAGGAACTTCTTCACTGTGAGGGTCACAGAGCGCTGGAGCAGGCTGCCCAGAGGGGTTGTGGAGTCTCCTTCTATGGAGACTTTCCAGCCCCATCTGGATATGTTCCTGTGTGACCTGTGCTGGATTCTGTGCTCCTGCTCTGGCAGGGGGGCTGGACTTGATGATGTTTGGAGGTCCCTTCCAACCCCTAAAATCCTCTGATCCTGTGATCAGTGGGATTTCCAGCAAGCAGGAGCCAGAGGGGAGCACACAAGGAGCAGTGGGGCTCCTCTGACCTGGCTGAACTCATTTCACCCCTGGTTCCCAGGGCCAGGTTTATGTAAGGGGGTAATCTCCTGCCCTGAGTGACTTTGTGTGCTCACATCATGCAACAGTTCTGGCATCTTTGGGCTTTAGGGTTTGGAAAGCCTCTTGTTGAGTTCAGAGCTGGATTAGAAATGGATCCAAAGCCCTTGCACTGGTTTTGTGCACTGGTTTTGTTCCTCGGTGAGTCTGCATCTTTAAACAAACACCTTCTCATCATTGTCATGCAGATGAGGGCAGTGTTATTCAGGGAATCCTCGAATGGGTTGTGTGGAGGGCACCTCAAGGATCATCCAGTTCCAACCCTGCTGCCACAAGCAGGGACACCTTCCACTCAACCAGGTTGCTCAAGACCTCATCCAAACTGACCTTGAACACCTCCAGGCAGCTGGAAATATTTGTCCAAGCAAAATGGATGGTGAGGTCTGAAAGTGAATGGGCAACATGCAGTGGTAGGTGCCCTCAGGAGGAGAAGCTGGGTGCCCAGCACAGGGTGGTGGTGAGAGGCTGGGTACCTGGCATGGGCTGGTGGTGAGAGCCTTGCACCCCTTTTGGTGCAGCCAGCATCAGCCTGGGGCTTGAGTGTGGGGCAAACTCCTGGCTAGGCTTCAAAACTGAAGCAACCCAGAGCTGAAACCATGGCACCATGCCCAAGGGGGAGCCCTGCTGGCCCAGGAGCCACAAAAGCTCCTGCTGTGGTGACAGAACCCTGCCTTGCTGATTGAAAGAAACTATTAAAAGAGTTGTAGGTATTTCCTGGTGCCATCTGTTGGTTAGACAACCTCTTCTCATCTGTGCAGCCTGGCACTGCCAAGGGCAGTGTGGTGGCATTGCCACACTCTGTCTCAGGCCACCAGCTCTGCACTGCAGTGGTGCCTCCTGGTGCCCACAGTGAGGTTGCTTTAGTTTCCTTATCTGTGGGTGGCACAACCATGTCCTCTGTAGCTGGTCTGTGCTGGGAGCACAGCAGTCAGTTCTTGGCTTCGTATCACATGTGCTTCCCTTTTACCTGGCAGGGGCAGCATGAAGTCAGTGACCTGCAACATCTGTGGCTTGTGATCTGCTCAGTGATGGGTGCAACCAGCTGCTACATTTGGAACCTTCTAAAGCAGCTGCATGAGAAAGGAAACACAGGGTAGGAAAGCAGAACTGCCCACAGGAAGGCAGCCACCCCTCAAAGTGAGCAGAGACACAGCTTCTGGCGTCATGGATCCACCTGACCTGCTCTGAGCACAGCTGAGATGGAGCAAGAGCCAGGACATGCAGGAGCTCCTCTAGTGTTTTGTAGGATCATCAAATCCCAGACTGGTTTGGGTGGGAATGGACCTCTAAAGCTCATCCAGTCCAACCCCTCTGCAGTCAGCAGGGACATCTGCAACCAGAGCAGGTTGCTCAGAGCCCCAGACAACCTGACCTGGGACGGTTGCAGGGATGGGGCATCTCCCAGCTCTCTGGGCAACCTGGGACAGGCTCTCACCACCCTCAAACATTTCTCCCTTCTCTCCAATCTGAATCTCCCTCTTGTAGCTCAAACCATCACCCCTTGTCTTGTCACAATAGGCTCTGCTCAGAAGTCTGTCCCCAGCTTTCTCATCAGCCCCTTTAAGCACTGAAAGACCACCAGAAGATGTCCATTTGATGCAGGGTTTTGAGTTCAGGAAGGGGTTGCCTAAATCTAGGCATGGAGAAGCCCCTGTTCACAGTGGTGAAGAGCCCTTAGGAGGTCAGGCTCAGTAGCACTCAGCAGATTCACTAAAGCCCTGGGTTTAAAAATGAATTGCATTCTTCAGAGCAGCTGCACTTCTTTCTGATGTGAACTCCAGCTGGGATGAGAAGAGGAAAGGTCATCCCTTGGCTGTTAGGAAGTGAAGCAAACCCTTCAGCCACCCCATGGTCAGTGAGAACACCTCCTCCACTGAAGGTCCACAGCCCCAACCCTATGATCCACAGCATCACCGTGCAACATAGCCCACATGCCCACCCTCCTCCTGCCCCACCTTTCAGGACCCTCCCAGATGGCTCCCTGTGAGGACAAAAGCCACTTCAGAAGAGCTGTCTGGCTCATCTTGTTCTCTGAGCTGCTTGGCTTGCCTGTGAGCTCCTTCCTGCCCTCAGCAGGCTGGGGCACCTCGATCTCAGCTCCCATCGCAGCGTCCCCGCAGAGCCTGCCTGTCACCCACATCCTGTTTCCAACCACAGCTCTGAACATCTCCTGTTGTCATCTTGCAGCTACCAAGGCATGTTCTCTCTGCTGCTGGGAGAGCATCATTTATTTGGCTTTTCTGAAGGTTGAGTGTCCAGGCTCATTCAGCATTTCCAGACTGAAAGCAAGCATGTACAGACTCATGGAATCACAGATGGGTTTGGGTGGGAAGGGACCTCTAAAGCTCAGCCAGTCCAACCCCAGCCTGCAGTCAGCAGGGACATCTGCAACCAGAGCAGGTTGCTCAGAGCCCCAGACAACCTGACCTGCAATGGTTCCAGGCATGGAGCATCTCCCACCTCTCTGGGCAACCTGGACCAGGGTCTCACCAACCTCAGCATCAAACATTTCTCCCTTCTCTCCAGTCTGAATCTCCCTCTTTTAGCTCAAACCATCACCCCTTGTCCTGGCACAACAAGCCCTGCTCAAAAGTCTTCCCCAGCTTTCTGATTGGCCACTTCATGCCCTGAAAGGGCATCAGAAGGTCTTCCTGGAGCCTTCTCTTCTCCAGGCTGAACAAGCCCAACTCTTTCAACCTTGGCCTGACAGCAGAGGGCTTCCAGCCCTCCCATCACTGCTATGGCTTCCCCTGGCCCCACTCAAGCAGGTCCATGTCTCTCCTGTGCTGAGGACTCCAGAGCTGGCCCCAGCACTGCAGGTGGGGTCTCAGCATCTCCTTAATGCTTGCAGGAGACCTGACGGAAGCCAGTTCCGACTCTACTGGCTTAGCAACCTTCACTGACGAGAGCAGTGCTGGGAACAGGTTGTTTTCACCTGAGGTTTATCTCAGAGGGGAGCTCTGAGGTTTCTGAGAAGCCCAAGAAAGCCTGCCCCAGCAGCACTGCCTGGTAAACAGCAGCATGTTCTGCTGGGTCAGGAGAGGAGTGACTCACACAAGGCATTTAGATTACATTTAAAATTCCTCCAATTGTGTTTGGAAAAAAACATCATTAGGTGGCCTGGGTGGAACAAAGAGCCTGTCCCCGTGTGCCTGAGGGAAATTGAGTTCTCTTTCTCCTCACTTCTCTGCCCACACTTATTAAATCACCTCCTGGAAGTTAACCTGGCCGCCTGAAGCCTCTGCTCCTACAGAACCATGAGCAGCTGCTGACCTTCCTGCCGAGGAGCAGCAGAACATCAGCCCCACGGGCATCTCCTGCAGCCCTGGGACTGCAGAGGGACCAGTTGCAGGCACAGCTCTCTGAGGAGGTCCCCAGAGTGAGACCCACCACCAGCTCCAGACACAGAACAATCCTGCTCGTCCCTGCAGGACAATTCTCTGCCTTTATTCCACCTGCTTTGAGGAGGCCAAATCAACCTGAGCTGTGCAGTCAGGGCCCTGCAAGAGGATGAGCTTCTTCCCAAATCTGCTAAAATTCTGGCCAGGCAGCTTTATCCAAAGGGAAGACAAAAGGAGGCTGAGGTTTCACCTTCTGGCTCTCTACTGAAAGGAGCTTGGAGCCAGGTGGGGGTTGCTTTTTCCTCCCAACAAGAGGAAACAGGCTCAGGTTGCCTCAGAGGGAGGTTTAGATTGGACATGAGGAATAATTTCTTCCCCAAAAGGGATGTCTGGCTTGGCCCAGGCTGCCCAGGGCAGTGATGGAGTCCCCATCCCTGGAGGCGTTTCAGAGCTGTGTAGATGTGGTGCTGAGGGCCATGGTTTGGTGGTGACCTGGCAGTGCTGGGCTCATGGTTAGACTGCATGATCTTGAAGATCTCTTCAAGCCAAAACAATTCCACAATTTTATGATCCTTTGCTGTCAGCAGGACTGACCATGGGAGCTGATCCTTGATTTGGAGGCTGGGAAGTGGCTTGGGGAGCTACCCATTGCCTTTGTGACAGACAGATGGACTCTGCACATCCCCAGGTAGTGACAGCAGCATCTCAGGGCAGCATGAGCGGCCCCACAGTGAAAGGGAGAGGCTGAGGGAGCTGGGGTTGTTTAGCCTGGAGAAGAGCAGGCTCAGGGGAGACCTTGCTACAGCTTCCTGAAAGGAGGTTGTAGCCAAGTGGGGGTTGATCTCACCTCCCAGGCAACCAGCACCAGAACAAGAGGACACAGTCTCAAGCTGTGCCAGGGGAAGTTTAGGCTCAAGATGAGGAGAAAGTTCTTCCCAGAAAGAGTAATTTGGTGGAGTCCCCATCCCTGGAGGTGTTCAGAAAAGGCTTGGATGTGGCACTTGGAGCCACGGTTTAGTTGTCAGGAGGTGTTAGGTATTAGGTTGGACTTGATGATCTCTGAGGTCTTTTCCAACCTGGGTGACTCTGTGATTCTGTGGTGGGTGAGCTCCTGGCCCACTCCAGCACATCCATGTACATCACCCACCACAAGCCACAGCTGCTCCTCTGCCCTTCATCTCAGAACATTACTACTTGGGGCCTCTGTCACACAATCTAGGCTCCATCCTCTTTTGGGCAGGGCTCTGTCACTGGGTTGAGCAGAAGCTCTGTTAAAGGCCTTTGGTAGGACATCACTTTGGGAACAGGAAATGAAGAGTTCTGAGTTCAATCACCAACCTACAGAACACTGAAGTATGCTGAGGAAGTTCTGCAAAGGTTCTTTGCACTTCAGAGTTGGTCATTTTTCAGGTTAATGAAGAGCTCCAGGGTGTGCCCTGATTAAGAATCAATATAATTAAAGACCCTAGAGCTCTGTACCATTGTCTAGAGGATGGCCATGCAGTACCACCACACTTCACCCACTGCCTGAGCTGGTGCCTTCAGTCCCAGGCCATGCAGGAGTCTCAGACAGAGTCCCAAGCATCAAGGACCATAGAATCACTGAATTGTTTGGGTTGGAAAAGACCTCTAAGATCGAGTCCAACCATCAACCTGTCCCCAAGTGCCATGCCCACAGGTTTCTTGAACCCCTCCAGGGATGGTGACTCCACCACCTCCCTGGGCAGCCTGTTCCAATGCCTGACCACTCCTGCAGCAAAGAAATTGCTCCTAACCTCCAACCTAAACCTGCCTTGGCACAATTTCAGGCCATTTCCTCTCATCCTATCACCTGATATACTAGGGAGATGACACTGACCCCAAACTCTGTCCAAGCTCCTTTCAGGTAGCTGTAGAGAGCAATGAGCCTCAGTCTCCTGCAGGCAGAACACTCACACTTCCTCAGCTGCTCCTCACCAGCCCTCTTCTCCAGACCCTTCCCCAGCTTTGTTGCCCTTCTCTGGACCTGCTCCAGCCTCTCAATGTCCTTCTTGGAGGGAGGGCCCCAAAAGTGCCCCCAGTGCTCCCGGTGGCAAGGGTGGACGACGCAGGGGCTGTCAGACCCGACTCTCTTCCTCCTCCACCGCCCGCTGGAGGCCGGGGATGAACTTCAGAAGGTGCTTTCTGACGCTGGCTCTCCTGCTTTTGCGCGGGAGGGTTCCGAAACTGCCGCTGCAGCTGCCGCTGTAGCTGCCGGCCTCCCACAGCGGGGACATGGAGCCGCTGCTGGCCAGGCTGACGCTGCGCATCCTGCGCAGGGACGAGCTCCGCGCAGCGCCGTCCCCGGCCCGGGGGAGGAAGCAGTCATCGTCCAGGCTGGACTGGCGGCTCAGGCTCTCGGTGGCCGAGTCCTCGAAGGCTGCGCTCTGGCAGCAGCTGTCGTCGCTGCCCAGGGTCATGGAGCTCAGGCGGGAGCTGCTCTCGCTGGAGAAGCGAAGCTGCCTCGGGAAGAGGGCTCCGGGAGTGCTGCAGCCCCCCGGCCAGCTGGGCTCCTCCAGCCCCAGGGCTGCCAGCACAGCGTTGGCATTCATCTCCCCTGGAAGGGAAGCCCCAGAGGAGTGTGAGTGTGGTGGGTTGAAATTTCCACAGCCACCCCCCCCCCCCCCCCCCCCCCCCCCCCACGTTAGAATAGGCTAGGCTAGGCTAGGCTAGAACAGAACAGAACAGAATAGAATTAACCAGGTTGGAAAAGACCTTTGAGATCATCAAGTCCAACCTATCACCCAACACCATCTCATCAGCTAAACCATGGCACCAAGTGCCTCAGCCAGGCTCTTCCTAAACACTTCCAGGGATGGTGACTCCACCACCTCCCTGGGCAGCACATTCCAATGGCCAATCTCTCTTGCTGGGAAGAACTTCTTCCTAACATCCAGCCTAAACCTCCCTTGGTACAGCTTGAGACTGTGTCCTCTTGTTCTGGTGCTGCTTGCCTGGGAGAAGAGACCAACCCCCACCTGGCTACAACCTCCCTTCAGGGAGTTGTAGACAGCAAGACGGTCTCCCTGAGGTTCCTCTTCTCCAGGCTAAGCAACCCCAGCTCCCTCAGCCTCTCCTCACAGGGCTGTGCTCCAGACCTCTCCCCAGCTTTGTTGCCCTTCTCTGGATACGTTCAAGAGTCTCAATGTCCTTCCTAAACTGAGGGGCCCAGAACTGGACACAGGACTCAAGGTGTGGCCTAACCAGTGCAGTTTACAGGGGCAGAATGACCTCCCTGCTCCTGCTGGCCACACTGTTCCTGGTGCAGGCCAGGATGCCATTGGCCTTCTTGGCCACCTGGGCACACTGCTGGCTCATGTTCAGCTGCTGTCAACCACTACCCCCAGGTCCCTTTCTGCCTGGCTGCTCTCCAGCCACTCTGACCCCAACCAACCAAACCAGCCCTGGGCAAACAACCAACCAAGCAAATCAACCCTGGGCAACCAACCTACTAAACCAACCCTGGGCAACCAATCAACCAAACAAACAAACAAACCAGCCCTGGACAAACAAACAAACAAACCAACCCACCAATCAACCAAACCAACCCTGGACAGCCAACCAAGCAACCCAATCCCTCCCCTGCTAAGCCCAAGTTAAGAATGGAAAGTCTTTTCAGCCCACATCTGCTGAAGCAGATGAGCAGGATGAATCAGTCAAGCAGCATCCAAATTCATCATCCCTGGAAAAGAAAAAGCTTTCCCAGGGCCAGCCCCACTGCGAGGAGAAAGAGAAGGCAGATGAGGAGGTGGCAGGGTGGCAGAAGCCACCACCCTGTGGTTTCTCAGCCAGACACGAGAACCTACCGTGCAGCAAGCGCTGCTCCTGCACCAGCAGCGAGCGCAGCTCCACCACCTTCTGCTGCAGGCTTTGCTGTGGGGAGAGAAGGTACATATCACACACACACATCTTGGGAAGGTCCAGGCATGCCCCCAGGATTCTTCCTGGAGTTCTCCCAATGCTTTGAGCAGGAGCCATGTACAAGGACACTGGGAGAGACTCCCAGAAAGACTGTGGAGTCTCCTCTGGAGAGCTTCCAACCCCACCTGGGCATTGTGCTGCTGGCCAAGCTGCTGTGGGTGCCCCTGCTTTAGCGGGGGGGAGGGGGGTGGACTGGATGATCTCCAGAGGTCCTTTCCAACCTGACCCACAAGCTACCAAGGCTTGTGACAGCTTTCTTCCAGCTGCTCTTCCCACTGGAACACTTCCTGGTGGCTTTGGCCAAACCAGACACAGAGGGTGGCTCCAGCTTCCCTGTAATGGCCAGCACTGAAAGAGGCTCACCAGTAAGGTGGGAGCAAGAAGAGCTTCTAATAGCCTGGAGAAACTTGCTCTCACATAAAGTAGGTTTTAGAATGTTTATAGTTTACTAAAAAGCTAGGAAATTGCATCCCATAAATGCTGAGGAGCTGTCCAAAGGCTCTCCTCATCCAGACCCAACCAAAACAGAGACTACCCCCTGGTCCTGGTCACACCAACCTAACTGGAACACAGGTGGGATGGGCAGAAGAACTGCTGCCTGGAGCAGGTATCTGACCACAGTTGGATACCACAGTGTGGGGAGGGGGATGCCAAGCAGTCTATGCCCCAGGCACTGGGTGATGCACCCTGAGGGCAAAGCTTGCTTTGTGCAAGCCAAGACTGGGATGTTTCACACTCACAAGCGTGTCACCATCTCACTGTGGTCACAGCAGCTGAGCACACCCCTCAGCAAGGCTTCAGAGAGCAGGACAAACACAACTGAGGTTCTTCCACCACAGCCAGATGCCCAGAGTCACCCTGTGCCCATGCTCCTGGCAGAGGGATGGCACTGCTGGGAAAGGGCCCTTGGCTGAAAATTCCCCTCTTGAGACAGAGCCTGTCCCAGAAGATTGTGAGATTTGGGCTCCATTGTTTCCCTGGCAGGGGGCAGGGGGCAGGGGGTGGAGGGAGCCCATTGTGGTGGCTTCACTGGCTATTTGACCCTGGTTTCCAAGATACCAGCCCCACCAGCTGGTCATGGAGCTGTGCTCACTGAATCACAGAGTCACAGAAACATTCAGGTTGGAAAAGACCCTCAGGATCACCAAGTCCAGCCCAGAACCCTACTCTACAAGGTTCACCCTTAAACCATATCCCCAAGCACCACATCCAAACCACCTTTAAACACAGCCAGGGTTGGTGACTCAACCACCTCCCTGGGCAGCACATTCCAATGCCTGACCACTCTTGCTGGGAAAAACTTCTTCCTAATGTCCACTCTAGACCTAGCCAAGTCTTAGCTTGAGGCTGTTCCCTCTTGTTCTGTCACTCATTACCTGGGAGAAGAGACCAGCACCAGCCTCTCCTCAACATCCTTTCAGGTAGCTGCAGACAGCAATGAGGTCTCCCCTCAGCCTCCTCTTTTCCAAACTAAAAAGCCCCAGCTCCCTCAGTTGCTCCTCATAAGATTTATTCTCCAAGATAAATCTTATGGCTGGGATGGAAGCCTCCTGCTGCTGGGGTCTCACTGACACAGCAGTGACCTGGCTCTGGGGTCCAGCTCGTTTCTCACCGTGTCTCAACGAGTCACCTGGCCAGGTGGCCTCAGCATGCCCAGCCACCACCCCAGCTCCCACCAGCCTCAGGCACTGGGGACACAGTCAGGTGCAGTAGTACCACCTGGAGCACTGTGTCCACTTCTGGAGCCTCTAGCACAGGAAGGATCTGGAGGTGCTGGAAGGTGTCCAGAGAAGGGCCACGAGGAGGAGCAGAGGGCTGGAGCTGCTCTGCTATGGAGACAGACTGAGGGAGTTGAGGCTGCTCAGTCTGGAGAAGAGAAGGCTCCCAGGAGACCTCATTGTGGCCTTCTAGGATCTGAAGAGGGCTCCAAGAAAGCTGGGGAGGGACTTTTGAGGGTGTCAGGGAGTGACAGGACTGGGGGGGATGGAACCAAACTAGCAATGGGTAGATTGAGATTGGCTGTGAGGAAGAAGTTGTTCCCCATGAGGGTGGTGAGAGCCTGGCACAGGTTGCCCAGGGAGGTGGTGGAAGCCTCATCCCTGGAGGTGTTTGCAGCCAGGCTGGATGTGGCTGTGAGCAACCTGCTGTAGTGTGAGATGTCCCTGGCCATGGCAGGGGGGTTGGAACTGACTGCTCCTTGAGGTCCCTTCCAACCCTGACAATGCTATGATTCTATGTGAGGCCAGCATGGCTCCTGCACTCACAACCATCTCCTAGCAGCTGCAACCACACTAAGCATGCAGGGCTTTGCCCCAGTGCTACCTCCAGGCTCAGACTTCCCAGCTTTTCCCCACCAGCCAAGAGCCTCCCATCACCCCCTGGTCAGTATTCCCTCCTTCAGAGAGAAAGTTTCCCTCCTTCAAAGAGAAATTAGCATCCAGCTGCAGGGGCCCAATGCCCAAAAGCAGGCCAGCTAGTTCCAAAGGTATGCTCCAGACCCCCACCATCAGCCTTGAAGGGGAATCCAAGCTCATGGAGCTCTCATCCTGATCTTTTCATCCCTGCCTATCTTCTAGGCTGACGTGATGGTGGCCAGCATGGCAGGGACCACAGGTGGGGGGGCTGGCAGCAGGGCACACAGAGGTGCCTGCCCTGCCGGGATACCCAGCCCCACATGCACCCACCTGACCCATCAGCAATAAACCCACACCAACCCTCTGCCTTCAACAAGGGCTTGGCTCATCACTGAGGTTACCTTCAGGAGGTGCAGCTTGGTCTCCAGCTCCATTTTCCTCAGGAGCATGGCCCCGTTGACAGTCTCTAACCTGTGAGGAACAGGAGATGCTGGCATCAGAGAGGAAAGGGCTACCAAGCTCTGTCAGGATTGCCAGACTGTGGTGGTTTAAGCCTTAACTGAGAGTTAAGAGCTCAGATGGGGGCAAGGCTGAGAATCTCTCCCCCACTCCCCCCTCCTCCCTCCCAACAGAGAGGGAGGGAAAGAAAGGAAGGAGCAAATCCACCAAGCTCTAATTTGGAGTCAGCCTGGAAGTAGAGAGGGAAAGAGTTGTCTTTAAACAATATAGATATAACAATAAGAGGTAAGGTTCACAAGGGCAAGGAACAAGGATGGATGGGTGGGGGACAAAGAAGAAGAATACAAAACCAGTCTCTCTCTGAAGAGGCACAGAGGCAGCAAGGAGAAGGATCAGGACCAATCACATGGCAGAGGAGCAGGAAGGCAGCCACAGCAGCTCTCATCTAGGAGAGGCAGGAGCCAAAAGGAGCCCTAATGACTGCAATGCCCTGCTTTTTATAGCCTAGCTGGGCAGGGAGGGGGGAGTGGAACAGACTCAGTTTCCCAGGGGGGTAAACACCCTGCAGGGAGGCCCTGTTTGGTTTCTTTTCAGAATGGGCATTAACCCACCACACAGACCCCACCCCACATGGTGCCACAGGGAGACTGTGGCAGCAACCACATGTCTGGCTGGACCCTCTCCTCCATGGGTGTCTTCAGGTGTTGGAGAAAGATAAGCAAACACATAGGAGGGGCAGGTGGAAAAGGACTAAGAACAAGAAGGGCATTGAGGGGCTGGAGCAGGTCCAGAGAAAGGCAATGGAGCTGGTGAGATGTCTGGAGAACAGGGATGGTGAGGAGAAGCTGAGGGAACTGGGGTTAGCCTGGAGAAGAGGAGGCTCAGGGGAGACCTTCTTGCTCTCTACAACTCCCTGAAGGGAGGTTGTAGCCAGGAAGGGGTTGGGGTCTTCTCCCAGGCAACCAACACCAGAACAAGAGGACACAATCTCAAGCTGTGCCAGGGGAAGCTTAGGCTCAAGGTGAGGAGAAAGTTCTTCACAGAGAGAGTTGTTTGCCTTTGGAATGTGCTGCCCAGGGAGGTGGTGGAGTCACCATCCCTGGAGGTGTTCAAGAGGGGATTGGATGTGGCACTTGGAGCCATGGTTTAGTAGTCCTGAGGTGTTGGGTACCAGGTTGGAGTTGATGATCCTTGAGGTCTTTTCCAACCTTTTTGATTCTATGATTGTTCAGCCTGGAGAAAAGGAGGCTGAGGGGAGACCTCATTGCTCTCTACAACTGCCTGGAAGGAGGTTGGAGCCAGATGGAGGTTGGTCTCTTCTCCCAGGGAGCAAGAGGAAATGGCCTCAGGTTGTACTAGGGGAGGTTTAGGTTGGACATGAACAATTTCATCCCCTTAAGGGTTGCCAAGGCCTGACCCAGGCTGTTCAGGTCAGTGGTGGAATCCCCATCCCTGGAGGGGTTTCAGAGCCTTGGAGATGTCGTGTTGAGGGCCATGGATTAGTGGTGATCTGGCAGTGCTGGGTTAATAGTTTGACTCAATAAGCCTCAAGGTCTCCTCTAACCAAAACCATTCTATGACAGGGTGGGCAGCACTGGGTCACCTTCCTAGAGCTCCTCTGCCCAGCTCTCCCCTGTAGGACGAACATGGCTCTGCACAACCAGGCCATAGAGGTTTCTTCTCTCTGGGACAACACAGGACTGCAGGGCAGCAGGAGAAGCTCCCAGGAGGACAGACTATTAAGCTCCAGACCATCTGAAGGAGGGACCTACCTTAAATAGTTCCCTGAAGACTTTATCAAGTCTACTATTTGCTTGTGGCTGAAGCCATCAGTGTTTACGCCATTGATGCTGGAGAGGATATCACCTGTTGGAGATACCCAGGGGTCAACATCAGTGCCTGGAGGTCATGGATGACTTCCACATGCTCTACAATAAAAGTAGTGGGGGGGGGAGAATAGCAAGATAAGGCCACCCAGAGCAGGAGAGGACAGGACTAGTTACCAGGTTGAAGGCCAGAAAGATGGGCAGGACTTTCTTCTGTGATTTTGCAGATGCAAGTGAACACTTCCAGGGAGCAATCATTCTGGTGTGGGAGCCTAATGGTCTGGAACACCCAAAGGACACAGGGTTACCAACAATACAGGAATTACAACCATTTAAAACTAATAGTCACAGAATCTTGTCCAACCCCCTTGTTTTAGCAGGGGCACCCACAGCAGCTTGCCCAGGATCACAGTGGCCAGCTGGGTTTGGAAGCTCTCCAGAGAAGGAGACTCCACAACCTCTCTGGGCAGCCTGCTCCACAGCTCCAGCACCCTCACACCAAACAACTTTTTGCTCATCTTCACATGGAACCTCCTGGCTTCCAGTTTGTGCTCATTGCCCCTTGTCCTGCCCCTGGGCACCACTGACAAGAGTCTGGCCCCAGCCTCTTGCCTCCCACAGCTCCTTTAGCTCTTGCTGAGCATTGCTCAGATCCCCTCTGGGGCTGCTCTTCTCCAGGCTCCACAGCCCCAGGGCTCTCATCCTTTCCTCCTCACAGAGATAATCCAGGCCCCTCAGCATCTTTGGAGCATCCAACCATGACCCCTCCGGTTCATCACAGGTAGCTACTGGTGAAAGCACAGCATGCTGTGCCTTGTCCCTCCCCACCACATCTCAGGAGCTCTTTATTCTCCTTTGGGAAAGCTCTGCCTGTTCCATGTTGCTGACCTGAGAGACAATGGTGGCTCCTTGTCCTGTCCCTGGGCATCACTGACAAGATCTGGCCCCAGCCTCTTGCCCCCCACAGGCCCTTTAGCTCTTGCTGAGCATTGATCAGATCCCTTCTGGGGCTGCTCTTCTCCAGGCTCAACAGCCCCAGGGCTCTCAAGCATCTCCTCACCAGGGAGATGTCTTTTGACACATTTTGTGCTGAGAAGGGTGTGGTGCTCAGCATGCAAGTGGGAACACCACAATGAAACAACCTGAAGATGAGCAACCACATTGTGACGAGGGAGAGCAGCAGACACCAAAGGGGGGCCTGCACCCTGGTTTTGCAGAAACCCAGAGTTTAAATCATTGTCAAAACCTCAGCCAGGCCTCTCTGGTGGCAGGATGTGGATTGCTTTACTGAAGGACACTTCACTTTCCCAGCCACAGCAGAGCTGGGTGTGCCTCAGGCCTCTCAGAAGGTTCTTTCATAGAATAGAATTAAGCAGGCTGGAAAAGACCTCAGAGGTCATCGAGTCCAACCTATCACCCAACACCATCTAACCAACTAAACCATGGCACCAAGTGCCTCAGCCAGGCTCTTCTTCAGCACCTCCAGTGATGGTGACTCCACCACCTCCCTGGGCAGCACATTCCAATGGACAATCTCTTTTTCCAGGAAGAACTTCTTCCTACCATCCAGCCTAAACCTCCCCTGCACAGCTTGAGACTGTGTCCTCTTGTTCTGGTGCTGTTTGCCTGGGAGAAGAGACCAACCCCCACCTGGCTGCAACCTCCCTTCAGGGAGTTGTAGACAGCAAGAAGGTCTCCCCTGAGCCTCCTCTTCTCCAGGCTAAGCAACCCCAGCTCCCTCAGCCTCTCCTCACAGGGCTGTGCTCCAGACCCCTCCCCAGCTTTGTTGCCCTTCTCTGGACACCTTCCAGCAATTCAACATCTTTCCTAAACTGAGGGGCCCTGACTCCTGGCTGTGAACACCATGTGAAGGCAGCTGGGGCTGCCAGAGAGATTGGTTCCCAGTGAGAACTTGGAAAGCAAGAAGAGCTGATCCTTCTTCTGGCCTCTTAACCCCATCCCTGCACTACCCTGGAAGCATTTCATATTCCCACCTTCTACACAGAGTCATCCTGAGGGTGCATCTGTCGTGGTTCTGGGTGCTGAGATGTACTGAGAGGCTTGCCAGAGCAGAGGCTGGAAGGCCAGCAGCTCCTGCAGCAACAGGAAATGTCTTCTTGCTTACATGCAAACCTCAGCCACGCCTGCCTGCCAAAACCGGTGACGCAGGCTGAGCTTCCTGAAAGCCTGCCACAGCCACAGCTGCCCCAGAGACAAGAAGGCTTGTTAGACCCCCACATTTCTCAGGCAGTGTGGAACAAATAGGGGTGAAGATCAAGCAGAGTCACATCTTAGCTGGCCAGACCACACCACTGCAGTTACTTCAGCCCTTAGACCCATAGGGAAACTCTGCATTAAGTGAAACATGAAGGTCCACCATCACTGGAGGTGTTCAGGAGGAGACTTGATGGGGTGCTTGGTGCCATGGGTTAGTTGATTAGGTGGTGTTGGATGATCTTGAAGGTCTCTTCCAACCTGGTCTATTCTATTCTAGTCTAGTCTAGTCTAGTCTAGTCTTGGAGGATGTGCCACTGCAATTGACACTTGCCTTTAGTTTCTTTTCACCTGTTTCAGAGTGCTAGGTCCCACCTACCAACCTGAACAACTGGGCCAGACTGAGGGATAGGACTTGGACAAAGAGGATGGAATTTGTTACACCTAACTGGAGTCACCCAGACAGAAGTGCTAGGTCCCACCTACCAACCTGGGCCAGACTGAGGGATAGGAGTTGGACAAAGAGGATGGAATTTGTCACACCTAACTGGAGCCACCCAGACAGAGGTGCTAGGTCCCACCTACCAACCTGGGCCAGACTGAGGGATAGGAGTTGGACAAAGAGGATGGAATTTGTCACACCTAACTGGAGCCACCCAGACAGAGGTGCTAGGTCCCACCTACCAACCTGGGACAGACTGAGAGATATGAGTTGGACAGAGGATGGAATTTGTTACACCTAGCTGGAGCCACCCCGACAGAGATGTCTTGATGTCCCCACCAGAGCTACCAGGAGAGGTGAACAACTTAAGGGCATGACTGAGGGTCCCAAGAGAAGCACTCCAATCAGGAGGGTGGAATTGCCTCTTATGTTCCTTCTTCTCCTCACTGTGGAAGGCAGCTGGGCCAGTTTTGCAGGGGACAAAAAGCTTTTAGGTGGCTGCAACAAGGGCCAGAGATGTGCTACCAAAACATCTGCTCTGCAAACGTTTGGGCACTTTGGGAGCTCTTGGCCCCAGGCTCTGGTTCACATGTGGAAAGTAGGAGAAGCAGTAGCATGAGAGAAGCTCTGGCATTCAGCCACCACTGAAGCTCTCATGAGCTCCCTGCAGATGGTAGACCTCAAGTTTCACATCATCCTGCTCTGACAGGCCTAAATTTAACTTGCAGCAGGGAAATTACAGCTTCTAACCAACAGCTTAGTATGGGGCAGATGCTGCCTCTCTGTCGCCTGGACCTTCTAGTGAAGCACCCACACTGGATGTAGGTCCAGCGAGAAAATGTGCCAAGAACAATTATTTTTAATCAGAACATGATGGAGAATGCAAACCTGCCCTTGCCAATGGCCACAAAAGCCCAGTAATTGACTCAATTATCCTCCCTCCAGAAAGCTCCCCAGTGCTGGCCAGCCGAAGCCTCCCTGCTCATTAGTCCCAGGATCCAACTGGAAGCGGTTAGGCTCTTCCCAACATTCTCCTTTCACTCAAGATCCCATCTTCCCTTCTGCACAGAGAGCAGGGAGCTCTGTGGCCGTGGCTCTGACACCACAGAGAGTGAAACAGAGACATGAGAGAGTCTTAAAAGCTCACCAGTGGGCTGCTGCCTGAAGGTCAGAGTTCTATGGCACTGCCACAGCCCCCTGCACCAGTACAGACCAGGGATCATCCTGCTGGAAAGCAGCTCCATGGAGAAAGACCTTGGAGTCACAGTATCAGTATCACCAAGGTTGGAAGAGACCTCAAAGATCATCAAGTCCAAGCTGTCACCACAGACCTCATGACTGGACCATGGCACCAAGTGCCACATCCAATCCCCTCTTGAACACCTCCTAGTGGCCAATAAGTTCTCCACGGGACAGCAATGTTCCCTTGTGGTCAAGAGGGCCAAAGGTATCCTGGGTGCATCAAGGAAAGTGTATCCATCAAGCCAAGGGAGGTTCTCCTCCCCCTTTAGGCTGCCCTGGTGAGACCACACCTGAAATATTGCGTCTAGTTCTGGGCTCCCCAGTTCAAGAGAGAGAGGGATCTGCTGGAGAGAGTCCAACAGAGGCTGTGGGGATGATGAAGGGACTGGATCATCTCTGCTGTGAAGAAAGACTGAGAGACCTGGGGCTGTTTAGTGTTGAGAAGGCTGAAAGGGAACCTTAAAGTCTGTAAATATCTGAGGGGTGAGTGTCAAGATGAAGGTGCCAGGCTCTTTTCAGTGGTGCCCAGTGATGGGACAAGGAAGAATGGGTATAAGTTGGAACACAGGAGGTTCCACCTCAACATGAGGAGAAACTTCTTTACTGTGAGGGTGCTGGAGCTCTGGAGCAGGCTGCCTAGAGAGGTTGTGGAGTTTCCTCCTTTGGAGAGATTCCAAACTCACCTGAATGTGTTCCTGTGTGGCCTGCCCTAGGTGATGCTGCTTTGGCAGGGAGGCTGGACTCAGTGATCTCTAGAGGTCCCTTCCAACCCCTAACATTCTGTGATTCTGAGTTCCCAAAACTGCACCCTGTTATTCCTGGGCTTTGAATTTATGACCAGGATTTTCCAGCTCTGCTGGCCATGAGTCACTTGGCTCACAAACAGCCACAGAACAGAGACCTCCCATCAGCAGCACTCCTGACAGGACCCTGCTTTGACACAGCATCACCAAGGTTGGAAGAGACCTCAGAGATCATCAAGTCCAACCTGTCACCCAACACCTCATGACTACTAAACCATGGCACCAAGTGCCACATCCAATCCCCTCTTGAACACCTCCAGGGATGGTGACTCCACCACCTCCCTGGGCAGCACATTCCAATGGCTAACAACTCTCTCTGGGAAGAACTTTCTCCTCACATCCAGCCTAAACTTCCCCTGTCACAGCTTGAGACTGTGTCCTCTTGTTCTGTTGCTGGTTGCCTGGGAGAAGAGACCAACTCCTTCCTGGCTACAGCCTCCCTTTAGGTAGTTGTAGAGAGCAATAAGGTCTCCTCTGAGCCTCCTCTTCTGCAGGCTAAACAATCCCAGCTCCCTCAGCCTCTTGACCCTTTGGTGAGTTGTTGACTTCCACACTTAACAGAATTTGTTCCCTTATGATTTAGTCCCAAAAGTCATGCTGAGCAGTTATGGCCCAAAATCATAGCAAAACCCAGCATCTGCTTTAAAAATACATCCCTCTTGTGGAGAGAGGCAGACACTGAAGGTGGTGAGACCTTGGCCAAGGTTGCCAGAGAGGTGGCAGATGCCCCCATCCCTGCAACCATCCCAGGCCAGGTTGTCTGGGGCTCTGAGCAACCTGCTCTGGTTGCAGATGTCCCTGCTGACTGCAGGGGGGTTGGATTGGATGACTTTGAAAGGTCCTTTCCCACCCAAGCAAATCTGGGATTCGATGATGCCGTGTCAAAGGAGGCAGAAAGATGCTAGGGTAAGGGATTTTTGGAGAGAGAGCAGTTTGAGCTCTCTCTTTTTAGATTAAAACATTCTTCTATACAATTCTCCCCCAGAATATTCATTTGTGGGGGTGAGAAGGCATGGCCACTGCCTCACACTTGGCCTGGGATGAGATTTCTTCTACATTCAGTGCTCTGACTTATGAGAATGGCAAAAATCCTCACCCATGGACTTAGCTCTGAGAAAATCCTTGGACTTGCATCCCAGTTCCTGACCGGCACTGTGCACTCTTCACATATCAGGTGGCACCAGCAGACACCTTTCTGTGCTCTAATGTTGGGGCTGTGACACTTGGGGGCTTTGCACCACATCTGATGTTTAACCAAACCAACTGAGCACTCAAGCCTTACCTGGATTTCAAAGCCAAACAGTTCCTTGTCTTCTTTTAAGATAGCAACCAGGTGTCTGTAAGGAGAGCACAAAGTTCTGGCTGAACACTGAGGTGCCACCACTTCACTTTGGCCAGAAAGCCAATCACATCCTGGGCTGCAGCAAGAGGAGCAGAGCCAGCAGGGCCAGAGAGGTGATTCTCCCCCTCTACTCCAGTCTGCTGAGACCCCACCTGGAGTACTGTGTCCAGTTCTGGAGCCCCTAGCACAGGAAGGATCTGGAGGTGCTGGAAGGTGTCCAGAGAAGGGCCATGAGGATGAGCAGAGGGCTGGAGCTGCTCTGCTGTGAGGACAGACTGAGGGAGTTGGGGCTGTTCAGTCTGGAGAAGAGAAGGCTCCAAGGAGACATAATTGTGGCCTTCCAGTATCTGAAGGGGGCTCCAAGAAAGCTGGGGAGGGACTTTTGAGGGTGTCAGGGAGTGATAGGACTGGGGGGAATGGAACCAAACTAGAAGTGGGTAGATTGAGATTGGATGTTAGGAAGAAGTTGTTCCCCATGAGGGTGGTGAGAGACTGGCACAGGTTGCCCAGGGAGGTGGTGGAAACCTCATCCCTGGAGGTGTTTGCAGCCAGGCTGGATGTGGCTGTGAGCAACCTGCTGTAGTGTGAGGTGTCCCTGGCCATGGCAGGGGGGTTGGAACTGACTGAGCCTTGAGGTCCATTCCCACCCTAACAGTTCTATGATTATGTGATGTCTCTGTCTTTCTACCCAAAAGCATTGTGTGCCCACCACTGCCCACCCCAGTGCTGGGCTTCCCTCAGACTTTGTGTTGGGCTCCTTACCCAAACTCAATGTCACCTTTTCAGCTGCACAGCCCAGGTGCTGGACGCTGCTCTCAGCCCTGACCCCATGAGGGCTGCTAGGTCCCCAGGACACACATTTCATGCAGAATAAGTGAAAACAGGGCTTACAGAAGAGTCTTCTCATACCTTTGTGGCCTGGAGGAGTCATCCAAGGAGCTGGATCTGGCTAAGGCAAGCTGCAACCAGAAATGGGGATGAAAAAGGGTCAGCAGATTCACGGTTCTCTGAGGCATGTGGCTAAAATCAGTAGTTCAGAGGAAAACTAAAATGACCTGATGACATCCCACCACAGAATCACAGGGTTGTTCAGGCTTGAAAGGACCTTTCAAGTCTAACCATTAACCCAGCACTGCCAGGTCTCCACTGAACCATGGCCCTCAGCACAGCTTTGAAACCCCTCCAGAGATGGGGACTCCACCACTGACCTGGGAAGCCTGGGCCAGCCCTTAACCATCCTCCAGGGGAAGAAATCACTCCTCATGTCCAACCCAAAGCTCCCCTAGTGCAACCTGAGGCCATTTCTTCTTGTCCTATCACTTGTTCCTTGACAGGAGAGACCAAACCCCAAGAGGCTCCAACCTCCTTGCAGTAAATTGTTGAGAAGAGAAAAGGTTTCCTCAAGAGATATAAGGTCCCCCCAACTTCATATTATAAAACTATAGCCTCAACACCAGTCAGAAAAGTAGAAACCAGGCAGAACTTATGGTGCCTGCAGACAGTTCCCTCTCCAGCTGGATGCAGAGCATTCCTCCACTGATGCATGGCCATGGCAACAAGCATCCCAGATCCCTGCTTCAGGCCAGAATCATAGCATCAATAAGGTTGGAAGAGATCTCAGAGATCATCAAGTCCAACCTGCCACCCAACACCTCATGACTACTAAACCATGGCACCAAGTGCCACCTCCAATCCCCTCTTGAACACCTCCTGGGATGGTGACTCCACCACCTCCCTGGGCAGCCCATTCCAGTGGCCAACAGCTCTCTCTGGGAAGAACTTTTTCCTCACCTTGAGCCTAAAGGTCTCTGGCAAAAGCCAGGATACTGAACCAAAAATCTGGAGTCATAGCATTAGAATCACAGAATTGTTAGGGTTTGGAAGGGACCTCAAGGCTCAGCCAGTTCCAAACCCCTGCCATGGCCAGGGACACCTCACACTACAGCAGGTTGCCCAGAGACACATCCAGCCTGGCCTTCAAAACCAGACTACTCCAAAATGGAAACCAGCTGATGGTAGGTGCTCTCTGTCAGCAGTGCATAAGGGAAGACAGCCCAACCAGACTGCAGTGCTGCAGTGAGGGTGGCTGCAAAGGAGCAGCCAAACAGCAAAGCTCACAGGAGGAGTGATGGAGGAGAAGCGCTGCCCAGGCAGGACCACAGCTTGGTGGATAACTTGTGTACCCAAGCCCCCCCCATCAAGCAGAACATCTCTTCCAGACTCCTCTCAGGACCTTCCCACACTGGGGTGCTGCAACGATGTCACTGCAGTCCCAGTCCAGCTCAGCACCCAGAGGTGCTCCTTCCAGCACCCTAAAATCAGGAGGCACAGGGAGCTGTGTGGTCACCTGGGGAAACTTGGCCATTTCTGCACAACTCTGCCAATGCAGGCTGTGAGCAGCTCTCCAGGTGGGAGGGAGAAATCCCCCTCCCAAACCCAGGAGCCATCACCCTCCCAAACCCAGGAGCCATCACCCTCCCAAACCCAGGAGCCATCCCGTACCTGCTTGCGCCCACGTGGCAGCGTGCCCACCGTGTTGACCACGTGCTGGATCCTCCTGCTGTCCATTGGCACAGCCTGCTCCTCATCAGTGCCAAAGGCAAAGAGGTTGGCATTGTGGTTCTGCTGCAGGAGCTTCCTGAGGGCCATCTCGGTGGAAGGGGGCTCAAAGCAGCATTGCTCAGCCCTGCGGCGGGGCTGAGGGAACTAAGCCACCCTCGTCCCTGGGTGATCTGAAGCAGGGGCAGGAAAGGAGCCACGTGAGCTGTGGTTTGGGTGCAGGTTATGCAAATCCCTCCCAGTCACACACCAGGGCAGGGGCTGTGCTCCTAGCAGGGCTCAGAGCTGGGCTTGGCAGAAATCTGCTTAACTTCCCCACTCCTGCACACAAGTTCCCACCAGCCAGCTGCTGCTCCCTGCAATGGGTGTCCCTAAAGCACTGCTGCTGGTTGCCCTTCAGACAGACCTGGCCTGGCTGGGGAGATGAGCTGAGCTGATCTGAACCTCATGAAGTTCAGCCAGGGCAAGGGTAGGGTCCTGTCCCTGGGGAGGAACAACTTCCTGCACCAGTGCAGGTCAGGGGTGACCTGCTGGGAAGCAGCTCTGGGGAGGACCTGGCAGTGCTGGGGTAAAAGTTCCCCATGAGCCAGCCAGGTGACCTTGTGATCAAGAAGGGCAATGAGGTGCATGAAGAGTGTGGCTAGCAGGTCAAGTGAGGTTCTTCTCACCTTCTACTCTGTCCTGGTGAAGCCACATATGGAGTTCTTTGTCCAGTTCTGGGCTCCCCAGTTTAACAGAGGCAGGGAACTACTGGAGAGAGTCCAGAGGAGGCTGCAAAGCTGCTGAGGGGCCTGGAGCATCTCTGTGAGGAGGAAAGGCTGAGAGCCCTGGGGCTGTGGAGCCTGGAGAAGAGCAGCCCCAGAGGGGATCTGAGCAATGCTCAGCAGGAGCTAAAGGAGCTGTGGGGAGCAAGAGGCTGGGGCCAGACTCTTGTCAGTGGGACAGCTAGTAGTGGGACTACTAACAAGAGTTATTACTCCCAGGGACAGGACAAGGGGCAACAGGCACAAACTGGAAGCCAGGAGGTTCCATGTGAAGAAGAGGAGAAAGTTATTTAGTGTGAGAGTGCTGGAGGCCTGGAGCAGGCTGCCCAGAGAGGTTGTGGAGTCTCCTTCTCTGGAGAGCTTCCAAAGCCAGCTGGGCATCGTGGTGCTGGGCAAGCTGCTGTGGGTGCCCCTGCTTTAGCAGTGGGGTTGGTCTGAACGATGTCCAGAGGTCTCTTCCAATCCCAGTGTGCTGGGATTCATTTTTCTCAACAGACCCTTTTCATGAACCTTTCCCAAGTGCTGCTCCAGGTGCCCAGGACACCCGGGACAGGCTGGCAGAGGTGCTGGCAGCGCGGGGCACAGGCAGGGGCAGCCAGCCCCACGGGTGAGGGCTGCCAGTTTCTGTCCCTGCTGAGCCTGTGGGAGCTTGGTGCAGCCTGGCATTTGCTGTCACCACAGATTAATTCCGAGCTGATTTGCATGCCCTCAGCATGGCCCTGCTCTGCCCATGCTGGCGTGGGCAGGGCAGGGATGGGGTGCCAGCCCCCACCCACGGGGAATGGAACAGCCTTGGGGTGAGGGGCTGGCAAAGAGGCAGCAGGAGCTCATAAAATCAGGATCAGTGGGGGAAAAAAGAAACCCCTGCAACCCCTGAGGCTGGAAGCAGGCCTGGTTTGGGCTGTAGAGGCCATCACATCACACTCATAGCTGGAACTGATTGTAAGTAGAGCCAGGAGTGTGGTGGGATGGGGCCATTCAGCTCAAGGATCAGCAGAACTTGGCTGCCAGCACAGGAGGCTTTGGTTGCTCTTTTTCTTTTTCTTCATGGTTGATTCTAATCATGTTCCTGACACAGAAAGTGTCTTTCCCTCCTTCTCTTACCCAGTCCCTCACCACATCACTTCCCAGGGAGGAGCTGCATGGTCTGTGTCATCAGTCAGCATGGGCCTGGGAATGGCCCAGCAGAAGCAGGGCTGCTCCTCTTGCATCACCAGGAGCTGCAGCCATCCTTCCATCCACTGCACATCCTTCTAGGTGCTCTGCCATGCCCAAAAGCACAGCCAGGAGAACACCTCACACATTTCCATGTACCTGCACTGGTTTGGTAAAGATCTCCCTCACTTTGGTTTTTTCACATCTCATCTTGCTACCAAGCAAAGTTCCCAATGACTTTGGGAGCCAGGTGACCTGGAGAAGGTGCAGGGTCACCCATATTTGTGTGTCCCAGCAGAGATGCTTCCCCTGGCTGCTGGCTGGGCACCTCCACCTTCACCAAGCCATTCTGGCAGGGCTTGCAAGCATCCAGCAGATCTGAGGAACTCTGTGAGTTAAGGGTGGCACTGACCCTGCTCACACTTCCTGGCCCTCTTCTCCTCCACGATGCATGGTCAGAAAAGACAGAGTTAGAAAAGCAATGCAGAGTGGAGGCAGCTCTCTTCTCTTGCTGAGAGAGGTGAGATCTATCTCAGGGTGGCATTTGCCTGCTCACTTAAGCAGGTTGAGTAATATGACTTTGGTGACTCAAAGCCTCTTCCTCTTTTCCTGCTCATGGTCACCCTGCCAAGGGCCTCCTCAAACAAACAAAGTGCATTTCAGTTCCTCAGGCAACCCTGCTCTGCACTTCTGAAACCAGTGACTCATCTCCAAAGAGCAGGCAGGAGAAACAAATGAAACCTCCCATCAGAGCAAACAGCAGGACCTTGGTTGAAGCTGCCACAGCAGCCCTCTGCCACCCCCTGCAGTGATGCCACTGGTGCCTGGGTGATGCCACCAGCCCCTATGCCAAGCATAGAATTGTTTTGCTTGGACAAGACCTTTAAGATCATGGAGTCCAGCCCTTAACCCAGCACTGCCAGGTCACCACTGAAACATGTCCCTCAGCACCACACCTCCACCACTTTGAAATCCCTCCAGGTATCACAGAATCCCAGCTTGCTGGGTTTGGAAGGGACCTCTGGAGATCATCCACTCCAACACCCACAGCAGCTTGCCCAGGGTCATGATGGCCAGCTGAGTCTGGAATCTCTCCAGAGAAGGAGACTCCACAGCCTCTCTGGGCAGCCTGCTCCAGGCCTCCAGCGCCCTCACACCAAACAAGTTTCTCGTCTTCAGATGGAACCTCCTGGGTTTCAGTTTGTGCCCATTACTCCTTGTTTTCTCCTTGGGCACCAATGACAAGAGTCTGGCCCCAGCCTCCTGCCCCCCATAGGTTCTTTAGCTCTTGATGAAGGTTGCTCAGATCCCCTCTGGGGCTGCTGCAGAGCTCAGGCACCCTCACAGCAAAGATTGCGGCCCCACAACCACGAGACACCGTTGGGATAGCTTAGTCATGATGAGTAGCTGCTGCTGGCTTGCACCACAGCCTGCTAAACCATACCTGGTGCTCCCTCTGTGCTGTTACCTCTGTAGCTTGGCCTTGGCTGCAACCATTTCTCCTACAGCTGCCTCAAGCTGTTTTGAAAGGAAACCAAAACCATTGTGACACTAAGGGACTGGTTTTGCATAAAATCATTGGCTGGGTGAGCACAGACCTAGGATGGAGTTGCATTTAATGGAAAGAGAAGCTCTTACATGATTTCACTGAAGAGGCAGCAGCAGCATGATCTTGTGTGTTGGCCTAAATTCAGCCATGGTTAACACAGCCTCCTTCTATTGACTGTGCACAAACCCCCTGAGACTGGGACAAAATCTGCTGTGGGATTTCAAACGGCTCCTGCCCATGCCAGGTTTGTGTATCAGGGTTGGCATCCCACTTTGCTGTGGAGACAAACCACATGAGCTGTTCTGGGTGGCTAGCCCTTTGACCCACCAGCTTTGCCACTTGGCAAGCAGCTGGTGAGCCATGTGATGACTCAGAGCAATGGTCTGAGCTCCCAGAGAAGCATCAGCCCCATGCCTACCAGCACAGCTCCTGAACCATCCCCTGGGCTCCTCGCTGCTTTCCTCAGCAAAACAGTCATAGAATCATGGAATTGCTTTGCTGGAAAAAGACCTCTAAGATCATCAAGTCCTCCTATCAACCCAACACCACCATAGCCATCAAACCATGTCCCCAGGTGCCATCTCACAGGATGTTAGGGGTTGGAAGGGACCTCTGGAGATCATTGAGTCCAACTCCCCTGCTAGAGCAAGACCATAGAATCCAGCACAGGTCACACAGGAACACATCCAGATGGGGTTGGAAAGTCTCCAGAGAAGGAGACTCCACAATCCCTCTGGGCAGCCTGCTCCAGTGCTCTGTGACCCTCACAGTGAAGAAGTTCCTCCTCATGCTGAGGTGGAACCTCCTGTGCTGTAGTCTGTATCCACTACTCCTTGTCCTATCCCAGGGCGCAACTGATCAGAGCCTGTCCCCTCCCTCTTGACACCCAAACCTCATATAAACATTTATTAAATCCCCCCTCAGTCTTCTCCAGACTAAACAGGGCTCTCAGCCTCTCCTCAAAGGGCAGTGCTCCAGTCCCTTCATCACCCTAGAATAGAATAGAATAGAATAGAATAGAATAGAATAGAATAGAATAGAATAGAATAGAATAGAATAGAATAGAATAGAATAGAATAGAATAGAATAGAATAGAATAGAATAGGAACAGAGCAGAGCAAGCAGAGCAGACCAGGTTGGAAGAGACCTTCAAGATCATCATGTCCAACCCATCAACCAATCCAACCCTCCTAAACAATTGGACTCTCTCCAGCAGATCCCTGTCCTTCCTGAACTGGGGAGATCAAAACTGGAAGAAGTACTCCAAGAGAGGTCTCACTAGGGCAGAGTAGAGGGGGAGGAGAACCTCTCTGTATTTGCTGGACACTCTCCTCTTAATGCACCCCAGGATCCCATTGGCCTTCCTGGCCTCAAGGGCACATTGCTGACCCACAGAGAACTTCTTGTCCACCAGGTTGTCTCATGATGTTTAACTGTTAACATGTAGGGGAGCATGAGCAAACCATCTGAGGTACTGAGTAGAACCTGATTTAATGCTAGTGTTCTAAAGATTTCTGATGTTTATATAGGGGAGACCTTGTGGTGGCCTTTCAGTACTTCAAAGGGGTCTACAGGAAAGACCACAGGATGTTAGGGGTTGGAAGATGCCAGAAGAGATCATTGAGTCCAACCCCCCTGCCAGAGCAGCACCATACAATCTAGCTCAGGTCACACAGGAACACATCCAGAGACGCCTTGAAGGTCTCCAGAGAAGGAGACTCCACAACCTCTCTGGGCAGCCTGTTCCGGTGCTTTGTGATCCTTACAGTGAAGAAGTTCCCCCTTGTGTTGAGGTGGAACCTCCTGTGCTGCAGCTTACATCCATTGCTCCTTGTCCTATCACAGGGTGCAATAGATCAGAGCCTGTCACACCCCCCCTTGACCCCCAGCCCTCAGATATTGATAAACATTGATTAAATCCCCTCTCAGTCTTCTCTTCTCCAGACTGAGCAGCCCCAGGGCTGGGGAGGGACTCTTTATGGGGGAGGTATAGTGATAGGGTGAGGGGTGAAGGTTTTAAACTAAAAGAGGGGGGATTTAGATGAAACATTAGGTTACAATAGCTTCACACTTCAAGGAACACAAGGGCAGACTGTGCTGAGTTTATTCGAATGGCCACATCTTTCTGCAAGTGCCTTGGCATGGGAAACAGACAGAAAAACACACCAGTGCAACCAGTTATTCACACCCAGGGCAGCTGCCCAGAGCAAGCAAGCACTTCAGCCACAGCTGAGAATGCATCTCGCTGTGGTGGACACTAGATGAGGCGTTTCACAAGGTGAGGCTGGAACCTCAGGTCTGAAATGGTACCAGAAGTCCAGATCAAACACAAGCACTTCTTTAAAAAGACAGAGAACTCAGAAAGCAGTCCACAGATTGACAAAACACTGCAGGCTTCTCTTTTGGGGGCTGGGGGGGAGGCTGAAAAACCACAGCAGCTCCAGACACAGAAGTTAAAGCTACATTCAAATTACATTCAGCCTGTTTCTGGCAAAAGTACATTCAGTAGAATTCACAACTTATTGCACTCTTCCTCTCTCCTGCAGGCATCTCTTGTGCCTCTTAGTCTCTGTTTCTGTGCAGCCACAAGCTGTGCTGCCTGCTCAGACACAACAGTGATGCCTTCCCTAGGAGCTTCATGGGGACTGGGGTGCCACAGCATGCAGGGGTGCTCCCTGTCACCAAAGGTCCCTGTGCTGTAAAGGACAGCCTTACAAAGGTGATGCTAAACCACAGCAGGAATTGCTAGCCTTTGTCAGCACACACCACTACACCACAATGAGCTCTGTGCATCAGAGAATCATAGAATTGTCAGGGTTGGAAGGGACCTTAAGGGTCATCCAATTCCAACCCTCCTGCCATGAGCAGAGACACCTCACACTAGATCAGGTTGCCCAGAGCCACATCCAGCCTGGCCTTAAAAACTTCCAGGGATGAAGCTTCCACCACCTCCCTGGGCAAGCTGTGCCAGTGTCTCACTACCCTCATGGGCAAGAACTTCTTCCTAACAGTATCTGCAGACCACAAAGGATGGGATGTGATGGAGCAACTTCCCACCCATCCTCAGAGTGAAGCCCACCACACAGGTGGGGAGGCTGCAGAAGTGCTACCCAGCAGACAGTCCCAGTGCTGACAATGTCGATGGGGTGGTGAGGAGGTTCATGAGATACCATTCTGGACAGCACTGTGGAACACCAAACACCTCCCACCAGCATGGATGTGCTGGGGACCTGCCTAAGCCCATCCACGGTCGTAGAAGATCCGGGCAAGGAGATCCTGCTCCGTTCAGCGTCCAGACCCTGTTGGAGGGTTTCTAAACTAACCTATTTCTAATTCCTGGATCTATTACCAAAAAATAGAAGTGACATCACAGCGACTGAAGTGTCACAGGATCCTTCAGAGCTGCAGGAGGGATGAGCTCAGGCAAGCGCAGATACCTACAGAAGTAGCGAAGAAGATGAGAGTTTGAAATCCTCAAGGGGTGTCTGGGGGGAAGCAGCTAAGGAAACAGAACTAAGTGAGGTGCCTAGAGAAGGTGTTAATGAACTTTCCCTTTCAGGTCACATTCCATGCATCACCTTTTTGGTTGATATGAAAAATTTAACTCTAAAAATAACAATAAAATTGACTAACTCCTCCCCGCCCCCCCTCAAACTAGAAGGATCAATCAGGAGAGGCTAAATGTGGTAAGCTGGCTGAGCACCTTTGAGGTGGAGAAGGTGGCCTGCAAGCACCAGGAGCTCTGGAAAGATGGAATGCTTCCTCCTGGGCACCTTCCTGAGAGCTAAAGCCGCTCTGGAAAGTTCATCTCACCTGCACTGCAGGTCAGATGCTGATAGTCAGAGTGAGTGCAGTCACTTAGAAGAGACTGAGCTGAAGAGTAAAACCTCTGAACAGAATTAGTGCTGTTCTAGCTCAAACCAGGACAAGAGTTTAAATACTTTTGAAGAACCAGCCTGAGAAGGATGTAAAAGCTGCTTCTCCTCCACTACCATTGATGTCAGACAGCCTATTCTGCACATTCAAGAGGAGCCAGTTCCAGAGGAGAAGACATTTCCCTTTCCCACTTAAAAAAATAACAACTCTTTGATTCTTCCTCTTTCACAGGAGGATTGTTTTTTTGGTTGGTTTTCTTTTCAAGTTATGTTCTGCAAGAACAAATGCTGGATCTTGCCTTTGGACATCTGATACTCAAGCCAGCACCACGCTTTGGATGCTGCAGGAGTGACAGTGACCCCTCAAAAAGCTTTGGGAACTCACCTCCATGGAGCTCCCTGGTGTAGTTTAGGCAGGTAAAGCACAGAGGGATTAAACCTAGGAGATGACTTTGATGATATCTCAGAAAGCAGGCTGGAGAACAAAAATAACATCCCCTAAGGATCAAGTAGAAATGTCCTCTGCTGTTTAGCCAGCAGCCCCTGAGGGGACCTGGCTTATTTCACAGAATCACCAAGGTTGGAAGAGACCTCAAAGGTCATCAAGTCCAACCTGTCACCACAGAGCTCATGACTAAGCCATGGCACCAAGTGCCACGTCCAATCCCCTCCTGATCACCTCCAGGGACGGTGACTCCACCACCTCCCATTTAACACAAGCAGGAGTGACTTAGAAGTTGTGCAGACAGGTAAAGTGCCTCAAACCCTATTTATGGGGCAGTCAGCATCCCTAAAAGAGTGGCTCGTGGGCATTGAGGCATCCCCTAAGTCCCCTGGCACGGCAAGGTGGAGGCACCGCAGCCACGAAGGGACCTTTTGGCCAAGTTTTAACTGCTTTCCAGTAATGTATTTTGGTAAAGCTTCCTCCTGAACCATCAAAAGGCACTAAACACAAAACAAAACAGACAAAATAAAAGAGTCAGCAGTGCTGGATTGGCAAGATGAGGTTTGAAAACACAGGCTTTCTTCGTTCAGGTGGAGTTTCCCCCACGCCAGCCCTCCGTCCCTATCACAAAAAATATTGCCCTCTCTGTTTTGTCTCCCAGCTGTGACAAAGGAAAAACTGAACCACAGAATTTCAGGGGCTGGAAGGGATCTTAAAAGATCATCTAGCCCAACCCCCCCTGCCAGAGCACAATCAAACTGTCCCTTGCTCAAGATGTTCAACGAACAGAGCAAAATGGAAGCTAATGAACAGCTGGTGAGATGCTTCTGTTCACAACCTACATTCTCAGTGGAGCCCTCACCCTTTTTGATTTCCTTAGGGGATGATAAGTAGAGTCTTGAGAAACCACATCTCACTGACCTCTGTGAAACCCTTTCCAGATTTCTGTGTCAAAAGACATAAGAGCTGGCTCAAATGTTTGGTCTTTCCCTTGGTTTGAGGATAAAACCCCTGGCTTCTCCTGCAAACAGGCTTTGAACCAACACCAGCTGTCTCCAAGCCACTCGGGGTATGGCTAGGATGGAAAGGACAACAGCAAAGGTGTTTCTAACACTACCGTGGTATCCTAAGCCCTTTTCTCAGCATCTCTTTGACTTCAGAAACACCAAGCAAGTCCCTGACTTGCTGTATGAAAGACAAATGATGAGCAAACAGGCTTTGAACCAACACCAGCTGTCTCCAAGCCACTCGGGGTTTGGCTTGGATGGAAAGGACAACAGCAAAGGTGTTTCTAACACTGCCGTGGTATCCTAAGCCCTTTTCTCAGCATCTCTTTGACTTCAGAAACCCCAAGCAAGCCCCTGACTTGCTGTATGAAAGACAAATGATGAGCCAAGAGCTGCCCTTTCCGTCGGCCAAGGGTGAGGTTGGACATCAGTGCTCCGCTTCGGGCACTTCAACACTGAGCTGTGTCTGAGGTAGACTGAAAAACAAAAGTAGCATCGCATCACACGTTAAAGATGAACAGAAGAACTTGTTCTCCTCCTCCTCCTCCTGCTCCAGGGAGGTCAGTCAGGCTTTGGAGTCCTCTGGCACACAGAGCTGAGAGATGGTCTTCTTGACGCGCAGGGCGGTCAGGCGGGCGGCCCCGTTGGCGTGCCAGCACTCCCGCATGATCCTGCCCATCACCCGCAGCGCCTGTGGGCCACAAACACAGGGATCAGCTCAAGGACACAACCACCACCCTCTGCCAGCTCCTCTCTGAACTGCAACCCTGGGTGCTAGAGGCAGAGGTACTACAGCAACCTCAGAAATTCAGGTATTATTCATATAACCATAGAACAAGAGGAAACAGCCTGAAATTGTGCCAGGGGAGGTTTAGGTTGGAGAAGAGGAACAATTTCTTTGCTGCAAGAGTGGTCAGGCATTGGAACAGGCTGCCCAGGGAGGTGGTGGAGTCACCATCCCTGGAGGGCTTCAAGAAACGTGTGGGCATAGCACTTGGGGGCAGGTGGATGGTTGGACTCGATCTAAGAGGTCTCTTCCAACCCAAACAATTCTGTGATTCTATGGTCCTTGATGCTTGGGACTCTGTATGAGACTCCTGCATGGCCTGGGACTGAGGGCAGCAGCTCACCTGGAAGCAGGCAGTGGGTGAAGTGTGGTGGCACTGCATGGCCATCCTCTAGACAATGGTATTGAGGCTACTTACAAAGCTCTGGGGTCTTTAATTATGTATTAATTTTTCCAGGCTGCCCAGGGAGGTGGTGGAGTCACCATCCCTGGAGGTCTTCATGAAACACACGGACATAGAACTGTGGGAGATGGTTTAATGGCCACGGCAGTGTTGGGCTGATGGTTGGACTTGATAATCACAGAATCAGTCAGGGTTGGAAGGGACCACAAGGATCAGCTAGTTCCAACCCCCTGCCATGGGCAGGGACACCCCACACTAGATCAGGCTGGCCAGAGCCTCATCCAGCCTGGTCTTAAACACCTCCAGGGACGGGGCCTCAACCACCTCCCTGGACAACCCATTCCAGGGCTTCACCACTCTCACGGTGAAGAACTTCCTCCTCACATCCAGTCTGAAATCTTAGAGCTCTTTTCCAACCCAAAACGGTTCTATGATTCTGTTCTGTGATTTGGGAGAGAGTTTTGGCACTTGGTGCAAAGAGAGTTTCTCTGGATTGATCTAGGAGCTCAGAAAAAAAGCCCAGCTGGGCATCCAAAACACATTGACAGCCAGGAGAAGGTGGACATCAAGTCCTCTGTGTCTCACTGGAAGACTCTCTCCTAATGTACATGTTGCAATGAGCTGGAAAGCTACTTTTACCTCACAGCTTTGCCACTGGTTTGGAACATTTGGTCTCAGCTTCTGCTCACAAACCACCCTTCTCATGTCTTCTATGGAAGGATCAGAAGGCACCACGTCGTAGTATGGCAGTTGGTACTCCTCGGTAACTCCTAGGCAAGATTCATTGTGTAGGTAACACAACAGCCAAAGCAGCTGCTCCAGAACAAACTCTGACTGGGTTTATAGGCATTAAGAGAGAACAGAGAACCACAGAATCACAGAATGGTCCAGGGACCTCCAAAGGTCATCCAGTCTGACCTCCCCACGGTCAGCAGGGACATCCCCCACTAGATCAGGCTGCCCAGGGCCTCTTCGAGACTAACCCTGAATATCTTCAGGGATGGGACCTCAACCACCTCCCTGGGCAACCTGTTCCAGTGTTCCACCATCCTCGTGGTGAAGAACTTCTTCCTGATATCCAATCTAAATCTGCTCTTCTCTAGTTTGAAGCCGTTGACTCCTGTCCCGTCACCACAGGCCCTTGTTAAACAGTCTCTCTCCATCCTTCCTGGAGCTTCCTTCAGATGCTGTTAGGCTGCTATTAGGTCTCCCCAGAGCCTCCTCTGCTCCAGGTTGAACACCCCCAGCTCCCTCAGCCTGTCCTCGTAACAGGGTCCAAAACTGGACACAGGACTCAAGGTGTGGCCTAACCAGTGCTGAGCATAGGGCAGAATGACCTCCCTGCTCCTGCTGGCCACACTCTTCCTGATGCAGGCCAGGATGCCATTGGCCTTCTTGGCCACCTGGGCACACTGCTGGCTCATGTTCAGCCTACTATCACCCACTATGCCCAGGTCCCTTTCTGCCTGGCTGCTCTCCAGCCACTCTGACCCCAGCCTGTAGCACTGCCTGGGGTTGCTGTGGCCAATGTGTAGAACCTGGCACTTAGATGTGTTCAATCTCATGCCCTTGGACTCTGCTCATCTGTCCAGCCTGTCAAGGTCCCTCTGCAGAGCTCTCCTACCCTCTAACAGATCAAGCTTTTGTTGTGCCTGAGCTCAGCCTGGTCTGGACCGCAGAGGGGAAGGCAGGGAGCTCACCTCCAACAGAGCACCTGCGGGCGATCTCCCAGTACACCAGTCCCAGCGAGTACATGTCTGCACGCTTGAAGGACTCGAAGATGTTCATGTTCATCACGTCATCCAGGATCTCAGGGGCCATGTACCTTCAAAGCACAGAAAGGTCACTTGCCAGAGGCAGATCATTCCGAAGGCTGCGCTGCTCTGCGGCGTGAGGGGCCAGGCAGCAGCAGGTCACCGCTAAACCATGGCCCTCGGCAACACTTCCCCATGGCCTTGATAGCCCTCCAGGGATGGGGACTCCACCACTAACCTGAGCAGCATGGGCCAGGCCTGGACAACCCTTTGGGGGAAGAAATTGTTCCTCGTGTCCAATCTAAACTTTCCCTGGGGCAACTTGAGGCCATTCCCTCTTGTCCTGTCACTTGTTCCTAGGGAGAAGAGACCAGCCTGGCTCCAGCCTCCTTTCAGGCAGTTGTAGAGAGCAATGAGGTCTCCCCTCAGCCTCCTTTTCTTCAGACTTAACCAACTCCAGTTCCCTCAGCTGCTCCTCACCAGCCCTGTTCTCCAGACCCTTCACCAGCTTTGTTGCCCTTCTCTGTAACTGCTCAAGCACCTCAATGTCCTTTTCACAGGGAGGGGCCCAAAACTGAACCTAGTATCCAAGGTGTTGCCACACCAGTGCCCAGTACAAGGGGACAATCCCTGCCCTGATCCTGCTGGCCACTCTGTTGCTGATCCAAGCCAGGATCTTAGCCACCTGGGCACACACTGGCTCATCTTTAGCCACTGTTGACCAACCTCTTCAGATCCTTTTCCACTGAGCAGGCTTCCAGCCACTCTGCCCTGAGCTTGGAGTGTTCATGGGGTTGTGACCAAGTGCAGCAGGGCCTGGCACTTGGTACTGATGACCATCCACACTGTGGACCTGTGATCGCTGTGGGGTGGTGAGCTCCAGCCCAAGCCATGGCATCCTCACCACCCAGTCACCAGCACTCGACAGAACCCACAACAGAGGCTGAAGTCACCAAAGGGGAGGAAAAGGCTGAGAGAAGCTCTCTCTGCCCTCACCCACCTCCTGGTGCCCACTCTGGGGTTCTGGGGGATGTCGATGGTGTTCATCACCGAGTCGTGCTTCACCGCCAGGCCCAGGTCGGCAATGGCGCAGGTTTCGTTCCTCTTCACCAGGATGTTCTTGGATTTCAGATCACGGTGAGCGATGGCTGGCTTGCCTGGACACAGAGGAGACAGTCACCTAGGCTTTGCTTACAGCACTGTGGGTCATGAAATAACTGAGCAAGGAGGCAACCCCAGCTTTGTTTACCCAGTGGAAACCCCTGGGGATCATTTTGTCCCCGGCAAAGCGCTGCTAAGCAGTGAGACACTGGAACAGGTTGCCCTGGGATGTTGTGGATGTCCCCTCCCTGGAGGTGTTAAAAGGCAAGTTGGATGAGGCACTGAGCAACCTGATCTAGGGGAAGGTGTCCCTGCCCCTGGCAGGGGAGTTGGAACTAGGTAAGAACAGGCTGCCCAGGGAGGCGGTGCCCAGTGTCTCACCACTCTCATGGGGAAGAAATTCTTCCTAACATCCAATCTCAATCTACCCATTTCTAGTTTTGTTCCATTCCCCCCAGTCCTACCACTCCCTGACACCCTCAAAAATCCCTCCCCAGCTTTCTTGGAGCCCCCTGAAGATACTGGAAGGCCACAATTAGATCTCCTGGGAGCTTTCTGTTCTCCCCAAACTCTCTCAGTCTGTCCTCATAGGAGAGGAGCTCCAGCCCTCTGCTCATCCTTGTGGCCCTTCTCTGAACACCTTCCAGCACCTCCAGATCCTTGCTGTCATAAGGGCTCCAGAGCTGGATGCAGCACTCCAGGTGGGGTCTCAGCAGAGTGGAGCAGAGGGGGAGAATCACCTCCCTTGCCCTGCTGGCTCTGCTTCTCTTGATGCAGCCCAGGCTGTGGTTGGCTTTCTGGGCTGGAAGTGCTCACTGCTGGCTCATGTTGAGCTTCTCATCCACCAGCACCCCCAAGTCCTTTTCTTCAGGGCTGCTCTCAAGCCAGTCTCTGCCCAGCCTATACTGGTCCTTGGGATTGCCCTGATTGCCCTTGTCCCTCAGCCTATATCAGGGCTTGGGATTGCCAAGCCATTGTAGATTGTAGTTTGCTTGTAAATACAGCTTTCATTTGATTCCAGCTGAGCTGCTCTGGCAAGTTTAAAGAAGGGGGGTGGGAGGAAGAGGAATTTTAAACCCACCACAGAGCTCCTTAGATCCCCTGAGGGACAGATGGGAAGGGAAGCACTTGCCTTGCGTGCCGACGATCTCCATGTGGAGGTGTGCCAGGCCGCTGGCCAGGGACAGCGCCAGCCTGACCATGCCCTCCACCGTCACCGTGCCTCTGTTCAGGTAGTCAAACAGGGAGCCCTGCTCGTGGTACTCGGAGACCAGCCACAGCTGAGTCCACGTCCCGTTATCTGCCCAGGGAAGCAAGAGCAGGGGTTATCCACCGGTGCTGCCACCCAGCCAGATGTCATGGAAGCATTTATTGTGGGGTTCTCCCCAGTGCTGCTAGGAAGCTGAGTTCAGACAAATCAGAACTGAGACAGAGAGAGGACTGAAGATTGTCAGGAAGGCCACAAATTAGGATAGGATAGGATAGGATAGGATAGGATAGGATAGGATAGGATAGGATAGGATAGGATAGGATAGGATAGGATAGGATAGGATAGGAATAGAATAGAATAGAATAGAATAGAATAGAATAGAATAGAATAGAATAGAATAGAATAGGAAGAGAAATAGAAAGAGGAAGAGAAATAGAAAGAGGAAGAGAAATAGAAAGAGGAAGAGAAATAGAAAGAGGAAGAGAAATAGAAAGAGGAAGAGGAATAGAAAGAGGAAGAGGAATAGAAAGAGGAAGAGGAATAGGAACAGGAATAGAATAGGAACAGGAATAGAATAGGAACAGGAATAGAATAGCATAAACCAGGTTGGAAAAGACCTCAGAGATCATCAAGTCCATCCTATCCCCCAACACTATCTAATCAGCTAAACCATGGCACCAAGCACCCCATCAAGTCTCTTCCTAAACACCTCCAGTGATGGTGACTCCACCACCTCCCTGGGCAGCACATTCCAATGGCCAATTTCTCTTGCTGGGAAGAATTTCTTCCTAACATCCAGCCCAAACCTCCCCTGGTGCAGCTTGAGACTGTGTCCTCTTGTTCTGGTGCTGGTTGCCTGTCAAGGTCCCTCTGCAGAGCTCTCCTACCCTCTGACAGATCAACTCCTGCCCCCAGCTTGGTGTCATCTGCAAATTTACTGATGATGGATTCAATCCCCTCATCCAGATCATCAATAAAGATAAATATCAAACAGCAAAGTATGGGATGTAATGCAGGGGAGGAAGAACAGACAGGGGCTGCTGTGAGCACCAGGCTGCTGGCCATGGACAGTGCCAGCCTGACCATGCTGTCTACCATCACCATGCCTCTGTTCAGAGAGCTCTGCTTGTGGTACTTGGAGATGAGCCACAGCTGGGTCCATTATCTACCCAGGGAAGCAAGATTAGTGATTATTCCTCTCAGTAAAAAAACCTCCTCCCTTCTGTGGCTTGCTTGGGCATGTAAAGGGACACCTTTGCTGGCCACCCCACCAGAGGGGACCTTAAAACACCTCAATCTGTTTTCAGAACAGAATAAACCAGGTTGGAAGAGATCAAGATCATTGTGTCCAACCCATCATCCAACACCACCTAATCAACTAAACCATGGCACCAAGCACCCTATCAAGTCTCCTCCTGAACACCTCCAGTGATGGTGACTCCACCACCTCCCCAGGCAGCCCATTCCAATGGGCAATCACTCTCTCTGTGTAGAACTTCCTCCTCAGGAGAGCTGCAAGGCTCAAAGTGGAGTTTCAGATGGGAGGTGGGACAGGGAAAGCAATTCTAAGAGAAGCTGGTGAAGGGTCTAGAGCACAAGACTTGTGAGGAGCTGCAGAGGGAACTGGGGTTGTTCAGCCTGGAGAACAGAAGGCTGAGTAAAGACCACCTGGCTCTTGATAGCTCCCCAAAAGGAGGTTGAAGCCAGGTGGGGGTTGGTCCCAACAAACAAGCAATAGGACAAGAGGAAATGGCCTCAAGCTGCACCAGGGGAGGTTTAGGTTTGACATGAGGAACAATTTCTTCTCCAACAGGAACTTCAAGGCCTGGCCCAGGCTGCCCAGGGCAGTGTTGGAGTCCCAGTCCCCGGAGGGGTTTGCTGTGGAGATGCGGTGTTGAGGGCCATGGCTGGGTGGTGATCTGGCAGTGCTGGGTGAAAAGTTGGACTTGATGAGCTTAAAGGTCTCTTCCAACCCAAACCATTCCATAGCTCCATGCCTCCCTGCACGGCTGGCAGCCTACCCTTGTTGTCAGCAGCAATGAATCCCAGGATGTTCTCGTGCCTCAGCATGACCGTCTGATAGATCTCTGCCTCCCGGAACCACGACCGCTCGTCTCTGGAGGAGAAGATCTTCACAGCCACATCTTCCCCACACCATTTGCCACGCCAGACTTCACCAAACCGGCCTTTGCCCACGATCTCCTGCAGGACAATGGTCCTGGCAATGGTTCTTTGTACCAGCAGAGGTAAACCTAGTTTAACAAGAAGAAGTGGGTAGGAGAGAGGAGGGTGGGAGAGAGAGGGAGGAGGAAGGGGGGAGAGAGAGGTGGGAGGAGGAAGGGGGGAGAGAGAGGTGGGAGGAGGAGGGGGGGAGAGAGAGGAAGGAGGAGGAGGGGGGGAGAGAGAGGAGGGAGGAGGAGGGGGGGGAGAGAGAGGAGGGAGGAGGAGGGGGGGGAGAGAGAGGAGGGAGGAGGAAGGGGGGAGAGAGAGGAGGGAGGAGGAAGGGGGGAGAGAGAGGAGGGAGGAGGAAGGGGGGAGAGAGGGAGGCAAAGTGGGTGAGGGGGGGAGAGAGGAGGAGGGTGGGAGAGAGCGGAGGAGGGAGTAAAGAGGGCAGGTGGGAGAGAGAGGGAGGGGAGGGTGGGAGAGATTGTGGAATAGTTCAGCAGAGATTGTTCAGGCCCAGAGGTGAACATGTTCCAGGTTTCTGTGCTCATGACTGCTGCAGTTACCTTTCATACCTTTCATTGACAGCTCAACCCCCTCAGCCAGCAAAGTTTAGTGGTCACACTGAATCTGCCTGCTGAAGGAGGTCCTTGAACTCCTCCCTTCAAACAGAGACTCAAACTCTTGTCATTGGACAGAGAATGGGCAAACAAAGCCCACCTGCCACTGGCAGCTGCAGCCAAGTGCATCAGCACAAAACTCCTCTCGACACAGAACTTGTCACAGAATAGAATGAATCAAAGAATCCCACACTGGCTTGGGTGGCAAAGGACCTTTACAGGGCAGCTAGCCCAACCCTCCCTGCAGTCAGCAGGGACACCTGCAACTGTTGGCAGCCACATCAAGGGGAGGGTGGTGAGCAGGGCGACCACCTACCAGAGCCAGAGCCAGAGGTCGTCATGTCGTAGATGAGGTCCTTCAGCGTCTTCCCCGAGCTGACCAGGTTGCACTCAGAGAGGGGCTCCTCCACATTGGGTTGCTTGGCCCTGCCACGGGCACAGCGCCAGCCGTGGCACACACACACTGCCAGCACTGCCAGGAGGGACACGACGCAGACTGGAACCGCCACCAGCACCACCAGCACCACCGGGCCCAGGCTGGCTCTGCCGGGAGACTCTGATGCTTGTGGGAGACAGAAGGGAGAGTAAGAGAGTAAGTGAGGAAATGCTTCCTTCTGTAAGGATCTGGTTGAAGGTGTTCCTGCTCACTGTGGAGAGAATGGGCTAGATGATGGACTTGAAAGGTCCCTTCCCACCCAAACCATTCCATGATCTTCAACTCAGGCTGCTCAGAGCCCCACATAACCTGACCTGAAGGTCTCCCCTTAGTCTCCTTTCCTCCAGGCTAAACAACCCCAGTTCCTTCAGCTACTCCTCACAGGACCTGGGCTCCAGACCCTTTGCCAGCTTCGTTGCCCTTCTCTGGACAAGCTCCAGCCTCTCAGTGTTCATCTCAGATTGAGGGAGTGGCCCAGTGAGCATCAGCAGCCTGATGCCTCTCGGCATTGCTTGCTCCTCCCCTCCAGTTAACTTTTTTTTAAGAGAAGCACTGCTTCTGTGGTACCAAAGTCCTTCAGAAAACAGAGTTGGTATGTCTTGCCCAGGAGCATGTCCTTCAAAAGCCTCCAGCAGGACACTCAGGGGGTTAGCAGGTAGATTTGGAAGAGAATTTGTAAGCAGGATTCCTCCTCGCAGCTGCTGCGTGCTGACTGACTCCCCGTGGGTTCCTAAGCTGGTTCTGATGGTGCTGCCTCGTGGCAGGAATTCCCTCTGAGGTATGAATTGCACCATATGAACTTCAATGCCACCCCACAGAGCCACTCAGGGGGGAGAGATAGAATAGAATACAATAGGAAATAGGGATAGGATAGGAAATAGGGATAGAATAGGAAATAGGGATAGAATAGAATAGAATAGGAAATAGGAATAGAATAGGAAATAGGAATAGAATAGGGAATAGAATAGAATAGAATAGGGAATAGAATAGAACAGAATAGAACAGAACAGAATAGAACAGAATAGAACAGAACAGAACAGAATAGAACAGAACAGAACAGAATAGGAAATAGAATAGAAATAGGGATAGACTAGAGTAGAATAGACTAGAGTAGAATAGACTAGAGTAGAATAGACTAGAGTAGAGCAGAGCTGAACGGAATGCGAGATGCTAGCTCTTGCAAGGGTGAAGGCTGTGGAGGGAGATGTCAAGGTCCTTTGTCTACTGGCTATACCAAAGAGAAAGTGCAGATCAGGGGTGGTGGCAACTTGTGGCAGTTTGGGCTGGGTGCCTCCTGCTGCTGCCACACAGGGTGCACCTCTGGTGCCCTGGCTGTCCAGCCCAGTGGGTGGACACAGGAAGCTGTGCGTTTCATCCCCATCATGTCCTGCTCCCTATAAAGCCATCTGCAAGGTCTCACACGTCCTCTTTCTTCCCTCACTGCTCCCATGGGAGATGCTCCCTATCTGCTAATGGAAGGGGAGTTATCTCAAGGCCTCTTGGGTCTGGCTAGGCCTAATGCCAAGAGGAGAAGGGGGAAGGGCAATCTCAGATCTGGCCAGCTGAGATTAGCCTAACAGTGGAGGGGGGGTGGAAGAAAGAGCCCTGGGGGGTTTGGGTGTACCCTCAGGTAGGGAGAAGGGAAATGCTGGGAGGCTTCTGGGTGTGCTGTTAGGGACTCTGTGTGCTTTGGGATCCTTTTTGTCACTGTGTTTTGTAGCTTCTGTAAAGCACTCACTGCTTTTCCATTTAAACTTTCCATCTCTTCTGCACTCCATTTGTCTGAGTCTCATTTCTCTGGCCTGGTGGGAGGCAAGGGAGGATCTGCCTTCAAACTCCCCCACAACTATCCAAACCCTTTCAAATTCTTCGTAGAGCACACATGGAAAACTGCTTTACAGTTGGTTGTGGGCCATGTTCCACCCTGACCCCTGGCAGCAGGGTGTCCTGCAGCCAGGACAACAGCCATGCCCACACCCTGATCCCTTGGGACCTTTGGGCCCCACCACAGAAACCACGCACAGGAGCGGGGACAAACAGCACAAGAGCAAAACACGTGACAGGCAGGGTCCAAACAGGACTCAAAGGCAACCTCACCAGATGATGTTTGCAGGAGTTGTGCAAGGTTCAACTCCTTGGGACATAAACCCTCCCTCGTGATGACCTCAGGGCAGCAAACCAGCGCCATCAAGCACAGCGTTTTGCAACCCCCGTTCCGAACGTCCTGTCCACTGCCTGCCTGGTCCAGAGCAGAAGCTGAAGACATACTGCTGGGCATGAAACAGAAACAGCTTCTCTGGCAAGAGCCAGCAGTTTCACAACATGGGACACTTACATTCCAGCTGTAAGCAGCATAGCACTTTAAAGCAGGGGGAAAGAAGAAGGAAAAGAGGGATTGGGCTGGGTTATTTCTGCTCCCTCCAGCATGATCAAACAGCCTCACACACAGCATTTGCCTCCCTTCTGACATGTGGAGGGCACCACAAGACATTCAAAAGGCCCAAACCACTCAAGTTCCTAAAGGGCTGTGAGGTATTCTCTGAAATGCAATAAATAAACACACAAAAAAAAACCAGCCCCAAAAATCTACTGGGGGCTCCAGGCAGACCCTCAGAATGGTTCTTTGTGGCCTTTTGCTGGCATGACAAAAGGTTTGGAGGCAAAATCCTAAATCCAGAGAGTTCCCTGCTGTGCTGAAGTGTCCCACAGCTCATGGGCATGTGGCTGTGCACAACAAACTCATTACAGAATCATAGAATGGGTTGGAAGAGACCTTTAAGGTCATCCAGTTCCAACCCCCCTGCCATGGGCAGGGACACCTCACACTACAGCAGGTTGCTCAAGGCCACATCTAACCTGGTCTTGAACACCTTTAGGGAGGGGGCATCCACAACCTCCCTGGGCAACCTGTTTCAGTGACTCACTGTCCTCACTGGAAAGAGTTTCTTCCTAATCTCCTGTCTCAGTCTCCCCTCCTCCAGCTCAAAGCCATTGCCCCTCATCCTATCACTAAAAAATCCCATCCCCATGTTTTTTCTCTGAGAGGTGACATTTTCTTCAGCCAGCCTCTGCAAGCAGCCTGGCCAGAAAGCCAAGAGTCTTGTGACAGATCTGCAGACCCACCTGCAGCCAGCCAGCCTCAGCATTCAGCATCTGGAATGAGGGTGGTAGCCATCCAGCTTCCCTCAGTGTTTCAAGACTGAGAGGTCAGGATGAGCAGAAGCATGAACTTCTCTCCACACACTTACAGCCATGCAGATGAAGACAGCAGAGCTGAAAAAGGTCCTCTTAACTCTCTCTGCTAACACCCATAAAGCACCCCAGCAAGGCACTGCCTCCACCCAAGGAGGGAACTGAAACTCCTGAGCAACTCTGCTGCCCTGCAGAAGACATGGGAAACAGCTCTTTGGGCCATGGTTTAATGGCCATGGTGGTGTTGGGTTGATGGTTGGACTCAATGGTCTTAGAGCTCTTTTCCAACCCAAACAATTCTGTGATTCTGTGATTCATGGAGGAGAAGAAGCCTGGAGAAAATCCACCATGGTGCACATCCCTGCAGATGAGGCAGGAGCTTTGCAGGCTCTTCCCTCCTGGTGACTGCAGCCAGGGACATAAGCCTGTTCTCTAGCTCTTCTGCTCTGGCTCAGCTCAGTGTTCAGCCCCAAGGGCTGTGGTGGGAATGAACCAGCAGTGCCTGGAGATCAGCAGCGCCTGGAGATCAGCAGGAGGAGGCTCTCTGAGGGCAGGAAGGGCTCTGCTGGCTTTGGGTGTCCATGCATGAATTGGAATCACAGAATTGTCAGGGTTGGAAGGGACCTCAAGGATCATCCACTTCCAATTCCTCTGCCACAAGCAGGGACATCTCACACTAGATCAAGTTGCCCAGAGCCACATCCAGCCTGGTCTTAAAAGCCTCCAGGAATGAGGCTTCCACCACCTCCCTGGGCAACCTGTGCCAGTCTCTCACCACCCTCATGGGGAATAGCTTCTTCCTAACATCCAATCTCAATCTACCCATTTCTAGTTTGGTTCCATTCCCCCCAGTCCTATCACTCCCTGACACCCTCAAAAGTCCCTCCCCAGCTTTCTTGGAGCCCCTTTCAGATCCTAGAAGGCCACAATTAGGTCTCCTGGGAGCTTTGTCTTCTCCAGACTCAACAGCCCCAGCTGTCTCAGTGTGTCCTCATAGGAGAGGAACTCCAGCCCTCTGCTCATCCTCCTCGATCAAGCCTCCTAGCAGCAGCTCCTCAATGAAGCCTGTCACAAGCTGAGGTACACAGAGAGCATCCAAAAGCCCTCTGAGGGAGCAGCACATTGGGTGTTCTCTTCAGCCCTGCTAAGACATCCTGCTGATGGGGAAGGTCACCTCCAGTCACCTGCTGGGGCAGAAGGTGCCCAGTTCAAACAATAGAGATTTATTCAGGGTAACAGAGAAAGCTCTGCACATGGAGACTTGGTGCAAAACACCACGAGGAGATGGCTGTCAACAGTGAGGAGCATTCAAACCAGGTGTCCAGGCAGAACCTGCCCCTGAAGATGAGCACTTTGTGGCAAACCACCTCAGCCCAAGCAGGACCCAGCAGCAGGCCAGCAGAGCAGCAGGAGCTGTGCCAGGCAGGCAATGCCATCTTCCGTCCTGCTGTGGGAATTCATGCACGGGCACCCAAAGCCAGCAGAGCCCTTCCTGACCTCAGAGAGCCTCCTGCTGCTGATCTCCAGGCACTGCTGGTTCATTCACACCACAGCCTTCAGGGATGAACACTGAGCTCAGCCAGAGCAGAAGAGCTGGAGAACAGGCTCATGTCCCTCAGAGCAGAAGAGCTCTGAGAACAGGCTCATGTCCCTCAGAGCAGAAGAGCTGGAGAACAGGCTCATGTCCCTCAGAGCAGAAGAGCTCTGAGAACAGGCTCATGTCCCTGGCTGCAGTAACCAGGAGGGAATAGAATCATAGAATCAATAAGGTTGGAAAAGACCTCAGAGATCATCAACTCCAACCTGTCACCACAGACCTCATGACCATTGAACCACGGCACCAAGTGCCACATCCAATCCCCTCTTGAACACCTCCAGGGACGGTGACTCCACCACCTCCCTGGGAAGCACACTCCAATGGCTAACAACTCTCTCTGGGAAGAGCCTGCAAAGCTCCTGCCTCATCTGCAGGGATGTGCACCATGGTGGATTTTCTCCAGGCTTCTCCTACTCCATGAATCATAGAATCACAGAATTGTTTGGGTTGGAAAAGAGCTCTAAGATCATTGAGTCCAACCATCAACCCAACACCACCATGGCCACTAAGCCATGCCCCACAGTTCCATGTCCACACCCTTCTTGAACACCTCCAGGGATGGTAACTCCACCACCTCCCTGGGCAGCTTGTTCCAGTGCCTGACTACCCTCTAAGCAAAAAAACTTTGTTCCTTGTGTCCAACTTAAACTTCCCCTGGAACAGTTTCAGGCCATTTCCACTCATTCCATCATCTGATATAAGGTGCAGCCTCACTTCAACCTTCACTCCTGCCCAAAGGCAAGCTCTCAGGGCCACCTGCTCTACTTTGAAACTAGGATCTGCACCACGCAGAGAGGTAGGTAGGGAGGTAGGTAGGTAGGTAGGTAGGTAGGACTTCCATGTCCAGATATCTGTGCCAAGTGTCACACTGCATGTGTCATGACTCCTTTGAGAGCAGGTGGTGGGAGGTGGGTTGCCTTCATCAAGTAGATTGGCAAGCAGGTGTATTTCACAGACCAGAAAGCCTGCCTGCCAGGTCTGTGGTCCACAGCTGGTGAGGGACAATCAGCCAACATGAGACAAGCCATACATGGTGCATAGGGACATACTGGGAGAAGAGGTGACATCACATGTGGACCTCTGGGCCAAGCAGTCCTACCTTGCACAGTACAGTCCAAGCACAGCACAAACCAACTGGGGAAACTTCTGCTCCTGTCCTCAGCACTGGTCAGGCCACATCTTGAGTCCTGTGTCCAGTTCTGGGCTCCTCAGTTTAGGAAAGAGGTTGAGTTGCTGGAAGGTGTCCAGAGAAGGACAACAAAGCTGGGGAGGGGTCTGCAGCACAGCCCTGTGAGGAGAGGCTGAGGGAGCTGGGGTTGCTTAGCCTGGAGAAGAGGAGGCTCAGGGCAGACCTTCTTGCTATCTACAACCTCCTGAAGGGAGGTTGTAGCCAGGTGGGGATTGGTCTCTTCTGCCAGGCAAGCAGCACCAGAAGAAGAGGACACAGTCTCAAGCTGTGGAGGGGGAAGTTTAGACTTGATCTTAGAAGTTTTTTGCAGAAAGAGAGATTGGCCATTGGAATGTGCTGCCCAGGGAGGTGGTGGAGTCGCTGTCCCTGGCGGTCTGTAAGAAAAGCTTGGAGGTGGCACTGGGTGGCAGGGTTTAGCTGATGTGGTGGTGTTGGGTCCTAGGCTGGACTGGATGATCTCAGAGGTCCTTTCCAGCCTCAATAATTCTGTGATCCTGTGATAACAGGCAGGGGTGCTGCAGGGGCAGTGGGGACAGCCTGGCTCCTGCAGCCCAGCTCCATCACCCACACCCCCTGGAAAGGTGATTTTCACCAGGGCCCACGCCGAGCTCCCCTGCGATGCGGCTTCCGTGAAGAAGGGCTGCTGGAGGAGGCCAGCTGGAGGACATGCTGGAGGCCAGCACTGGCACTGCTCAGTTTCCCACTTCCCCCACATGTGTAGAGCAAAGGGCTCAGGCTAAAGATTCATTTTCTCTGATACCGAAATGTGAAGCCAGAGGTTTTGCAATGACCAGTTCAAGCCCCAGGACCACAGACATAAATAGCAGTGTTCTTCCCAAGATCCCAGCATCCCAGCTGGAAAAAAACCAAAGCATGGCATTTTATTTCCACATTTCCAGAGCATGACCACTCTCAGATCTCCCTCCTGCTGCTAACTCATTGAAAAGTACTGAAATAGTCCTGATGGATAGAATGAGAGGAAACAGCCTCAAGCTGCCCCAGGGGAGGTTTAGGTTGCACATGAGGAACAATCTCTTCCCCAAAGGATTTGTCATGGCCTGGCCCAGGCTGCCCAGGGTAGTGGTGGAGTCCCCATCCCTAGAGGGGTTTCAAAGCCAAGGAGATGTGGTGCTGAGGGCTATGGTTTGGTGGTGACCTGGCAGTGCTGGGTGAAGGGTTGGGCTCCACGATCTGGAAGGTGTCTTCCACCCAAAACGATTCTATGATTCTATTCCTGCTCTGGGCAAGAGGTAAGATCAGGTACAGGGCACAGACCTGTCAGCTGCCAGGCTCCTGCCTCAGCTAGCTCCTCCAGAAGCTGGTGGGAACAGACCTTCTCTGACAGTACCCAGCACCTGCCCATCCACACCAAGAGACAATGATCCCCAAGGCTACCACGGAACATCCTCCTGGGCTGCCCTCTGTCTTAGGGCATTTCAAATGCTTCCAGTAACAGCCTTCTAAAGTCCCCCTCATGGCAGCAGCTTAAAAAACATCAGGCTTTAATTACAAATCAACTATGAATTTGTATCTTTCTTACCCAAGACACCTCCCACTGGTGCCTGTGCAGGCAAGCAGAGTATTCTCCAGCTCTGCCCAGAAGCTCGGATCAAACACAAAGCTTGGAAAGAAGGGGCAAAGAATGAGACCTAAAAATAGGGGAAATATTTGTTTCAAGAAAGCCTTGGTTTCATTTACACAGGGAAGGCCAAGAGCAGTACCAGCTGTGCAGTACACAGAGCACTTGGAGGTGCAAACCTTCTTCTCCCTCTAATTGGGATCAGGAATCTTGCACCATCTCATCCCCGCTGGGCAAGGATCGATGGCTCCAATCTGACGCCAAAGAGAAGCTGCCTCCCAAACTGCCAAAATGAGCTGCAGAAACCCAAAGCTGAAGGCAGACTAACAAGCCCAGACATCCTCCAGCAATGATTTGGTGTCCTACACTTCTCTCAACCCACAGCAGAAAACTCAGTGGCCCTGTGACCTGTACCAACAGAGAGGACACCTCTGCTTTGGTGACCACAGGCAGCATGAGCTGCAGCATCGATCCAGACCACAAAGACACGGTGCTTGGTGTCACAGCCTCATCAAAGACAAGATTGCCCAGGGAAGTTGTGAATGCCCTCTCCCTGGGAGTGTTCAAGGCCAGGTTGGACAGAGCATTAAGCAACCTGGTCTAGTGGAAGGTGCCCCTGCTCATGGTGAGGGTTAGAACTGGATGTTCTTTAAGGTCCCTTCCAACCCAAAGCATTCTATGAATCTACAATGCTATGAATCTATGAACCAGGAAAGCTGCTCCTCACATGCTGGGGGACTGTCCCATCATGGGTCAGACCTCACCACCAACTCAGACATGGGTCTGTCTGAAGGCATTTCCCACATAGAGCTCATCACCTTCCTTCCAAACCTCTGCAGTCTCAGTCCTTACCTGAGCCACCTGAAGCAGGTCACTCCCTGACACCCTCAAAAGTCCCTCCCCAGCTTTCTTGGAGCCCCCTTCAGATCCTGGAAGGCCACAAGAAGGTCTCCTCAGAACCTTCTCTTCTCCAGACTGAACAGCCCCAACTCCCTCAGTCTGTCCTCATAGGAGAGCAGCTCCAGCCCTCTGATCATCCTCGTGGCCCTTCTCTGGACACCTTCCAGCACCTCCAGATCCTTCCTGTGCTAGGGGCTCCAGAACTGGACACAGTACTCCAGGTGGGGTCTCACCAGCGTGGAGTAGAGGAGGAGAATCACCTCCCTCTCCCTGCTGGCTCTGCTTCTCTTGCTGCAGCCCAGGCTCTGGTTGGCTTTCTGCACTGCAAGGGGACCACCTTTAGCAGATGTAAGAAATTCACTCTTCCCTGGAGCTGCAGCTTGGATGTTCCTGCCTGAAACCCAGCTCCTGTTTGCCAGGTGGCCTTCCAAGCCCATTAGGTGGCTCTCAGGGCCCAGCACCCCCAGCTCTGTCAGAGCAGCATCCTGCACTCACCCAGGGGCAGGCGCAGGGTGATGTTGTTGCAGAAGTCGGTGTAGCAGCACTCGGTCTTGGTGACGTTCTTGGAGCTGTGGCAGAAGACCTGGGCGTTGAGCTCCGGGAGGGAGACGCAGGACTTGACCACCTCCTCGCGCCCGTTGGTCAGCATGACGGAGGCCCAGCAGGCACCCTCTGTCTGGCAGGTGAAGTTGGTGTGCTCACACAGCTGGCACACACACTTCAGGCCTGAAAAAAAAGAGGTTTCCAGACCACAGAATCAACCAGGTTGGAAAAGACCTCAGAGATCATCAACTCCAACCTAATACCTAACACCTCCTGACAACTAAACCATGGCTCCAAGTGCCACATCCAAGCCTTTCTTGAGCACCTCCAGGGACAGTGACTCCACCACCTCCCTGGGCAGCACATTCCAACAACTAACTCTCTCTGTGAAGTACTTTCTCCTCACCCTGAGACTCAGCTTCCCCTGGCACAGCTTGAGACTGTGTCCTCTTGTTCTGGTGCTGCTTGCCTGGGAGAAGAGACCAACCCCCACCTGGCTACAACCTCCCTTCAGGGAGTTGTAGACAGCAAGAAGGTCTCCCCTGAGCCTCCTCTTCTCCAGGCTAAGCAACCCCAGCTCCCTCAGCCTCTCCTCACACAGCTGTGCTCCAGACCCCTCCCCAGCTTTGTTGCCCTTCTCTGGACACCTTCCAGTAACTCAACATCTTTCCTAAACTGAGGGGCCCAGAACTGGACACAGGACTCAAGGTGTGGCCTAACCAGTGTGGTATACAGGGGGAGAATGGGGAAGAGGAGGATGCTGGGGTGACTGCTGGCTGTGGCAGGAGCCAAAGAGACTCATCTCAGAGTCTCCAGAGAGCAGAGAAGTCCTGACAGACATTGACGCGAATCCGATCGCTGCCTCTGTGACACCATTTGCTGTCTTCACAACAGTCCCCATCCTGTGCCACCCTCCTGAAGGAGCAGCTCCTGGTGTTCCTCTTCAGCACAGGCCCACAGCAAACTTCCTTGGCACCATCTGTCTGTGTTTATCCTGGGTTCGGGGAGCGCCAGAAGCCACATCTCCGCCTGCTTCAGCTCTCGCTCAGCGCAGTCAGTCACCCAGCAACAGAAGAGGTGAACCTCTTCCTTAAAGACATTACCACAGTCCTGGAAGAGCTGCCAGGAGCAAGAGTCCTCAGAGCCAGATAAACTAGAGCTCTAGCAGCAGAATCACCACCCACACTGCCAAACAAACCCATTAGGTGAGGAAATGAACGCGAGGCTGGCGCAAGCGTCTCCGGCGCTGCAAGCGCATCATCCTCACGCTGCCTTCCTCCCCCTCTGCCATGGCCTAAAAATAAAATGGGAAATGGTCTTTCCCACGTCACCCTGAGCAGCTCACTGACAGCTTTCACTGTCTTCTGGTCCTTTATGGACTGCCTGAGAGGAGCTGAGCAAAAGTATCCCGGGCGGCTCCAAGGAAACATGGGGTGAGGAGAGGATGGCTGAGGGGCTCTGTGACCTCACTCCAGCCACCCAAAGCAGTACTTTCCAGGATGAAGAGAGACTTGCACCCATTTGTCACCAGAGCTGGCTGGAAGTCACGCTGGGGTACAGGTTCTCTCTCAGCAGGGAAGCGAGAGGTGCCACCACTTGAAGACTGCTGCATTCAGAGAGCAGTTTACTCTGCTGGAGGTCCATTCTCCTTCTGCATCACTGACAGAAAAGCTCTAACTTCATTTCTCCTTTTACTTCATAGAGTCATAGAATTGTTAGGGTTGGAAGGGACCTCAAGGATCAGCCAGTTCCAACCCCCCTGCCATGGCCAGGGACACCTCACACTACAGCAGGTTGCTCACAGCCACATCCAGCCTGGCTGCAAACACCTCCAGGCAGGAGGCTTCCACCACCTCCCTGGGCAACCTGTGCCAGGCTCTCACCACCCTCATGGGGAACAACTTCTTCCTAGTTCTGAGGGATTTGCTCAAAGCAAGGTATCCAGTCCACAGCCCACAGCAGAAGGTTCATAGAATGGTTTGGGCTGGAAGGAACCTTAGAGATCATCTAGTTCCAACACCCCTTGCCATGGGCAGGGACACCGCTCACCAGACAAAGTTGCTCAAGGCCCCATCCTTGAACACCTCCAGGTTCCTAGACCTATGGAAGCCACTGAGTTCCCCACAGAGCTGTTTCTGTGAGAAGCCATTGCACAAAGAACAAAAAGAAAGCCAGCTTTGGTCAGAGCTCTCAGGACTTCCACCACTGTGGGATAAGATGATTGTGAAAGAGTTCAAGGGAAAAGGACCAAAAAGGAAGGAAGAAGATGTGCTGCCAGAGTTCCACACTAAGGCACTTCACTCCAGCAGCAGTCAGGACTTCTTTATCTGCTCCTGCACAACATTTCCCTCCTCTGGTTGAGAAATTAGGAGAAAGTGAACAAGTGGAACATTCCACAGCCTCAGAGAGCCCTGCAAGACATCCAAACTCGGTTACAGGTCCCTGAGCACGTCACTCCCCAGCACTCATTAACTAATTTGTCCCAAATCTCCCCAAAGCACTGCATCCCCAACATGCTCATGAGCAGCTTGTCCTGATGTGATTGGGAAAGACCTGGGAGACCCAGTGGATAAAGAGTTCTCTATGGGTCAGCAATGTGCCCTGGTGGCCAAGAAGGCCAAAGGGATCCTGGGGTGCATTCAGAGGAGTGTGGCCAGCAGATCCAGGGAGGTTCTCCTCCCCCTCTACTCTGCCCTGCTGAGACCTCACCTGGAGTATTGTGTCCAGTTTTGGTCTCCCCAGCTCAAGAGGGACAGGGGTCTGCTGGAGAGAGTCCAATGGAGAGCTACCAGGATGCTGAAGGGACTGCAGCACTGCCCTGTGAGGAGAGGCTGAGAGCCCTGGGGCTGATTAGTCTGGAGAAGAGAAGACTGAGAGGGGATTTAATCAATGGTTATCAATATCTGAGGGCTGAGGGTCAAGAAGGAGGGGACAGGCTCTGCTCAGCTGCACCCTGGGATAGGACAAGGGGCAATGGATAGAAACTCCAGCACAGGAGGTTCCACCTCAACATGAGGAGGAACTTCTTCACTGTGAGGGTCACAGAGCACTGGAACAGGCTGCCCAGAGAGGCTGTGGAGTCTCCTTCTCTGGAGCCTTTCCAGCCCCATCTGGATGTGTTCCTGTGTGACCTGTGCTGGATTCTATGCTCCTGCTCTGGCAGGGGGGTTGGACTCGATGATCTTCGATGGTCCCTTCCAACCCCTAACATCCTGACTGCACAGCCTAGGACAGGCTGAGGAGAGAAGAGAGGACACCTCACAGGGTCCTTTGCTTAGGGACATCAGCTACAAGGACAATTTGCATGACAAAGACATGCAGTCCCTCTTGTCTCCCAAAGAAGAGTGTGGCTGTGGCAAGCCTCAAGTGAGCACAGGGAGACACCAACAGCCAGTCAAGGTGGCTGGGAAGCTGACTCACAAATCATCAGATGCCCAAGAAGAGGAGCTTCTAGATCAAGAGAGCACAAGGAAGAGGTGTTCCCTAGTTTAGCACTTCTAAGGTTCTTATTTTCAAGGGATTTTTTTCTGCTGGCATTGCAATAGGAGCTGAGACTCTATGGCAAGAGTTTGGAGGGACCCACCAAGGACAGGGTGACTTCTTCTTGGGAGCAGAAAATAAGCTGCATGACTTACCCAAAAAGCAACCTTTGTTCCTTTTAGCTTTCAGTGCAGCTGTAGGAAAACTCCCAGGCCAGATAAAGACACGATGGGTTGACCCATGGAGGAGGAAGAATGGAAGCAGCGCCTGGCTCACCACAGACCAGCACAAAGATGCACAAGAGAGGATGGTGTGGGCTTCCACCCCTTTTTCCTCTAGTGCCAGGCTCACACACATAAACTACCAGCTCACTGAAGAACAAGAATGACACCACAGGTGAAGAAGAGACAACATCAAGAGTTCAGGCACCAGCTTGATGACTGCAGCTGACAATGAAGCCAAGAGCTGTAGTGCCACCTCAGAAGATCATGGTGAGAATGGAGACAGGCTGGCAGAAGGTGGCTAATGCTGTGGGAGGCTCCAAGCCTGGAAGTCATAGAATTGTTGTGGTTGGAAAAGACCTCTAAGATCATCAAGCCCAACCATTGACCTAAGACCACCACGATCATTGAACCACATCCCCAAAGTGTTCAAAGCCAGGCTGAGGGAGCTGGGCGTGTTCAGATTGGAGAAGAGGAGACTTAGAGGGGACCTTATCACTCTCTCCAAGTTGTAGTCAGGTAGGGGTCAGGCTCTTCTGCCAGGCAAGCAGTGACAGGACAGGAGGGCATGGTGTGAAGCTGCCCCAGGGGAGGTTTAGGTTGGGTATTGGGAAGCAGTCCCTCACAGAAAGGCTGATTGGGCACTGGGATGCACTGCCCAGGGAGCTGGTGGAGTCGCTGTCCCTGGAGGTCTGTAAGAAAAGCTTGGAGGTGGCACTTGGTGGCAGGGTTTAGCTGCTGTGGTGGTGTTGGGTCCTAGGCTGGACTTGATGATCTCAGAGGTCTTTTCCAGCCTCAGTAATTCTGTGAACAGGGCCTTGAGCAAGCTGCTCTAGTGGGAGGTGTCCCTGCCCGTGGTTGTAAAGAGATGATCCTTAAGGTCCCTTCCAACCCAAACCATTCTGTGATTCAATGATTCTGTGAAAGAGGGCTCTGGCTGCCTCATCCATGGAAGTGACAGCATGTGGCTGGCAGATTCATCCTCCTCTGACACATTGCTTCAGAAGAAGCAGTGACAGGTCTTCAAAAAAGTGTGCTTCTTGGACTGCTATAGAGACTATGGAGCAGCTCCCTCTCTGGAGAGAGAGCTCTGGAAACAGCAGCAGGAGCAACCACGGAGTGAAAACTCCCTTCAGAAAGACCCTGCAGAAAGGGTGGGCACCCACCCAGGCAAGCACCTGGGCAGATGGAGAAAAGGGAGCAAAAGTCATTACTGCAGAACCAAAGAGAGTGTCTCAGACAGAATGGGAGACATCAAATAGCTCCAACGCTTGAATGTCTTTAAAATCCCTTCTGTGGGATGGGATTTCAGTAAGCAGCACCTTGGTTCTGGAAGGAGAACGTGGGGTACTCAAACCCTCTCTTTTAGGAGGAGCTCACCAGCCCTGAACAAATCCCAGCAGACAAAAGCTGAAGCCAGGAATTGAAATTAAACTGAGCAGAGAAAGGGCAGCAAAAGGCAGGGAAATGGTTTGTGTTGGAAGGAGCTGCCAAAGGACCTTTGCTGATTGCTGGTTAGCTTGGACTAGGGGAAGATCCCTTGGGAGGGTGAAGATAAGGTGTGCAGCAAAACACTCTGCAAGTGTTGGGAAACACAGCTCGTGGCTGGAGCTGAGGAGTAATCTGCTGGGCTCAGTCCAGAAGGTGCTGACAGAGTGTCCAGGGTACAAATTCCACTGGGAGGTGGCTGCAATAAGACAGCACTGACAGCAGGTCTGGAATGGACAGCAGCAGAAGAAAACAGCAGGGAAAGCTGAGTGCAGCCAAAACCAGGCTGAGAAGGTCTTTTACACCATGAAATCACACTGATGGGCTTCACACACAATCCCAGCGTGGTGGGGCTTGGGAGGGACCTCTGGAGAGCATCCAGTCCAACCCCCTCCTCTGCCAAAGCAGGGGCACCCACAGCAGCTTGCCCAGCAGCACAATGCCCAGCTAGGTTTGGAAGTTATCCAGAGGAGACTCCACAACCTCTCTGGGCAGCCTGCTCCAGAGCTCCAGCACCCTCACACCAAACAAGTTTCTCCTCATCTTCAGATGGAACCTCCTGGCTCCCAGTTTGAGCCTGCTGCCCCTTGTCCAGTCACTGGGCACCACTGACAGGAGTCTGGCCCCAGCCTCTTGCCCCCCACAGCTCCTTTAGCTCTTGCTGAGCATTGCTCAGATCCCCTCTGGGGCTGCTCTTCTCCAGGCTCCACAGTCCCAGGGCTCTCAGCCTTTCCTCCTCACAGAGATGCTCCAGGCCCCTCAGCATCTTCACAGCCACTTCCATTCCCATCCAGCTCCCCTCCAGTCAAACAGCCTTTTGCACAAAAAGCAGGCAAGGCATTGCTGAAGGACGGCACTTGACATTGAAGATGGAAACCTGAATGGTTCAGAATTGATGTGTTAAGAGCAGTAAAGTATCTCAGAACAACACTTAAAGGTGGTTGTAGCCAGGAAGGGGTTGGTCTCTTCTCCCAGGCACCCAGCACCAGAGCAAGGGGACACAGTCTCAGGCTGCACCAGGGGAAGTTTAGGCTGGAGGTGAGGAGAAAGTTCTTCACAGAGAGAGTTGTTAGCCATTGGAATGTGCTGCCCAGGGAGGTGGTGGAGTCACCATCCCTGGAGGTGTTCAAGAGGGGATTGGAAGTGGCACTTGGTGCCATGGTCTAGTCATGAGGTCTGTGGTGACAGGTTGGACTTGATCTTTGAGGTCTCTTCCAACCTTAGTGTTACTGTGATACTTGGCAACCAAAACCATCCCCTTTCACTCAACTGCTGCTGGGTTTGCCATGTTGCATGTCAGGCTGCAAACACCTCCTCCTGGAGGAGTGAGGAGAGCAGGAGTTCTGCAAAGGCAGCTCTGGGTACCTAGAATCAGTTTCCTGGGAAGCATGGAACCAGGAAAATATTGGCTTGTTCATGCAGATCATTTGTGCCACCACTCACCTTCAGAGGAGGCATGGGCAGGATTACATCCACAGCTCAGCACAGGGCAGTGGAAGGGCTGGGGACATCCTGGGGGACAGGGGATTTCAGTAGCACTAAAAACCATCAGGACAGGGCAGGAGCTGTGCTGTCACACCGACAAAACCTGGCAACCTCTATCAGAGCAACTTGCACGTCTCCAGACTCAGCTTCACACAGCCAAGGTTGCTGGGGGAGGGTGGGCTTCACCCCCTCAACAGGCATTCAGCAGGGCTCTGGGCAACCTGATCTAGCTGAGAATGCCCCTGCTGACTGCAGAGGGGGTTGGACTGCACACAGAATCACACACACAGAATCAGCCAGGTTGGAAAAGACCTCAGAGATCATCAAGTCCAACCTGTTACCTGATACCTAACACCTCCTGACAACTAAACCATGGCTCCAAGTGCTACATCCAAGCCTTTTTTGAACACCTCCAGGGATGGTGACTCCACCACCTCCCTGGGCAGCACATTCCAATGGCAAATTACTCGTTCTGTGAAGAAGTTTCTCCTCACCCTGAGCCTAAACTCAATGACCTTTGGAGGTCACTTCCAAACCAGATCTTTCTATGGCTCTATGATTCACAGCATCCAAATTTAAGCATCCAGCTTGGGCATCAATTAGGACTTTTCTCTCTGCAGACATCTAGAGACAGTCCAGGATCATTCAGAAGCTTTCTGAACTGGGAAGGACATTCAGATTGCATTTCTGAACTGGGGAGGAGATATTAGCAAAGCATCTCCTCCCTCTCACTGCCTGCACGCCTCTATCTCACAGCTCTGTTAATTACCAGGAGATCAGCACCTTCACAGCCACCAGGAGATTCATTTCCAGCCTGCAAAATAAGCCTGGGAAAAGCCCTGAGTCTCTCCCTCTGACACCTCACAGGGAAAAGAATGAAGCAACAGGCAACAGCTCGGAGGGGCTGCAGCACCATGGTGTGACCCTTTCCCTGGAGATATTTTCTGAGATCTCCCACATCTCAGTGCCAGAGCCCAGAACTCAGCCTTGGACAGGTTCTCCAGCACAAACTGAACTTGGAGGAACAGGCATGTCCAAGAGCTGGGCTGGAGAGCAACCACACTGCTCCTCTTGCAGCTGTCTTTCAACAAGAGTGAGTGCAAGGTCCTGCATCTGGGTCAGAACCAATATAGGCTGGGCAGGGACTGGCTTGACAGCAGCCCTGAAGAAAAGGACTTGAGGGTGCTGGGGGATGAGAAGCTCAACAGGAGCCAGCAGTGAGCACTTGCAGCCCAGAAAGCAAACCACACCCTGGGGTGCATCAAGAGAAGCAGAGCCAGCAGGTCAAGGGAGGTGATTCTCCCCCTCTACTCCGCTCTGCTGAGACCCCACCTGGAGTACTGTGTCCAGTTCTGGAGCCCCTAGCACAGGAAGGAGCTGGAGGTGCTGGAAGGTGTCCAGAGAAGGGCCACGAGGAGGAGCAGAGGGCTGGAGCTGCTCTCCTATGAGGACAGACTGAGGGAGTTGGGATTGTTCAGTCTGGAGAAGAGAAGGTTCTGAGGAGACCTAATTGTGGCCTTCCAGTATCTGAAGGGGGCTACAAGAAAACTGGGGAGGGACTTTTGAGGGTGTCAGGGAGTGATAGGACTGGGGGGAATGGAACAAAACTAGCAATGGGTAGATTGAGATTGGATGTTAGGAAGAAGTTGTTCCCCGTGAGGGTGGTGAGAGACTGGCACAGGTTGCCCAGGGAGGTGGTGGAAGCCTCATCCCTGGAGGTGTTTGCAGCCAGGCTGGATGTGGCTGTGAGCAAGCTGCTGTAGTGTGAGGTGTCCCTGGCCATGGCAGGGGGGTTGGAACTGGCTGCTCCTTGAGGTCCCTTCCAACCCTGACAGTTCTATGTTTCTACGAAAAGTGGCAACACATCCTGACCAGACTAAAGCCCAGAAGGGTCACCTGCAAGAACCAGTAAGGATTTAGAGCCACCTCCAAAAGGCACAATTAAATTCCATCCCCTCATCCCACATACAATCTTCCATCTCTGCCAGTTATTGGCAGACACTCTGGTAGATGGTGGACTCAGGCCATGAAGTGCTCACAGTTCTCACCCACGTTGTCTCATAAAAGCTTTTTCATTACTGTTAAAGCTTTTCACCCAAAGCAAGGAAAACAGAGCCTGGGTGACCAAGAGAAACGAGCAGACAGCATCAGGCCGATGGCTGCCATGGAGCAGGGGATGAAGTTGGCTGCTGAGGCACAGCTGGGGTGCTCTTGTGGGATCTCACTCCAAGGACACGCTGGTTTAGGTGCTGGACCACATGAAGGGTTTTCCCTATCACCATTCAGTCAGGACTGAGCAAACCAAGCTATTAAACTGGATCAAAAGGCTTTTTGCAGAGTCACAAGATCATCTGGGTTGGAAAAGACCCTTAAGGTCATCCAGTCCAACCACTGCCTAGCTCTACCAAGGCTGGTGCTAAACCATGTCCCTCAGCACCACATCTCTGCAGCTTTTAAACACCTTCAGGAAAGGGGATTCGAACACCTCCCTGGGGAGCCTGTTCCGGATTTGGAGAACCCTTTCAAGCAAGAGGCTTCTTCTAATCTCCAACCTAAACCTCCCCTGGTGCAACTTGAGGCTGATTCCTCTCATCCTGTCCCTTTATTTAGAATAAACTTTATTTAGAATAAACCAAACCAGGTTGGAAGAGACCTTCAAGATCATCGTGTCCAACCCATCAACCAATCCAACCCACCCAAACAGCTAACCCATGGCACCAAGCACCCCATCAAGTCTCCTCCTGAACACCTCCAATGATGGTGACTCCACCACCTTCCTGGGCAGCACATTCCAATGGGCAATCACTCTCTCTGTATAGAACTTCTTCCTAATATCCAACCTGAACCTCCCCTGGTGCAGCCTGAGACTGTGTCCTCTTGTTCTGGTACTGGCTGCCTGGGAGAAGAGACCATCATCTGCCTGGCTACAACCTCCCTTCAGGTAGTTGTAGAGTGATAAGGTCACCCCTGAGTCTCCTCTTCTCCAGGCTGAGAAGGGGGAGGAGAGACCAACCCCCACCTGGCTCCAACCTACTTTCAGTGAGCAGAAGGTCTTCCCTCAGCCTCCTTTCCTCCAGTCTGAACACCCCCAGCTCCCTCAGCTACTCCTCACCAGCCCTGGTCTCCAAACCCTTCATCAGCTTCATTACCCTTCTCTGGACCTGCTCCAGCCCCTCAATGTCCTTCTTGGAGTGAGGGCAAAGAGAAGAAAGTGGTTCTCTGGACCTGTCAGTGCCACAGCATCACACAGATGTGCTGGGGCTGGTGCCCAGCTTTGTATGTGGGCCATGCACTGCTGCCTTGTGTACCTCAGACTTCCACTCCCAGCTTACATTCCACAGGAAGCCCTGGAATGAACCGAGTGTGCTGAAAATCTGGAGTTTGAGGGCAGGAGGCCTCTGCAGCAGCTGTTTATGGCTCCAGAAATCCCATTTTACAGCATGGAACAGCCAAGGTGACAACACTGTTTGAACACAGCTCTCCTCACAAAGCAGGAGGCCAATTTTATGCTGTTTTCATGCCTTTATCCTTCCCTTGCAGTTCCCACAGCAATCTCTCCTGCTTCTTCTCTTCAAAGAGAGAGTTTGTATCACACCAGGCTGTTGGCAGGGGATGCTCCCAGACACCCAGAGCAACAGCTCTCCCCAGCACCACGGTGAGGAGATATCTCACACCTGTCTGGTTTGCACACAGGCATCTGCCTGCAGAGCTCATGGACAATTAAAATGCATTTCAGTGGGAAGCCAGCTCTCACAAACATGGAGTTTGCCTAAAGGCTCTCTTAAGATTCATAAAATGGTTTGGGTTGGAAGAGACCTTGAAGAGCATCTAGTTCCAACCCTCCTGCCATGGGTAAGGACACCTCCCACTAGTCCAGGTTGCTCAAGGCCTCATCCAGCCTGGCCTTGAACACCTCCAGGGAGGAGACATCCGTGACCTCCCCAGACAACCAGTTCCCGTGTCTCACTACCCTCACTGGAAAGAATTTCTTCCTAATCTCAGTCTAGATCTGCCCTTCTCAAGATTCAATCCAGAGCAGAGCAGGTGCAGTAGGAACATTCACTACAGCAGCAGCAGCAAAACACTTTCCTCCTTAATGCTGTAAAGACTCAGGAATGCTGGGGCATAAATGGACACTCTCCAGGAGACCTCCAGGGCCCAGCAGAGCACCTCCAAACTTGCAAGGGAAAGAACAGGGTGGGGGGGAAGTGTACAGTAATTACAGGACTAGGGGGAACAGAGCAAAGCTAGCAATGGGTAGATTGAGATTGGATGTGAGGAAGAAGTTGTTCCCCATGAGAGTGGTGAGAGACTGGCACAGGTTGCCCAGGGAGGTGGTGGAAGCCTCATCCCTGGAGGCTTTTGCAGCCAGGCTGGATGTGGCTGTGAGCAACCTGCTGTAGTGTGAGGTGTCCCTGGCCATTGCAGGGGGGGTTGGAACTGGCTGATCCTTGAGGTCCCTTCCAACCCTGACAATTCTATGATCAGACAGGTCTGTGGTGAAGAATGAAGAGAAGTAGAGCTGATCAAGCAGACACAGAGCACTTCACACTCCAAAGCAACCACTGCTGCAGAGCTTGTTAGGTTATGTGCAACTTCCCTGGTACCTGCTCTGAAGTGCTGGGAGAGCGAAGAAGCCATCTGCCCATCCTGGACCATACCTGATCCAGGCTCTGAAAAGCCACCTAAAGGGTAAAGCAAACTAGAAGACAGCAACAGTACAACTTCAGAAGACAGAGCAACAGAAGATTGTTTGATATAATTAACAATCAAGGGCAGGGAGGTTCCTTAGTGTACTGATCAGTCTCCAGAGGGGCATGGTGGTGGCCACAGAGCTGGTGAGGCTTCAACTGAAGCACACCAGGGTGGAACAAGAGTGCACATGGGGTAGCCTGTGTCTGTGGTTCGCTTCCAAGCACGGATATTAAAACACAGGACAGAACTTGGATAGCTGGGAGCTTACACTCCTTGAATGTAAACAAGGTTCACCAAACAGACAGTACTATAGAGAGGTACTTCAAACAGCAGCAGCTGCGCTCTGGGACTCCCTCTCTCCCAAAAGATAGGGCTGTAGGAGCTCTTGGACAAGGAAGCAGGACAGTTCTTCCTTTCATCTTGAGGCTGTAACCACCTCCCTCTGCAAGAGCACCCAGAAACTCCTGAGGTGTAAGCACTGAGGGAACAGCAAATTGAGGTCAACCTGGGAGAAAAACTTCCTAATGTCTCACTGCCAGATCCTTCCCGGCTGTAGGCTCAAGGAGCAGTGCCTGAGGCCACCGGCTGGGTCTGCAAGGGAAGGACCGAGGGGAATGAGCATGGCACACAGCTGCTGTGCCATAGCACAACCTGCATGCCAGGAAGCTGGACACTGTGTGCTTCACACCCTGCCCAAAGCCCCCCAGCTGGCTGGGAGCCTTGTTCCGCCGGTGGCTGATGGTTCAGGATGAATTATAGTGGGATGGGATAGGTGGCCCCACATGACGCCCGGCGTGGGAGCCTCTCGCCACGACTGACAGCAGCCAGACCGAGAAGATGCCTCTCAGCACAAGCGAACTCCAGCAGAGCGCTGGGTGCATCCCAGGCTACCTTCGGGGAGGGATGTTCGGGATGTCCCTTGCCCGGCCCCAAGATCCGGGAGTCGGGGCGTGCGGGACCCCCACGCGTGGGCCGGCCCCGGGCTGGGCCCTGCCGTAAGCCCCCACTGACCCACTTCTGCCCGCACGCCCAGCGCCGGTCAGCGCCTTAAGCTCCTTACCCTTCGGGAACCGGCGCTGACCCAGGCACCGGCACCGGGGAACACGGGCACCGGGGGGGTGCCGCTGCCAGGAGAGGTCCCGCTGCGGCGGGGGGCGTACGGGACAAGGAGGAGATGCTGGGGGTGCGGTGCTCGGTAGGGAGATCCCCGCCGCCCCGCAGCGCTAGTGCATCCCAGCTGCGGGCGGCGGCGCGCAGGGCATCGCCGGTGCCTCTCCTGCTACCTCTCCCGCTGCCTCCCCCGGTGCTGCTCCCGCTGCCGCTCCCGGCTCCCGCGCCCGTCCCCGCTTTTGCTGCCGCTCCCGCCCTACCTGCGCAGAGGGCCAGGCCGGCGGCCAGCAGGGGCAGGGCCGCCCGCAGCGCCGGGCCGGGTGCCCGCTCCATGGCCGCGGGGGGCCGGACCGGATCGCGCTGCCGCCGGCAGCCCCCGGTGCCGCGCCGAGCCCGCAGCTTTAGCGGGGCCGCGGGGGAGGAGCACGGCCCGGCCCCGCCCGCGCCTCCCCGCCCGGGCTGGCACCGGGGCCGGAGCAAGGTTCAGCATCCCCCGGGGCCGGGAAGCGACAAGGGGAAGGGGACCCCCGGGACCCTCGCGCCCAGCGCCGGTCGGAGGCAGACAGCGGCTCCTGGAGCAGCGGCTTGGTGGGTCCCGGTCACATCCTTCGGAGAGCTGTGGCTGCAGGCAAGCCTGAAATGAACCTAGAAAGGAAGAGGGCATTCTCCTCAGCGCTTTTACATTTTTCCTCCCCCAGAGCTCGGGGTGGGCTCGGGCATCCTTCCCTGAGCTGCTCCATCAAACTCTCCACACTTTCCCACAAACAGCAAAGCTCCGAGGTGTCCTCAGCCTTTCTTCAACGCTAAGGGTTGTGCTTGATAAGCTTAAGGGTGGGTTTTTTTAAGCTAAATTCATGGAATCATAGATTCAGAGAATGGTTTGGGGTGGAAGGGACCTCGAAGAATATCTAGTTCCAGGGAGACACCTTCCAGGTTGCTCAAGGTCTCCTCAAACCTGGCCTTGAATACCTCTGGGGAGGAGGCATCCACAGCCTCCACGGGCAGCCTGTTCCAGTGTCTCACCGTCCTCACTAGGAAAAGCTTTTTAATATGACTGCAGTTATGATCTGTTCCATACTGAGACCCTCAGGACCCTCTCCTCAGAGCCTGGATGACACAAGCATCTCAGAATCTTTCTTAGACACTGCAAACCACCACCCCTGATCTTTGGAAGCCATTGCACCACTCTACTGTAGAAAGCTCAAGAGTACTTATGGGCATCACCATAAGGATCAACTGCACTGATGCCAAGACACAACCAGCTCTATTCTAGAGTCAGTAGTGGAGCAGACCATGAAGCCTAGGATGGCCTTAGGAGGGTGTTGTCCACACTCCACCTCTCTGTGCTGTTTTTAAGCAAGATCCCCCTTTCCCACACATTGCCAGATGCACCCCCAGGTCTTTAGGACAGTGGTGGTGTGACAACATCCCCATCAAGCCATTCAGGCTCCCCCGGGCAGCCACCCCCAGCAGTGGTTGATTCTTCTCCAGTTTTAAATACTGAAGTTGGTGACATCTGTCAGATCAGCTTATTCTGTTCTACCTGATGTTCCCAAATGCACTGGCAGAGGTTCCATTGTTGTACTTCATGGCTGGAGTTGAGCTTGAAGGTCTCTCCCCACCAAAATTCTGTGAGGGAGAAGGGAGAAGGGAGACGGGAGAAGGGAGACGGGAGAAGGGAGACGGGAGAAGGGAGACGGGAGAAGGGAGACGGGAGAAGGGAGACGGGAGAAGGGAGACGGGAGAAGGGAGACGGGAGAAGGGAGACGGGAGAAGGGAGACGGGAGAAGGGAGACGGGAGAAGGGAGACGGGAGAAGGGAGACGGGAGAAGGGAGACGGGAGAAGGGAGACGGGAGAAGGGAGACGGGAGAAGGGAGACGGGAGAAGGGAGACGGGAGAAGGGAGACGGGAGAAGGGAGACGGGAGAAGGGAGACGGGAGAAGGGAGAAGATCCCCACCATTTGTTGATTTAATTAATGTTGTTTTCCTGAGGTATTTACTTATCCAGGGTCACAGCACTGGCCATGTGCACAAGATCTGCCCCAGCTCCTGATCCTGATGTGGGGTCACAAGTGAGCCTCCTTGTCTCCCTCAGTTGCTTCTCTTCCACACCTTCTGAACTGGAGCTGTTCCCAATGCCTTTTCCAAGCTGATTTAGTTTGGGAGTCACAGCAAGGTCCTAGGATCTGGGGATTCAACACAATCCAACACCATGCTGCTAGCCATCAGGAAATGAATCTAGGACTCAGCTCAGGAGTCTGATGCTGTGGAACAGAGACTCAAAGAACCCAAATGAGATCTTGCCAGTGGTGGACACCAAGTGCACATATGTGTCAGTTCTTTTCCCACCAAGCTTAGGCACCACCTGCTTGGGACCCAGAGCCTTGGACCCTCCTGTGAAAGATTCAGCAGATCTCACTAAATTCCTTTAAACCATCCCAGAGGGGGAGTGCCACATTCAGTCCAGGATGGGGAACTTCAGCAGGGGTTGCTTCATTTCAAAAAGAGGTTTGCTGAGCTCAGGAAAAGATGCCAGGCACCCAATAATTGGTACTTTTGTCCCAAAGGCTAAATCCCCTGACAGATACAAGGGGGTTCCTCTCTACAGCTGACCTCTCTACAGCAGTTTCTCTCTACAGCTGACACCAGGCACAAGCCTGCCCCTCTGTTCTGGCTGCTGTTTGCCCCTTGACCAAAGGTGTGACCAGTAAAATACAAGTCTAAACACCACCTAGTTACCACTTTGGAGACACCAGTTTGGATCCACAGCCCTGTAGAGACATCTAGAGACCTGAGAGCCCTGGAAGGGTGAGGGACTGCTGGACTGAACTGTTCCAACGACTCAAGGCTTGTGATGAAAAGCAAGACTCATGCCAAAGCTGCAGGATTTTACCTGGGACCTCAACACATCCCTGCAGAAATTCCAAAGCCTGTTGACAAGAAAATCAAATCCACACTGTGGAGAGCACACAGACTGGCAGCATGTTTCAAGGTCTGGCAGAGTTTACCCTTTCTCCTCCTAGTTTGTATGTAGGAGAGACCAGGAGTTTGCCAGAGCACCAAGCACACTGCTGGGTCACCCCCATCAGCTCTGCCCAGCTTTTCACACCTCATGAGGCAATGCTCTGTGCCTTCTCTTTAGACCATTTAAAGGGGTTGTGGAGACTCCTTCTCTGGAGACTTTCAGGCCATGTCTGGATGTGTTCCTGTGCAACCTGCACTGGATTATGTGGTCCTGCTCTGGCAGGGGGGTTGGACTCAACGAGCTCCAGAGGTCCCTTCCCACCACTAACATCCTGTAATCCTGTAAACAAGGTCCCCTTTCACATGATTCAATGCTGGTAATACCGTTGTGCCTCTTCAAAACACACTGGAGACCTTTTGTTTCCACCTGGAACATCACAAATTCATTGTCTGGCCACTTCAGAGTCTGTTGTGTTCTGTGCCACAGGGTGGCTGAACAACGTGTTGCAGCTGTCTGCTGGGTTTTCACCTTACCCAGCACTAGGCTGCATGTAAATAGACAGCATGAGAAGCATCATGATACAGAATCACGAGCTGGTTATGCTTTAAAACAAACCAAATCTGATCCCATTGCTATCCTCTCAACCCTTCGCTTTGGTGAGACCCCACCTGGAGCACTGCATCCAGTTCTGGAGCCCCTAGCACAGGAAGGATCTGGAGGTGCTGGAAGGTGTCCAGAGAAGGGCCATGAGGATGAGCAGAGGGCTGGAGCTGCTCTGCTATGAGGACAGACTGAGGGAGTTGGGGCTGTTCAGTCTGGAGAGGAGAAGGCTCCAAGGAGACCTTCTTGTGGCCTTCCAATATCTGAAGGGGGCTACAAGAAAGCTGTGGAGGGACTTTTGAGGGTGTCAGGGAGTGATAGGAGTGGGGGGAATGGAACAAAACTAGAAATTAGTAGATTGAAATTGGATGTTAGGAAGAAGTTGTTCCCCATGAGGGTGGTGAGAGCCTGGCACAGGTTGCCCAGGGAGGGGGTGGAAGCTTCATCCCTGGAGGTTTTTGCAGCCAGGCTGGATGTGGCTGTGAGCAACCTGCTGTAGTGTGAGGTGTCCCTGGCCATGGCAGGGGGGTTGGAACTGTCTGCTCCTTGAGGTCCCTTCCAACCCTAACAATTCTGTGATTCCCTGCTGCTTGCCTCCAGCCCTCAGCACCTGAGGTTACTACAACACAGACCAGAGCCCATTGCTGAAGCAGCAGGTGAGGTATTTAAAAGCCTTTGCACAAAGCTTCTGCTGTCAGCATTGGCCTCTTTTTGTGGTTTTTGTTTTAAAAAAGACTACCAAGGTTGCTGAACTCCACGGCCATGAAGTACTGGAGATAGAACAAGAGCAGGAAACACAAGCACTGGAGTTTAAATTGAGCTTCTGCAGCTGAACAGGTATGGTTTGATCAGTGTAGAAGTCAGAGTGAGCAGCAGCGAGTGTCCTCCCCCCTGCTCCCCTCACCACGGTCAGGCTTCACTCACACAGGTGCCAGAATCATAGAATCAATAAGGCTGGAAAAGACCTCAGAGATCATCAAGTCCAGCCTGGCACCCAACACCTCATGACTACTAAACCATGGCACCAAGTGCCACATCCAATCCCAGGGATGGGGACTCCACCACCTCCCTGGGCAGCACATTCCAGTGGCTAACAACTCTCTCTGGGAAGAACTTTATCCTCACCTCCAGCCTAAACTTCCCCTGGTGCAGCTTGAGACTGTGTCCTCTTGTTGTGGTGTTGATTGCCTGGCAGAAGAGCCAACCCCCACCTGGCTACAAACTCCCTGCAGGGAGTTGTAGACAGCAAGAAGGTCTCCCCTGAGCCTCCTCTTCTCCAGGCTGAACAACCCCAGCTCCCTCAGCCTCTCCTCACAGGGCTGTGCTCCAGGGCTTCCCCAGCCTTGTTACCCTTCTCTGGACATGTTCAAGTGTCTTAATATCCTTCTTAAATTGAAGGGCCCAGAACTGGACACAGTACAAGCAGCTCCTGCTGCAAACACCTGAGGCAGAAGTCACTCTTGAAGGGATGGTTGAGACAGCACTTAAGGAGCTACTAAAAAATCACCTTTAAGAGCAGAGAGGGAGCAGAGCCAGCTGCTCCCATCCTATCACTGCTCTGGGTCCCAGGTATCAATGACTGTGATCTCACACCCTTTGTCCCTAGTGTTCTTCAGGCCTTTGACACACCAAATGCCAGTGAAACAAAGCCCAGCAAAACAAGGGACGGGGGACAAAACCCCCACCACACTCTGAGGCCGTAGTGAGGCCATTGCGCTCCTAAGTGGGATGTTTGCATGGCATGGTTCATAGTGGGACAGAAATAGTGTGTGTCCTGGGGAATTCAAGACTCTGTGGAAATGGGTAACACCATAAAAGTGTTGGCCAACTGGAAGCACTTCTAGGGCTGGCTGAGAGACAAGAATTTTGTTTTGTAATTTGTTTTGCTCCACACCAGGACAAAACTAAGACCTATTGCCATTCTGTGCAAGCAAAACAAAACAGAATCCAGAGGCATCTCAGAATGGACCCCCAGGTCAGTGGCTACCACTCCCCTTAGCCCTCTGCATCCCAGACCCATGGCTAAGGGAGCTGGGGTGGTTTAGCCTGGAGAAGAGGAGGCTCAGGGGAGACCTTATTGCTCTCTACAGCTACCTGAAAGGAGGTTGCAGCCAGGTGGGGGTTGGTCTCTTCTCCCAGGCAACCAGCACCAGAACAAGAGGACACAGTCTCAAGCTGCACCAAGGGAAGTTTAGGCTGGAGGCGAGGAGAAAGCTCTTCACAGAGAGAGTTGTTTGCCATTGGAATGTGCTGCCCAAGGAGGTGGTGGAGTCACTGTCTCTGGAGATGTTCAAGAGGGGATTGGATGTGGCACTTGAAGCCATGGTTTAGTTAGCCATGAGGTGTTAGGTGACAGGTTGGACTTGATGGTCTCTCAGGTCTTTTCCAAGCAGGTCAAGGGAGGTGATCCTCCCCCTCTACTCAGCTCTGGTGAGACCCCACCTGGAGTACTGTGTCCAGTACTGGAGCCCCTAGTACAAGAGGGATGTGGAGGGGCTGGAAGGTGTCCAGAGAAGGGCCATGAGGATCATCAGAGGGCTGGAGCACCTCTCCTCTGAGGACAGACTGAAGGAGTTGGGGCTGTTCAGTCTGCAGAAGAGAAGGCTCCGAGGTGACCTAATTGTGGCCTTCCAGTATCTGAAGGGGGCTACAAGAAGGCTGGGGAAGGACTGCTCAGGATCTCAGGTAGTGATAGGACTAGGGGGAATGGAATGAAGCTGGAGGTGGGGAGATTCAGGCTAGATGTGAGGAGGAAGTTCTTCCCCATGAGAGTGGTGAAGCACTGGAATGGGTTGTCCAGGGAGGTGGTTGAGTCCCTGTCCCTGGAGGTGTTTGAGCCCAGGCTGGACGAAGCTCTGGGCAGCCTGATCTAGTGTGAGGTGTCCCTGCCCATGGCAGGGGGGTTGGAACTAGATGATCCTTGTGGTCCCTTCCAACCCTGACTGATACTGTGATACTATGTCCCAGCCTGGGGAGTTGTCTTGCAGTCTGTCTGCCCTTCACTTTGTTCATCCAGAAATGCTCTGAAACCTTCCAGCAGCTGCCACCAGAATGATGCATTCCTCCAAAATTCATTGCAATCCTGACCATGGCCATTAGAAAGAGAGAGTCAATGCATTCCAAACTGTTCCAAGAAGCATTTTACAATTCTTTAGTCAAACCACTCCCCCCCACACACACCAACCCCCAAGAAAAAAGACAGAAAGAAGAAAGAAACCCTTCTACAGCTCTGCAATCTATTGAAGAGGAGCCCAGCAATCTACTGGAGGTTCATCTTCCTCTGAGCACGTGCCTCTGGATGAGGTGAGTGCTAATGGGGCTTCTTGGAACGTTTTAGCATTGGTCAGACACCAAGAGTCCCCAGAGAGACCATTAGTGTAATCAAAAAGTTAATTCTCTAATGGGACTGTGTCCCCACACACACTCTCCTTACCTCTGTTCTGGGTGACTGGCAGCAGCATCCCCTGCCACCATCCCAGTGCTGATGGTGCCACGAAGCTGCTGAGTTGGGCACTTGGTCCTGGCTCTTCCTTGGTGCCTTCTGCAGCATTGAGTGTGAAGCACAAGCTAAGCCCAGGCCTCGTGTTCTGCCTCCTGCCTGGCCTCACACAGTCAGGACTTAACCTTCTGCCCCTTCACAACCAGCCAAAAGCACAAGCAGAGAGACCCCAGCTTGGAGGAGGACAGCTGCTAGAGGTGCTCCTGGAATGGTGTCCTCAACCTGTACGTCCATAGTGGTGCAGACAAGACTGCATCACTGCAGGGCCCACATCGCTGTGTGACACCAGCCTGGCGCCATGGGCTCAGGGGGCACTGCACGTCAGGGCTCACTCTGTGTTTTCAGTGGGGAGCTCCTGCTGGGATATTGTGGAGCCATCTCCTGGGGCAGTGAGATGAGAGGAGATTCACCAGGAACAGCAAAACCTGGACCATCCACTGGTAGCTGCTGGGGATGGCCAGAGGAACAAGGAGTCAAGGAAAGGGCCAGCACCCATTCCCTGAAGTCTTCCCTTTTAGCTTGAGGTCCTTCCAGAGCAGAGGACACTCAAACATTGGGTTCAGGGAAGTTTCTCAGGCAGTTTTTTATCAAGGTGTGTGGTAGTTTAAGGCTATGCCTTTAAAAAAATTTCACAGATCTTAGACAAGAATAGACCAGACCAGGTTGGAAGAGACCTTTGAGATCATCAAGTCCAACCCATCACCCAGCACCATCTAATCAACTAAACCGTGGTACCAAGTGCCTCATCCAGGCTCTTCCTAAACACCTCCAGGGATGGTGACTCCACCAACTCCCTGGGCAGCACATTCCAATAGACAATCTCTCTTTCTGGGAAGAACTTCTTCCTAACATCCAGCCTAAACCTCCCCTGGCACAGCATGAAACTGTGTCTTCTTGTTCTGGTGCTGTTGCCTGGGAGAAGAGACCAACCCACACCTGGCTACAACCTCCCTTCAGCAAGAAGGTCTCCCCTGAGCCTCCTCTTCTCCAGGCTAAGCAACCCCAGCTCCCTCAGCCTCTCCTCACAGGGCTGTGCTCCAGACCCCTCCCCAGCTTTGTTGCCCTTCTCTGGACACCTTCCAGCATCTCAACATCTTTCCTGAAATGAGGGGCCCAGAACTGGACACAGGACTCAAGGGGTGGCCTAACCAGTGCTGAGCACAGGGCACAATGACCTCCCTGCTCCTGCTGGCCACACTGTTCCTGATGCAGGCCAGGATGCCATTGGCCTTTTTGGCCACCTGGGCACACTGCTGGCTCATGTTCAGCTACTGTCAACCACTATCTCCAGGTCCCTTTCTGCCTGGCTGCTCTCCATCCACTCTGACCCCAGCCTGTAGCTCTGCATGGGGTTGTTGTGGCCAATGTGTAAGACCCAGCACTTAGATGTGTTCAATCTCATGCCCTTGGACTCTGCCCATCTGTCCAGCCTGTCAAGGTCCCTCTGCAGAGCTCTCCTACCCTCTCCTACCACCTCTTGGGTGTCAAAAGGAAAATAGAGATAATTCTTTGGAATTACCTTTCTATTGGAAGAGATAAGGGACTAAAACTAGCTGTCCCAAACCAATTTCTCTCTCTTCTCACTTCTTCCCTTTGGGAGAGACACTAACTTGCTTCTGTTTGAGCTTGGCTGCATTGTTTTGGTATTAACTTCTCTGCTTCTGTCTCTTCTCCCTTTTGTACAAGGTGGGGGCTAGAGAGGGAGAAGCGAGTAGCTTCCCCTGCTCTTTGAGCAGAGAGGTTCCTGTGCTGGTTACTCATTGTAAATATCTGTCAATATCAAACTGACTGGGGAGGGACTACTCAGGATCTCAGGGACTGATAGGACTAGGGGGAATGGAATGAAGCTGGAGGTGGGGAGATTCAGGCTGGAGGTGAGGAGGAAGTTCTTCACCATGAGAGTGGTGAGACCCTGGAATGGGTTGTCCAGGGAGGTGGTTGAGGCCCCATCCCTGGAGGTGTTTAAGCCCAGGCTGGCTGAGGCTCTGGCCAGGCTGATCTAGTGTGGGGTGTCCCTGCCCATGGCAGGGGGGTTGGAACTAGATGATCCTTGTGGTCCCTTCCAACCCTGACTATGATACTAAATATATTTCTACATATTCATTGCATAGTGGATTGCAGTTGTGCCTGTACATACAGCTCTCATTTGCTTCCAGCTGAGCTGCTCTGCAGAGTCAGTGGTGGGGGAGGGGGAATTTTCAACCCACCACAAGGTGCTCACAGGAAAAAATACAGTTTAGGATGATCTCATCTCAGCCAGCAATTAGAAATACCTTTGTTCTGTCATGACCAAGGTCCCTCCTCCCCCTGCAGCTGGCAGTCAACACTTTAATTACTCTCATCACAGCAGACATGACTCAGGAGGTTTGCCCATTTCCAGCTGCTTCCCAGTGTGAGGTGAAACACATCCAGGCACTGACCCATGGCTATAAGGGTCAGGCCTGACCTTGTCCATAAGGGTTTGAAGCCCTCCCTGCACACAACACCACTGCTTGTGTTCCACACCCCCTGAACAGCTCCAGTGGATGACAAAGCCCAGCCTGCAAGATCCACACACAGCACATAAAGGAGGATAAAAATGGGCAGGCAAAAGGCATCCTTCTCCCTCCTGGCTTGCAGCCTCCTGCATGCTGAGCTGGGGCAGGCTGGCAGCTCCCATAAACTGCTGCTTAGATCCCTCCCCTTCCTCCTTTGAGCAGGATGTAAAAGACCTGATCTCTCTGCTGGAGGTAGGCAATGGCTCTTTCTGCAAGTTTTCAGGATGAAAACCCTGGCCAGCAGCCCACAGCTCACCCTTTGGAGTCTCTCTGTTCTTCACAGACAGAGATTGGCCACTGGCATGTGCTGCTCAGGGAGGTGGTGGAGTTGCCATCCCTGGAGGTGTTTAGGAAGAGCCTGGCTGAGGCACTTGGTGCCATGGTTTAGTTGATGAGATGGTGTTGGGTGATAGGTTGGACTCCATGATCTCAAAGGTCTTTTCCAACTTGGTTAATTCTATTCTATTTCCCTCTGCCACCCTCTCAGGCTTCAGCTGTTCTTGAGGAAGGAAGAGAGATCTACACCATGACTCTGAGCCATGAGGTGGTGTTTGGGGTAGGGATTTTTGGGTGGTGAGAAGCGGAGACAACCGCTGCGGAGACGTGGGGTGATACAAAGTCCTTGCATCTAGCTGGCACCAGCCCCTGAGATGCAGTCACATGGAGGATGGAGCAGCTTTGCTGGTCTGCAGCCCCTGCAAGGATGCTTTTCCCTCTGCACCCAGGGCCACCTCTCATCCCACACCCCTGTCCCCTCCAGTAGTAGGGAGCAGAAGCCTCCGTCTCCTCCTCATGCAGGGTGACGCTGCCTGGGGCTGGGGGCAAGCACAGCCCAGGGGAGTGCACAGCACTGTCCAGCCAGACACAGGCAGGAACACTTTGCTCAAGAAGAAGCTGAGCTGTTTATTAGATCTGTACCTAAAGAGTTCCACCCCAGACTGGAGGACAGGACAGGACCCATACACCATCCTTGGTCTGCTCTGCCAGGGCTGCAGCCCCAGCTTTAGACACATTGCTGGGACAAACCCATCAGGACCCAGAGCCCCCCACAGCAGTGAGTGCAGTGGTAAGGGGGACACCTTTTTAAACACCCCCAACCACCTCCCCTGGCTGATCCCTGGCAGGCACCTTGGAGTGCTGTGCTGCAGGCCACCACACCCAAGATGACCACGTTTCTGGACCTCTGTGCACTATTGTGTGGTGCAGGACAGTGAAATGTCCCAGGCCCCCCAGAAGATGTGTTAACTTTACCTCCAGATCCTCTGTGGTAGAGTCCATCGACAGTGAGGAACTGCACTTCTCACAGAGAAGGTCCCAGCTTCTCCTCCATGAGTACCAGAGCCTCTCTTCCACTGTGGCAAGGCTGAGCCAGACCTAAGCTGTGCACAGCTCTGCTCTCCCTGGGCGTGAGCTGTGGCTCCTGTTTGGCACAGCTTCTTGGTTCAGGCCCTAGAAGCATGGTGGGGTTTTCCCCACCTCTAAGTGGGGATAAAGAAAATGTGCTCCTCCCAGGTGAGAGCTTCTGTCCCTGCACATGTCCCTGCTGACTGCAGAGGTGTTGGACTAGGTGGCCTGCAGGCCATCATTCTGTCATCACTTTAAAATTAGGTTGAATTGAAGCCTCTTTGGCTTTGGTGGGCATGGGTGGCTTGCTTAGCATGGGCAGCTGGGCTGACTAAAGTCTTAGGTCACAAGCACTGAACTTCTGCCCAGCTTGTATTTAGGGAGGCCCTGAGCCCCTGCACCCTGTGATAAATGAGGCAGCCCTTAGAATCATGGAATGGGTTGGGTAGGAAGGGACCTACCAAGGTCATCCAGTCCAACCCCCCTGCAGTCAGCAGGGACATCTGCAACTAGAGCAGGTTGCTCAGAGCCCCAAACCTGACCTGGGGCTTTAAAATGAACAAAGCATTCTGTGCTTGAGAAGGTCTGAGCTTCTCCCTGTACCAAAGGACCAGCAGCAGGACCATCTTTGCTTCCCTTCTCCAATGCCAGCCACAAGGCCAAGGCTGACCTTTTTGCTGAGCAAGGAAGGGAATTCCTTCTTGTCCTTTCCTATCAAAGCAGCTTAATCCAGGTAAATAAAGATTCTGGAAGGCTTGAGATGGAGATTTTTTTTTTCCCCATGAACAATTTCAGCACAGGAAGCCCTCAAAGGAAGTGACAAAGTGGGAGGAAGCCTTCAGGGACTTCACTACAGCAACACTCACCAGGGTCAGAGGCTTCAGGCTGCTTTAGATGGCTGCCCCCAGGACCCCTGTCAAAGTGCAATGTGCTCCTACCCAATAACAAACCAACCTTCTACAGAGGGCAAAAAGAAACCCAAACAAACCCTGACCACCTCCCCCCCAAAATCCCAAGTACCCCTGGTCCCTGCCTTACTTCTCCTGTAACAGGCAGGTGGTCAGAGCCTACCCAGAGGAGAGCTGAGCCACAGGCAGGGCCTCTCCAGCACCATGGCATTTACCTTTTGCTTGCTGGGGCTCCTCACGCTGGGCTCTGCTCTGGGGCTAGGCACTGTTTGGAAGCAAAGCAGCCTAGGGCCAGGCTGGTGGGCAGTCAACCCCACCAGACACACAGTCAACCCATCCCCAGCCCAGGAGCTGCCTGGGCCATCTCCAGAGTGAGAAATGCAGCAGATTATCCATAAGCATGGCAAATCTCTTTAGGAGATTAGATTTTAGGGGGCACTGGAGGAACAACGATTAATAAAGTGTGTGGGGGAGGGAGGGGTGTGTGTGTTACCTGCACACACATTGAAGCATGGAATTGTTAGGCTTGGAAGGCACCTCAAGGAGCAGCCAGTTCCAGTCCCCCTGCCATGGCCAGGGACACCTCACACTACAGCAGCTTGCTCACAGCCACATCCAGCCTGGCTGCAAACACCTCCAGGCAGGAGGCTTCCACCACCTCCCTGGGCAACCTGTGCCAGTCTCTCACCACCCTCATGGGGAACAACTTCTTCCTCACATCCAATCTCAATCTACCCATTTCTAGTTTGGTTCCACTCCCCCCACTCCTATCACTCCCTGACACCCTCAAAAGTCCCTCCCCAGCTTTCTTGGAGCCCACTTCAGATCCTAGAAGGCCACAATGAGGTCTCCTGGGAGCCTTCTCTTCTCCAGACTGAACAGCCCCAACTCCCTCAGTCTGTCCTCATAGCAGAGCAGCTCCAGCCCTCTGCTCATCCTCATGGCCCTTCTCTGGACACCTTCCAGCACCTCCAGGTCCTTCCTGTGCTTGGGGCTCCAGAGCTGGACACAGTACTCCAGGTGGGGTCTCACCAGAGCAGAGCAGAGGGGGAGAATCACCTCCCTCGACCTGCTGGCTCTGCTTCTCTTGGTGCAGCCCAGGATCTCATTTGCTTTCAAGACTGCAAGTGCTCACTGCTGGCTCCTGTTGAGTTTCTCATCCACCAGCAGCTTCAAGTCCTGTTCTTCAGGGCTGCTGTCAAGCCAGTCCCTGCCCAGCCTGTATCAGTGCTTGGGATTGCCCTGACCCACATCCCATGGGAGCTCTCCTGCTGCCCAGGCCTGGACAGTTTAGGGGGAAAAGCAGCAACACTTAGGCTCATCTGACTGCCCAGGCACTTGGAAAGGAGGTTAAATAGCAGAGGCCACAGGAGATCCCCCACTGAGCTTTCCCCACTCTGCTCCTAGCTACACACCCTCCAGCTCCCTCAAGCACTGGGCACAGCCCTGCTGCTCCTGCTGTTCTCCAATCCTCCTCAGGAGCAAAGTACAGCGCTGAATGGCTAACCCCCAAGACCAGGGACAAGACACTGCTACAAGTTACTAGTTAAGACTATTTTCCACTCAATTTGCTTGACCCAAGCTTGCCAAATAGTTACCCAATTAAGAAGAACCTCCCAGATTAATTCATATTTGCTGGTGCAGTCACTTAATGGTTGGACTCAATCTTAGAAGTCTTTTCCAACTAAAACAATTTTAGGATCCTCTGATTTCAAATGGTTCAAAGCCTGGACCAAACCCACTTCCCCAGCAGGCCATGAACATGAGTTTTGTTTCAAGCAATCCCTGGATGCTTTTTGATCCAAGAGGAAGTTCCTAGGAGCAGCACTGGTGGAAATGTCCTTGTCTGGCTCATCATGGGTGCTCAGAAGTGCCAGCAGTGGGTAGGTTTTTCTGCTCTGCTTGGATAATCTCCATCACCCAGTGAAGGACATTAATGGGGTGGTTTATGGGGTTTATGCTCTGTAGAGAGGCAGAGCCAAGACTCCAAGCTTTAACCCATGCTGAAGTTCCTCAGACAAACCTGGCAGACTTGGAGGCCAGTGGTTCCCAGATCCCAGCCCTGGCAGAGCCCCAGAGCTCCTGAGACAGCAGAGCAAACCCCTGCAGGGTACACGAGGCTGCTTCCAACTCCAAGCCCTGCTGTTCCTCTTCACACAGTACTGCTCAGAAGAGGCTACAGCACAGAGATGGATCTGGTAAGGCAACATGGCCTTCTTCTCTAACACTTGGTAAGAGGTTGTGTCTCAGTGTGTTTGAGAAAGGCACCACACACTCAGCCAACACGGTCAGAGCTGTCACTAGCCATCACAAGATCATCCCCTCCTCCAACACCCCCAACTGGGAAACAAACCTGTACTAAAACCTGGCCAGCCACCCTGAACTCACAGTGCACACTGAAGTGTCACCTTGGGCTCTGACCTGCCCACCTGTAAAGCCACCTCTCCTCCACTGCCCCAGGCCCCAAATGCTGTCCCTGCTGGCCTGTGGTTACTGAACAGCTCAGCATCTAGCACACACCAGTTTAAAGCAAACTGGGATGCAGCCAGGCAGCTGAGCCTCTCCTTTCCTGCTGAAAACACTCAAACCTAACCAGACCCTGCTTTTCCTCTGTTTTTTTGCCAGCACTGGATCTGCTCAGGTCCATAATTAGTATAATTAAGAGACCCAGCCACAGGGGTCAACCCAGTCAGGTCTGCAGAGCTGCAGGATCTCATCCCCATGCAGCACCTACCCTACAAACCTGGCTGGTGCTTCTACACCAGAAATGGAGAGACAGAAAGGCTTCCTGCTTGGCCAGAGTGGGACAAGGGAGAGTGGGGCTGAGAAGGAATAATCAGGGGCAAACAGGAGGCCAGGAGCTGCTGGACTCAAAGCACAGAGGAGAGCCTCAGGAAAATGCTTTAAGCCAGAGAGGAAGGACATCTGAGTGGTCAGTGACTGTCCAGGCCCTGGATCATTCAGAGGATGGGGCCCACAAGTAAAGGAGGTCTTCTCCAAGGCATGACCACTGCCCAGTGACTCTTCCACTTGCCATAACAGAGGTGACAGCATGAGAGGTATGGGCAGAGAGAGCTCTTTTCAGGATCCCAAGGGGAATTCTTCCCAGTACCTCCCTCTGCAGCCAGGCTCTGGGATGTCTGCAGGGACAGGCTGTCACGTCCAAGGAGAGTCCACCAGTTCCCTGCTGCGCTGTTCTGAGCACCACCCCCAGCCAAGCAACTGCCAACAGCCTCAGGAGCTTGGTGTTCCCCCCAGGACAGACCTGGAGCTGCTTTCCTCTCCTGTAGGATGCCTACTGTTGCATTAGCACAGAGATTGCATCAGGTTGGAAAGGGACCCTCAAAAGTCATCTTGTCCAACACCCCTGCGGTCAGCAGAGTTGCCTCCAACTAGATCAGGCTGCCCAGGACCACAGCAAGTCAGATCTTGAATGTCTCCAGGAACAGGGCCTCAACCACATCCCTGAGCAACCTGTTCCAACGTCTCACCACCCTCATTGTGAAGAGCTTCCTCTTGAGGTCCAACCTAAATCTGCCCCCTGCTCCAGTCTCAAACCACTGCCCCTCATCCTACCCCCACTCAGACCCTTCTGAACAGCCCCTCCCCAGCCTTCCTGTTGGTGCCTTCCTGGCATTGCAAATGCAGCTCTAAGGAGCCTTCTCTTCAGGCTGAACGATTTCAGCCTGGCCTCAGAGCAGAGGGTGCTCCAGCCCTCTGGGTCACCAGCAGGAACAGAACTGAAAAGCCACTCTTCAGTTTGACTTGAAAACATTCTATTTAATTTATACAAATAACTACTAAATAGAAAAAGTAGATTAAAACAAAATAGTTATTATTTGTTTTTCCTCTTTTTATGGCAGAGTTTAAATGCATATTATATAGCTTAGAAGAGATAAAATGCATTTATTTATGTATTTGTTTATTTATTTCCCCCCCCCTTCCCCCCCCCAAAGCATTCATGACCTAAAACTCTCCTTCCTGCCTCCACTGCTTTCCTGTCCAGGCCTGGTTGAGAGAGCAGAGGTGACAGGGTGTGGGTAGTAATGGCTGTAGAGACCTTTCTGCGCTCCAAACTGAGGACAGGTTACAGACCACACAGCTACACAAATGTGAAGCACTTGAACAAAGCAAAAACAGTTGACTAATTGAGCTGGAAGATGAGAATACAGAGAAACAAATCACCTCTCAGGTTACTACGCTGTGTCACCAAAAAAAATCATACAGGGAAGGAACTGGGAGGGGGGGGGAAAAAAAAAGAGAGAGGCCACATAAAAAGAAGCTTTAAACCTTTATGCACTTAATGTTTTTAACAGTTTAAAAAACCCAAAAAAGGAAGAAGAAGAAGAAGGAGGAAAACCAACTGGTGAGTGCACTATGTAATAAATAAATTGGCAGGGCTGGGGTTTGGGGTGGGGGGGTTTTTTACTTGTGTGTGTCAAGGAGGAGTTCCTCACTGCTCAGCATTGTTTGTAAACATCAGTACACGTGTAAAAGGCTTCTTGAAAACAAAAATAAAACACCCCAGAAGATATCTGACAGGTAACAGTTTGCAGCTCCCCTCCCCACCCGCCCCCCCACCCCCCAGCTCCCTACCAACTTGGGCACAGATCAATTGCATGCCGCAGCCAAATCGAGGTGGGGTTTGGCCAAGCCTTGTCATCCAAAGTAACAGTGACAGTGCAAAGTCAGGAATGCAAAGAATTCCTAGTGCAATAAAAGAAGAGAAGCACAGGCAATATTGCTGATTAAAATCCACCACTCCCCTCCCAGGCCTTCGCCCACCCCCTTGCCCCTCCCCACCCCCCCCTCCCCGGAGCGGAGAGGAGAACAACAGAAAACCCAAACGAAACGAAAGAGGAGGGGGAAACAAAAATGGAGAAGCTGTTCAAAGCCATCATTTAATGCCCCGATCTTGGGTTAGGATTTCTCTGTCTTCCTTCAGGCCACTACCTTTGCAACAGTCCATCCAGCTGAGTCCTTGTAGCTTGTCCCTTGGTGAAATGCCCCTGGCGGCCACTCTGCAAGGTCCCTCGGGTTCTGCTGGCCCCCAGGCGGGCGGCGGCAGGGTGAGAACTTCTGTCTCCTCCGAGCAGCCCCCCGTGGGGAACCACCACAGAAACTGTCCAGCCAGGCTGCTTTGGGGCCAGACAGATGCCTTCCTACTGGGAGAGCACCACCAGGAGAAGGTCAACAGTCAGCTTTCAGTTTGTCTAAGGAATTGTCAATTTTGGTCAAAGTCTTTTTGATGCGCAGGGCTGTGAGTCGCGCCGAGGGGTTCTGGTACCAGCATTCCTTCATCAGCTTGGCAAGGGACGTCAGTGTCTGGGGACAAACACACACACACCACCTCTGAGTGCTTCCAGGTGTGGAGAAGCACCCAGAGAAGTCAGAGACAACGGGGCTGAATTATAGAGTTGTTGGGGCGGGAAGGGACGTCAAGAAGCCACCAGTTCCAACCCCCTGCCATGGCCAGGGACACCTCACACTACAGCAGGTTGCTCACAGCCACATCCAGCCTGGCTGCAAACACCTCCAGGCATGAGGCTTCCACCACCTCCCTGGGCAACCTGTGCCAGTGTCTCATCGCCCTCATGGGGGAGAGCTTCTTCCTAACATCCAATTTCAATCCACCCATTTCTAGTTTGGTTCCATTCCACTTTCCCACTCCTATCCCTCCCTGACACCCTCAAAAGTCCCTCCCCAGCTTTCTTGGAGCCCCCTTCAGATCCTGGAAGGCCACAATGAGGTCTCCTTGGAGCCTTCTCTTCTCCAGACTGAACAGCCCCAACTCCCTCAGTCTGTTCTCATAGGAGAGGAGCTCCAGCCCTCTGCTCATTCTCGTGGCCCTCCTCTGGCATGCAGGCCATGAGCTGGCCTGACCTTAAACAGCAGAGTTTAGGGTATTCTTCTAATGAAGGAAACACTCCACTGAGTCCTATTTCACTGAAGCTGACTTCAGTAAGAGCAGTGAGGGGAGCCAGAGAAGGCACAGATCTTCTGGCTGCAACTTCACCATACCCAGAGCAGCTTTAAACATCTGGATTCACAGCTGGCTGGTATGTGTGGCAGCACAGCTCCTGGCTTTACAACCCAAGCCCTACAGATGGGACCTCTTCTCCTCACTGGCCCTGGCCAGCTCACAGAGATTCAGAGTCACAGAAAGATTTGGCTTGGAAGGGATCTTAAGGATCATCTAGTTCCAACCCCCTGCCATGGGCAGGGACACCTCCCACTACAGCAGGTTGCTCAAGGCCTCATCCAACCTGGCCTTGAACACCTCCAGGGAGAGGGCATCCACAACTTCCCTGGGCAACCTGTTCCAGTGTCTCACCACCCTCACTGCAAAGAATGTCTCCCTAATCTCCAATCTGAATCTCCCCTCCTTGAGCTTCAATCCATTCCCCCTCACCTTGTCCCTGCAAGTCCTTTGCAAAACCAACCTCCACAGTCCAGCAAAAAGGAACAGAAGAGCTGGACAGCCTGGAGAGGTTCTGATGAAGAGCACAAATTTCAGCACCAGCCTCTCAAAAGGAACAACAGCCCTTAGCCTGTAGGCTGGAGAGACCAAGGCTCAGCTCTCCATCTGCACACTTGGAAGCCACAGGAAGTCCTGCCCAGGCTAGGTGTCCCTTAAGGAAATTCCCCCTTGGAAGGGGAACACCACCACAGGCAGAACAGCTTTGAAATAGCTTTTTAAATGATAACTCCTGCTCCTAAAGGGCTCATCTGTGAACAGCTCAGGCTTCACAGCCATCAGCCTGCTCACTGTGTTTTCTCCCTGCTCCACCATGAAGGTCCATGCCAGCACACTTCTGGGCTATGCTCCTGAGACCATTTCAGTTCCAGGTGACCACTGAAACAACTCCCACAATTCACCCCAAAAGGAGGGAGGTCAGCTCACAGGGCACCCACTTACAGGGTCTGAGAACCATCTGTTGGGAATGTTGGGCCTCTGCTGATCGACACAGACCACTTTCCTCATGTCTTCAAAACTGGGGTCATTGGGCACCAAGTCATAAAATGGTGGCTTGTAGTCTTCCACAATACCTGGGGGGGCACAAACAAGAGATGTTACTTCATGGCTGGGACAGACCTCACCCTCCACAAAGCACAGCCCTTTAGAAGTGATGTCAAGGAGCCATGAGGCAGCAGAGCAACACTGGCTGTGCTCTTGTCTTCACACCCCTGCTTCCCCCAGGGCACAGAAGCATAAAGGCTCCTGTGAGAACTCAAGAACACAAACCCCACAGACCTCCTCACTGCCTGGGATCGCCATTTCAGATGGAACAGTAGCTTTGTAAGAGCCAAAGGCAGACTTCAGAGCTGCATCACAGCTCTGACAGGGCCAGCAGGATCTTACAGATGAACTTTACCACTGGAAGGGAGAGTCTGGCTCCAGCTCCCCATTTCCACGTGGCCTTCCCAAGGCATAGAGTACACCCTGGCTCCTTCAGATCAGACATGTAGTAATAGCTGTGAGATGAAGTGGCTCTGACCTTTCCTCCAACTCTGGAGAGCTCTGATCCACCACAGCCCCACATCCTGCACCCACAGAAGCAGCCTGCCTCCACGTGGCCTGTCCCAGTGCCAGCACACCCCTGCCACCTCTGTCCCACCACAGCTCCCAGCGCTGGCACAGACCTGCCACACATTGCCCTGAGCACAGGGAGACCCCAGCCCCTCAGCCCACCCACAGCTCAACACTTCCTGGCTGCTGTGGAGGAGTCCTGCTTCACTTGGTAAAGCAAAAGCAGCCCTGAATTCTGAGCACTTCTTCACTCACTACCTGTTCTCCTGCTGTGGGATTGTCTCATGAAAAGCAGCCACCCAAAAGCAGTCACAGTGGCTTAATGACAGCTGGAGAGACTTTATGGTCTGACATCTGACCTGAGCTGCTTGGGACAAATCACTTCTCATCACAATCCAGAAGGCAGCAGGGGACCCTCTGAACAGAAGTGACAACATTTGGCCACTGTGCCCAAGACACCAACAACTTCAGCACAGGCAAAGCACCAGGAACCAAAACACTCTGGAGGTGCAGTATTTCAGGGTGCATCCCCCGCGTACCTCGGTGGGTGGCAGATGCTTCGCTGTGAGCTCCCACTGGAGGAACTCCTTCTGAAACCAGAGGAGGAGTCCCTGCTACTCACCATTGCTAACCATACGCCTGGCCACCTCCCAGAGGACCAGCCCAAAGGCCCAGATGTCCACTCTCTTGTAGGAGTCGAAGCAGTCTGCCTGGATGGTCTCATCCAGGACCTCTGGAGCCATGTAGCGCTTGGTGCCCACTCGGGGGTTGTTCCCCACATCCAGCTGGTTGGTGCTTTGGGAGTGCATCACTGCAAGGCCTGGAACACAGAACACAGCCACTCTTAGTCCCCTTTCATAGAATCATAGGATTGTCAGGGTTGGAAGGGACCTCAAGGCTCAGCCAGTTCCAACCCCCCTGCCATGGACAGGGACACCTCACACTACAGCAGCTTGCTCACAGCCACATCCAGCCTGGCTGCAAAAACCTCCAGGCATGAGGCTTCCACCACCTCCCTGGGCAACCTGTGCCAGGCTCTCACCACCCTCATGGGGAACAACTTCTTCCTAACATCCAATCTTAATCTACCCATTTCTGGTTTGGTTCTATTCCCCCCCAGTCCTATCACTCCCTGACACCCTCAAAAGTCCCTCCCCAGCTTTCTTGGAGCCCCCTTCAGATCCTGGAAGGCCACAATTAGGTCTCCTTGAAGCCTTCTCTTCTCCAGGCTGAACAGCCCCCACTCTCTCAGTCTGTCTCCACAGCAGAGCAGCTCCAGCCCTCTGCTCATCCTCGTGGCCCTTCTCTGGACACCTTCCAGCACCTCCAGATCCTTCCTGTGCTAGGGGCTCCAGAACTGGATGCAGTACTCCAGGTGGGGTCTCACCAGAGCAGAGTAGATGGGGAGAATCACCTCCCTCACCCTGCTGGCTGTGCTTCTCTTGCTGCAGCCTTTCCAACCATGGCAGCACCCTTTCAAAATGACAGTGAGCAGCAGCGACACCCTTCAGAGAGTTCAAAAAGAAGGAGCTGAGAGTCCAACTGTCCAAAGACCAAGTGGGTCAGCTCCAAACCAGCTCTGAGAAACAGCCCCTGTGCCCACAGCCTGAGGCCAATTATCTCCTGAGGGATCAGCATTAAGCACAGTTATTGCCCTGTTGCAAAACGTGGCCATTAAGTGTTTTGCAGCCACTGGATGTCAGCAGCGCTCCAGGCACGTCCGCGCAGAAGGCCGAGCATCTGCTGCTTGGAGGAAAACAATTCCATGCAGCATTCAACATTATTTATAGAACTTTGGGGTAGGTGGATACATCTGAGCTGTGGGGAAGGGAGGAAGGAAAAAGCCCCACACAACACACTGCAGGATGGACAGAGCCAGGTTAGCAAACACAGCTGGGAAATAAACCCCAGCGGGTTCGCAGCGGCTCGGAGAATAAACATCCTCCAGCTGAGCTAAAACCAGTCCCTCCAAACCACTCTACCTGGTTTCTGCTAATTACTAAACATTTAAGCAAAGAACATTATGTGAGGGACTAAATGAGTGCAAATTTGGAAACACACAGAGCCTTCCTTTTGCCACGGTAAACAAGAGGGGACTGCAAATTGAACAGCCAGAGGAGCATGACGGAGCCAAGCAGTCAAGACGATGACACAAACTCTCCCTCATTTCCCCCAGACCAGCCTGGCCAAGGACAACACACACCACTGAGTTTATTGGACATGAGTCTTCAAAAGCTTTTGAATTCAGTCCCCCCCCAAAAAAAACAACCCCAAACACATACACCTGACCTAGCACCAGATCATGAACTTCTTCTCCTTCCCAAACAGAACGCTGTTCTTCAACCCAGCACCCACCTGGAAACCGCTTGCCTACAACCGAGATGCACTTCAAGCAATTTCAAGCTGCCAAGGAGAAAAGTCCTGGTGGCACCTCTAGAAGGGTACCACCTACTGACCCCATGACTGCTGAGAAGAGGAACTGGAAAGCCTGCTCTCCAGGTGAAGGAGGACAGATACTGACACCTGGATGCATTCATTCACCGGTTCAGATTAACGCACGCAGCTGGATTGCCCCATTTAAGCGAACCAAGGTTAGGAAACAAACTTCCCTGTCAGACACTGAAGGCATCAAGGCTTTGGGGAGCTCTGTGGCAGCAGTGGCAAGACTCTAGCCAGCCAAAGTGGGCAGGACAGAGTCAATAGAACAGCAGGTCAAAGGCTGCACATCAGCGTCCCCCACAGCCCAGAAGCCCCCAGTGTTGCAATAGCCAGGGGACTGTGCTGGCGTAACCGGGGGCTGTCTCTGCACGAAGGCTGGGCAGCAGACACTGCACTGCTCCAGCTTCTCCTCACCCAGGAGGTCCCAGTGCACACTCAACTGAAGGGCAGGCAAGCACTCATCAGAAAAGCCACCTCTTGTAGCACTCCCTGCACCCTTCCTGCTCTCAGAGGGACACTCACCAGTCGGTACTGGAGGGGCAAGGGGCAGGAGGGAGAAGGAGCAGCAATGTGCTTTTTCTTCTCTTGGGATAAGCATTGCTCTGCTCTCCTATAAAGCTGCTCAATGAAGACCTAGCACCACATACATGAAGTGCTTCAGAAGGGCAGAACTCTTGCACAGGGCTGACAGACTGCAGCAGGACCAACACCCACCCCCTGGACTTGTCCACCCCACTGCTGCTTGGCCAGAAATTACCTGAAGCAGCCACAGTAACTTTACTGCTGTCTGCTTTCAGAGCTGAAGCCTGTTCTTATATGGGTACACTGCAGGTCCAGAACCTACTGTGGCCAGGAGAAGCCCAGCTCAGCTCTGGACAGCTGTCAAGAATGTTCCCACCTGCTCTTAGTGCCATTTCTCCTGCATGGTGCATGTGTTGGAATGAAGCACGCCAGAGGAGGTAAAAGACAAAGCTATGGAGAAAACATGCCAGAAGCAACAAGCTCTTTGTGACTCCTGTACAGGTAAGGAACAAAGAAGATGTCAGACACACAGCTGAGGGTTTCACTCTTTAAAGAGCAGCTATTTTACCTCCACAAGAACCAACTGGAAAAGGTTCACAGCTGTGCTCTCTCAGGAAACATCAAGTGCCTGAAGCCTCTAGATCAAGCAGTAGATGTCACTTTACTAGTGTGCTGTCAACACCAGCTCATGCTGCCCCTCCTCAATGTGAGGTACAAACTGACTTAGAAGCCACTCTCTGAAGCTCTGTATTTTCAACTCACTGCTCTGGTTTCAACTTGCTGTTCCAGCTGCACCTTTAGAGAGGGCAAAGTGTGTGGCTTTCACGTTTTCCCCCCCTCTCTCTCATGTCCCACAAGCAAAATTCTGCAGTGAAAAAAGGAAAATCAGATCTCAATCTCCTCATGGCCTTTGTCCAGCCAATGACTCCCCAGTGGTATTGTTCTACTGCTATTTTCTCCCTTGTCTTCAGAGAAAACAGGAACACAACCTGGCCAGACATGTCCTCGAGGTGCAAACCAGCCACACTGCTGCAATTCTTCCTCAGCATCCTACCAGCTTCTAGTCTACAACCAACAGGTCATGGATAACCCAGTCTGGGGCTGAATGAATTATCCAGCAGAAGCCTTAGTGCTGGATGCAGCTAGGGAGCTTGGGACAGTGCATGCAGAGTGCCTGTCGCTGGAAATACCTTTATTGGCTCCGAGGGGAGCTGCAGCCTAATAACTGCTGCTTTTTGGCATTCGTGAAGGGAATTCAACAAGGAAAAGGGAAGAGAAGGTGCAGGACGTCAGCCCCGCTCCTGAACGCAGCGGAGGCTCCGCGGCGTTTGCGGGCTCCAAGCGCCCTCTAGTGGCCGCTGCCAGCCCTGAGGGCAGCACCCCGGCACAGGAAGAGGCGGCGGGTGTCAAGGGTACCGAAAGGCTCTCGGGGCCGGAGCTGCCCAGGGGTCGTGACTCGTGCAGGAAGGGACTCGGGACGGCCCAGGGAAGGCAGCTCACCCAGATCGGCTATGCAGCACTGCCCGTTCTTCTTCACCAGGATGTTCTTGCTCTTGAGGTCGCGGTGGGAGATGGCGGGCTTGCCCTGGGTGCCGAAGATCTCGATGTGCAAATGCGCCAGCCCACTGGCGATGGACAGGACGATGCGCAGGCAGCTGACTGTGTCCAGGGTGGTGAGCTGCAGGTAGTCATAGAGGGACCCCATCTCGTGGTAGTGGGTGATCAACCACAGCTGGGTGCTGGAGTTCCTGGAAGTCATGTCGGATGCAATGAAACCTGGTGAGGGAGGAAAGAGAAAGAACAACAATGAAGCGAAGAGAGCTCCTCCAAGATTCCCCAAGTGCAGAGCCACTGCTGCTAGGCCTCTCCTGCAGTTTGCCACTCTGCTTAATTGAACTCCCTCACATGCTGCCCTGAGGACAGACTGCAGGTGTTCCTGGCATCACACAGAAACATAGAACTGTCAGGGTTAGGAGGGACCTCAAGGCTCAGCCAGTTCCAAACCCCCTGCCATGGCCAGGGACACCTCACACTACAGCAGGTTGCTCACAGCCACATCCAGCCTGCCTGAAAACACCTCCAGGGATGAGGCTTCCACCACCTCCCTGGGCAACCTGTGCCAGTGCCTCACCACCCTCATAGGGAACAACTTCTTCCTCACATCCAATCTCAATCTACCCATTGCTAGTTTTGTTCCATTCCCCCCAGTCCTGTCACTCCCTGACACCCTCAAAAGTCCCTCCCCAGCTTTCTTGGAGCCCCCTTCAGACACTGGAAGTCCACAGTAAGGTCTCCTCAGAACCTTCTCTTCTCCAGACTGAACAGCCCCAACTCCCTCAGTCTGTCCTCACAGCAGAGCAGCTCCAGCCCTCTGCTCATCCTTGTGGCCCTTCTCTGGACACACTCCAGCTCCTTCCTGTGCTAGGGGCTCCAGAACTGGACACAGTACTCCAGGTGGGGTCTCACCAGAGTAGAGTAGAAGGAGAAAATCACCTCCCTTGACCTGCTGGCCACACTTCTCTTGATGTAGCCCAGGGTCTGATTTGCTTTCTGGGCTGCAAGTGCTCACTGCTGGCTCCTGTTGAGCTTTTCATCCCCCAGCACCCCCAGGTCCTTTTCTCCAGGGCTGCTCTCAAGCCAGTCCCTGCCCAGCCTAAATCAGGGCTTGGGACTGCCCTGACCCAGATGCAAGACCTTGCATTTGGTCTTGTTCAGCTTCATGAGATTGGCTTGGGCCCACCTCTCCAGCCTGAGATTTGTGCAGCTCCAGCTCAGGTCTACCCACAAGAGCACACCATGCCTTTTGTCAGTCACATCAAGCACAACTACTTTTTAGTAGCACATACTTTAAAAAAAAATTAAGTTGCCTTCTCCCCCCCGCCACACACACTTCTTTCTGAAGGGCTTGAGGGCAGGGAAGTATCCAGTCTAAATGAACCAAACACACACAACCCCAGGATGTAGCACATCTGCTGCTGTCTGCTCAAGAGCCCCACCCTGGAAAGCAGAAGCACATCCAGCAGAGGAATCCTAAGTAACCATTTCCATTTCTGAGGCCAAGCAGCTGCCAGCACAGGCAGATGAGAATCACAGAATTGTTTGGGTTGGAAAAGACCTCTGAGGTTGAGTCCAACCATCAAGACCTCGGATCCAGGCTGGAAAGGACCTCTGAGATCAAGCCCAGAAGAGGGTTAGATATCTCTATGTGTCATGCCCAGTAAAAGGACCCTAGATGCTGTGCCAGCTTCACATTCACAGCTAAGGTAAGGCTGTCAGAGCACCTCCAACCACCCTTGACCTGCCAAAAGCCTGTCATAGTATCATAGCATCAGTCAGGGTTGGAAGGGACCACAAGGATCATCTAGTTCCAACCCCCCTGCCATGGGCAGGGACACCCCACACTAGATGAGCCTGGCCAGAGCCTGGGCTTAAACACCTCCAGGGACAGGGCCCCAACCACCTCCCTGGACAACCCATTCCAGGGCTTCACCACTCTCATGGGGAAGAACTTCCTCTTCACATCCAGTCTGAATCTCCCTGCCTCCAGCTTCATTGCACTCCCCCTAGTCCTATCACTACCTGAGATCCTGAGAAGTCCTTCCCCAGCCTTCTTGTAGCCCCTTTCAGATCCTGGAAGGCCACAATTAGGTCACCTCGGAGCCTTCTCTTCTCCACACTGAACAGCCCCAGCTCCCTCAGTCTGTCAGAAGGTCAAGAGAGAGGATTCTTCCCCTTTACACTGCTCTTACAAGACCCCCACCTCAAATACTGCATCCAGTTCTGGTGTCTCCAACAGAAGGAGGACAGAGCTGTTGGAACATGTCCAGAAGCGGGCCACAAAGATGATCCAAGGGCTAGAACATCTCTACTCTGAGGATAGGCTGAGGGAGCTGGGGTTGTTCAGCTTGAAGAAGACTCCAGGGGCACCTCATAGCTGCCTTCCAATTCCTGAAGGGACCCTACAGGAAGGCTGGAGGGACTTCATAAGGGTGTCTAGAGACAGGACAAGGGGGAAATAGTTTTAAGACAAGGGAAAGCAGGGTTTGACTGGATCTTAGGAAGAAGCTCTTCAGCATGAGGGTGGTGGAACTCTGGAATAGGTTGCCCAGGGAGGTTGTGGCTGCTTCCTCCCTGGGGGTGTTCAAGACTACGCTGGATGAGGCCTTGAGCAGCCCGAGTCTAGTTGTGAAGCATTCCTGCCCATGGCAAGGAGGTTGGAGTAGATGATCTCTAAGGTCCCTTCCAGCCTAAGCCATTCTATGATCTTTGAGGTCCCTTCCAATTCAAACCATTCTATGATTACCCAAAACAAGAAGTGTCTTAAAATCGAGCCCCTTCCTGTTACCTCAGAAGTCATCCCGTAGCAGCACACTCTCGCCCCCAACAGCTTATAGCTGGGAAGCAACAACAGTTTTCATTTCCAAGTGAGAGGAAGAAACCCTGTTTGTGAAAAGCCCACAGAGGACATTTGTCAGAGAGAACACCCACTGCTTTCTCTCCTGAAGTCAGATTCCTGCACAACATGACGCCCCTGGAAGCTGTGATGCTGTTTAATAGCGCAGCTACAAAACTCTCTCCGCTAGCCAACAAACCTGACAGTTATCAAGAAAGACTCCAGGCAGCCAGAGGAACATGGGGAAGGCCTAATGCAATTTCAGCCAAGCTGCTGGCTCTCAGGGGAAGGGAAGTTCAATAACTCCTATTTCAGGAGGCCACCAAATGGTTTTTATAGTAGCAGAGCAACGGCTTCAGGAAACATTAGAGAAACGCCGAGCAGGGTGAGTGGCGGTGCCCAGGAACATTCTCTGACAGGAAACAAGACTAAGGAGCCTGAGCAGAACTGCTTCAAGACAGACAGATTGCAGGTGAAGGCAAGTCAGCACTCAGGAAACAGGCTGCTGCTTTGATTTGCCAAGGTAGCACACACCAGGGAGAGGAGGTCACATCTGCCAGGAATCAAAAGGGCTGCTTAAACTTCAGCCGTGGCACACGACACCAAAAGCAATCTTCTGAGCTCTGAGGAAAGGAGCACACAAGGTACAGAGGATGCAGGAGACTCAAAATCAGCACCCTTTCATATTTACAGGGAAATGATACACACCACAAAGGGGCAGCTACACTTGAAATCCAAACAGCAGAGGGGCTTGGTATGACCCTGAGCAGAGAAGAAAGTGATGGACTGGCACTGCACTTTGCTCAGGCACAAGCAAAAGCATTCAAATGTTTAAATCCACTATAAATTCCACCCCACTTCTTCTCCCTCTATTTCCCCCAGGCAAGCTGAAGCTGTAAGGAAACACAGATCCACCAGACCTTCCTTCTCCACCTCACACTGTGCCCTGTGGTTGCCCTACAACAAGAGCTGCAAGGCTGAACTCTCAGCACGTGGGGCTGTGGGACCTCCTGCCTCCTCTGCACAGCCTGCTGCCCACACCCCGTTAATCTGGCAGACTGCTTCTTGCCAGACCCTTGCAGGAGGGCAACCAAGGTTCCTACCACACTTTCTCCAGTGGACACTCAAGTTTCAGCACCTTCCTGGCAAGGCTTCCTTTTAAAGCTTCCCTTCAGCTGTTTTAATCACAAATACAAGATCCTAACCCTCAGACTGCAAGATCCTGGTCAATGTGAGCTGCTCCATTCACTCAACTTTCACAGTATCACCAAGGTTGGAAGAGACCTCAAAGATCATCAAGTCCAACCTGTCACCCAGCACCTTATGACTAAACCATGGCACCAAGTGCCACATCCAATCCCCTCTTAAACACCTCCAGGGATGGTGACTCCACCACCTCCCTGGGCAGCACATTCCAATGGTGAACAACTCTCTCTGTGAAGAACTTTCTCCTCACCTTGAGCCTAAACTTCCCCTGGTGCAGCTTAAGACTGTGTCCTCTTGTTCTGGTGCTGGTAGCTAGAGAGAAGAGACCAACCCCCACCTGGCTACAACCTCCCTTCAGGGAGTTGTAGAGGGCAATGTGGTCTCCCCTGAGCCTCCTCTTCTCCAGGCTAAGCAACCCCAGCTCCCTCAGCCTCTCCTCACAGGGCTGTGCTCAGGGCCCCTCACCAGCCTTGTTGCCCTTCTCTGGACACATTCAAGTGTTTTGATGTCCTTCTTAAACTGAGGGGCCCAGAACTGGACACAGGACTCAAGGTGCAGCCTAACCAATGCAGTGTACAGGGGCAGAATGACCTCCCTGCTCCTGCTGGCCACACTGTTCCTAATGCAGGCCAGGATGCCATTGGCCTTCTTGGCCACCTGGGCACACTGCTGGCTCATGTTTAGGCAGCTGTCAATCAGCACCCCCAGGTCCCTCTCTGTTTGGAAGCTCTCCAGCCACTCTGACCCCAGCCTGTAGCTCTGCATGGGGTTGCTGTAGCCAAAGTGCAGCACCCAGCACTTGGACTTGTTGAATGCCATCCTGTTGGACTCTGCCCATCTGTCCAGTCAGTCAAGGTCCTTCTGCAGAGCCTTTCTACCCTCTAACTGACCAACATCTGCTCCCAGCTTGGTGTCACCTGAAAATCTGCTGATGACTGTCTCAATCCCCCCATCCAGATCATCAATGAAGAGATTAAAGAGGATGGGGCCCAGCACTGATCCCTGGGGGATGCCACTGGTGGCTGGCCTCCAGCTGGATGTGGCACCATTCACCACATTTGCACCAAGCCACACTAGGAGACCCCAACACAGGTGTCCTGCTTACCTAGGATGTTTTCGTGCCGCAGCAGTACAGTGTTGTACAACTCAGTCTCCCTGAACCAGGACTTCTCATCCCTTGAAGAGAAGATCTTCACAGCAACATTTTCTCCTTGCCACTGACCCCTCCAAACTTCTCCATAGCGGCCCTTTCCTGGTGGGGGAGGGGGAAAAAACAACACAGGAAAAGTGGTCAGCTAACAGACTTCAGAGGGCAGAAGGCCAGGTTTAACCAACAGGCTGGAAACCCAACAGTCATGGCCCAGCTATCACACTGGTGTAGTTTGATCACCTCTGCACATGCTTTTTACCACTTCACAGTCATGCTGTGCTCTGCTGGCCCTTAATTTCTCCTCTTGGTTTCAACAGCAAGCTCTGAGAGCAGGAACACTGGTTGTGTCTGTACCAAGCAGGGATCAGAACTCAGCTACCAGAACTGAAACTGCTTCCACAGCTTAGGCAGCACACTGCAAGGCTGGTGTCTACCACCCAATCAGACGCATGGACTCTCCAGTTTGGAGGACAGGAAGGACAGGCAGTGCTGGGGATGCAGCCTTTACATCCCTGTAACACCATCAGCCCTTGCAGAAACAGCACTGCTAGACACCTCAAACCCCAGCCCTGGCCTGAGGGGATCAGGACTGTAGTGGTGAGAGAAAGTTCACAAGGACACACTGTCTGCATGCTAGGCTTTTTACCTAAATAGCTGAGAATAAAAGCATGAAGTGATCAGATACCCAGGAGCAAAGCAACATTCTGGACAAGGCACACTGGGCAGGTTGTGGTCGTTGCCATTTTCACCACAGCCCCAGTACAACAGCCTGGTGCTTTGTGCAAGCTGTGACAACAATAAATCCCCAAACTGGGCCCTTCAGTGCTCTGTGCTCTTTAGAGGCACTTGTGGGTCAGCAGCAGGTAGAACCAAAGGAAGAAAACACCCAACCCTGATGTCCTAATGCTGCCATACAGAAGACCCTTCCTGCACAAGCATTCTCTGCTCTCCAGCCCAGCATGCACGGCCTCTGGAGAGTGCCAGCTGAACCAGCCTGGGAGCAGATAAAATTCCAGGCTTACAGATATGCACAAGAGAGATGCCTCTGTTCCACAGGCAAAGTCCTCATGCACCTCATCCTCTGCAGTTTCTGAGGAAGAGCCACTGCAGAGCAGCAGAGGACTTCATGTCAGTGTCAACATTTGTGCCTCCTCAATACAAACCACCAGCAAAACACGCTGGGAAAGTGTAGGCCCAGGCCCTGCAGATTGCTCTGGCTTGGATGGGTTTGATTTAATGCCCTGCAGAGCTCAAACTCCTGACTTACACAAAGGTGTCACTTCTGAGTGCAAATGGCTGCAGCAGCAGCTAAAACCATTTCAAGCAGTCTTTTGCCTACATTTTCACCCCTTGCTCGCTCACCTCTCCAGTGCCAGCACAGCACCTTAGCTCAACATCACTGCCTCAGGGTGGCTTTGACCCAAATGTTCCCTCAACTGACTACACTCCTATTTAACATCACCCAATTAAAAATGTATGGATGCTGAAGAGAAATTGAATGGAGCTTCAAATTAACACTGAATTCCTGTTGAAAGCCCACAAGAGTTTTAGGAAAGAATTACTGGAGAGATTCTCTCTCCAAGGAGAAAAGCAGCAGGAGTACATCATGCCTATGTGGTCCCAAAGCAGGAGTGCAGAGCAGTGAGCTCCAGACCACTTGTGTCCTCATTTGAGTGGCACAATGTCACAGGAGGTGTGTCTTGGGTTTTTCAAATGCCACTGTGCTTGATGCTTCAGCTCCACATCTCCCATCCAGATGATCCTGCACTGACTCTACAGCTTTCCAATTGAACACCATTTAATAAACAAATGCTTGCTTCACAGTTTGACAGTTTCAAGCTTCACACTGAGCTTGCTTTTCTAAAAAGCTACATTTATTTGGCTTACAAAGTACCCAAAGGAGTCTGCTTTGCATTTTCTAACATCACCTGACCCAGGGTTAGGCTTTGCTATGCTAAAGCACAGGTAATATTTGTCCCTTTTTATTGCAAAGGTGTGAAAGGGATTCTTTTCACTCCACTTTCCAAACCCAAACAGGTTCCAATCAGCTGAGGCCTGAAAGGTTTCATAGATTACATCAGGAAGTGAGGAAACCCAGTGGATGGGATGGGAGTTGTGAAGCCTTCTCTCTGCACAGCTTCCAGGGCTCAGCCCCAGCTGTGAAGGAGAATGAGAAGATACCAACCTACACACTCCACCAGCGTGATCTGGCGAGCCACCGTTCTTTGCACCAAGAAGGGAAGTCCAGAACCACTGCCAGATGTGCAGGAATGGTCCAGTAAGTCCTGTTCAAAAGCAAGAGCAGAAGTTCACACCCTGTGAGAGCTCCATGCATCCCCCGAGCGCACACAGGTTCACCGCACGGCGGTGCGGGGGGAGGCAGAGCTCGCTGGCATCTGAAGGGCTCTGGTGACGCTCAGGGCCAGGACATAGCCTTGCCACCAGCACACAAATGGGCAGAGAATGTCCTTCACAAGGTTTTGCCCCTGTAAAGCACAGGAGAGGCTGATGGAGGAGCTACACCTTTGGCATCGTCACTGTGCCTGGGAAGTTTCCCCAGTGACCACGGATAACTGCAAAGCAGGAGACAGGAGCGTTCCCTGCATCACATTACGTTGAGATGCAGGGAAAAAGAGTTTCCACAATGAGACATTTTTATCAGTTCCTGGTATTCTAGAATAGAATAAACCAGGTTGGAAGAGACCTTCAAGATCATTGCATCCAACCTGTCATCCAACACCACCCAAACAACTAACCCATGGCACCAAGCACCCCATCAAGTCTCCTCCTGAACACATCCAGTGACGGCGACTCCACCACCTCCCCAGGCAGCCCATTCCAATGGGCAATCACTCTCTCTGTATAGAACTTCCTCCTAACATCCAACCTAAACCTCCCCTGGCACAGCCTGAGACTGTGTCCTCTTGTTCTGGTGCTGGCTGCCTGGCAGAAGAGACCAACCTCTGCCTATCTACAATCTCCCTTCAGGGAGTTGTAGAGAGCAATAAGGTCACCCCTGAGTCTCCTCTTCTTCAGGCTAAGCAACCCCAGCTCCCTCAGCCTCTCCTCATAGGGCTTGTGTTCCAAACCCCTCACCAACTTTGTTGCCCTTCTCTGGACATGCTCCAGCAAGTCAACCTCCTTCCTAAACTGAGGGGCCCAGAACTGGACACAGGACTCAAGGGGTGGCCTAACCAGTGCTGAGTACAGAGGCACAATGACCTCCCTGCTCCTGCTGGCCACACTGTTCCTGATGCAGGCCAGGATGCCATTGGCCCTCCTGGCTGCCTGGGCAGACTGCTGGCTCATGTTCAGCCTACCATCAACCAGTACCCCCAGGTCCCTCTCTGCCTGGCTGCTCTCCAGCCACTCTGACCCCAGCCTGTAGCTCTGCATGGGGTTGTTGTGGCCAATGTGCAGAACCTGGCACTTAGATGTGTTCAATCTTCTGCCCTTGGACTCTGCCCATCTGCCCAGCCTGTCGAGGTCTCTCTGCAGAGCCTCTCTACCCTCCAGCAGATCAACTCCTGTCCCCAGCTTGGTGTCATCAGCAAATTTACTGATGATGGACTCAATGCCCTCATCCAGATCATCAATAAAGATGTTAAAGAGCACAGGGCCCAGCACTGATCCCGGGGGCACACCACTAGTGACTGGCTGCCAGCTGGCTGTGGCACCATTCACCACCACTCTCTGGGCTCAGCCTCCAGCCAGTTCTTAACCCAGCTCAGAGTGCTGCTGTCCAAGCCATGGGCTGACAGCTTGGCCAGCAGTTTGCTGTGGGGGACGGTGTCAAAGGACTTGCTGAAGTCCAGGTAGACCACATCCACAGCCTGCCCCACATCCACCAGGCAGTCACCTGGGCATAGAAGGAGATCAGGTTGGTCAGGCAGGACCTGCCCTTCCTAAATCCATGCTGGCTGGGCCTGATCCCTTGATCCCTGGCATGGCAGCCAGACTTCAGACTGTAAACTTCTATAAAGCCATGAATAAGACTCTACTTGAACGTTAGAAGCCGATCAGCCTTGTCAAGTGCCAATACCCAGCTCCTCTTCTGCTCTGCTAGCTCAAAGCATTTACAGCTCTATTACTGGACTTTTACTTCCCTTACAAAGGGCAAGAGAATAATAATTTTAAGAATGCACCATAACAATAACAGACTTTCTAGCATCTCCAGCAAGCTGCACTTCTGGGCTTTAACCAGCTCCCCATGAAACCTCATGCCTCCTAACAACACTTCAATGAGTGCTCCAGCAAAAGACAAGCTGGGAATGGCAGGAGGCTGCTGTTTTGCTTTTTAATGCAAACAGACCTCATTTTCCTTCCTGCTTGTATCAGAGGGGAAAGAAAATAAACCACACACACAAAAAAAAACCCCAACCCAAACAAACTTATCTGCAGTCACTGTAAAAACAAGATCCGAGGAGGCCACAGCTCTTTCCCCTCCCCTGTGGGAAGCTTAAGGAGGGCTTGAAGCATTTGCTGCACTGTGGAGACTAATCCTAAATACAAACTGATGTGTAGCAAACCTAGGATTTAAAACACAAAGGAGAGGAAAAACCTGGAATTTAAGGGCCTGACTGCTTAACCTAACATTTAAGCAGCAAGGAACTAGCAATGGTTTTTTCACTTCCCCAGCTCTCCAGAGGCACTGCCATGATGAAGCTGAGAGGCTCTGACAGCCCAGAACAAACCAGCTCCATCAGACCAAGCCTTCACAGTTAGCAACTTCTCCTGCTTCCTTTAAAAACAAAAAATAATTTGGATGTGTTCTCTCAGGTTTTGTCACCATTTCCAAGGAACAATAAACGACCTCAAGTGCAAAAGGTTTGTGAACGGCGTGGAAATGGCCTCGCACAGATAAGAGCTGATAAACAGCTGGCAGGCAGGGCTTCAATACAAACCACCAGATGCACACGTGCCCAGCTCATGGGGAACAGCTCCAAACTGGCTGGTTTAAGCCAGTAACACAGAATAGAGCTCTGGGGGCTAATTAGAGAGAGCCAAAGGCATTAATGTTTACCAAGTCCAATTACATGTGCCCAAGCTGAAGCAAAAGAGGAGGGCAGCAGTAGAAAGGTTGCTGCAGTTTGTACCAGATTGACCCTGAAGTGCCAGCAGTGTGCCCAGGTGGCCAAGAAGGCCAATGGCATCCTTGCCTGCATCAGAAATAGTGTGGCCAGCAGGAGCAGAGAAGTCATTGTGCCCCTGTACTCAGCACTGGTTAGGCCACACCTTGAGTCCTGTGTCCAGTTCTGGGCCACTCAATTTAAGAAGGATATTGAGACTCTTGAATGTGTCCAGAGAAGGGCAACGAGGCTGGGGAGAGGCCTCGAGCACAGCCCTGTGAGGAGAGGCTGAGGGACCTGGGGTTGTTCAGCTTGGAGAAGAGGAGGCTCAGGGGAGACCTTATTGCTGTCTACATCTACCTGAAGGGTGGTTGTAGCCAGGAAGGGGTTGGTCTCTTTTCCCAGGCACCCAGCACCAGAACAAGGGGACACAGTCTCAAGCTGCACCAGGGGAAGTTTAGGCTCAAGATGAGGAGAAAGTTCTTCACAGAGAGAGTTGTTCACCATTGGAATGTGCTGCCCAGGGAGGTGGTGGAGTCACCATCCCTGGAGGTGTTCAAGAAGGGACTGGATGTAGCACCTGGTGCCATGGTTTAGTCACGAGGTCTGTGGTGACAGGTTGGACTTGATGATCTTTGAGGTCTCTTCCAACCTTGGTGATTCTGTGATCCTTCAGGTGCCTTCCAACCCTGACAATTCTGTGATTTTACAGAAATGCTTCTGCCTCAAAACAGAGGGAGCCAAGAAATAGCTTCCAGCTCCCCAGAATAGGTCCATTTGGAGCGGTCCCACAGATCTCTTACTGAATTCTCATAGCTGCTCTTGCAAAGCAGAGATCAACTTTCAGCTGAGGAGGTGCAGACATTTTCTAGGGTATTTTTTTTAGACCTAGCCAAAACTGCTACCCAAGCTGGTGGTAACCAGCACCTTCTAAGGAAGGCATCAAAGGTTATTCCTCACTTAAAGAGATATCCCTTTTGGTCTCTTTTTCCCACAGAGAGGAAACTGTGCAACCCCCAGAAAGAAAATACCCAGCCCATGTAGCATGTTATTAAAAATACTTCTGGTTTGGGTCATTTTCCTCCAGGCACTTCTCAAAGCTGCACTGCATGGATGTTATGGTGGGAAAGCACCAACATGGAAAATGTTTTCCAACCCTCCTGGTGTTGTTGAACAGATTCTTATCTTCCAAATGCAGGGAGGAGAAAAGTTCTCTTTGCACTGGTTTCAGAAGCAAGCACTCAGGCTGCCTCTGAAGGCTGAGCTCTGATAAAGCAGGGAAAGCTGCTGGGAACACTTCTTTCTCACCTCCAGTGGAAGGGTGAGATACATGAAGTCTTGAAAAAGGAGAAACACTTCCCCACGTTGTTTTGTTTTCCAGGGACTGTGTGAACAAGAACATACTCTAAAAGCTCAGTTTTGAGTAAGCAGCTCTCATCTCTTACAATTCCTGTCACTCTTCTGTCAACAAAATGTCACTCATTTCCTACTCATCCTAGAGCCCTTCTACCAAGATCATGGGAGTCAGGTTTGAAGTTTGTAGGAGTTATAAATATCTCTTTTCCCCTCCTAGCACCACATCTTTTCTGACCTTTCAGGCTGCTTTTAAGACACTTTCACACCCTTCCTATCCCTTTGGGCTCCTCCACAACCAGGCATTGCCTGATTTGCTCTTCAGACATCATTTCTGGGAACATCAGCAGCCTGACTACAGCTCAAAGGAGCTATGCCTGGAAAAGCTCTCTTTTGATGGCCAAGAAAGCCAGTGGCATCCTGGCTTGGATTAGAAGTGCTGTGTCCAGCAATAAGGAAGTGATTGTCCCCCTGTCCTTGGCACTGGTGAGGCCACGCCTCGAGTACTGTGTCCAGTTTTGGGCACCTCAATACAAAAGAGATGTGGAGGTGCTGGAGACAGTGCAAGGAAGCTGTGAAGGGCCTGGAGAATAAATCTGGTGAAGAGCAACTGAAGGAACTGGGGCTGTTCAGTCTGAAGAAGGGGAAGGGGAGATCTCATCACTCTCCACAACTACCTGAAAGGGCATTGTTGGGAGAAGATATCAGCACTAACCTCTCTGAGAAGAAGAGACCAAATGGGAATGGCCTCAAACTGTAACAGGTTAGGTTTAGACTGGACATTTTTCTCCACTACATTAGACAGGAACATTTTTCTCCACAGAAAGAGTAGTTACATTTCATGTACACTATGGATTTGTGAGCACTGAAGTTTCACCCCAGAAGCCCTCAAGGGGCAGCCAAGGGTCTTGTCACTGATGGGGCCACCTCTGGAGGGCACAAGGTAGGAGCCTGGAGGTGAAGGAGGCTGACACCAAGGTTCCCATCACTTACTGCCAAGGTGCTGTCCCCAACATTGGATGCAATCAGCCCCTCAATTGTGCCATATTCTGCATCTCTGGAGTTGAGCCTCTCCATGTGGTTCTTCCGTATCCTGCGGATGATCAGCACGGCCACGGCAGAGAACACCACCAGCACGATCACCGGAGCCAGGATCACAATGATCAGTGTTTCCATGCTGTAACCTGCAGCATCTCCTTGGAAGGTTTGGCCTGGGAAAGGAGAGGGGAGGAAGCAAACAAAAGGAAGATAAAAATAAACATGCAGATTCCCAGAGGAGGTGTTTGACAGCAACAGCACTGACACCACGCTTGACTTGGTAGCCACCCAGGCTGCAAGGGAGGCTGTGAATAGAATGGAGTTAACCAGGTTAGAAAAGACCTTTGAGATCATCAAGTCCCACCTATCACCCAACACCATCTAAGCAACTAAACCATGGCACCAAGCACCCCAGCCAGTCTCTTCCTAAACACCTCCAGGGACGATGACTCCACCACCTCCCTGGGCAGCACATTCCAATGGCCAATCTCTCTTGCTGGGAAGAGCTGAAGAGCTTCTTGCTAACATCCAGCCTAAACCTCCCCTGGCACAGTTTGAGACTGTGTCCTCTTGTTCTGGTGCTGCTTGCCAGGGAGAAGAGACCAACCCCCACCTGGCTACAACCTCCCTTCAGGGAGTTGTAGAGAGCAAGGTCTCCCCCTGAGCCTCCTCTTCTCCAGGCTAAGCAACCCCAGCTCCCTCAGCCTCTCCTCGTAGGGCTGTGTTCGAGTCCTCTCCCCAGCTTTGTTGCCCTTCTCTGGACACCTTCCAGCACCTCAACATCTTTCCTAAACTGAGGAGCCCAGAACTGGACACAGGACTTGAGGTGTGGCCTAACCAGTGCTGTGTACAGGGGCAGAATGACCTCCCTGCTCCTGCTGGCCACACTGTTCTTGATGCAGGCCAGGATGCCACTGGCCCTCTTGGCTGCCTGGGCACACTGCAGGCTCATGTTCAGCCTACCATCCCACTCCCACCCCAGCAGAGGATAGCTGAACCTTTCCTCTGCCTCTAAATGCCCTATTTACCAGGGAGGCTCCCACCTTTAGAAGAAGGCAGCCGGGCAGTGATGTTCATGTTGCACAGGTAGCCTTGGCAGCACTCCACCGCCTGGTCGGGAGAGGGAGGCGTTTTGCAGGTCATCTTCCCTTGTTCATAGACTTGGAAGCAGCCCTTCTGGTAGACCTTGGCACCGTCATTAATGCTCAGGGAAGCAAAGCACTGCTGGCCATGGCACCGGTCTCTATTCCCGCAGGACGTGCCTTCACACACGCATTCGTAGTGGACCATCTTTAGCTTTAGTTCATCATCTGTAAGAGGGCAGTTGAGGAAAAGAGCTTAACAGAGTCAGTTATAGAGATAACCGAATCGTCAAGACAATGAAACCTCTGCAAAGAAAGAGATCTCACTTGAGGCTAGCGCTGAGGAACCACCAAGTAGGAGCTAACGATACCAATTGAGCCGATTGAGCAAGACAAAGCCAGGAGCTGGCACCATCAAAGGGATGCCAGTCATATCTGCCCTCTTCAAGTACTCAGATCTGGAGAGTTCAGTGGCATTCTGCAGGAGCTCTGGCACACACCCTGCTGGGGGCACTCAGCAAGGGGAGGCAGCTGCACAGGGACACACCGCAGAGGGCAAGCCCCAACAAACTGCATTTAAACCAGGTCTGCTGAGCCACATCCCACTTCTACGTGGAAACAGTTACACTGGAGCGTTCTGGAAATTACTTGAACTAAACCAAAGGAAGGACATTTAAAGGTGCCACGGACACAGTGCCACAGGATGCAGAGCAAGTGCTGGGTCCTGCATCTGGGTCGAGGCAATCCCAGGCACAAATCCAGGCTGGGCAGTGACTGGCTGGAAAGCAGCCCTGAGGAGAGAGACTTGGGGGTACTGGTGGACAAAAAGCTCAACATGAGCTCTCAGTGTGCACTTGCAGCCCGCAAAGCCAATCAGATCCTGGGCTGCATCAGGAGAAGTGTGGCCAGCAGGTCGAGGGAGGTGATCCTCCCCCTCCACTCAGCTCTGGTGAGACCCCACCTGGAGTACTGCCTCCAGTTCTGCAGCCCCTATTACAAGAGGGATATGGAGGTGCTGGAAGGTGTCCAGAGAAGGGCCAGGAGGATGAGCAGAGGGCTGGAGCACCTCTCCTGTAAGGACAGACTGAAGGAGTTGGGGCTGTTCAGTCTGAAGAAGAGAAGGCTCCGAGGTGACCTAATTGTGGCCTTCCAGTATCTGAAGGGGGCCTACAGGAAGGCTGGGGAGGGACTGCTCAGGATCTCAGGGAGTGATAGGACTAGGGGGAATGGAATGAAGCTGGAGGTGGGGAGATTCAGGCTGGATGTGAGGAGGAAGTTCTTCCCCATGAGAGTGGTGAAGCCCTGGAATGGGTTGTCCAGGGAGGTGGTTGAGGCCCCATCCCTGGAGGTGTTTAAGCCCAGGCTGGACGAGGCTCTGGCCAGGCTGATGTAGTGTGGGGTGTCCCTGCCCATGGCAGGGGGGCTGGAACTAGATGATCCTTGTGGTCCCTTCCAACCCTGACTGATACTATGATATAGCTCACTGCAGAAGTGACCTTCCTGGGAAGTCTGGCCCTGGGGCCACAGAGAGAAGTGGCAGCAAGCCCAACACCTCCCTCCCAGTTCCAGGTGCCTCTGCTGAGTAAGAGGAAAGGGTCTGCAAGGAAGCCAGGAAAGGCTTGCAGTGCTAGGACTAGAGGGAATGGATTGAAGCTCAAGAAGGGGAGATGTAGAACGGGGATTAGGAAGAAATTCTTTCCAGTGAGGGTGGGGAGACACTGGAACAGGTTGTCTGGGGAGGTTGTGGATGCTCCCACCCTGGAGGTGTTCAAAGCTAGGTTGGATCAGGCCTTGAGCAACCTGACCTTGTAGAAGGGGGTCAAAACAAGGTGATCTTTGAGGTGCCTTCCAACCCAAACCATTCTGTGATTCTATGAACTTAAGATTTAGAGTAGGAAACTAACCCAAGGCTCTTCAGCCAAGTGCCTGGAGATACCTAGCTGGGACAAACCCACCCTCCCCACCAGAGCCATGCACATGGCTTCAGGGCATGGCATGAGCTTTTCAGCTCAGCACATAGGTCACTCTGGTCTCCTCCACAGGAGGGGACACCACTCCCCACCAGCTAACGGGGAACACTGGAAGCTCTCTGGTTGCCTGGAGAGCAGAGGTGCTGGTAGTGGCAAACGGTGCCCTTGCAGCTGGCAGGGTGGAGGCAGGGCTAGGCAGGACAGAAGCAGGCACTGCTCTGGCACACACATTTATGGTGACTTCACTCACGTTCTCCTCCTCAGCTCCAGCCCATCAGAAAAGCTCCCAGCCACAAATGCAGTGGACACTCCTAAAATAGGAGCTGAGCACACCATGCGTGGGACCTCTCCAGGCTATCATTAGAGCTGCCCACTGGGAATCCAGCCCTGCTTGTTTCCCCCCCCCTCCTCCCACAGTGGACCAGCATACAAAGAGAATTTTCCATTTCTGAACCAGGAACAAACACTGAATTAGGGAAAGAATCTGAAATCAGACAGGGGCTGTCATGCTGACTTCCAGCGCTGGCACGCCACCCCTGAGCAGCAGCTTCATTCATTTGGGGGAATTGTTTGAAAGGAATAAAGTATCATGCCCAAAATTCCCCAAAACCCCAAGTTCTGCTCCTTCTCCTCCCACAAAAGCAGCAGGAAAACACATCTGGCATTGCAACACACGAGCCCTTCATCTGGGGTTGTCATCCAGAGGCACAGACCTACCAGGGGCTTCCTCCCCAGGCACGGTCACAGCTGCCAAAGAGCAGCAGATCCACACCTTTGGCAAGGACAGCCCTCCCAGCAGTCCCTCAGCAGCAGGGATTTTGGTGCCTCCCAGAGGGGGCAGCATTTCTGGTGCCACTGAGGAGCACCAGCCTGTGAGGAGCCAGCTGAGGGGGTCTGCAGGAACAGCAGAAGTAGGTGCTCTGTGGAGCAGGAGAACTGAAGTACCATCTGAGAGACAGCCATCTGCAATCAAGAGGTTCTGGAGCAGATCATCTCCCCCAGCACACAGGCTCAAGGGGTCAGGACCTGCTCAGCAGCAGCTCTGGGTGCAGAAGGCTGTGGAGGCAACTCCTCAGCAGCACTCAGGCAAGGAGCCAAGCGGCCAGCCACTGCCATCAGCTGGAGACCCGCACTGCAGTTCTGGGTGCTGTGACCCACTGCTGCACCTCTGGCCCCTGTGTTCTGTGCACACCCAGTGACCCCACCTGCCACACAGGCAGAGAGCTGCATGAACTCCTCATTAGCCAGATGATTAGCTAGGATTGCTACTGCTGAAGCTCCTGGAGTTGGTTTGTTGACTTAGTGCAAGCAGACAGCCCAGAGCCCTGGCTCCTCACCCAGGTCCTTTGGCAGAAACAGCCCAGGACACTCCACACCTGGCTCAGAAAAGCCCCAAGGGGCTGTGCAGGCCCTGCCACGCTGCAGGCAGTGCCAGCACATGACCCCAGCTGTCCCAGCCCAAAGCCACCAGACAGCCAGGCAGGGCAGCACCAGCTGACAACAAAGATGTGCAGACACAGGAGAACAAAGCCAAGTTCCTCACCTCCCTGCAAAGCTGACTTGGCACAGCCAGCCTAGGCAGGTTTGTTTCACATTTACACCCCACTCCCGGGCTGCAAACACCAGCAACTCTCCAATACTGAAGTTCTCTCTCCAAGGAGATACACTACACATGCCGCTGGTAACATCTCCGTCCTGAGGAGACCTCAGCCTGGCACTACAGCAGCAGTTTCTTCAGCTGCCTTTGACTTGAAAAGAGGTCTGAGCTAGCTGTGATGTCAGCAAATGCTGAAGTCAGTTTGAAAAGCCTAAAACAGTCAAAACATGTCCCAGGAGAGTCTCAGATTTCTGAGGACACAGTCCCTATGTACCTTTTAAAGCAGAGCTTGGATATCAACTCATTGCCTTCCATTGCACCACCACTGCACACCTTCCCCTTCCAAATTAAGTCAGATCACAGAAGGTCTCAAGCTGGAAAGGAACTTAGGGATCAGAGTCCAAGTCCCTGGCTCCTCACAGGACTGAATTTCACCTTGCAGGCCAGGCCCAGCACATCTTCCAACACATACTGAGCACATGCCAGTGTCCAGAGGCACAACCTCCACGGCACCACCAGACCTCTGACTGCTTGGTTGGGTGGCCAAGGGTGAGCAGAGGCAAACAAGCCAGACAAGTGAAAAGAAAGCTCCAGGAAAAGCTTAAAGCAGCCTTCCAGTACCTGAAGGGGACTACAGGAGAGCTGGGGAGGGATTTCTGACAAGGGCTTGGAGTGATAGGATGAGAGGGAATGGACTGAAGCTTGAGGAGAGGAGATTTAGACTGGAGGTTAGAAAGAAATTCTTTCCAGTGAGGGTTGGGAGACATTGGAACAGGCTGCCCAGAGAGATTGTGGATGCTCACTCCCTGGAAGTGTTCAAGGCCAGATTGGATGAGACCTTGAGCAACCTGGGCTGGTGGGAGGCGTTCCTGCCCACGGCAGGGGGGTTGGAACTAGATGATCTTGAAGGTCCCTTCCAACCCAAACCATTCTGTGATTCTATGAAACACAATCTATCTTCTTGGTCTTGCCCACCAAGACACGACTGGAAACTTCATGGGAGGAGCAATCCCACCCGGGCGACTCCTCCCCAGCGTGGAGCCAGGCCAGGCAGGCAGTGACACTGTCAGTCAGGGAGCTGCCCCCGCAGCTGTGCCCTGTCCTGCATGCTGAACATGCACAGACACTGCAGTCATCCTGCTGCCTGAGCCCAGCCCTCTGCCCCCCACACCCAGCCCTGCCCAGGAGCACACACACACACACCCCCCAGCCCCCTCGGGGGCTCAGCAGCACCACTCCTTTCACCCAGAAACCCTGAAACCAGCCCGGGAAAGGCACACATGGCAGGCAGAGCTGCTTGCAGAGCTGCTGAAGCCTCCAGCAGGACAAAAGGGCCTTGGCACTCACAGGCCAGAGCATTTAAAGTAGTAATATTGTTTTAAATGGCTAGAGCAGGGGAAGAGGTGGAACCTGCCAGGGCCTCACCCCACAGGGAACTGCAGGTGAAGGAACACAGACTTGGACTAGGGGCAATGGAACCACACTAGAAATGGGTAGATTGAGATTGGATGTTAGGAAGAAGTTGTTCCCTATGAGGGTGGTGAGAGCCTGGCACAGGTTGCCCAGGGAGGTGGTGGAAGCCTCATCCCTGGAGGTTTTTGCAGCCAGGCTGGAGGTGGCTGTGAGCAACCTGCTGTAATGTGAGGTGTCCCTGCCCATGGCAGGGGGGCTGGAACTGGCTGAGCCTTGAGGTCCCTTCCAACCCTAACAATTCTGTGATTCTATGACCCACCCTGTCTTGGCAGGCTCTGCTGAGCAGTGTGGCAGGCCCTGTGGCAGAGGTGGTGGGGTTGGTCCTTACCCTGCCCCTGCCAGCTGCACAGAGACACAGAGCAACTTGATCCAGTGTGAGATGACAGGCTGGACTTGATGATCTTTGAGGTCTCTTCCAACCTTGGTGATTCTGTGATCCCTGCCTGTGACAGGGGGGTTGGAACTGGATGATCCTTGAGGTGCCTTCCAACCCTAACAATTCTATGATCATAAGTCACAATTTCTGTAGAGTCTATTTAGCTGTCCACCAGCCAGCTCGCTCTTGATGGTTCCCTCCCTTTATGACCATCATCATTTTGGGGACACACAAAGCTTGCAGAGGTGACAGCTCCATTCAGATGCTGCTCTCCTTTCTCAATGTGAGGAGCAAGCATCACACAACAGCCAGAATTATCACAGAATCATTTAGGTTGGAAGAGGCCTCTAAATCATGGGAGTCCAACCCTTAACCCAGCACTGCCAGGTCACCACTAAACAACAGCCCTCAGCACCACATCTCCACAGCTTGAAAACCCCCTCCAGGGATGAGGGGTCCTGGGCAGCCTGTAATGGATTCTGTATAGGATCTGAGTTGTCCAGCACTAAGCAGCAGCTGTATACCCTCACCACTGATCTCCAGGTCACAAAAGCCTCTAAAACAGCAAAAGCACAAGTGCTCTGGACACTCACACTTTCCAGCACTGGAAGTGCATCACTCAGAGCTCTGCTCTGGGGTTTAGCTTCTTGGGAAATGAAGGAGTCTCCTTCCCCACTTGACAGGGCTAACAAAGCAGCAACCAAGCCTGAACACCTGCAGCCAGCTTTGGCAGGGGAGGGTGACTGAGGATGCTGCTCAATGGGCTGCACCAGAGAGGCAGCACAAGTGTCCAATTCAGAGTATCTTTGCTTGGAAGAGACCTTCGAGAACATCCAGTCCAGCCTTCAGCACAGCACTGCAAGGACACTGCTAAGCCATGTCCCCAAGTACCAAGGTGCACATACCATTCCAACCCCTCCAGGGCTGGTGACTCCACCACTGCCCTGGGCAGGCCATTCCAACCCCTCTAGGGCTGGTGATTCCACCACTGCCCTGGGCAGGCCATTCCAACCCCTCTAGGGCTGGTGATTCCACCACTGCCCTGGGCAGGCCATTCCAACCCCTCTAGGGCTGGTGATTCCACCACTGCCCTGGGCAGGCCATTCCAACCCCTCCAGGGCTGGTGACTCCACCACTGCCCTGGGCAGGCCATTCCAACCCCTCTAGGGCTGGTGACTCCACCACTGCCCTGGGCAGGCCATTCCAACCCCTCCAGGGCTGGTGATTCCACCACTGCCCTGGGCAGGCCATTCCAACCCCTCCAGGGCTGGTGATTCCACCACTGCCCTGGGCAGGCCATTCCAACCCCTCCAGGGCTGGTGACTCCACCACTGCCCTGGGCAGGCCATTCCAACCCCTCCAGGGCTGGTGACTCCACCACTGCCCTGGGCAGGCCATTCCAACCTTTGACAACCCTTTCAGTAAAGGTATTTCCTAGCATCCAGCCTAATTCCACACACTGTGTGGGAGAAGTTAACTGGAACCTCACCCCTTTACCACACCTCAGCACATGCTGCTGTTCTCCACTCTTTGCTCTTCAGGTTGAGGGTGCGAAAGGCAAGTGGCTTAACTTTAAGGTGCTTAATATAAGCAGCTCTGAAAGCTGAACACAACCCAACATTTTTGAGAAGCAGAAAGCTGCCCTTCAAGAGTGATAAGGAGGCAGAGTGATAACTGCTACCCAGCTCTATTTCCAGATAATCTTGTATCAATAGCACCAGCAGCTTAATGCACTTCTGCAAACATCCATCCAACCTGCCCCCCCCTTGTCAAATTTTATCTCCATTTCCTATTCATGACTGGAGTCAACCACTAGACCTCTGTGCATTTCAAAGCTTCACCTCCCAGCACCCATTCTAAACATCCCCATTCAATATCCTCTGCCTATCATTATTTGCATCAATGTTTGGAAACAAGTTGATGCCAGCGGAGCAGTTCAGAAAGGGATTTCACAAGGCAAATACAGCGGAGCACAGAGATGCCCTCAACAAACAGCAGATGCAGCTCACTGCAAATTCAGGACATCAAGTTAGTCACAATGAAAACCCCAAAGCTTATTCAACATGGTTTGGTTTTTCTTAAAGGGTGCTTGTAAAGTGGCAAGCCTGCACCTTCAGGAGGTCACAGAATCGTTTCAGCTGGAAAAGCCCTCTCAGAGACCCCACCTGGAGCACTGCCTCCAGTTCTGCAGCCCTTAGCACAATGGAGGTGCTAGAAGGTGTCCAGAGAAGGGCCATGAGGATGAGCAGAGGGCTGGAGCACCTCTCCTGTGAGGACAGACTGAAGGAGTTGGGGCTGTTCAGTCTGCAGAAGAGAAGGCTCCGAGGTGACCTCATTGTGGCCTTCCAGTATCTGAAGGGGGCTACAGGAAGGCTGGGGAGGGACTGCTCAGGATCTCAGGCAGTGATAGGACTAGGGGGAATGGAATGAAGCTGGAGGTGGGGAGATTCAGGCTGGATGTGAGGAGGAAGTTCTTCCCCATGAGAGTGGTGAAGCCCTGGATAGGTTGTCCAGGGAGGTGGTTGAGGCCCTGTCCCTGAAGGTGTTTAAGCTCAGGCTGGATGAGGCTCTGGGCAGCCTGATCTAATGTGGGGTGTCCCTGCCCATGGCAGGGGGGTTGGAACTAGCTGATCCTTGTGGTCCCTTCCAACCCTGACTGATTCTATGAAGATCATCAAGTCCAACCATCAACTCAACACCTCCATGGCTACTAAACCATGTCCCAAAGTGCCATGCCCACAGCTTTCTTGAAGGCCTCCAGGGATGGTGACTCCACCACCTTCCTGGGCAGCCTGTTTCAATGCCTGACCACTCTTGCAGCAAATACATTTTCCCTAATATCCAACCTAAACCTCCACTGGCATAATTTCAGGCCAGTCATGTCCCAGAACACCCAGAAGACCTCCAAAGGCACCATTCCTGCCTCCCCAGGGCAGTGGATTTGCCAGGGCAAATCCTAAGCACACTGCATGTCACAAAGCAGCAGTGTAACCCATAGATGGAAAGGGCATTGTCCTAGCCAAAGACCTTCCTGGAGTAACCATGAAGATGTCACCAAGCAGCTTGCTGAACATGCCAGAGAGCCTTACCAGATTTGGCAGGGGGAAATCTCATTTTGAGGAGTGTGAGCAACACAATGGCACCTCAGCCCATGGGCCACAAAGACCTCCTCCATCCAGAGCCTGACACTTTGCTGTTCCAACAGGGTCACCCAGTGCCATCCCCAGGCCCTGACAGGACCCAGGCCAGTTGCACATGCTGCAGATCTCACACCTGAACAGGCAGTGAGCATCCTTTGGAGCATGATGAGATGGAAAGCAAACACCTTGCTACTGAGCAGAACATGCCCACACCGTCAGCATGTGAGGCAGGCCTGGTGCCCTGGAGCAGGGCCAGGTGGCTCCAGGCAGCAGACAGCAGCCACACACACCCCCCAGCTTGCTAGCCTGGGGAGGGAAGAGCCATCACTGTCATACAATGGTAGGGGTTGGAAGAGACCTCTGGAGATCAAGTCCAACCCCCCTGCCAAAGCACCATCACCTCAGGCACATCACACAGCAAAGCATCCAGATGGGTTTTTAGAGTCTCCAGAGAAGGAGATTCCACAACCTCTCTGGGCAGCCTGCTCCAGGGCTCCAGCACCCTCACAGCAAGGAAGTTTCTCTTCATGTTGAGGTGGAACTTCCTGTGTTCCAGCTTATACCTGCTGTTCTTTGTCCACCACCACAGAGAGACTGGAAGAGTCCCACCTCCATCAAGCAGTGAAAGAGAGGAGACATGAGAGCTGTGCACACCTTCACTGTTGTCTTCCAACACAACCCCAAACTCAGCCATGTCTCAGCAGCTCCTTACACAAAATCCAGAGCAAGCTCTCCTCTTACCACATCTTTCCCAACTCATTGCCTCCCTTTAAAAAATTCACCACTCAGAGCCATGTCTTAAATCTGATTCTCTTTTCAGCCATAGAAACATCAGGTGCAACCCCAGTGCAGGCTCAGGAGTGTGGTAGTAGATAAACTTCAATCCCTGCACTACCAAGCAGAGGTGTAACACAGGAGCTATGTCATGCTGGAAGAACAATAACAAGTCCAACTACTGTGACCTGAAAGCTGTGTGCTGTTGGGGCTTGTAGGTGAAACAGGAGAGAGCTAGAAGTCCCCCAGAATAACTTCATTTAGCCAGCAGGAACCATTGCTAGATGTCAAGAGCAAGGTGTAAGCAAGAAGAAGAAGAGTGATTTCCCTTTAAAGCTGCTTCCCCAAGAGTTTTCCTCCCAGCAGCCCAACTCATTTTCCTGCTGCAGCCAGGTCACTACTCAGGCTGCTTCCAGTCCACCAGCAGAGGCACATGGCCCCATGGAAGAGAGAATTGCCCTGGGTATTCCAGGTCTTTCCCAGAACACAAACACCCCTCTGTGAAGTAAGAATTCTTGAACAGGCTTCTCAAAACAGTTTTTTCACTCTCAAACCCTGCATTTAAATGACCACCACTACCAAGGTGAACTACAATCATCTTTGTGGGGATTGTCTGTCCTGTCCTACCTGGTTCCTACAGAGCCTCTCTGGCCTAACCACCTGCCATGAAAGCTCAGTCAGAAGCAACAAGCGGTGTGTGCGAAACAGAGCTACCGTCCCCGACACTGAGTCATTCCCACTACTCTCACATGTATTTGTCTTCATTTTTTTCAGGCCTGTGCCTAGTGAAGCAGATGAAACTTGAAAATAAGGCTAATATTGCCATTTTTCCTTCCAGAGATCTCCTGCTGCTGCCTTTTCAAGTCATTAGCTGGCTGCTTAAGTGCCTGGTGATGAAAGCCAAGCCACCGACTTCGGCGCTTGTTTCCTGACACGGATTGGGGTTGCAGGGCACAAGAACCGTTGCAGTTAATGGCTTTTTTCCCCAGAAAAATAAAAGAAGTGATCACAAAATTCTGAACCTGTGTATTCAGTGCTTTAGTCCTTACTGAAAGATGCAGGCAGCACTCACCCCCTGGAGGAGTGAAACCCTCACTTCCAAACGTCCCTTCTCCAAGACGCTTCGCCTTCCTCACGCTCTCTTCAGAGGTGCCAGCAGTTAACCTTCAGCAAGCACCCTAGGAAGATGAGGCAACGAAGTTACAGACAGCACAGTCACTGAAGGCTCCAGCAGGGGCAGTTTAGAGAGGAGAGCTGGCCCTGGGGACAAGGCCATGCCTGAAGCTTGGAAGGATCCACAGGTGGGGTGGCTGCGGGCCAGGAAAGCAACGCAGCCCTCCGCAGCCGTACGTGCTCTCTTTGGCTGAAGAGCTGACAGCAGCGTTTTCCTCAGCACTGCACCCAGAGAGCTCTCTGCAAGTCCAGACACGGGTGGCTGGTGAGACCTGCCCTTGCTTTCAACACCCCAGCGCTTCAAAGAGCGGCGGCAGGGAGCTGGGGCTGTGCTGGGGCTGGCCGCAGCAGGGCTGGGCGAGCCGAGCCAGCTACCCTGGGAAGCGTGGGGGGAGCCTGGCTGGGCCACCCCACAGCCCCCCAGGGACACCTAGCACAGGGAAAGGGCTTCACAGAAGGCAGGGAACTGAACACCACAGAGCAGGCTGGGACAGCAGGCAGCAGCAGCACGCTGCTGAGGTTTCTGCAGGTCTGCAATTCATGGCTGCATCCTCCATGCCCAGCTAAAGTGCTCATGGCTGTGTCATGCTGGTGAGGAGCCATCACCCCACCTCCACAGGGCTCCATCCCAACTCCTGACCGCCCACAAATGCCTCCAGCCTCAGCCATTCCAGCCCTTCCTCCACCCAAGCCTGGCTGAGGCAGGAAGAGCAGAAGCAGAACCTGCAAGGAGCTGCCAGGAATCAGCTCCCCATCCACATGTCCCCAGGTCCATTTCTGCACTTCAGGCCACAGCCAGCAATGGCTGAGACAAAGCAGATCTTGGACAAGTATGAGGATTGTGAAAGCTCTCAAAGGGATCAAATAAGGGAGTAAAGCCCCCACAGCATGGCAATCATGACTTCATGCGCTGCCCAGCAGGCATGCTCCTCCAAGGGCAGAAGCCATGCACCACGACTGAACCCCACTCCTAAGAAACTGTGCTCCTGCAGACATTCATTCTCCCAAGAGCCTCAGAATCTCTTCTCTGCTTGCCCTGGGAAGCGCTGGGCATGCTCACAGCAGCCTGTGCGTACTCATCAGCAGACTGGCCCCTTGGCAAGCCTCCCACACAGCCCCCAGGACAGCACAGCCCAGTCACACCACCTCAGCTGGGGCTGCTGGGGTTAGGAGACTGGAGGAGGGAGGGAGCCTTTGGTCTTTGCAAAACACTGCTTTTCCTTCAAAAACCATTCCAGAGCAAGTGCATCCACTTCAGTAATTAAAAGTTACAAAGAAAGCCACTCTTAGGATCCCACAATCACTTTGGCTGGAAAAGACTTTTAACCTCATCAAGCCCAACCATTCTCCAACTCCACCAAGTATTTGAAACACCTCTAGGGATGGGGGACTCAATCACCTCCCTGAGCAGCCTGTTCCAGTCTTTGGGAACCCTTTCAATCAAGAACTTTCTTTTCATCTCCAACCTAAACCTCCCCTGGTACAACTTGAGGCCATCTCCTCTTGTCCTACCACTTGCTCCTTGGGAGAAGAGACCAACCCACACCTGGCTCCAAGCTCTTTCCAAGGAGCTGCAAAACTGTATTAAAGACAGGTCAAGTCCTTAAGCCCTGCTCCAGGAGGAGGGAACATCTCAGGTGGGCTCAGGCCAGGTTGCTCCCAGCCCTCACTGCTCAGTCAGCCTGAAAGTCCCCCCTGGTCCCTTGCTAGCTGCCATTCCACCCAGGGTGTGCCATGCCTGCCTCCTGCTCACCCAGCAGTGACACATCAGCCTGCAGAGCTCTCTGCTCACCAGGCAGCCGTGGGGTGAGGGGCTGGGAAGTGCCTTTGTAGGGGTGGCACTCAGGGCAGGGCAGGTGCTGGGGTGGGGCTGGAGCTGTGGCAAAGGATGGCTCCGAAGCAGCGCTCTGGGTTTGCAGCCATCTGCACTCCCCCAGCAGCCTTTGAAGTGGGCACAGAAACCACATGCACCATTGCAGCCAGGCCTTGGCTCCACTGCTCCAGGTTAGCCCAGCTGCAAACTGCAGACACAGCAGGGATGAGTTTAAGAGCCCTGTTTCCATGGCTAGGGTGTGTGGGGGGGTAATAAAATAAATGCCCCCCACTTTTGTAAACAGAATAGAACCAGGTTGGAAGAGACCTTCAAGACAGAATAGAATAGACCAGGTTGGAAGAGACCTTCAAGATCATCACATCCAACCTATCATCCAACACCACCTAATCAACTAATCCATGCAACCAAGCACCCTATTAAGTGTCCTCTTGAACACCTCCAGGGATGGTCACTCCACCACCTCCCCAGGCAGCCCATTCCAATGGGCAATCACTCTCTCTGTGTAGAACTTCTTCCTAACATCCAGCCTAAACCTCCCCTGGTGCAGCTTGAGACTGTGTCCTCTTGTTCTGGTGCTGCTTGCCAGGGAGAAGAGACCAACCTCTGCCTGTCTACAACCTCCCTTAAGGTAGTTGTAGAGAGCAATAAGGTCACCCCTGAGCCTCCTCTTCTCCAGGCTAAGCAACCCCAGCTCCCTCAGTCTCTCCTCATAGGGCTTGTGCTCCAAGCCCCTCACCAACTTCGTTGCCCTTCTCTGGACACCTTCCAGCAAGTCAACCTCCTTCCTAACCTGAGGGGCCCAGAACTGGACACAGGTCTCAAGGTGTGGCCTAACCACACCATGGTGGTGGTGACAGCAGCAGACATGTCTCCTCCACTTATTCCTTCAGGGAGAAAGCAAATACAAGTTTTCATGTAAAGAACAAGCCCTTTAATAAGTTCCATAGCAACTTGCTATGGAGTTCTGAGATCCACAAGGCATCCAGCTGCTGTCTGGAGTGCAGAAGAACATTTTCCACAGGGGAGGACTGGGATTTAAGCCAGATAAAGAAAGAGGAACTAGAAAGCAACCAGCAAACACACACCCACCATTTCTTTTCCTCTCTAGACACACCCATCTTTGCTCTGATTTGATGGCAAGTCCTCAGGGCGTCCAAAGGAGAGCTGCTGCAGCCCAGAACTCCATCCAGCCACACTGAGAAGATGATTTGATTCTAACCTTTTCCTCCAGAAGCACACAACTAGGAAATGGGAAAGTCTCTTTGTTAACAGCCAGCTGTGCAGTGCAGAGGAGGAAGTGAAGCCAGCTCCAGAGCAGGCACTCTACACCCATGCTGAGGCCAGCTTTGGGCTCCAAAGGAGGACTGCAAGTGCTCTCAGAAGCCTCAATGGACAATAATGAGCAGAGTGTATGGCAGACAGAGCACCTGACTGGCATACCCAACTCCAAGAGCAGATGCACAACTAATTGCTCTGGAGAAAAGAAAGGACAGAATTCTTATGGTTTGTGTCATAGTATCATTCAGGGTTGGAAGGGACCACAAGGATCATCTAGTTCCAACCCTCCTGCCATGGGCAGGGACACCCCACACTAGATCAGCCTGGCCAGAGCCTCATCCAGCTTGGGCTTAAACACCTCCAGGGACGGGGCCCCAACCACCTCCCTGGACAACCCATTCAGGGCTTCACCACTCTCATGGGGAAGAACTTCCTCCTCACATCCAGCCTGAATCTCCCCACCTCCAGCTTCATTCCATTCCCCCTAGTCCTATCACTACCTGAGATCCTGAGCAGTCCTTCCCCAGCCTTCCTGTAGGCCCCCTTCAGATACTGGAAGGCCACAATTAGGTCACCCCAGAGCCTTCTCTTCTCCAGACTGAACAGCCCCAACTCCTTCAGTCTGTCCTCACAGGAGAGGTGCTCCAGCCCTGTGATCATCCTCGTGGCCCTTCTCAGGACACCTTCCAGCACCTCCAGATCCCTCTTGTAATAGAGGCAGTACTCCAGGGGGGGTCTCAGCAGAGCTGAGTAGAGGGGGAGAATCACCTCCCTTGCCCTGCTGTATTCACAAAGCCTCACCAACTGAAGGAATCCATTCTGGAATTCCCAGCAGCTCTTCCACTTTCACAGCAGGTACAAACTGCTTGCTCTTTTCTTCCTAACAAATCCACCTCCTGCCAAGTCACTCCTCTGTGGCCCGGCAGCGACTCAGGCATGAGGTAGAGCCCGGCTCCGTACCTGGGACTGCTGAGATCACTGCAACCAGCTGCAGGGGAGGGAAGCAGCAGGAGTTCAGAAGACATGAGCCACCCCTCAGACACCAGCACAGGCCGTGGGACGCGGCATTCAGTCTCTTATGCCACCGGCCTGCCACAGAGCAGAGAGCGCACCAGACAAAAGAACAAGGCCAATTAGCGCAGAGCTTGAAGCTTACATTTCATCTCACTATGACACAGACATGGGAACAGACCCATCAGAGCAGCTCAGACTCCTCTGAGGAGATCAGAAGCACCCACACTATCACTGACAGCCCCGTGGCAGCCTGCCAAGAGCCCAAGGGCTGCACATACTTTGCATGTACCTCACCAGATCGGTATCAAAAGCAAACATCCACAAGGCTGGGTTGTAATTCTGCCATCCACAATAGCCACACACAAGCTGAACTCCCCAGCAGCTGGCTCTCCAGAAGCAAAGCTGTGCACTGAAAAGCTTCCCAGCTTGGCTGAGGCTTTTTCAGTTGAAGCTCACCCAAACTCACTCAGCACCTCAGCAGGGCACACAAAGGCGTTCCTGGCATCAGGGACCGCAGCCCTGGGTACTCCTTTCTCAGAGCCTGAACTCTGCTGCCAGAACTCAGCAGGATGGAAGCCAGCCACCAACTCCCTTTGGCACCCACTGCCAGTGCCCCAGGCACACATCAATACACCCCAGCTCAGAGACTGCCACCTCCAAGGGCTGAATGGCTCCAGCCCAAAGGGCCCAAGAACAGAGTGCAAGACGCTGGTTCTGCTACACTCCTCATCTCCACAGCAAAGTCCCAACACTGATGAGCAAGAACGAAACCACTGGGAGGAGAACAGCTCAGACAGTGTGAAATGTCACAAATGCTACCCCTTATGAGGCTGGCTGCTTTGAACATGGTCATGAAGAGCCACTTTCTAGGTTCTTAAAAGGAAGAGGTACCAAAGCAGGAGCAGCACTCCCAGAAGCAGACCCTGCTCAGGCTCCTCCTGGCATATGCATGCAAGAACCCATTTTCTGTCTCTGACTCACGGTGTTGGGGTGGGGAGGCAGCCCCATGATGGCACAGAGGGCCAACACAACCACTCATCTAAGAGAGGAGGTCTTGCCTAGGCCAAGAGAAGGAGCAGCCACCCCAGCTCCTTGCTGAGCAAGCTGGGAAGGCAGAAGTGCCCCACACCACCCCTCCTCTAACTGAGGGAAGACAGTGCCCAGAGCAGGGTTACCCCTGGACAGCAGGCAGAGCAGAGAACAAAACAGAGCAGCTGAAGGCCCAGGATGCATGGAGGGGCACAGAAGAGCCTCAAAATAATGTCAGCTTCTCCAGGCAGGTCAGCTGGCAAGCAGGTGGCCTCACCATCATGTATACAGGCAGCAAAAGTTCTCTGCCTGGCTGAGGACACCGAAGGCAGAAGGGGCAGAAGCTGGGACTGTGTGCATTAGAACAGGTGTCACAGCAGGCCAACAGTGATGGCTTATTCAAGGCATTGTCAAACTGATCTGAGAGCCCCAACATAGTCATAGAATCAATAAGGGTGGAAAAGACCTCAGAGTCCAACCTGTCAGCCAGCACCTCATGACCAAGGCATGACTTCAAGTGCCACATCCAGTCCCCTCTTGAATACCTCCAGGGACAGTGATTCCACCACCTCCCTGGGCAGCACATTCCAATGACTAACAACAACTTTCTCCTCACCTCAAGCCTAAACCTCCCCGGCACAGCTTGAGACTGTGTCCTCTTGTTCTGGTGCTGGTTGCCTGGGAGAAGAGACCAACCCCCACCTGGCTACAACCTCCCTTCAGGTAGTTGTAGACAGCAAGAAGGTCTCCCCTGAGCCTCCTCTTCTCCCTCAGCCTCTCCTCACAGGGCTGTGCTCCAGACCTCTCCCCAGCTTTGCTGCCCTTCTCTGGACACATTCAAGAGTCTCAGTGTCCTTCTTAAACTGAGGAGCCCAGAACTGGACACAGGACTCAAGGTGTGGCCTAACCAGTGCAGAGTACAGGGGCACAATGACTTCTCTGCTCCTGCTGGCCACACTATTTCCGCTGCAGTGCAACATCCTGGTGCTCCCGAGGACACACTAATCTTTATGTGCTGCTGACTGCCTTGCAGGGCAGACAAATTCACCAGGAGGCAGGTCTCAGGGTCTGACACTGCACCATGGCACAAGCTCCCCCTGCAGAGACAGCAGTGTCCCTGAAGAGCAGCAGCTCCTGCCCAGGGTGCACCAGCAGTGTCGTGGCTGTGAGCACCTTGGCAGCTGGGTGTGCAGCTGCACCTGAGCACCCTGGGCTCACTCACATGGGCAAATGATCCAGCAGGGATCTTCAAGGAGCTCCATGGCACAGCCCAGGGAATGGGCACACAGCACATGCCTGAGGCAGCCAGCAGGGCTCCAGGCACTGGTGGATTCTAAGGTACCTCACTTACAAACAAAGATGTTCTTTGACTGCACTGCACATCACTTTGTTATCCTACATGTCCTCTCACTGCTGCACAGGGTGGCTGTGGGGCACACAGACAGCTCCCCCCAGGGGAACACTGCACTCTGTACCTGCCATGGAAAAGGCTCCACAGCACAGCTGCAACAGCCAATCTCTGGGGCATCCTCCCCATCAGAAACAATCCAGAGCTGTGGACATCCTTGGGTACCACTCACATTTTCCCCACACCAAGTGGAGACAACTTCCATAAACACCTGGAGACTTATTTTGTGCTGGGGCCTTGGGCCTAAGAGGCAGGTGAAAGACCCTTTGGAATCCTGCTGCAAGACACTGTGCCTCTTCCCCTGGCACTGTTCTCTCAGAAGCCAGGATCAGCTGTCAGATCTCAGTGCTGAGCTTCCAGGGGAGATGTAAACTCTCTCCAGACTGAAGGGAAGGCCTGGATTCATCCACCAGCTGCGAACAAGACACAAACACTAATTTTCAGCTGTCAGAAATTGCCTGCAAAAGCTGTTTCTGCATTCCTGAGGAAAAACAAAATGCCCACCCAAGCCCCAAATGAAGCTTCTTGAAGCTTAGCCAAAGCCTTCCTCCCTAAGCCCTGCTCTCCCCCAGCCAGCAAGACTCTGTTACAGATGTTATCTGTGCAGGACGTGACCGAGGAGCCCAGGGCAGAGCTCACCTTCACAGCCTGCAAGTGTTCCAAACCCTGCTCACAGCCCAGCCCAGGCACACCCAGCTGACAGGGCAGCAGAACAACAACTTGGGCAGAAACCCTCTGCAGAAAGGGCAGGGAGTCTGACACAGGACAGAGCCAAGTGGTACTGGAACGTGGGCTCACCACCAGCATAGACCCAGCTAAGACACAGCAGTACCAAACCTGGCTGGCCAACCACGTCCCCAGCCCACTGCCACTGCTCCCAGCAGGCTCTCCCCTTGGTTGTGATGATCACAAAGCCATGGGGTAAGTACCAAACCTGGCTGTCCAACCACATCCCCAGCCCACTGCCACTGCTCCAAGCAGGCTCTCACCTCACCTCTAGGCTGTGATGATCACAAGGCCATGGGCTGAGGTGGGTCAGGCCCCTCATCAGATCAGACACCATTCATCCTTCCCTGGGACTGACCATGCACAGCTCAGCCCAGCAGTGCCACATGCCAGTGCCAGCACAGGAGAGGTGTGAGGAGAGTTCAGCTCAGACACAGGCACCCCTTCACTGCAGCCACAGGTCAGGCTGACTTAAAAACCAAACAAAAAAAGGAAAGCAGGGGGAAAAAAGGAAGAGGAAAAAGGAAGCCAAGCCCCAAAGCAAGAATGCCCCCACAATGCAAACACCTTTGGTCCTTCCAGCAGAGCTGGCAGGAGACAGCAGGGTCCTGACAAGCCCTGCTTCAAATCAAATCCCCTCTGTAAAGCCAAGTCCTACCAACCTGCCAAGTCAAGAGACACTTCCATCAGAGCATTCTTCTGGGGGGTTTTGTTGGCTTAGCCTAAACAAAGCTCCCTTTTTCTTCCTTGCTTTCACTTTCCTTCCACCAAGCTCTTGCCAGCTCTCCTTCCTGAGACAGACTGGGCTCAGCAAAGAGCCCTCTTGGCAGGCTGCTCCTCGCCAGTTCCTGAGACCAGTTCAGAGACACTGCTGCTGTGTCCCCAAAGAATACTCAGCTCTTGCAAATCCAAACAGCTTGACCAAGCTTGGGAAAGCTCCATAGGGTGGCCTGCACACAGGCTGACAGAAGATCTCAGCACTGCTATTTGAGCAGACACTCAAACACATTCCATCATCACCTGGGACTGGCACCAAGCATCAAACCCACTGCACCCACGAGGATGATTAGGGGACCTAAGCACGTGCCTTATAAGGAGAGGCTGAGGGACCTGGGCCTTTTTCGTCTGGAAAAGAGAAGACTTAGAGGGGATCTAATAAATATATATAAATACCTGAGGGCTGAGGGTCAGGAGGGAGGGGACAGGCTCTGCTCACTTGCTCCCTGTGACAGGACAAGGAGCAATGGCTGTTAGCTGCAGCACAGGAGGTTCCACCTCAACACAAGCGGGAATTTCTTTACTCTAAGGGTCACAGAGCACTGGAACAGGCTGCCCAGAGAGGTGGTGGAGTCTCCTTCTCTGGAGACTCCCAAGGCCTGTCTGGATGTGCTCCTGTGTGGCCTGAGCTAGATTCTGGCAGGGGGAGTGGACTCGACCTCTTTAGGTGCCTTCCAACCCCTGGCATCCTGTGAGCCTGTGCTCCTGTGCACCTCTGGCAAGCCCTAGAGAAGCCTGAGGTTGTGTCAGACTCTGGGGGGGCTGAAGCTTTGGTCTAAGCAAGATCAATGACTACTAAGCTAAGATCAGGGGGTTCATTATTTCATAGTATCATAGAATCAGTCAGGGTTGGAAGGGACCACAAGGATCAGCTAGTTCCAACCCCCTGCCATGGGCAGGGACACCCCACACTACATCAGGCTGCCCAGAACCTCATCCAGCCTGGCCTTAAACACCTCCAGGGACAGGGCCTCAACCACCTCCCTGGACAACCCAGTCCAGGGCTTCACCACTCTCATGGTGAAGAACTTCCTCCTCACCTCCAGCCTGAATCTCCCCACCTCCAGCTTCATTCCATTCCCCCTAGATCCTGAGCAGTCCCTCCCCAGCCTTCCTGTAGCCCCCTTCAGATACTGGAAGGCCACAATGAGGTCACCTTGGAGCCTTCTCTTCTCCAGACTGACCAGCTCCTTCAGTCTGTCCTCATAGGAGAGGTGCTCCAGCCCTCTGCTCATCCTCATGGCCCTTCTCTGGACACCTTCCAGCACCTCCAGATCCCTCTTGTGCTAAGGGCTGCAGAGTTGGATGCAGTACTTCAAGTGGGGTCTCAGCAGAGCTGAGCAGAGGGGGAGGATCACCTCCCTTGCCCTGCTGGCCACACTTCTCCTGATGCAGCCCAGGATCTGATTGGCTTTCTGGGCTTTCACTACTGAAACATTCCCCAGATTGCCTGTGAAAAGGCTTTGAGGAACACTCCAGCCAATACAAAGCACTTCTGAAAGTGAATCTTTTTAGCTTCAGTCTCACAAGAAAAAAGTCTGAATTCTTCCTCAAGGAAGTTCAGCTTCTTCCTGGTCTGCCTGCCCTTTTCTTTTCTTATGAGCAAAGCTGTTTCCCATGCTCACTTTTATCACCTTGGGTGGGTTTGGGGCTTATTTGTGTCTTAGTAGAGAAGCTCAGGTCTGATTATATGATGGGAGCAGTGTTTGAAGAGCAGCTCTCACTCTGCAGGCCCTGCTGGAAGATGCAGATGCAATCTGGTTCCTGCAGATGCATTCACTGAGCAGTCTCACTGCAGCCTCCTCACACATGCAGGGACCTTCAAGGTGCAAATGGTTTGGATTTTCAGTCTCTGCTCTTATTAGAATAGAATAAACCAACCCAGGTTGGAAGAGACCTTCAAGATCATCGTGTCCAACCCATCAACCAATCCAACCCACCTAAACAACTAACCCATGGCACCAAGCACCCCATCAAGTCTGCTCCTGAACACCTCCAATGATGGTGACTCCACCACCTCCCTGGGCAGCCCATTCCAATGGGCAATCACTCTTTCTGTATCAGAGTGGATCATTCAGCACTAAACCTGTGAGTGGATGGCTGGAGCTGGTGGACTGCTATAGGCCTCTCCTGGTGTCTCCCCACCCCTGAGGGCCCTCACTTGCACACCACAAATCCCAGCAGGATTTCCCCTGCCTGCTAAATCTGATCCTGGGCAGGCTGCTGTGGGTGCCCCTGCTTTAGCAGAGAGGTTGGACCGGGTGATACAGTTCTGGGCCCCTCAGTTTAGGAAAGATGTTGAGTTGCTGGAAGGTGTCCAGAGAAGGGCAACAAAGCTGGGGAGGGGTCTGGAGCACAGCCCTGTGAGGAGAGGCTGAGGGAGCTGGGGTTGCTTAGCCTGCAGAAGAGGAGGCTCAGGGGAGACCTTCTTGCTGTCTACGACTCCCTGAAGGGAGGTTGTAGCCAGGTGGGGGTTGGTCTCTTCTCCCAGGCAAGCAGCACTAGAACAAGAGGACACAGTCTCAAGCTGTGCCAGGGGAGGTTTAGGCTGGATGTTAGGAAGAAGCTCTTCACAGAAAGAGAGATTGTCCATTGGAATGTGCTGCCCAGGGAGGTGGTGGAGTTGCCATCACTGGAGGTGTTTAGGAAGAGACTGGATGGGGTACTTGGTGCCATGGTTTAGTTGCTTAGATGGTGTTGGGTGATAGGTTGGACTTGAAGATCTCAAAGGTCTTTTCCAACCTGGTTAATTCTATTCTCTTCCATCTCCAGAGGTCCCTTCCACTCCCATCATGCTGGGATTCTGTGAGAGGAGGGTTTACCCCTCAGGCTCTCTGCTCAGGGGTGATCAGAACAGTGTTCTTCAGGAGGGACAGGGTGCTCCAGTGTAGGAAGGATACAGAGAAGTCAGGGATGCACACTGCTTACAGTGGAACTGCTCCCCAACCCCAGTGAGCCAGTGGAAGCCAAACACAAAGGAATCAAACACTTTCAGCCCTATCAGGCTGAGCCCAGGAGCTCCCAACCCTCGCTTGCACATGTGGCTGAGCAGCCTTTCATCTCCTCAGCTTCCTTTATTAACTGTTACTTGGGAGTCCAAGAAGCTGGCTGCAATTAGCCATCCAGAAACCAAGGGAGCAGCCTGCTGCTGCAGGAGAGTGCCAAATTCTTCAGAGATTATCCTACCCCACCACAAAACCTTAACAATACTGTTCTCCAGCTTGGTCCTGCCTGTTTGGACAGGCCAGAGCAGTGTGATTCTGTTCTAAAGTACAAAGGGCAGGCAAACCCAAGCTCTGTCAGAAACGTGGTGGGCCTCAGCTTCTCTTCTTCTGCTGACATCATGCACATGGGACAGCACTGCACAGAGGTGTGCAGAACCTCACTGCATCCAGAAATAAGCACTGCAAGATGAATGGCACCCAAAGCTGAGTTTAAGGAGCTACTGAAGTGAAGAGCAGTTGGGGCTTCTCCTAGCACCTCCCAGGGAGCTGGTAGAAGCCACATTGCTGGAAGACTTTAAGGCCAGGCTGGATGTGGCTGTGAGCAACCTGCTGTAGTGTGAGGTGCCCCTGCCCATGGCAGGGGGGTTGGAACTGGCTGAGCCTTGAGGTCCCTTCCAACCCCAGCAATTCTATGATTCTCTCCACCCTAGAACTCTTCAGTAACATTTCTGTTCCAGCCACCCTCACAAGATGAGCTTTGAGGATACTCAGGCTGCTGTCCACAGGAGAGTTGGATTCTGTTCCCATCCTCCACTATGATCTCTGCCCCTTGTTCTGTTCCAGCTCCCTCAAGGAACCCTGCAAGCTGTCTTTTCTCTCCCCCAGCTTTGCTCCACAACCTTCACAGGCCTCTGTTCCCGCACCTCTTATTGTGGCTGCCTTCCCGGCCCACCTTCATCCAGATGACAATCAAACCTGCCAAGTAAACCAGCTTGAGAACTCTCATCCCAAGTTTCACTGTCCTGGTGCCCCTCAGCTGCTGTTTTGGCCCTGTCCAGGCTGCAAATGTGAAGCAGAAGGCAAGCTGGGACTCTCTTCCCAGTCATGTCCAGCTTTGGATGAAGGACCACCTAAGAGCAACTGCCTATGACCACAGAGAAAGTAAGCTTATGACATACACCCACTGGCATTGCCAGGGTTCCACAACTCCCCATGGAAGATCCAGCCAGGACTGAAGGCAATGAATCAAAGATAATCTCCACCAACTGCTGCTGAGAAAGGAAATGCCCAAGGACACGTTGGGTCAACAGCCCTCCTCACTCATGGAAAGTGATGGAGTAAGAGGCTATTCTGAACAGGATACCAGGAAGGACAGCACTTGCTCATGGACAGCAGGTGGCCACACTACTTTCAATGTCAGGAGGTAGCTGGCACAAAGCCTTTTCCCTCTAAGATCAGAATGAACAAGCTAAAGCTGGGAATCCACTGCCCAGAAATAACCTTTCATGCAAACTGTTCCTACCAACAGGGCAAAAAGCATGGCCAAAGGCACAAGGAACTACCTTCTGGATGCCCTGGGTAGTTCTGGTCAGCAGCTTGGCAGCACAGATGACCATACCCATGAAAATGTCCAACTTAGAATGAAAAGGTTTCCATGTCCCTACCTCTGCTCAGTGGAAGGTCGTGGATGCCCCCTCCCTGGAGGAGTTCAAGGCCAGGTAAGATGAGGCCTTGAGCAACCTCACCTAGTGGAAGGTGTCCCTGTCCACCCTGTCCAGGGTTTGAGCCAGATGTTTAAGGGTCCCTTCCAACCCAGTCTGTGAATCTACATGATGGAAGCCAGATGTGTCAGCCAGGCCAGATCCACCTCCACAGCATCCTGTCAAGTCTTCACCCATCTCCTGGCTGCAAGAGAGACTCTTCTGAGTTTCATGCTGCAAAGCTGTCTTCTGACCCTCAGGCTGTCCCCAGCACAGAGCTGAGCGCTCTGCAGCCAGCAGGAACAGGGTTGCAGACAAAGCTGCCATGTCTGCCTGTGAGCAGGCCTCACCTCAGCTGGACCAGACACTGAGGAAACCACAGTAAAATGGACTGAGGCACCCAAAATTGTTCTCAGAAAGTGGGCCAGACCAGGCATGAACACATCTGGGCTTGGCTGGCATCATGAACCACACGGGCAAGACAGCCAACGCTGCCTGCGGGCAGCAGCGGGAGGAATGCCGAGCGGCACAGAGGTGGGCAGCAGGAGCCTCCTGCACACAGGCTTGCCCTCTGTGCCCTCCTCCAGCCAACATCTGCAACAGCCCCTTCATCCTGAAGCCTTCCCAGAGCCCAGTCCCCTGGCATTTTCGAGGATGGCATTTCCAGGGTGCCAGGCAGTGCCCATACAAGCACAGCTGGCCAGGATGGCATTTCCACGGCAACCAAGGGGAGCAAAGTGAGCATTCCACATCTGCCCAGAGGTCTGCAAACCCTGAGGGACAGCTACACCGGCCTGGAAGGCACAGGGGTAGAGGGAAGCAGGTGCTGAGTAGAAACTGCCATTTTCCAGGACAAACAATGGACAAAAAGAATCAAACAAAGAAGAGATGAAAGAGGAAATCAGCAGAACTGCAGCAATCACTTCAAAATAAACTGCTCATACCTCTGAGAAATCAGCAGGACAGGAGGAAGGGGTCAGGAAGAGACACAGGGCACAGCATGCTCACATAACATGGCAAAAGGAAGGTCTGTTACACACAGCCTCCAGATCAGCACAGGACCTGGCACTCCTGGCCAGAAAGCATGCTCCTCACAGGCTTGTTTCATTTTACAGTACATTCAGCCTGGTCCCCTTGCTGGAAGCTGTCACTACCACACCTGGCTCAAAGCTGTCCAGAAGAGGCCAAGATCTTTATCATAGTATCAGTCAGGGTTGGAAGGGACCACAAGGATCACCTAGTTCCAAACCCCTGCCATGGGCAGGGACACCGCACACTACATCAGCCTGCCCAGAGCCTCAGCCAGCCTGGGCTTAAACACCTCCAGGGATGGGGCCTCAACCACCTCCCTGGACAACCCATTCCAGGGTTTCACCACTCTCATGGGGAAGAACTTCCTCCTCACATCCAGCCTGAATCTCCCCACCTCCAGCTTCATTCCATTCCCCCTAGTCCTATTACTACCTGAGATCCTGAGAAGTCCTTCCCCAGCCTTCCTGTAGGCCCCTTTCAGATACTGGAAGGCCACAATTAGGTCACCTCGGAGCCTTCTCTTCTCCAGACTGAACAGCCCCAACCCTTTCAGTCTGTCCTCATAGGAGAGCAGCTCCAGCCCTCTGCTCATCCTCGTGGCCCTTCTCTGGACACCTTCCAGCACCTCCACATCCCTCCTGTGCTAGGGGCTCCAGAACTGGAGGCAGTACTCCAGGTGGGGTCTCACCAGAGCTGAGCAGAGGGGGAGAATCACCTCCCTCGACCTGCTGGCCACACTTCTCCTGATGCAGCCCAGGATCTGACTGGCTTTGCGGGCTGCAAGTGCACACTGAGAGCTCCTGTTGAGCTTTTTGTCCACGTTTTTATGGGCTTTTATGCCCATGTTTTGGGTTGGAGCACATTGGTTCCACACCAGGCAGAGCTTGCAGCTCTGCAGAGGGAATCCAGCATGTGCCTAAACCACTCTGCAGCTCACAACAAACACAGCCCACCAAAGGATAAGCTTCAAAACCCACCCTGGTGCTCCAAGACAAAACTCTTAGGGAGTTAAGAGCCATAAAGCCACTTGACCTTGGAAGATGTTTTTCTGCCATCCCTTCACTGTGCCAGGGGAAGTTTAGGCTTGAGATGAGGAGAAAGTTCTTCCCAGAGAGAGTAGTTGGCCATCGGAATGTGCTGCCCAGGGAGGTGGTGGAGTCACCATCCCTGGAGGTGTTCCAAAAGGGATTGGATGTGGCACTTGGAGCCATGGTTTAGTAGTCATGAGGTGCTGGGTGACAGGTTGGACTTGATCTTTGAGGTCTTTTCCAACCTTATTGATTCTATGATTCACCAGCCACTCACCCCCACCCAACATCCACCATCATCAGTGACTGGAGGCAAGCAAGCAGGACTCCAGGATGGGGTAGGGGAGGAGAAGAAATGGGGCCAAGAATGGAAAAGAGGGGGAGAAATGTGCAGAGCAAAGCCCCACTGCTCTCCAAGTTCAGCTCATGTTTAGTTTCACTGCCACACTCCTCAGCCTCTGCAGCTGTCTCCTCTCCCAGTTGGCAGGGATTGCTGCCAGTCTGGGAGCGGTTTCAGGGGAGATGGCATTGTTTTATCGGCCACTCAGGCGGCGCAGGCACCAGTAATGGAGGTTTTATCTCTGCGGCTTCCTGTCAGCACAGACCCAGCCAGGCTGACTCTGTGCACATTAAGGATGCTTATTTTCCCCCATTCACTATCTCCAAGGCAAAACAACATCTGGAGCTGCAGCTTGCCATGCGAAGGAGAGAGACAGATTAGAAGTGGAAAAAGCGACACAGCAGCTCCCGGAGTCTCCCAGGCTGCTGCTCTCACCCCCGTTTCCCACCCACACCCCCCCAGACCGGCCCTGCTGCCGCCCCTCACAGGCAGGGCACAGCCTCTTCCCACTGCACAGCAACCGCAGAAGGGATTATCAGAAAAAAATAACAGGAACAAAACTGATAGGGGAGCGGAGAGGGAGAGTTCAGCCCAGCTCTCTGAACCAGAGGCGACACACCAGTGACCTAGAGAAGGGGATCAGACGCAGAGCTCTCACTGGGGTGCGTTACTTGATAAAAGTGATGGAGCGCAACCTGGCGCCATTTCAGCGGGCAGAAACGTCCCCCTGCTACAGACAGCTGTCTCCAGTGTCATCCAAGTGTGCTTTCTGCTTAGATCATGGGCAATGAATCATGAAAATCAATAGAGACAAAAAAGCACAAGAGCAGGCTGCAGACACGCAGCGATGGAGCATGTACCGACCAGCAGCAGCCTCCTCGGGAGACAGAGGTGCCAGACAGACACACAGCAGCTTTCCCTAACAGCATTACCTCGGTGGGTAATGAACAGAAGCCATGACTACTGGTTATTTCCTAACCAGCCATCACCCTGCAGAGAAGCACAGACCCAAGGCAACTCTCTCCCAGTGGCGATGGCAACGCCCGCCGCCGGAGAAGGCATCTCCCGCCTGCAGCACACAGCCCCCTGCACCGAGGGGACGCTCACAATCCCGGCCCGCAGGAAGCTGCCTGCCTGCCTGCCTGCTGAAGGGCTGCCAGGGGCACGGTGGTTTTCAGCTGACAATCACCCAAAATGAATTTGAATGACCGAAGCAGAATGAAGTGTTCGTTTCCAGGGGCAGACAAAACATATGTCAGGGGTTTCTACGTCCAGCAGCGGAGCTTTAGCATAACAGAGCAGAAAGCAATTAAAGCGGCTCCCGCTGAACAGAGCCCATCGTGCCGCAAGTGGAGGGACAGGCTGCCAACCACATTGTACCGGGGCTTTAACGAAGTCTCGGCTTCAAATAGACTTCTCATGCCAGCTTCAGGGAGTCAACAACAGCCTTCCCCCACTGAATGCACACAAAACCCTCCACGCAGCACCACAGAAATTGCTCCTGCTTTAGCAGATTTCTGCTCTGCACCCAGCTGTTGCCTATTCTCCAGCCATCTCCTTACTTATTAGCTATTTCCTCGCTGAACAGGAGGATTAACTCGAAGCTCAAAAGCGCTGGCAGGGAGACAGCTTCCCTGCACACCCACCGCTGCTAACAGCGGTGGGTGCCCTCACCCCGTGCCCTTGCCACCGCGGGCTCCAACCCACACCGCGGGCAGCCTGGCACCAAACATCACCAAGCACTGGCGAGCACACAAGTGGGTTAGAGCTGGGGAAGGGAACTCTTGATCAGTGCTCTTAACATGGCCTTTTCCACGGCAGTTAGCTCCACAGACTCAGAAGTTACCTCTCCAACAGCCCCAGAACTGCCAACATGAAGCCACTTGACAATCTGAGCTGGTGAAAAGCAAAGCCTTCCCTGCCGACCTGTGCATCAGCCTTTGCCTTTTGCTTCTGCAACACTCACCGTGGACATGGAGCAGAGCTCTGGTCTTGTGCTGTTCCCCTGCCGGCTTCCTGCTTGTCCTCACCATTTTCAGACACTATGGCCCAACATCCCCCCTAGATTCCCAGAGCAAAGACAATCGAGGCCAAGGCTGGCAACGTTTGAAACCAGCCAAGCAGTGAACTGCTCCTGCAGGCAGCTGTTTGTTGGGCAGGTTTGTTTTGCATGAAGAGCCTTTGACATGATCAAACAGGACCTTCTCTCTGCCTAGAATCCTTCCCAGTCAGGGGACCAAGGCAGCATTTTCCTTCAGATTCTGCTCCTGACAACGTGTTAACTGGCATTTAGCTACTTACAAAAGTACCAGGGCATGGATCATTTAACCAGGAAAAGTACTTTGCTCCCCTTCTGTTACTCTCTTACTAACACCATCAGCGTTTTCACTCACTTCAAGCCCTTCAAAGGGATCGTTTTCACTCCATTTTCTGGAATGTCCCCTGTGCTCCACCTTCCCTCCCCTCCAGTCCATGCACTTCCCTTTTGGGCATTCTCTCTCCCAGCCACCTTCTGCACTACAGGAACTTCACATACACCACAGAGCAGGTAATGCTCAAACATTGTCACCTTGCTGACCAAAGGATGAGACAGAACTTGTGCCGATGTCAAATGAGAAGCTAAGGAAGGCAACCAGGGACATTGCCTTGAGTATTTCCTCCTTCAGCTGTAGCCCACAAGAACAGGGAGCCTGGGGTCAACCTCCTTCAGGACACACTCATTCAGAAGGTTAAACAGGGAGAGGTGACCATCTGCCTCTTCACCCTTGGATTTCCTCCAAGCAGCTTTTATACCTGAATGTAGTGTACGATCTCCAAGTCCTTTTTTTCTAGCCAGGATCAGCTTTCCCCCCTTTCCCCCCAGGCCCTGAAGTGCACAGGGTGGTAGCCAGCTGTGATCTTCAGCAACACCAAAGCAACATCTGGGCTTTAGTGAAGGCAAGTGTTGCTGGACACAAATTAACACTGATCCACAGAGAAAGACACTGCTGCAAAAAAACAGATCTGCTAAGAAGAGGTCTTTAAGGAACAGCCCTTGTAATAGGTGGGTGCCGACCTAATTGTGGCCTTCCAGGATCTGAAGGGGGCCTACAGGAAGGCTGGGGAGGGACTGCTCAGGATGTCAGATAGTGATAGGACTAGGGGGAATGGAATGAAGATGGAGGTGGGGAGATTCAGGCTGGAGGTGAGGAGGAAGTTCTTCACCATGAGAGTGGTGAAGCCCTGAATGGGTTGTCCAGGGAGGTGGTTGAGGCCCCATCCCTGGAGGTGTTTAAGCCCAGGCTGGATGAGGCTCTGGCCAGCCTGATCTAGTGTGGGGTGTCTCTGCCCATGGCAGGGGGGTTGGAACTAGATGATCCTTGTGGTCCCTTCCAACCCTGACTGATACTATGATACTATGACTTCTACCTGCAGCTGTGTAGAGGGCCTGGGGTGCTTCTGGCTGTGCAACTGTACCTTGCCTGGTTCCAGTTCTCCTCACTGGACCTCTCCCTGCTGAACCTTCTCAGCCTGCTTGCTTTTCTTCAAGGCCTGCAGCTGTTACACAGCTGTATGATCAGAGGCACCACAGAAGCCAGAGAGCATGTCCATGCCCTGCCAGGAACAGGAATTCCAAGCACGGGCTCAGCTCGGGGGTCTGCATTTGGCCATCTCAGTAGGGCTCTTCCGGCACCGGCTGGGCAGGAAAGGGCAAGAGATGCTTCCCCAGCTCTGCCACAGCACCAGGGCACAGGGGTCAGCAGCAAGGCCAGCTCAGCACAGCCACGGTGCACAGCCCAGAAAGCACCCAGGTTCCCACAAGCAGGGCTGCAGAGGAGTCAAACAACTTCAAAATACCTTTGTGGTAAACGTCCTGAGGGCAGAGCTGCCAAGCCAGCAGTTGTGGGGAGAAGTGCAGGAGCTGGGGAGCTGTGCAGGTCTGCACTGCTCCCCAGGAGAGAGCAATCCTGGCCACCTGAAAATCCAGCCAGGCTGCACAGGCTGCTTGGGGCGAGGAACACAGAACAACCTCAGCACTGCACCAGAGCACTTCCATCCTGCCTCAGCTCCCTGCTGCATGATGCCCACACTGCCCTTAAAGACATTGTCTCAGAGAAGGGTAAAGCTTTCTTGGGAGCTTCCACTCTGCTCTAAGACTTCATTCCCTTCCTCCTGTCTCCTCCCTCAAATTCAGAACCTCACTTCTTCAAAATGCATCAAGTGCCACAGATGATATTTCAAAGCACTTCATGCCCCCAGCCCTCCTCAGCTCCTGCTGGCTACCCCCTTCCCAAAGTCATGCCCCATTTTGCTGCAGCCACTTCACTGCAACAGGGAATTCTGGACTCAGGATGGAAATTTCTTTGGACTGCTACCGGGGGGGGGGGGGGTAAAAAAAAAAAAAAAGAGGTAGAGAAGTGCAAAAGCAACCCTTCTGAGTAATTGTGTGAGCATCATGACTCAGAGGCAAACTAAGCAAAACTCAAAGTTAAAAAGAAACCCCAGAGCCCAACCTCCCCCACACACCATTTAGGATTTCACCTGGGATTCAAGAGCTCCAGACCAGCCTTTTACACTGGCACAGGTGGAGGCTTCATGCCAGGGTCTGGGATGGATTGAAACACTGCCCAGCTGATCAAGGGGATTTAAGCTAGCAAGCTGAGGCACAACTTAACCGACTTGATGTCTCATTTTGCACTTAAGTTTTTGTTCTTCTCCAAAGAAAGGTTCATTATTGCCCAGCACAAACAGGGATGCTTTTAAGAGTAACTGAACACAGACTTTAAAGACCATTTCCCAAGGGAAAAAGAGGCATGGAAGGGGAGAAGATGACTGTTGACTGCTCCTAAGAGCATGTTGTGCTGGCTTGCAGAGATGGGAAAAGACAGCCCCCAGCCTTACTGCTGCAAATCGTTGCTTGCCTCACCAAGAATCCAGGCAAAAGGATGCAAAAAGTGTGCAGAGCAATGGCCAGAGAGAGGCAGCCAGCCCAGGAATAGAATTAACCAGGTTGGAAAAGACCTTTGAGATCATAGAGTCCAACCTATCACCCAACAGCATCTAATCAACTAAACCATGGCACCAAGCACCCCAGCCAGTCTTTTCCTAAACACCTCCAGTGATGGTGACTCCACCACCTCCCTGGGCAGCACATTCTAACAGCCAATCTCTCTTTCTGGGAAGAACTTCTTACTAACATCCAGCCTAAACCTCCCCTGGCACAGCTTGAGACCGTGTCCTCTTGTTCTGGTGCTGGTTGACTGGGAGAAGAGACCAACCCCCATCTGGCTACAAACTCCCTTCAGGTAGTTGTAGGCAGCACTAAGGTCTGCCCTGAGCCTCCTCTTCTCCAGGCTAAGCAACCCCAGCTCCCCCAGCCTCTCCTCACAGGGCTGTGCTCGAGGCCTCTCACCAGCCTCACTGCCCTTCTCTGGACACAATCAAGTGTCTCAACATCTTTCCTAACCTGAGGGGCCCAGAACTGGACACAGGACTCAAGGTGTGGCCTAACAAGTGCTGAGTACAGGAAGGAGCAGACATGGATGGCAGTGCCCAGCACAGGCAGCCTAAGCCCTGCTCAGGTCTGGTTGGACTGCACTTGGGGGACATTTCATTAACCAGGCCTTGTCCACAGCAGCTCTGTGCTACTATTTCAACACCCAGAAACCCAGTTCCCATCTTTCAGTTTTACTGTAAGGCAGCACAACACTTTTTCACTCACAAACAGAACCTTTCCAAGGTTTGCTTTTACCTGGAGACAGGCTTACAGCAGCTGGACTGTGCAAGAAGAGGGTATCAATGTAGCAAATGACCAAGCCTGATTTTGCTGCTAAAGCAAAATATTAGACATTCATCAGCCAAAGGCCACCAAGCTGCAGTTGGTGAATCTGTAACCTTACCCAAGCCAGCCAGCTGGGCCTGCCTGGGTGAGCTGGGGGAGGGGACGTGGGTGTAAGACGCCCCGTTCCTCACTCCATCAGTCAGATGGAAGCATAGTTTGATGCTTCCTAAGCCCCAGCTGACTCCCCATCCCAGGGGGCCAAGGTGCCAGCACCACCAGCCTGTCACCATGTCTGGCTGTGGGTGCTTGGCTACCAGCCTGCTCTGATCTCCCTGGCAGGAAGCCCCCATCAGCAGCCTGAACACCATCCTGCCCTGAACGATCTGGAGAACATTTTGGGACACACATGTCCCAAGCAGCACACTTGCCTTGCCTTCCAGATTTTAGATCTAAACCTCCCTCTTCAGAGAAGAAATCTGCTGCTCTCTCTCACTAAGTCTCCTAAGAACCATCAAGTACCACGAGACAAACACCACAGGCTTTCAAAAGCTGCAAGTCAAGGGACTCCTGGCCAGTTTCCGAGGCAAGGAAGGTTTCTCACTCTTGGTTAGAGAAAACCTGGCTTGGGCCATGCAAGGGCTGATGCTGCAGAGCAGGAACAAGAGGCTGAGCAAAGGAAGCACAACCTCAGAATTGCATCCGTTTCACTTCTGAATAGCCTCAACATCTAAACCAGCTCTCCAAATCCCTTCCTTTTGCCTTCATCTGCTGCCATGCTGATGTGCTGTGGCTCTCTAAAGGCAGCCCTGTAGAACACCTCCAAGTGACTTCACCTTTTCTAGCTTCTTCAGCTCCATGGCCAGCAGACAATGATTATAAAGCTAAGCCAAGCCCATCCACATGCTAACGTTGCAGGGCCTTCAGTGCTCCCTTTGCATGCAGTGGGGCCTCTTTGAAATTAAAGAGCATCCACTTTGGGAACTGAACTAACACCATTCTAATTGGTCTGCATGTCAAAGCTCTACAAACCCTCAGATCGGGCATGAAGCAAGTTTTGCTCCTAGCAGACCCTTTAAGGAAGGCATCAAACTGGTCTGCAGATGTGGAAACACCAATTTCTCCCCAGAGACTCCAGCAACCTGACAGCTTCTGAAATCCAGTTGAGTCTTCTGGCTCAGGACTGGGTGTTGTTTCAGCCTTCCTAATGGAGAAACAACATAAAGTTCCCTCAAAAGCCTGGATGCAGGATAGGCATCCAATGAGTGTTTTGTCTAACCAACATCCAGGTTCAAATCCCAACTGAAAACACAAAGCCAAAGACTCTTCCACTCATTAAAACAGGTCACTGTTGCAGGAGCTGTGGAAGTCTGCCTCTTCCCAAATGGATTTTAACAGCGCTTCAGGATTCGTCGTCATCATTTAGGAGCAGTCCTCTTGCTGCACCCAATAAGGTCTCCTTAGAGCCTTCTCTTCTCCAGACTGAAAAGCCCCAGCTCCCTCAGTCTGTCCTCAGAGCCTTCTGCTCATCCTGGTGGCCCTGCTCTGGACACATTCCAGCACCTTCAGATCCTTCCTGTGCTAGGGGCTCCAGAACTGGACACAGCACTCCAGGTGGGGTCTCGCCAGAGCAGAGGGGAAGAATCACCTCCCTCAACCTGCTGGCTCTGCTTCTCTTGATGCAGCCCAGGCTCTGGCTGCAGCAAGTGCTGCCAGTGCAGCAAGTGGTTCCTCTAACAGTGCACAGGGAAATGTCTTGCTTGGGTGCCTGAGTTAGTGAGCTGTCACAGATCATGCTTCTGGAGGTCTAGCACAGCACTAGCTCCCAGAGTTCACATTTCTGTTGCTGTGGTCATCTGGTTTTTGACTGATAGGTTACAAAAGATTGGTAGGAACATAGCTCTCTACAGCTACCTGAAGGGAGGTTGGAGTGAGGAGGGGGCAGCCTCTTCTTGAGGACAAGTGACAGGGCTAGAGGAAATGCTTACAAGCTGCACTAGGAGAGATTCTGGCTGAATATTAGGAAAAAGTTCTTCCACACCTTGAGTCCTGTGTCCAGTTCTGGGCCCCTCAGGTTAGGAAAGATGTTGAGCTGCTGGAAGGTGTCCAGAGAAGGGCAACAAAGCTGGGGAGGGGTCTGGAGCACAGCCCTGTGAGGAGAGGCTGAGGGAGCTGGGGTTGCTTAGCCTGGAGAAGAGGAGGCTCAGGGGAGACCTTCTTGCTCTCTGCAACTCCCTGAAGGGAGGTTGTAGCCAGGTGGGGGTTGGTCTCTTCTCCCAGGCAGCCAGCACCAGAACAAGAGAACACAGTCTCAAGCTGTGCCAGGGAAGGTTTAGTCTGGATGTTAGGAAGAAGTTCTTCATAGAAAGAGAAGTTGTCTATTGGAATGTGCTGCCCAGGGAGGTGGTGGAGTCACCATCCCTGGAGATGTTTAGGAAGAGACTGGCTGGGGTGCTTGGTGCCATGGTTTAGTTGATGAGATGGTGTTGGGTGATAGGTTGGGCTCTATGATCTCAAAGGTCTTTTCTAACCTGGTTAATTCTATTCTATTCTAAAAGGGTTGTCAAGCATTGGAATGGTCTGCCCAGGGCAGTGGTGGAGTCACCCTCCCTGGGGGTGTTCCAGCAGCATGTGGACCTGGTTAGGGACGTGGTTCAGTGTTGACCCTTCAGTGCTGGGTTAAGGGTTGGGACTGGATGATTTTGGAGGTCTCTCCCAACCAGAGGTATTCTGTGATTCTCCAAAACATGACTTGTGTCCTGAGAAGTGCATGTGGAGGAAAGGGTCTGGACAGCTTCAGAGCTGAGAAGAGGTTTTGCCAAACAACTGTTCACCAGTTTGCTCCAGAGGCAGGGCCACAGGAGCCCTGCAGAAGTGTGAAACGCTGCCACAAAGGCAGCAGAACACCCTGGTGCTTGGGCAAGCTGCAGCACGTCACTCATTTAGGTGATTCTCTACCCAAGGCTGATGCAAACATGCTGGGTCCACCAACACCCAGAAAGAGCCTACGTGGCGTTTCTGGCACGTCGGGAAAGGCCTAATTGACAACCAGCTAATGGGAGGTTGAAAGAAGAGCAAAAGCAAAGCCAAGGAGCAGCTCAGGAATTTTTATTAAGATCCCCAAAGCCAAGGGGCTGGATCCATGAGAAGAGACGCAGAAGAGAGGCCAGGTTCTGGAGAAATGGGAAGCCACCAGCCACGCTGCCAGCTGCCCCTCTCCTGGTGCTGCTGCGTGTGTGTGCAATGGGGATTGCAGGCAGGGGAAGCCTAGCCCAGGTTTCTTCACAGTCTCCTAGGTGGAGCTTTTTCTTCTCTCCCAGCAACTTGAAATAACTTGCATGTTTCCTTCTGGACAGAGAAGGGCTCACATTATGCAAAGACGTTGGAGAACTGCCAAGGCTCCAATGATTTAACCTTCCTCACAACCACAAAGCAAAGGCACACCTCTGCCCCTGCAGACTCGTGTCTGGTTAGCTAGTCTGGACAGAGAGGGCTGCTCAGGGGCAGCAGCAGCAGGGCTCTGCCCCAGAGAGGGGAGAGGGCAGGAGCTGCATCAGGCAGAGCTGCTCTGCGGACAGCTCCAGCACGGACCCACACCACAGGGACACCACCTCCCCTCAAGATGAAAGGCAGCAGGTGGAGGGAAAACTGCCAGCCAAGCAGCTTTTTATCACCATCATCCCTCAGGGTGCACACAGGTTTTACAATTCAGGCCGAAAATATTGGTCAAGGGGAGTAAAAAGGACTTTGATCAATGTCTGGTAAGTAAGAATGAGTGTGTGGGAAGGAATTCCAACCCAAGTCTTCCAAACACCTATTTCACTTTCCTACCGTAAACACAGGCACCAAAAGCAACCCTCCTGCCACTGCATTTCTGGTTGGGGTTTTAATTCAGGAGGATCAGCACTTTCTTCCTGAGCTGAGCCTAACTCCAAAACACTTTTTGCTGCCCAGGTGGCCAAGGCGGCCAATGGCATCCTGGCCTGCATCAGGAGCAGTGTGGCCAGCAGGAGCAGGGAGGTCATTCTGCCCTGTGCTCAGCAGTGGTTAGGCCACACCTTGAGTCCTGTGTCCAGTTCTGGGCCCCTCAGTTTAGGAAAGATGTTGAGTTGCTGGAAGGTGTCCAGAGAAGGGCAACAGAGCTGGGGAGGGGGCTGGAGCACAGCCCTGTGAGGAGAGGCTGAGGGAGCTGGGGTTGCTTAGCCTGGAGAAGAGGAGGCTCAGGGGAGACTTTACTGCTGTCTACAACTCCCTGAAGGGAGGTTGTAGCCAGGTGGGGGTTGGTCTCTTCTCCCAGGCAAGAGGACACAGTCTCAAGCTGTGCCAGGGGAGGTTTAGACTGGATGTTAGGAAGAAGTTCTTCATAAAAAGAGAGATTGGCCATTGGAATGTGCTGCCCAGGGAGGTGGTGGAGTCCCCATCCCTGGAGGTGTTTAGGAAGAGCCTGGCTGAGGCACTTGGTGCCATGGTTGAGTTGATTAGATGCTTTTGGGTGGTAGGTTGGACTCAATGATCTTAAAGGTCTTTTCCAACCTGGTTAATTCCATTCTATTTAAAATGTAAATGCTAACTCAAGTGAAATTGAAAATATCTTCAAATAAAGAGAAAAGCAAAAGAAGAGAAAAAGAAAACACACAAAGACAACCAACCTGCACAATTCCCTTGAACTCCACTCCCAGGCAGATATGAGTTAGCTAATGAAACATTTGGTGCACTAAAGGCATGCACCTTCTCAGCCTGACAACAGCAACCAGGAGTCACACACACACACATCACACTGCTGCACACAAACCCCCTGCCAAGTCATCCTCCAGCCTGTGCCACCAGCAGCCATAAAACCCATGTTTTAGCAGGCTGCCAGCCAGAACTGCAGCTTCAACCTTTCAACAGCAGTACAGAGTGGGATTGAACAGATAAAAGAACCCCACCAACCATTCTGACCAAGTCAAGAAAAGTCCCAACCTGGACACAGTCTCTAACAGAAGCAACCAACCTGCAAGGTCTCAGCTATCTCTTCTCTAAGGTAACATGAGACAATTAATTTCTTCTCTTGAAGCAAGTCATTATCTTTTCATTTTATTTTATCTTTCAAGATGCAGCCCTTAAAAATTACTTAATTGTGGCAGTCCTCCCCCACAAACACAAGAGGCAACTTTATGGCAGGGGAGAGCCCTAAATAGCAGCGTCTGTTTGGGGCTGACTAATACAAACACACATTTTGTTTAATTTTACATCTGTTCCTAGGGAGATGGAGATCTCATCTCTTCTCCCTCCAATTCCATACCAGCTGACACCATAAGAAATCATCCACCCCAGAGGGATGAGTAACTTCAGCAGCTCTGCTGCAGCGTGCAGCATCTGAGGCTGGCCACCATGCCAGTCCCAGCCCCTACACGAAGGAAGGGCAGGAGGACAGCGGAGCCATGGCACAGAAGCTGTGGTGTGTGGAGCTTCCAGACCTGGGGTTGAGCCTTGGTGCAACAACCTGGGCCAAGAGCAAGTAGCTAATAGCGAATAGAATAGAATAGGTTGGAAGAGACCTTCAAGATCATAACATCCAACCTATCATCCAACACCACCTAATCAACTAACCCATGGCACCAAGCACCCTGTCAAGTCTCCTCCTGAACACCTCCAGTGATGGTGACTCCACCACCTCCCCAGGCAGCCCATTCCAATGGGCAATCACTCTCTCTGTGTAAAACTTCCTCCTGACCTCCAGCCTGAACCCTCTGGACCCAGGCCAAGGCACCCTGCCACCAGCCTTGGTGACAGCCAGAAAACTCCACACCCACACCACACTCCAGTAGGGCCACAGTTCTCACTAACACATCGAGGGGGCTCACAGCCCTCCAGCTCTGCCCAGCTGCTCACACTCTCACAGCTCCCTCCTTGGCATCAGCATGAAAAAACAAAGCAGGACTTAACCCAGGTTGGAACTCATCTGGCAAATGCAGGCTATGTCCTAACCAAGATGGCCCCAGCACTGCCAGAAGAGGAAAAAGAGCACATGGAGAGGGACAAGCATGACTCCTCACTCCCCTGGCATTAGCAGCCAGGAAGAAGCCTTGCACAACCACAGCACCGACTGCCTACGACTGCCTGCTGAGCCAGGAACCCCAGGCCATGGGAGAGGGAGGCTGGAGGGGCCTGCTGAGGCACACAGGCTCCTGAAAGCAGAGATCAGCAGCTTGCAGGACTTCAAAAGAAGCCACCTCTAGCCTCCAAGCTATCCGCCCAGCCAAAGGCAGCTGTCGAAGAGCTGCCAACCTGCTCCTACTGTTACAGGAGACTTGCCAGACAAACAGCAGACCTGCAATTAGAAGAGGTGTTTGCTGGCCTCTTTTCTGCAGCTTATTAGCAGAGAGGTAAGGTTTGCAGTCAGAACAAGAAATGCCTGACCTCCAGTGAGCACAATGAGCTACAACTGCTCTGGGAGATGAGGAAGAAGTCCTCCTACCAGTTTCCATTCAACTGAAGACCATCTGTGGCTTCAGCCTGCTGAGAAGGAACATTTCAGATACTTAGGACAGAAGGTTTGGAGTTGCAGCATCACCTCCTTGTCTGTAAAACGGTCTAGGTAATAGCTGTTGGTGTTTCCATCCACCACCTCCTACCTCCATCTTTCTTCATCCCAGACAAGGCAAGTGAAGAGCCTGAAGTCTGCCTTGGACCATCACCAAACTGCAGGTCTTCTGTTTTAAGAAGCTCTTCCAAATCAAGCCATAGTTTTCTTCTCCTAAAGCAGCCTGGAGTTAATTTACAACCAGAAACAGCTATTTCCACCTAGACTTTTTCAGGAGCACCACAGGTAGCCATCAGTAGCATGGTACAACACTGCCAGGAGCATTTCAAGAGGGAGATGCACTGACTAAAAAGTGACTTCTGGGGATGAGCAACCATGCAGCTGCCTCTTCAGGCCACAACAAAATGTACACCTAGCTCAACACCAGCCTGCTGCCTCCAGAAGGGACCAGTAGCAAATGCTCAGGGAGAAGGACAAGGCATGCAAAGGTTATTCCTCCACCCTCCTCAGCCTTCCCACTCAGAGGTAAATTCCCAAGCCCCAAACTACCTCTGGACCACTGCATTTAAGGCTCCACCCACAGCCAACTAAGAACATAGCCAGCTCCTTTTTTAAACAAACAAACAGGCAACCAAAACAAGGCCCAAACCCACCAACCCCAGAGCTCTTGACTGTCTCCCTGCAATCACTCTGCATCTTGCACAGGCACCACACAACCCTGCCACGTTCCCATTCCACAGGGCAGCTCCTTATTTCCTAGCACAAGACATCATAGCAAATCATCTCCCCCCTTTACTCACACTTCAGCTGTGACTTTAAGGCCTCCAGAATACTTCCCTTCAAGCATTTCTCTCCTCAGCAAAAGGCAGTTTATTTAGACACCATCTCACAGAGCTCTGTGGGAGAAGACTGAGCCAACCCCATGTAAAACTGAGCACAAAGCAGCTGTGGGGCTGAAGGCCAAGGAGTTACCCTAACTGCTTTGAGACTTATTTAGCCTTTGTGCTTAAACTGAAGGGGATCGTGGTCACTGGAGATGAGCAGGTTGACATAGGGGGCTTCAGAGGCCTGCAAGAGCTGGTGGCACACAAGTTTGCAGGCACAAAGACCATGAAACATGTTCTAACCCTGTGCTCAAGGGCTGCCTGGCCTGCCAGGCACAGCCACCACACAGCAACCAGACAGGGTGAGTTCAGCCCCAAATGAGCCAGCAGATCAAAGGAGCCCAGTTCAAAGGCAGGACCATATAATAACTGCAGCACCTGATGCTGACTGCTCACTGGCAGATGAATCATGAGGGCAGCTCTGGCCTTCCAGGGGAAAGCCAGCACCTGAACTGCTAGCAGGGAACAGCACCATATTTCTAACCACACCACTACTGTCTGGCACACAAAGCAGTGGGCTGCTTTCACCAGGAGTATCAGCAGACTCTTGATGCTCCCTCTAGAAGATGGTCACCATCCCACAGAATGAACCTCACAAGCTGGATGCAGTCCTACTTCATGGTTAGTTCACTGTAGGGCTGGCCATGAGAGTGAAAATTGGAGAGCCTGTAGTGATCCCAAGAAGGGTTACAAATGCAAGCCACTGAAACAGGAGCCTGGGAACACTGAGCTGTACACATGCAGCTCCAAGAGACCACATTTTAAGAGCTCACCCTGATATTGGGGCACATGGACACCCCTGGTCCAACAGGACAAAGAGAATTGTTTCATTACAGCTATTTGTGGCTATTTGACCACACTTTGATGCTTTTGGCTACAAACAGAGTGAAGGGGAGGGGGAAGAGAGTTTCTTGCCAGCATTTCTACCAAATTCTATCCATGTCACACACAACAGCATTTTCTGAACTCCTGATCCTAAAACACTCTGTAAACTTCTGTGAAGTCAGCCCTCCAACACTCAGGAATACTATCAGTCCTTATTTTAGATGTCTGGATACATGTAAAAGATGTAAATGACTTTAGTCCTTCATGTGTAGTTGCTGAACTTGTCTGCAGCAGGATTCAAAAGCTTCCCTTTCAGACAGTGTTGGACACCTTTGTAACTAACATGCTCTTCCACTGTCTCAGTCTTGACTGCCCTCAGGTCTCCAAGCAAATAAACTGTCCCCAACAGGCTGCACCCCCTCATCACCCTGCCATCCATTCCAGTGGGACTCTCTGAATTCCCACACACATGGAGGCTGCAGAAGTCACCAGTGGGGAATCAGATTGGCTTAGGCTGGAAGAGACCTTAGAGATCACCTAATCAAGCCTTCCTGCCCTAGGCAGGGATGCCTCTCAACTAGACCAGGTTACTGAAGGACTGAAAGACTGAAGGAGTTGGGGCTGTTCAGTCTGGAGAAGAGAAGGCTCCAAGGTGACCTCATTGTGGCCTTCCAGTATCTGAAGGGGGCCTACAGGAAGGCTGGGGAAGGACTGCTCAGGATGTCAGGTAGTGATAGGACTAGGGGGAATGGAATGAAGCTGGAGGTGGGCAGATTCAGGCTGGAGGTGAGGAGGAAGTTCTTCACCATGAGTGTGGTGAGACCCTGGAATGGGTTGTCCAGGGAGGTGGTTGGGGCCCCGTCCCTGGAGGTGTTTAAGGCCAGGCTGGCTGAGGCTCTGGGCAGCCTGATGTAGTGTGGGGTGTCCCTGCCCATGGCAGGGGGGTTGGAACTAGATGATCCTTGTGGTCCCTTCCAACCCTGAATGATACTATGATACTCAAGGCCCCAGCCTTGAACACCTCCAGGGAGGGGGCATCCACAACCTCCCTGGACAATCCATTCCAGAATGCACTGCATTCAGCTCCCCTGCTGCAATCTCCTGGAGCTCATCCCAGCCGCACAGGAAAGAGGCTGGGTTTAACCCATTGGGAGTCTGTAACCTGTTTGGACACAGGAAAGGAGACAGAAGGTAGAAGAGCAGATACCAAGATGCCCATTTGAGAGCTCAAATACCTCAGAACACAAGCAGAATCCAAGCAGCCTTTTTTTTTCCCCCAGCAGGGCTAAAAGAGTGCCTAATTACTTTACAACGGCTGTCCCTAGAACCTATTTTAGCATTAGGCTTTCATTAAATTTAAGCATGACTTCAGAGTACCAGCTGGCCAAAAAGAGGGAAAAAAAAACCAACAAGAAAAACAACAAAAACCAGAAACACAACCTACCCACAACACCCCACTGGTGTTCTTTCCCTCACTCTCTCCTCTTCCCACCCCAAGAGCTGCTTCACTGCTGAAGAGCCCGCTGCTCCTTCCCTCCCCAAAACCAGGCAGCTTGTGAAAGAGCAATGCAAGGACAGAGAAGGGCTTGGGAGAGAGGGGAGGGCTTTCTCCACAAGACTTCCCCCCCCTTCTTCCCAGGCTCATTTGCATCCCTCCCAACTAAGCCACTTAATGGCTCTGCTGTTGCTGTGTCTGGCAGTTTTGGCAAGATGATGCAAGCCTCATTCCCTCCCTGCTGGACACAGGCTGAAGATGGGTGAACAACACCATGTGCACTCAGGCTGCCTCCCCCAGCCCAAGCCACCCAGAGCACACAGCACTCTGCTCTGCTGAGAGCCCACCTGGAGCTCTGTGTCCAGCTCTGGAGCCTCTGCGCCAGGAAGGATCTGGAGGTGCTGGAAGGTGTCCAGAGAAGGGCCACAAGAAGGAGGAGAGGGCTGGAGCTGCTCTGCTCTGGAGACAGCCTGAGGGAGCTGGGGTTGTGCAGGCTGGAGAGGAGAAGGCTCCAGGAGACCTCATTGTGGCCTTCCAGGATCTGCAGGGGGCTCCAAGAAAGCTGGGGAGGGACTTTTGAGGGTGTCAGGGAGTGATAGGACTGGGGGGGATGGAGCAGAACTAGAAGTGGGGAGATTGAGATTGGATGTTAGGAAGAAGTTGTTCCCCATGAGGGTGGTGAGAGCCTGGCACAGGTTGCCCAGGGAGGTGTTTAGGAAGAGCCTGGCTGAGGCACTTGGAGCCATGGTTTAGTTGATCAGATGGTTCTGGGTGATAGGTTGGGCTTGATGATCTCTGAGGTCTTTTCCAACCTGGTTCATTCTGTATTCTATATTCTACCTCCACGCACCCTCCTGGCTTCCCCTAGGCCTGCACTGGGAACACAGGCTGCAGACAACAACAACAACATTATCTGTTAAGAGCAGAACAGGAAAAGAAACCCTCTCTGCAGGCTTGGGAAGACGCAGATTTCACTTGGAGTGCTAGCCTCAAAAAAAATAAGATAAGCTTTGCAGGAAATGGCTATATTTAGCCCTCCCCTTTCACCTCAGCTCCTCAACACCTTCTCCTGTGGAAGAATCCAAGTGGTGTTAGAGGTGAGCTTTAGCAGGTCACCTCAGGAACAACAAAAGGAAAACACAAAAGGAAAAGGCAACTGACTTCATAAATGTCAATGTAGAGAAGTGGAAACAATCATCAGGCTATCAAATCAGCAGCCACCAAGGCATAAAAATAAGTTCTCACATTTCAAGTGGTTAAATGGCAAGGCCCAAGAACACACCATGGCCAAAGCTGCTTCAGGAGTTAAGTCCATGGAAGGTGAGGATGAATTTGTTTGCACTGCTCAGGTCTTCATTTCACTTCTCTAAGTAACTAAGGCAGCCATAGTACTCTCTGCAGAGAGTATAAACAGAAAGTAACAACCTCACAACAGCTACACCACCAGAACATTCCCAGTTTCCCAACACACACATAAAAACAAGTCAGGAGAGAGCAAGCTAGCAACAGTTAGTTGTGCAGTGGAACTTAGGAAGAGGCTGTTGAGGAGGTCTCTGAAACCACCGGGTCAGGAGGATTTCCCCTCTCTCAGCTTGCAACTTTGAAATGTGTTCTAAGCCTTAAAACTAAAAATATCTAACACAGTTTTCTACCCTCAGGCTATTTAAATTTAAAGCCCAGCCTCACCTCCTATAGTTTTGGGCTGTGATGGAGGCCTGCAAAAGCTGATTATTTACAAACTGAAGGGATCCAAGTCACTGCCACAGACCTCAAAGCTTGTCCCAAGTGGAGCCAAACTGAACAGCCCTGTCACTGCAGCACGAGGAGGGGAGCACCAGAGATGGGTAATCAATAACTACCCCCAAGTCCTGTGCCACTGGGCAGGGAGCAGCACCCCCACCCCATTGAAACCCAGCAGAGGAATGCAGGTCTTATCCCAGCAAACCAAACACTGGGATTGGAAGGCAAACCTTTCAAAGCCTTGCACACACTTAGCACCTCGGAGGGAGAGCACAGCACACTCAGAACTTTTTGTTCCCTTAAAATAGATCTGCAACACCTCCTCCTCCTCCAAAGGCAAAAAAAAGGAGTTGGGGCCATCAAAGAAACCAGACCTGCACTCGAGAGCTTTCCACATCCAGGACTGCAGTTTTCCCCCCACTCCAACTCCAAGGCAAGCCAGAACTCTTCAAACAGCACTACAGCTTCAAGGAGGGAACCAGGAGGGTATTTACAAAGTGCCTGCCGCATTCCAGGTCACTACCATGCCTCTGAAGATGAAGTACAAGGGCCAGAGAAAAGATTCTATTACGGGAAACAAAAGGAACCCGAAGATTTAAAAATAGCCCTGCCACTGCCCACAGCAAACTGCTACAGCCAGAGGAGCACTCTCAAACCAAAGGCTGAGCCTGGCAAGACCAGCTTCAAAACACACCATAAACCCACGAGATGTGGGGAAAAAACCCAGTTGTAAAAAGCCTGCTCATAAAGAAGTGCCAGCTCTGCACCTCAGCCCAGCATCTCAAAGCTCCCACCGGTAGCAGCACTCTTCTGATGAGCTGACCCCTCCAGCACACCCACGGGAACCCCTGCTTTCTCCAAACCTGCTGAAGAGGAGTTTTCACTCACACTTTTGGGGAAGATGAAGTGCTTCAGTCCCCCAGTACTGTAAAAGAGCTGCTAGAAACAAGTCATTTTGACACCCTTTTATGGACTAACAGAGTTGGCAAGACTGCTCAGGCAGCTTCTTCCCTTGCTGTACTCACGCCCCAGATGTCACAGACCAGCGTGTGGTTTTAAAAGCCTGGAGGCTAACAGACAGGACTCGGAAGACTGAAAGAACGGCTGCCCCCTTCTAGGACCTAGCCTCCATAGACAGCAGGAGTCCCAACAGGAGTTCGGGCCCTGCCACCCGCTTTGTCTCCTTCGGAAATTCCAAGCCACCCGGCTGTAAATAAGCAGACAGCGTTGGGCTGCTGCTGCCTGTCTGTGCAGCACGCCATGATAGCCGGCAGGGGAAGAAGGGCCTTCAGCACACTCATATAAAGGACTCCAGCCTCTAACTTTCTTTCCCTTACCAAACCGCGGTCCTTCGGCACACTGACATCAGCAGCCTCCAGCCCGACCCGGCGCACAGAGCGCCCCGCGCTGCAGCACGGCTCTGCCTGAGCCTGTCTTAGGTGGTTAAAAGGGGGGAAAGAGCCCCGCAAGCTGTGCCCCGCTCGGCAGGCCGGGCAGCCGGCTCGCCAGCGAGCCCAGCAGGGCTGTGAGCCCGGACACGCGAATCCTGCGAGCGTCTCCGGACCGAGCCCTTTGTGTCTCTGCGGCAGCGGAGCCAGCCGCCGAGCGCGGCGAGCACGGAGCCGGCTGCGAGCAGTGCGGCACCCGCCGCTCCGCCGCGCTCCGGAACAGAGCCTTGCCTGCAAGCCGCTCCCGTGTCGCGGGGGCAACCCTGCCAGCGGCCGCTGAAACTCTCCCTCCTGCATTTCACGACGCTCCCCGCTCTGCACCCCCGGTCAAGGACCGCGGCGGGGGCGGCCGCCAGGCCAGCGGTTGACGGGCAGGGCCTGCAGCAGGGAGGCGGCGGACACAGCCCCGCTGCCCGCCCGCAGCGCTCAGCGCTGGTGGCGTGTCCGCCGGACGGACCCCAGCCCCGCCGCTCGCCCGGCCCCGCCGCGGCACCCCTCAGCCGGGTCACCGGCGACCCGCCGCGGCGCCTCCCGCAGCCCCACGCCAGCTGCCTGAAGGTGACGCGGCTCGACTCGCCGCGACCCCCCGCCCGAGCGGCTGCACCCACCTCCTCATGGCGGCGGCGGCAGACGTCGCTAGGGAGGCGGCGGGCTGTCCATGGGCGGCGGGGATGGCGCGGCCGCTACACTCTAGGCCCGGCACTCTCCCCGCTGCGGAGCGCTGACAAAGGGGACGGCGGCGGGCGGGGCGGGGGCGGCGGCGGGGCGGCCCCGCCTGCCAATGGCCGCCGGCACGCGTCACTCCCGGCCCGAACGTCACTTCCGGGCGGCGCGGCGCGGCGCTCCCTGTCGGCGCGGCACGGTCCATGGCGGGAGGGTGCCGGGAGGCGTGCGGGGAGCGGAGCATCGAGCGGCCAGCCTCCCCGCGGCCCAGTGCCTGCCGGCGCAGCTCAGCGCCATGGAGTCCTGGAATCAACAGCTGCTGTGGGCTGGAAGGGCCTTCTGGGGAGCGTCCAGCCCTTCCCCTGCCCTCAGCGATCAGCGCGGGGCTGCTCTGGCCCGCCCGGGAGCATCGCCCTGCGCTCCCTTCTTTCCCCGGCTGCCCCACCTAGTACAGCCCCGCTGATAGAGGCAGAGCCCGGCCGGCTTTAGCAGCCCATAGCGGCCACCAGGCCAGCCGTGCAGGTTTCCCCCCTAGGATCGCTTTGGCTGGAAGAGACCTTTAAGGTCATCAAGGCCAAGGGGACCCAGGGGAGGCAGGCGCCAAGGTCTGTACAAGGCCCACGGTAAACCCTGCTCCTGTGGCTGCCACAGCAGCTCGGGGCTGGCTGGGGCCCTGCCTGCAGCTGCGGAGGCGGCAGGGAACGACTGCAGGCCAGAGGAGGTGAGTGCTGTGTCGGAGGATGAGTTGTGAGCTCCCTTTCCACAACCACAGCACCTCCCAAGCAGTGACATGAGCATCTGTGACAGAGGAGGGGAGCGGCTGAGGAGGGGAACAGAAGGCATGGAGATGCAGCGGAGTCCGGCTGGGACAGTAGGGGCAGCAAACACAGCAGTGGCGGCAGGGTGGGAAGCAGCTGCTGGTTCCCTTGGGAAAAGGCAGGAGCAAGGAGGCTTTGGGAAGGGCTCCCGCAGAAGCTGCTGTGTGCCTGCAGCCTGGTTGCGCGCCGCTCTGCGCACGGGGCCAGGCTTTGACTCATTATGAGTAATGGGAATGTTTTTAACAGAGAAAAGAATACTAATTCCCTTAAAAACACAGCTAGGCCTACACTTGGCTCAACAGTACAAGGCCAGTAATTTTCCAGAGTGTGCTGCCAAGCAGCGGAATGTGACATGCGATAGCTCGTGTGTAGGTGTTCCTCAGGAGAAAATGCAGCTCTAACAAGGACCGTTTGCTGAAAGGCAAGACTAAAGGTTGGGTCCCTAAATAGGACTTTGCAGACTCTTAAGTAAACAGCTAAACTTCCAGAAATGCCAAGCTTCCCTTGAGGCTCCACAGGTGGTGCTGACAGCCAGCACTTCCGAAGCCCCAGCTGCTTCTTCCAGCCTGAAGCACTGGTGAGAACTGCAGCCCGCGTGGATGTTATCCCTCACCACACAGGATGACCTTGCTGGGTTAAAAGCCATCTCTAGCTGATGGCAGGTCACAGGATTTCCAGGTGATGTGAGAAACTGCATGGATTGGAAATGCTTTGAAACTCATGCAGGCCATGTAGATGTTATCCCTCACCACATAGGATGACCTGGCTGGGTTAAAAGCCACCTCTGGCTGATGGCAGGTCACAGGGTTTCCAGGTGACATGAAAAACTGCGTAGCTTGGAAATGCTTTGAAACATGCAGGCCATGTGGATGTTATCCCCCACCACAAGGGATGACCTTGCTGGGTTAAAAGCCATCTCTAGCTGATGGCAGGTCACAGGATTTCCAGGTGATGTGAGAAACTGCACGGCTTGGAAATGCTTTGGAAGGAAAAGTCTCTGCTTTACTTTCGGTGGAAGAAGAGGAAGCTGGTGTTTGGTTCGTAACCTACACGTGGCTGGCTCAGGGACGGCTGTTGCTGAGGGCTCCACCAAAGTTACAGTGCTAGAAACTGGAATTAGGATTGAGCATCTCTTGCCACAGCCTTATGGGACAAGATCACCTACAGCTTACATGCAGCTGATCTTTAATAATGAAGATTAGTGAAGTAATCTCATCATCATCTGCAAACATGACTAGTTTTCTGTGGTTTTGAGTAACACTCTTTGTTCATCATCATAACTATTCTCACAGGGAAATCTGCTCTCCAGAGGGTGCAGGGCTTTTCCAGCTCTCTTTTCTATCCTAAGCACTGGTAGGAAATTCCAGCTGTCAGTAGGATTTTATCTGCAATGGCATTGTCTGGGGAGAAAACCCGGGCTGAAGCCTCAGGTGAGCGTGGCGACAGGGTGCTCTGTTTCATGGCTGGCAGTGACACCTCAGGCGGCTGCTTCAGCTGCTGGCTGGTGATCTGTGGGAGCTCGCTGGGCTGTCTCAGTGCCTCAGTTGCCATGGTGGCACAGCAAGGACTGTAAACCCCAGTAAAACTTCAAATGTACCACAGCCCCCTAGGAAAGGTGTTATGGATTTAATGGGTGATTCATACAGGGAGGACTCTGCAGAGGCAGAAGGAGTGGAGCATGGTATCTCGGTATCTCAGTATAACTTAGGTTGGAAAGGACCTCGAGGATCATTGAGTCCAACCTATCAACACAGACCCCATGACTAGACCATGGCACCAAGTGCCACGTCCAATCTCCTCTTGAACACCTCCAGGGACGATGACTCCACCACCTCCCTGGGCAACCCGTTCCAATGACGAACGACTCGCTCGGTGAAGAACTTCCTCCTCACCTCGAGTCTAAACCTCCCCTGGCACAGCTTGAGACTGTGTCCCCTTGTTCTGGTGCTGGTTGACTGGGAGAAGAGGCCAACCCCTTCCCGGCCACAACCACCCCTCAGGTAGTTGTAGAGTTGGTTCGGCATGGGCTCTTCCAGTTCACAGCGGAGTGCCTCTGGTAGCTGCTCCTTCTGTGCCAGTGTGCAGCTTGTAATCTCTCCTGGGTAATGCTTGTACGTATCCAGGTGTGAGCATGGCATGTCTGTGGGAAAGGAGTTCTCTGTGCACGAACTGCGAGGCACAGCATCACGATAAACTGTGATTAAAATCAGCCCAGCACTACGAGTGCCAGTCTCAGGCTCTTTAGGAGTAGGTGGGCCCCAGAGGACGGTGGCAGGCAGAGCACACCTGTCACTGCAGAGCAGGTTCACCCTGTCATCCTTCAGGCAGAAAACTCTCCCAACAAGACAGTGAGCACAGCAAAAAACAGGCTTGTTTGGGAACTGTTGCCATGGGAACCCGAACCCCCTTTTGTCCTTCTTCCATTCTGCCTCTCCCTGGAGCAGCTGAAATGTCAAATCAGACTACTTTGCAATGTTCACACCGTTTAAAGATGACACCAAGGACATTTTTGGAAGACCTAAGTGGTTGCTGGACCCCAGACCAGTCACCTCCTTCAGCAAAAACATCTCCCTTGGGACTCCTGTGGTCTAATGGAAGGGGAGAGTTGTCATTCTCAGGAGGTCAGCCCCAACCTGGCACGCACAGCAACCAGCCAGAGTGCTGGGCATTCTTGAGCAATGTCTGCTTCAGGAAATTCTGGGGGACTTTTGCTGTGCTGACACAGCTCCACACGTCCCCACTGAGCAATGAAAGCCTCCTGAACTCATCCACAAGGCTGGAGGGACCTGCTTAGGTCCGGGCAGCCTGGATGGGCAGCACTGCCAGCAGCGGTGCAGTGGAATAGCTCAGGGTCAGTACGGAGCTGAGCAAGGAAGCCTGTTCAGCAAAAAAAAAACCACAAACCAACACTATTATGCCTTCTGAACTACACAGTGAAAGGTATTTTTGTTAAAGCACATGAAATGAGGTTGTAGATGAAAAAGCCTCCCCCAGTAATTACTTGGAGCACGGCTAAGGCTCTTTTAGCGTAATTAAAATCAGTACATAAAGGCTTGGCTAATGTGTTGGAGGTGAGCTGTGGTACAGAAAGAATAATCCAGGTGACCTTCCAAGCTGCTGCTTGCCATGGATATTTTCTCTTGCCTTGGGGAAATGTCTAAGCACACACACACTTTCATATATATATCTATATATATATATATATATATATGCATGCAAATAAGCAACTCTCTGAGTCGTTCAGTGATGGTTTCATCACTGCCCCTTCCCCAGACATCCAGCACCGCGTTGCTCTGGGTACAGCTGCTAAGCAGACCCCGGGAAGGGCTTGGGTTTGCAATTCCAGAGCCTGTTTTCATCCTTAGCCGTGGTAAGTCTGAGTGAGCACCGGCATTTCATCAGGCGTGGGTGAGTCAGCCCTGAGTCACAAAGGAGCTGCACGGCGCAGGCTGCTGCAGACAGCCAGCCAGGCCTGTCCTGGCAGCTCCATTGCCTGTGCACAGCTGCCATCAGCTCCTCGGAGATGTCATTACTGCGAGGACAGGACGGGGGCGGGGCGGGGGGGGTACATGTGTGCTGTCCCAGCTGCACTTTGTTCCTCCTGCTCCGAGCCCTTACCGTGCACATCCCCCTTTGTGTGTGAATCCCAGGCATTGCGGAGGCACAGGGGAGCCAGGGGCCACGCAGCGTGAGCAGGGCGAGGAGAGCCCGACTCCAGTCGTTAACAATAACGTGTAATTGCTACTAATTCTGTTCCACACAAATTGCACAGCATCATTAAATTAAGCAAACTATGTTCTTGCATCTCAGCATTAGCAGCATAACTAATTTTCATTCTCCCCCCCCCCCCTTTTTTTTAAAGAGTATGCTTGTAATTAGTCCTCTCTGTGCTTTCCGAGCTCCTCACCTGCAAAGTGGTGGTTCCAGCACCTGAAGGGAGCCTATGAGAAAGCTGGGAGGGACTTTTTCGCAAGGGCTTGTAGTGATACAACCAGAGGGTGACTTAGATTTGTTACTAGGAAGAAATTCTTTCCAGGGTGGGTGGTGAAACACTGGAGCAGGTTGCCCAGGGAGACTGCGGATGCCCCCTCCCTGGAGGTGTCGAGGCCAGGCTGGATAAAGCCTTGAACAACCTAGTCCAGTGGGAGGTGTCCTTACCCATGGCAGGGGAGTCAGAACTAGGTGATCTTCATGGTCCCTTCCAATCCAAAGTATTCTGTGTGAATCTGTGAACATTTGGTTTCCACCATAGCCCCCAGCCAAAAGCCTGCGAGTCCTCAGACTGCGCTGCTTGGCCTCACGCAGCCGTGCAGCCTCCTCCTGCTCTGGGTGCTGTTTAGGGGCAGCCAGTGTATGGACTGTATGGAAGTTATGCCAAGAAACAAACCACCAGAACTGCTCCCCAGCTGGGTGCAGACCTCACCTGCCAGCTCTCAGCCACAGTCAGGGGGCACAGAGCCACATGTGGGCAGGAAGGCTGCTGAGCTCTCCACCGTTTCAAATGGTGAGGCCTGATCAGGCGAGCCCTGCCCTGCAGGCTTGGCACCTCTCTGCTCTGTGCCATGCTGCCTGGGGTTTGGCAGAGCGAGGCACCAGGCCCTTCCTCCCCACAGCCCAAGGCACCGTGGCTGTGCCATCCCCCCTGCCCGCTCCAGCCTCCTGTGGGTGTCCCCAGTGCTCCCAGTGGCAGCGCTGTGCCCCGACAGCCCCATGGCCACGGGCAGCCCTTTCCCTTGCTGCCTGCCCTGGAAGGGTGCTTTTTTTGGCCTCTGCTGCTGTCTTCTGGCATTTACACGTAACAAGAGCTCTTGTTGCTAACATTTATAGCAGCAAAATATTTCAGTTCCAGGGCTTGCAACACACGTTATTGCAGTCCCCTTGCCAAGCCCAGCTGAAGGCTCCCAAACCCTCCTCTGTGCTCACTTCGGGCCCCTGCCAGCAAATGGACATCACCCCAGCTGGGTGACTGGGAGCTGCTGGGAATGACTGGCTGAATGTGAGCCAGCAAGTGTCCAGGTGGCCAAGAAGACCACCAGCATCGTGGTCTGGATCAGCAATAGCGTGGCCAGCAGGACCAGGGAAGGGATTATGCCCCTGTACTGGGCACTGGTGAGGCTGCACCTCAAATCCTGAGTTCAGTTTTGAGGCAGTCATTCCAAGAAGGACAGTGAGGGGCTGGAGCAGGTCCAGAGAAGAGCAACAAAGCTGGGGAAGGGTCTGGAGCACAGGCTTTGTGAGGGGCAGCTGAAGGATCTGGAGTTGTTCAGCCTGGAGTAGAGGAGGCTGAAGGAAAACCTTAAGGCTCTCTACAACTCCCTGAAAGGAGGTTGGAGCCAGGTGGGAGTTGGTCTCTTTCCACAAGGAACAAGGTGGAAATAGCCTCAAATTGTTCCAGAGGAGGTTTAGGTTGGACCTGAGGAACAATTTCTTTCCCAACAGGGTTGTCAAGCCCTGGGCCAGGCTACCCAGAGCAGTGGTGGAGTTCCCATCTCTGGAAGGGTTTCAAAGCTATGCAGATGTGGTGCTGAGGGACATGGTTTGGTGGTGACCTGGCAGTGCTGGGTTAATGTTTGGACTTGATGATCTCAAAGCTCTTTTCCAAACAAAAACATTCTGTGATTGTATGAAATGGGTCCATGTGGTGGAGCCTACAAAGAGCACCCAGAAAGGAGAGAGAGAGAGCACTGCCTGGTTTGCACAGGTGGAGCTGGGACATGGCCTCCTGCTTCTTGCCCCTCTGTGAGCCCACAGTGCCAGGCTGCCCAGCAGGATGCTCCTGCCTCCCCAGAGCTGCCACACCACAGGAGCTGGCCAAGTCCCCATGGCAATACCTGTTCCTGGTTAGACAGCTGTCTAACCAAGATGTCCCTGGCTTTTGAGAGCCAGCATCACAGAATCATAGAATCATGTTTTTGTTTGGAAAATATCTTTAAGATCATCAAGTCCAAACATTAACCCAGCACTGCCAGGTCACCACCAAACCATGTCCCTCAGCACCACATCTTTGAAACCCTTCCAGAGATGGGAACTCCACCACTGCTCTGGGTAGCCTGGGCCAGGGCTTGACAACCCTGTTGGGAAAGAAATTGTTCCTCAGGTCCAACCTAAACCTCCTCTGGAGCAATTTGAGGCTATTTCCACCTTGTTCCTTGTGGGAAGAGACCAACCCCCACCTGGCTCCAAATTCCTTTCAGGGAGTTGTAGAGCTATAAGGTCTTCCTTCAGCCTCCTCTACTCCAGGCTGAACAACTCCAGATCCTTCAGCTGCCCCTCACAAAGCCTGTGCTCCAGACCCTTCCCCAGCTTTGTTGCCCTTCTCTGGACCTGCTCCAGCCCCTCAGTGTCCTTCTTGGAGCGACTGCGAACCCAGGATTTGAGGTACAGCCTCACCAATGCCCAGTACAAGGGGCACAATCCCTTCCCTGGTCCTGCTGGCCACGCTATTGCTGATCCAGACCACTATGCTGGTGGTCAGAGGTTACCAGAGAGCATCTTCTTCCTGCTCCTCTTTCACAGTTGATTGTAATTACCTTTGAGCTTCCATTGCTGGTCTGGCCAGCTGGTGCTGGGTGTCAGGTGGGGGTGTTCCTCCCTCCCATTGCAGTGCTGGCTTCCAGACCCACAGGTCCTGGACACATCAGAGGCTGTGAAGAATAAGGAGAGAGGCTTCTGATTCTTCTGGTCACAGCAAGGAGCTTGAAATGTAAACCTCAAAGAAACAATGTAAACCATACGGGGGGCGGGGGGGAAGGGAAAAATGTGTAACCCTCCAGGCTTTCCAGGCAGTGTCCAGACCTGTCTCTTTGTGCTCCAAAGCACTGGGGTCGAGTCAAGGGGACCCTTGCCTCTGCAGCAGCAAAGCAGGTGTCTAGCAGCCATCTTGACCACCAGCAGCCTCTTCTCTCACTCACCTTTTTCAGGACTTCCCACCTCACTGGGGGCTGAGGACTCCCCTCAAAGGTCTTGTTGCCTGCATCACCCCTAAAAGACCCACTCTGGGAGATTTCTTCAGCCTTCTGCTTGGAGGATGTGGCCAGGCTCTGTGCTGCAAAACTGCACTGGGTATTTCAGATCAGCTTTTGACATGTGGTCTGCTGTCCAAAGAGCAGATCAGGGAAGAGAATTGCCCTGCAGTTGCCAAATTTAGACCCAGGAGTGAGAGGAGGTGTTGGATGCGAGGGCTTGGCCCACCCTGTTACAGCATCTGCCAAGCAGAGACCTTGGTTCAGATGCCTCCAAAGCACAGGGCATGAGATCAGAGCAGCACAAGGCAGGTCCCTAGCAGCTCCTCTTGGGGGAAAGGCTAAGAGGGGAGGCAGCCTCAGCATGGAGACCGCTCCCATAAATCAATCCTTGCAACACCAGGCACCACAGGGGCCACTGATTAAGTAGCTGGTGAAGGGAAGACCTGCAATTCATCATCTGACTCAGGACATGGAACCAGTCTGCTGGCTGTGATGCTTCTGAGCAGCTGGAGAGGGCAAGAGGGAGAATGTCTATGGGACAGAAATAACCCAGCCATGGATCAGAGGGCAGCTGGCCCAACGCTGCCGAGGGCTGAATGTGGTGAGACACCACTGCATTGTTAAAGAAGGCACCTGGGGAGGTCCCAGATTTCCTCAGATCTGTGACTGGCAGGGATGAGGCTGAAGCCTGACTTATGCCCTGCTCTCTTGGATGCAACCAAAGCGACCCCAGGCTGCTAATCTGCAGGGTCCTTTCTGAGGAGCAGAGTTAGACACAGGATAAAATGTGGCTGAAACATGCTGTGGACCATAACCAAGTGCTGCTGCCACGGCTCAGCTCCAAGCCTGGGGGAGCTGGGTACAGGGGAAGGAGCAGTTAAACACTTGAGAAACACCTCCTGCCCAGAGCATCTGCTCACCCTAGACAGGAATATCAGCATGAAGAAGAAAGAAACAAAGCCGGGTCATGACTGTGATACGGATGCTTTGCTCCTCTGGCCTTCATGTTATTCAGGGTTGGGTTTGCAGAGCCACAAGGAAACTTCAGACTTGGTGATCATCTGAGACCCAGATGAATGACTGCTGGCCAAGCAAAGAAAGGGCTTTCAGAACTTAGCAAAGTGAGAGGCATCTGAGAACAAAGAGCAGCTACATGGACAATAGCTGCTCACCTGGCTCCTGCCATGTTATAGCCCCAGGCAGCTGGATATTGGGAGTGAACAGCTCAGGTATTAATTGTCCTGAACTGCTAAGTGCAGGATCGATTGGCAGGCTGCCTGCCCCGGATTAATTAAATTGTCTTTGTCTCATTACCTGCCAAGAGGAATGAGCCAGCAGAGCCCTTCCAGGAGCAGGGCTGGGCAGGCTGGAGGGCAGCACCTCAAACCCAGGAGCATGGCTATCAAGCACCACCTTTGTAGGGTGACAAATGGACAGAAGGAGCCCCTTTCACCAGTCTGCCTCATTGTTGCCACCTTTGCCTTGCCTCCTTCATGGAAAAGGCAACAGAACCAGCCCTCTGCAGAGATCCAGCTTTGGCAGTGCCAGCATTCAAAGCACAAAGTGTGGGGACTGGCCTAGAGGCAGGGAGGCTGCAGGGCATGGCTCCTCCGGAGTGCTGGGGCAGTAGGCATCCCCTGGGCAGGAGCAGGGCCCTCACTGCTCAGCCTCTGCTCTGTGGAAAATGCAGCTTCCCTCAGAGCCTTCCACTGCCTGTGTCACCTCAAAAAAATCAGGTCTTAAGCCTGTTCCTCACCTCAGCCTCACCTTTCAAAACCAAGGGTTTGCTTCTCATGAGCTCATTCCTGCTTTGGAATATCCAGAAAGGTTCTCACAAGCTGTAGAATGAGGTTGTTTATGCTGGGTTTGAATAGAATTAACCAGGTTGGAAAAGACCTTTGAGATCATCAAGTCCAACCTATCACCCAACACCATCTGATCAACTCAACCATGGCACCTTTTTCTTCAGCTAGTGTGTAAGTTAAACACAGAGAAGAAAGGGAGTTAATGTCTTAAGCATGTGAGGATGGCCTTGTGAGGGTGGCCTGACTGTCTGTCCAGGCATGGATGACCAAACACTTCAATGAGTCATACCCCATGAATACTGGTAGGAGAAATAATTGTACCAGGTAGGTGACCCCCCCCCGGGACTTTGGGAGTGATCTCCCCCACCAAGAGTGCCTGTTCAGCACTAAATAAATGAAGCTTTTTGATTCCAGCATCACCTGGTTAGTAGTCATGAGGTCTTGGCTGACAGGTTGGACTTGCTGATCTTGGAGATCTCTTCACACCTTATTGATTCTATGATTCTATGCCTGCTTGGTGCTGTGCAGCTGGAGGTGAGTGCCACAGAAGAATCTTCCATGGGCTAAAAAATAAAGCATTCACTTCATGGCAAGATGCTTACATCTAGCTCGTGTGTGGGGCTAAACTCCAGCAGCTGTTCCATGACCTGATGAGCCCTGCCCAGCAGAGAGAGGGGAGAAGCCCCACAGGTTGGAAGGGAAATAAAACTGTAATCAAAGAGCCAATTAAACCCCACATGAAGTCATACTCAGCCTGGGGAATAGAATAGAATAAACCAGGTTGGAAGAGACCTTCAAGATCATCGCGTCCAACCTATCATCCAACACCACCTAATCAACTAACCCATGCAACCAAGCACCCTGTCAAGTCTCCTCCTGAACACCTCCAGTGATGGTGACTCCACCACCGCCCTGGGCAGTCCATTCCAATGGGCAATCACTCTCTCTGTGTAAAACTTCCTCCTGACCTCCAGCCTGAACCTCCCCTGGTGCAGCCTGAGACTCTGTCCTCTTGTTCTGGTGCTGGCTGCCTGGGAGAAGAGACCAACCTCTGCCTGTCTACAACCTCCCTTCAGGGAGTTGTAGAGAGCCATAAGGTCACCCCTGAGTCTCCTCTTCTCCAGGCTAAGCAAACCCAGCTCCCTCAGTCTCTCCTCACAGGGCTCTGCTCCAGACTCCTCACCAACTTTGTTGCCCTTCTCTGGACTCGTTCCAGCAAGTCAACCTCCTTCCTAAACTGAGGGGCCCAGAACTGGACACAGGACTCGAGGTGTGGCCTAACCAGTGCAGGGTACAGGGGCAGAATGACCTCCCTGCTCCTGCTGGCCACAGGGAGGTCATTCTGCAGGGTGGCCACACCAAACTAGAAGGAAGTCCTCAGGAAAAGGAAGAGGAACATAGTCAGGAGGAGCCAGCACAGGAGCAGGAGCCCAAGCAGGAGCAGGCCTTTCCTCTGCAGACTTCCCCCTTTATGCTGAGTGTGGTGTTTATGGGCTGGGACACACCTGGAGCCAAGATGGGCTAGGTGCCCTAGCTGACTCCAACCTGTAGCCTGGGATTCTGCCCCTGCACCACCTGGACACAAGGCAGGAGCAGGGCAGGGATGCATCCAGTGAGGCACAGGGACACATCAGCAAGCGGAGAAACGAGGCAAAGTACTTAAAAACGCAAACTGCACCTTCCAACACTGTCTCTGTGGCAGTGGTCCTGTGCCACCCTGCATCTCTGAACAGCTGGAGTGCTCTGAGGAAGAGTTGGCTGCATCTCAGTGCTCAGCGAAGAGCTTCTCCGAGACACGAGCCGAGAAACGTGAAGGAAAAGCAGCTCCCTCTCTGCCTGCTGCATGCAGAAGCATTTCCACACAAGGTGGCACCTCTCTCCTTCCCATCCAGCCCTTCTCCCACAAGCTAGAAGGCACCTGCCTCTCTGAAAAGGAACTCCTAGCAAACGGGATGTGGAGTGGGTCATTAGCACACTCATTAGCCAGCTGCATCCACGCTCAGGAGCAGGGATAAGTTCTGTGCAGCCAGCACTGGTGCTGAGCAGTGAGGAGCAAGCAGGACTGATGAGGCTGCCACTAGCAGAGTCAGATTCAGAGTGCCTGGTTATGGGACAGGCAGGCTGACATCCAGAGCCTCTGTCACCCAGAGACACAAGGGCAGGCCCAGGAGCCAAGGGCAGCCCTGCCCAGCCCCGGACACTCTGGGGATACCCCAACCCCAGCATGTGGGCACAACACATCCTGCCCTTCCTGAGAAGGGCAACAAAGCTGGGGAGGGGTTTGGAGCACAGCCCTGTGAGGAGAGGCTGAGGGAGCTGGGGTTGCTTAGCCTGGAGAGGAGAAGGCTTAGGGCAGACCTTTTTGCTGTCTACAACTACCTGAAGGGAGGCTGTAGCCAGTTGGGGGTTGGTCTCTTCTCCCAGGCAGCCAGCACCAGAACAAGAGGACACAGTCTGAAGCTGTGCCAGGGCAGGTTCAGGCTGGATGTTAGGAAGAAGTTCTTCCCAAAATGAGAGACTGGCCATTGGAATGTGCTGCCCAGGGAGGTGGTGGAGTCACCATCCCTGGAGGTGTTTAAGAAGAGACTGGATGGGGTGCTTGGTGCCATGGTTTAGTTGATTAGATGGTGCTGGGTGATAGGTTGGACTTGATGATCTCAAAGGTCTTTTCCAACCTGGTTAATTCTGTATTCTGCTGCAGATGGGCAGAGAGGGTGATGGGCTTCTGGCTCATCTGCTCTGCCCTTCATCTGATGGAGCTTCATGTTGTATCCCTACGACTTCCACTCCCAATGAAGGGATGTGGTTCCATTTGTCACACAGTGCAGAGCAGTTCTAGCCCTGCTGGCATGTGATGTGCTTCTGCCTTCAGATCACAGTATCACAGTATCACTAAGGTTGGAAGAGACCTCAAAGATCATTGAGTCCAACCTGTCACCACATACCTCATGACTAGACCATGGCACCAAGTGCCACGTCCAATCCCCTCTTGAACACCTCCAGGGATGGTGACTCCACCACCTCCCTGGGCAGCACATCCCAATGACAAATTACTCTCCCAGTGAAGAACCTTCTCCTCACCTCGAGCCTAGGTGATGCTGAGGAGGCCTGTCTCCCACTGCAGGCTTTGGCTGGTGGTCCTGACCTTTCCACACAAAGAGAACACAAAATATGGTTACATACTGGAAATGCAGGGCAGCTAGAAAGCCTTCTGCATCAGGTACCCAGCTGATGCCAGGGCCGTGGTGCGGCCAAGATGCCTGGGCTGTGCTAGGTGAGGTGCTCACCCCTGACTCCAGCAGGGAGGCCTGAGGCCAGCAGCCTCATATGGCCATCCTCAAGTCCGTCCCAGAGCTGTCATGGAGCTGTTCCACGGCTGGCAAACGGAGGGAGCTGATTTCCTGCGGGATCTGGGCTCGGTCAGCAGGCTTGAGGGAGCAGCAGAGCTGCTGCTGCTGCCGTGGGGTACAAAACGCCAGCCACGCCAGCAGCCCCAGCTGCTGTCTGCTTCAGCGCTTCTCCACAAATCCGAGCTGGGTTAGGGTAGGGGCAGATCTTTTAGGGGATCGAAGTGTGCCCTGCTCCAATTGCGACTCTCTCAAAGCGACAGAGCAGGGAATCTGTTTCAAAGTAACGAGGTTGCTGCGGGGCCCCAGACGTGCCCTTCCAGCCCCCTTTGTTTGGGTGTTTTGCCGCGGTGAATCCGCCCCCCTGCGCTGTCTTCTCTGGAATGTTTGCTTTGGCCGGCCCGGCCCTTTGCGCTGGGAGCCTGCCAGCAGCTCCAGCCCGCCCAGCCCCGCTGCGCCCACCCCGTGCCAGGCCCGTTCAGCCGGCTCCTGGGTTCCCATGGCCAGCCCCACATGCCTTGGCAGCGGCGATGGATCAATGCCAGTCTCAGAGGTTAACCATTAACTCTGGCAGCGATGCCTGCTGTGTGCTGCTGGGATCTTCTGCAAATAGAACGCCTGGTTTGGGTTGTGCTGCCGGCTGGGCATGCTCTTCCCCAGCACATGGGCTCTGGGTGCTTTCACAGAATCCCAGCATGGTGGAGTTGGAAGGGACCTCTGGGGATCATCCAGTCCAACCTCCCTGCTAAAGCAAGGGGCACCCACAGCAGCTTGCCCAGCAGCACAATGGCCAGCTGGCTTTGGAAGCTCCCCACAGGAGACTCCACAACCTCTCTGGGCAGCCTGCTCCAGAGCTCCAGCACACTCACACCAAACAACTTTCTCCTCATCTTCAGGTGGAACTTCCTGGCTTCCAGTTTGTGCCCTTTGCCCCTTGTCTTGTCCCTGGGCACCACTGGAAAGAGTCTAGTCCCATCCTCTTGCCTCCCACAGCTCCTTTAGCTCTTGCTGAGCATTGCTCAGATCCCCTCTGGGGCTGCTCTTCTCCAGGCTCCACAGCCCCAGGGCTCTCAGCCTTTCCTCTGTACAGAGATGCTCCAGGCCTTTCAGGATCTTCCTAGCCTTCACTGGACTCTCTTCAGTAGTTCCTTAAACTGGAGCTCAAAAGGAATGTGATTAAAGTCACTGGAAGGGCTATTGATACAGGCTGCAATCACACACACCCCTCTACAGCAGCTGCCCCCAAGCAGTCAGGATTCAGGAGCTCACTGGGGGCAAGCAGCAGGTGCACCATGACAAGCTTTAGCCTGATGCTGGCTGCACCCAGGTGGGGTTTCCAGCAGCTGATTCCATCTTGGCTTGTGCCTCTGTGTGCCAACAGGTCCTGTGCCAGCCCTTCCAAGGGAGCCACTGACTGCTTTGTGTGCTGATGCCAATACCGTTGGCATTAAACAGAGGAACTTAACCAGCTGCCAACCACCAGCGTCTCTGTGTGTGCAGAAATAAACCCAGACCCAGGCACCAGACTTCCTTGCACAACTCCCTTGTTTGCTGTATTTTTGATTCACTCTAAGGCTTCTGTTTTGCCCATCAGGTGCAGGCTGAGAATGGAGTCACAGAGCTCTCAGCTCTGCCACCATGGAAATCCACCACCTTCCGTTTCTCTGAGTGGTTCAGGGCAAATTGTTAACCCCTTCCTCTCTGCCCTGGCTTCAGGTGCCATTTTTTCAGCTTGCTAATGCATTTCTCCTCTGCTTCAAACACTCAACTTTATCAAATCAGACTGGTTTCTGCACTTCTGGCAGGAAGAGCAGAGCATGGGGGTTTCATATCTTAGGCATATCTTATGTAAGGGCAGCTTTGTGGCTGGCTTAGGGTGATGAACTCCTCAGCCACTCCTGCCTGGGGACATCAGAAGAACGTGATGCAGCAGGGACTGTGAGGTGGCTGCTCTGTGATAAGCACATGGCCAAGGCAGGGCAGCTTGAAGACAAATTCATTCTTCTGGGATATTTATTTATGTGCTTTACTGGACACTTCTCATCTGCATCCCGATGGCTTGGCGTGCCAGAAGTGCACATCCAGAGGCTGTCACACTGTTTCTACAGCTGAAGCCCTTGTCCTTCACTTCCATGTTTAGCCACACTGCCCAGGCCAAGCCCAGCCATGCTTGCCCAGGCCAGTCCCAGCCACACTTGCCCAGGCCAGTCCTAGCCACACTGCCCAGGCCAAGCCCAGCCATGCTTGCCCAGGCCAAGCCCAGCCATGCTTGCCCAGGCCAAGCCCAGCCATGCTTGCCCAAGCCAGTCCCAGCCTCACTGCCCAGGCCAGTCCCAGCCACACTGCTGAGGTCAGTCCCAGCCACACTGCCTAGGGCCAGGGACCAGCTCGACCTCTGCCCCTGCCCTGCATCAGCCGCAGGCAGCCATCAGTGCAGGCAGCTTGGGAGGGGACAGGGCTGGGGCAAGAGCAGCCAATCCCCCACACTGCCTGCAGAAAACTCGTTTCTCATCCTGTTTGTGAGCTGTGATCAGGCTCGACAAGCTCAGTGGCTTCAGGAGCTCCGCTCAGCCCTGCCTTGCTGGCCTTATCATTGTCGAAATCTCCTCTTAGCCACCCTCCTGCCTGCACCCACAGGCACCAGCATCCACAGGCACCCAGAAGCCCAGAGAGGGGAAGACCAAAGGATAAATATACTCAGATTAAAAAAAAAAAGAGAGAGAGAGAGAGAAACACCTCCAGGCACCATCCAGATTCAGAGCCTGGGGACCAGAAAGGGACCAGAGGGAGAGGGTTTGGTGGTGCTGGGGAGCATCAGGGAGCTTGTGTGCTCACCACAGCTGTCTCCAGGGTGAGGGAGAACCTCTTTCCCACAGCCTCTCAGCAAACCTGGCAGTGTTTCACCCACCTGCACTTGGCACAAGCCTGGGTGGATGCCCTCCAGAGCCTACCAGGGTATATGGGGCCAGGGAGGGCAGGCGGCCCCATAGGAGGTGGGCAGTCCCCAGGAAGGGGCTGCTGCTGTGTGCAAAGGAGATGGATCTTCATCCACCATGGCTCTGTCTCCCTCACCCCTCACTGCTTCCCTCACAGCAGCCATGCAGCTTGAGCTGCCACCAGAGCAGTGCCAGGATCAGCCATGGCAGCAGCTGCATTTACACAGCAAGGCACAAGGTGGATCAGGATGATGGAATGATTTGATCTGGGCATTCTGCGCCCATCAGCACCGGATCCCAGGGGTGGGACAGAGACCAACAGCAGCAACAGCCATACAGCATCACACCACCACCACCACAGCTCTACAGCACTTCAGAAAATTGCCCTTCTGAAGCAATGATGTTCATGGGAGCAGCAATGATGGGAGGGGCTGGAAGCCCTCTGCTGTGAGGCCAGGCTGGGAGAGTTGGAGTTGTTCAGCCTGGAGAGGAGAAGGCTCCAGGGACACCTTCTGGTGGCCTTACAGTGCTCAAAGGGCTGATCAGAAAGCTGGGGACAGACTTTTGGACAGACAGGGCCTGTTGTGACAGGACAAGGGGTGATGGTTTGAGTTAAAAGAGGGAGATTCAGGCTGGAGAGAAGGAAGAAGTGTTTGACACTGAGGGTAGTGAGGCCTTGGTCCAGGCTGCCCAGAGAGGTGGGAGATGCCCCATCCTTGGAACCATTCCAGGTCAGGTTGTTTGGGGCTCTAAGCAACCTGCTCTGGTTGCAGATCATGGAATCATAGAATGGTAGGGGTTTGAAGTGACCTCCAGAGATCAAGTCCAACCCTCCTGCATGGCAGGATCACACAGGAATGTATCCAGGTGGGTTTTGAAGCTCTCCAGAGAAAGAGACTCCACCACCTCCCTGGGCAGCCTGCTCCAGGGCTCCAGCACCCTCACAGGAACAAAACGTTTTCTCATGTTCATATGTCCCTGCTGACTGCAGGGGGGGTGGGGGTGTACTGGATGCCCTTTAAATGTCCCTTCCCAGCCAAACCAGTCTGGGATTCTGTGATTCTCTGGTTCTGATCGCACAGTGGCAGCATCAGGGCAGGAGCATCGTCCACCTCTGCCTCCAGCGTCAGCCCAGAGGTGCCCGTGCAGGTGCTGTGCCCAGGGCAGAAGTGATGCAGCTCCCTCCAGCCCTGCACAGAAGGGCCAGTGTGACAGCAACAGCTGCTCTGTCTTCTCACTTGAATTCCCATCCCACGTGAAGGCACAGAAGGAGCTCTGCCTTTGGAGCAGCAATGTGCCAAAACCAATGTTTGCTGCTGAAGCTAATCCTCCGAGCAGACCAGAGAGTCTTGTCCACAGCTCCAAGAAACATTCCTCCAACAAAGCAGCAGAGCTCAGCCACTCTGGCACTGCAGAGCAGCAGCTCCTTGAGTAGCTGCACACGTGGGCAGCTGAGTCCTGCCTGAAATCCGTGGGTTTATGGCAGGGCTTCACCTCGGGGCAACACATGTCCTGATCAGCATTCCCGGTGCCTGCTTTCTTCAGGGCCTTGTGCTGACTTCTCCCAAGGCCAGGGGCAGAACCACATTGACGATGAACAGAGCAAAACCAAGCCCCAGAGCACAGAGCTGGTAAAAGGCTGCGCTGTGCCTGCCTTATTCGCTGCTGAGGACCCGCACATCAGGGAAGGGGCAGGGGGAAGGAAGGCAGCGCGGCGCTGGCACACAGCCCCCGTTCCTGGCAGGTACAAACTCCCCAGCGCTTCTCCTGCCCCTGGATGCCGCCTGCTGGAGGTGATCACTAGAGGAACGCAGCAGCCATCTCCCGGGCTGGGAATTTTCACCAGCTCTCTGCTCCCGACCCAGAGCTGCTAATTTAAAAGCTGACACTAAGGCACTCGTGTGAGCCCGGGCTGCCGTGACGGCGGTGGCAGAGCCTGCTCCCGAGACGAGCACAATCTGTCCCTTCCTGCCCAGCCCGAGCCCCGCGGGGCTGCCGGAGCTGCCATCCTTCACCCAGATACCACAGCTTCTCCTCTAGGCTCTTGGAATGCTTCATTCATCAGCAGCCTTGCAACCGAGTGCCGCGGGAGACACGTCAGAGAGGAGCTGAGGAGGAGAGCCGCTCAGGCTTGTTGGGAGCAGCCATGGCAGCAGCTCGGGCAGGACACAGCGGGGGCAATGTTTTCTGCCATGCTCGGGCTGACTTGCTGCTGTCTGCCCCAAAATAGCTTTTGCCATGACTGGAGGTGTTGGATGGGTGCAGGAGCGCTGGCTCTCCCGAGCTCTTCTCTCGCCGTGTCTAGATCACCATATGTTCTCCTGCCACACACTCCACCGGGCTTTATTTGTCATCCTCCTGCACATATGCTAACAGCTCTGCCGCGGGGAGCCGCGGCTGAGCTCTGACTCACTCACCAACAAACACTGGCTCGGGGCAATGGGCTCTGCTCCTTGCCACCCACGTGTCCCCACCTGCCTGGCAGAGGAAACCAGGCAGGCAGTTGGACTAGACATCAGTATAGGGCCCTTCAGTGCTTTCTTTTCCATTCCACTCCATTCCACTCCCATTCCATTCCCTTCCCTCAGTTTAAGAAGGGTATTGAGACACTTGAACATGTCCAGAGAAGGGCAACAAAGCTGGGGAGAGGTCTCGAGCACAAGCCCTATGAGGAGAGGCTGAGGGAGCTGGAGTTGCTTAGCCTGGAGAAGAGGAGGCTCAGGGGAGACCTTATTGCTCTCTACAACTCCCTGAAGGGAGGTTGTAGCCAGGTGGGGGTTGGTCTCTTCTCCCAGGCAACCACCTACAGAACAAGAGGACACAGTCTCAAGCTGCACCAGGGGAGGTTTAGGCTTGAGGTGAGGAGAAAGTTCTTCCCAGGAAGAGAGATTGGCCATTGGAATGTGCTGCCCAGGGAGGTGGTGGAGTCACCGTCCCTGAAGGTGTCCAAGAGGGGATTGGATGTGGCACTTGAAGCCATGGTTTAGTTAGTCATGAGATGTTGGGTGCCAGGTTGGACTTGATGATCTTTGAGGTCTTTTCCAACCTTATTGACTCTGTGATTCTGTGGTTCCATTCCATTCCACTCCATCCCATTCCATTCCATCCCACCCCATCCCTGCAGCCAGGGAACTGAGCTCCTTTGTACTGGGCAGGCAGCGAGCTGACCTGTGCCGCCGCTGTCCCTTCCCCTCCACGTCAGTTCTGATAAGCCAAAAGCACAACTGGAGGGATTGCAACCCTTGATGCAATCATGTTTACCTAAAAAGAACACAGTTATTCCTTTTACCATGACAAACACCACCAGGAACTTTGCTTACTCGTGATTTCTCAGCCCCCCTTCCTGGGCAGAGCCATTGCTCCAGATTTCCCTCTCTTCTTGCTCCCAAATCCCATCCCTTTGCCACAAGCAGGGTGCAGGCAGGTCCCTGCTGACCACACTGGGGGCTGTGGTGGGTCAAGGATGGGCTTTCACTGACCACCAGGCAAGGACACCAGGAAGGGCAGCTGGGTGTGCTGGAATAATATTTTCAGCTCAGAAGTAAATATTTAACCTAAGGAGTTGTCCCTGTGCTCCAGGAAATTCTTTCATCATGAGACAATTTACAGTCGTGCAGGTGCAGGCTTTGCCAGGCATGACCAACAATACTCCGGCACAAAAGGTGGAGAAGGGGAGACAGGGAAGGGCTGGGCCAGCACCCTCTCCCCAGAGAGCACGCTGTCTTGGGGCCACATGCAGTCCTGCCTTGCCGCAGAGTCACTTCCATGACAACAGCTGGCTGGCTGGCTGACTGTCCATCCACCTGCCCACCCATCCTGCCAAATCCTGCCTTTCCCCCCACCCCCACTGAACACTCTCCAGTGAAGCCCCTGCCCTGCAGATCATGGAGCACTCACAGGTAAGCTGAGCCCAGCACAGAGATGCTTTGCTGGAGCAGGACCAAAGACCCTCTTCCTCCCCTCCCTGCTCGAGGCTGTGCATTGCAAGCCAGCACTGGAACCACTGGAAGATCTCAGGCTCACAGGATGGTAGGGGTTGGAGGGGACCTCTGGAGATCACCCCTTGCCAGAGCAGGACCATAGAATCTAGCACCCAAACACATCCAGATGGGTCTGGAAAGTCTCCAGAGAAGGAGACTCCACCACCTCTCTGGGGAGCCTGTTCCAGTGCTCTGTGGCCCTCACAGTGAAGAAGTTCCTCCTCGTGTTGAGTTTATGTATCCTGTGCTGGAGTTTATATACTCCAGATGATGGAGCAGGGCAAGGGCTGGCTCTGTTCCTTCCCTTCCAGCTGTGCTTCCTTTGCATCAGATGATTTCTGTGCCTGCTCAGCCAGGCCCAAGGCACAGCTGTCCTTTCCCCTTCCTGCATCCACAGCAATAACACAGGCTCTGTGTGCCAAAAAAAGCCTTTTCACAAGGGCTGGGTAGGTGCCCTGGCTTCAGCCTCTCTTGCAAGTGGTGGGCACGTGGTGGGCACACTGGGAGGGGCAGGCACCAGGGATCCCCCCCAGCTCCAGCCCTCCTTGGTGGGGATGGCATTTCCCTCAGGAAGCAATGCTGGAGGCATCCCCTGCTAACGGGATGGGGGAACCTCATTTCCCTACACCAAACCAGCAGTGCCCAGGGGATCCAGAGAATCTGCCAAGCCCTGGGAATCCTAAGCCATGATCTCACCTCCCCACAGTGTTTACCACTGCCATGTGCCAGCAGCAAACCCTCCTCTGGTGCTCCATACACCACCTAATGCTATCTGGGACAAACTGTCAAGACCTGCATGACAGTCACTGCATTAATGTGCCTCAACTCAGACCCCAGCGGTTCGCTCTGTGAGGCCCGGGGCCAGCCAGGCCCCACCACGCTCCCACAGCCTGATGACGAAGCTGAGGACACAGCAAAGCCTCCAGCGATGGAGCTGCCCAGGGGCTATGGGCAGGGGTGGCTGCTGCAGGCTCTGGTGCTCTGCCGGGACAAGGCTCTGCCCTGACAGCTAAGTCCTGCTGTTAGTGATCACATGAATCACAGAGAGGTGACCCAAGACAGCAGCACATCAAAGGCATGGGATGACAAAACCTGCTCTGAAATCAGATGTGTTTACTGGGTCAGCTCAGCATGGTCATTAATTACCCAGCACTCATCTAATTAACTGGAGCTTTCATCTACCATTGCCAGGGGCCAATAGCAAGTGCCAGATTCTGCCCCTCCAGCTCCTGCCTCAGATATCTCCCAGGGCCATGTCATGCCGGGACAGGCAGCAGGACCAGCATCTCCAGCCCCCTGCTGCTGGGGTGCAGGCTGCTTGCACATCTGTCCCAACGGCAGCTCTAGAGGCAAACTTGGGAAGTGCCAAGGCAGAGAACCGAGCTCCTGCAGCCTTGCTCGTGTCCTTCAGCCACACCAGGAGCAGCAGGGACCTGGCCTGGTGGGGGCAGTTCTGCCTCCATGCTTCCCTTTGCTGTGGTGGCATCCCTGGCTCTGCTACCTGCTCCCTAGATCTCCTTCACCCCCCTATGGCATGCCCACGACATGCTCCTGAGGAAGATCAGGCAGTGGTGGGTGCCCCGTGGCCATCAGCCGGGACCAGGACAGTCGCTGAGTGCTGCTGAGCCCTGCAGCTGGCATTGGACACTTGCAAAGCCCTCTGTGCTCGCAGGAGGGGTTTGAGGAATGGTCCTGGGGTGGGGGCAGCTGCACCAGACAGGACAGACAAAGGCAGGGCCCTGAAGGCAGCAGCATTGTGATGGTGCCCAGAGGAGGAGCAGGATGCAGCCAAGCCCTGGGCACAAAGCCACAGCCAGAGACAAGCAGGGGTGCACCCAGGGGTGCACGTGTACCTGCCACACACCACAGCACCTGCCCCACTGGCTGAAGGGCCAGCAGGTCACCACCCCACTCATCCCCAGCCACGGAGGGCCAGCCGAGGTGACACACCTGCAAAAACAGCCAATCTGGGGCCAACCTCCCCCTGGCCAGGAGCAGCCACTGGCAGCTGATGGGGCCAAGGGGGACAGGCCACTGCTGACCCGGGGAGCTGTGCAGAGCCAGAGGGTATTTAACCCCCTGCAGAGCCCCTCAGACCTCTTCTGATCTGCAAAGCAGCAGCTGAAGCAATAGCGGGTGTTCTCCTGACCTTGTCTGCAGAGGGTGGCCTCCAGCTGACTCTGGCAGAGCTGCTATGACGGAAACAACAAGTTACTCGGGGTGAGTGCCAGGGGAGGGCTGGGACTTGTTTTAACAAGGCAAGAAAAACCTTCCCTGGGTTTGCTTCAGCCTTATTTATCGAAGTGACCACTATTGTTGCTTAGCTGTTTTCCACCTATTAAAGCAGGTGGAACAGGAAGGGAAAGTGGGCTCCTGCTGTCTGCAGGAGCTGAGTTTAATTTGCACTTGTGCTGGCAGGCACCTCTCTGGGACAACACAAATATCCAGCCCTAGTCTGCGGAGAGCTGCCACACGCCAGGCAGCATCCTCCGCAGGGCAGCTCTGGCAGAGCTCTCTGAAGGAGCCAGCAAAGGTTGCCATCGACAAACCCGATGATAACTACCGAGGAGTGGTGTTTGCCAAACACACAGACACGATAAAGGAGGTGCTGAAAAGCTTCCCAGCGGCGATGGAGACCAGGAAGGCAGTGTGTGACAGCGGGACAGCCACCCCGGATGCCCTGCAGTGCCTGCCCTCCCCTGTCACTGACCCACCCCTTCCCTGACACCAGCATGACCCTTGCAGGGTTCTCAGTCTGCTCCACACCCCTTCCTGCCCTGTCCCTGTCCCTGTGGGCACTGCCCCTGACCCATCTCCCCCTGTGCCCCCACAGCAATGGGCTTGTCTGCGTTAAAAACCCCCACCTGGACTCGATGGAGGAGGATGTTCTCTACCACCTGGCCTTGGGAACGAAGACGCACAACCTGCCGGCCATGTTTGGGGACATCAAGGTAAAGAGCAGGTGCCAGAGAGGGGCAGCAGCTCCCAGCCCCCAGGGCTCTCCAGCCCCTCCTCCCACAGCTCTGCTGTCCCATGTCTGAGCCCCACTGCTGCGGGTGATCCCACTGGAAACAGAGTCTGGCTGCCCCCCGAGGGGACACAGTGAGCTGGGGTGGCCCGAGCAGGGAGGTCATCCACCCCTCCCTTGCTCTGGGCAGAACCCCAATAGAAATTGATTATTCTCAAAACCTGTAGTTCTGTAAAACCTGGTTTGACATCAGCCCCATTTTGGAGGACAGAAGGAGGAAGCATTTGTCCAAAGCATCTGATCCCTGTAGACTGAAGACAAGGGAAGGAGGATGTATTTTTGGCTGAGGTCTGCTGTCAAACTCAGTCTGTCACTGCTGCATCCTCCTCCATTTTAGAGCACAGCACTTCCACAGGGCTGTGGGGGAAGAGCCACGGGGCCCCAGGGCTCAAGAAGCCCAGCACAGCCTGGCAAGGCTCTGCTCCCCTGCGTGCCTGGCAGCTGGATCAGCAGCACTGCCCTTGCAGCCCTGCACTGGTCCCCCTCCTGCCTTCAGGGAGCACTTTTGCCTTTAATATGTAAAATTTGTCCTTTTTCCTGCCTGACTTTATGGCCCCTGTGTCACCAGCAGTGCTCACTAATTGCAGCCAGTGCTGTTGAGAGAATAAATTAGAGGGTGAGCTCCTCTAACATCTGGGTTTGCTTTGCTGTCAGTAGGGATCCTAACAGCTTAAAGCTGCTGAATTATTTCAGGTTTTCTTGACCTGGGACTGGTACCCAGGTGTGGGCAGCTGCACAGCTCTCTGGACCTGGGGGAGTCACGACCCTCAAGGAGCAGCAGCTTGGGTTTAGTATTAACTCCAGCTTTGGAGACCCTCAGTTGTTCCCATGACCCTTGAGTGGCTGCAAGGAAACTGCATCCCGCTGAGCTCTGGCCACTGCCACGTGAAGCCTCCCTCTTGGTGTCTTTTGGACTTCTGAAGAGCAGACTTTGGCCTGTTCATGAAACTGGGAGGGTCCCTTGGGAGGCCATCCTGAAGGACAAAGGAGTCCAGGAAGGGTGGGCACTCCTCAGGAAGGAGATCTGAAAAGCACAGGAACTGGCCATCCCCGTGCCACGATAGACAGGCTGGTGGGGAAGAAGAGGCCTGGCTGAAGGGAGAGCTTTGGCTGGAGCTCAGGAGCAAAAGGAGAGTTTATGGTCTTTGGAAAGTTCCACCAGGGGAGGTTTAGTTTGGACATGAGGGAAAAACTTTTATAGTGAAAGGGTTCTCAAAGGCTGGAACAGGCTGCCCAGGAAAGTGGCTGAACCACCACCTCATGAGATGCTTGGAAGCTGTCCAGATTTTTAAGGTGCTCAAGGTTCTGGGGTAGTAGTGGCCCTGGTAGAGGTTGGACTTGATGATCTTAAAAGTCTTTTCCAACCAGAATCACAGAATCACAGAAACATTCAGGTTGGAAAAGACCCTCAGGATCACCAAGTCCAATGAATAACCCTACTCTACAAGGTTCACCCCTAAACCATATCCCCAAGCACCACATCCAAACAACCCCTAAGCACATCCAGGGGTGGAGACTCAGCCACCTCCCTGGGCAGCACATTCCAATGCCTGATCACTCTTGATGGGAAAATTTTTATCCTAATGTCCAGTCTAAACCTACCCAGTCACAGCTTGAGGCTGTTCCCTCTTGTTCTGTCACCAATTACCTGGGAGAAGAGACCAGCAGCAGCCTCTCTACAATGTCCTTTCAGGTAGCTGTAGAGAGCCAGGAGGTCTCCCCTCAGCCTCCTCTTCTCCAAACTAACCATCCCCAGCTCCTTCCGTTGCTCTTCATCAGATTTATCCTCCAGGCCCTTCCCAGCTTCCTTGCCCTCCTCTGCCCTGGCTCCAGCACCTCCACATCTCTCTTGTATTGAGGTGCTCAAAACTGGACACAGCACTCGAGGTGTGGCCTCAGCAGAGCTGAGTGCAAGTCATGATTCTGTGCCAGAAGCACCAACATGTTCTCATTCTTTCCACCCAGTTTGTCTGCGTGGGTGGCAGCCCAGAGAGGATGAGGGCATTTGCCCAGCTGATGCAGAGGGAGCTGGGTCTGGCGGGCGACGGGGAGGAGCTGGCGGACATCTGCGCGGGGTCGGATCGCTACGCCATGTACCGCGCCGGGCCCGTGCTCTCCATCAGTGTGAGTACCACACAGCACCCTCACCCTCTCAGCAGACCCTCTGTGGTGGGTTGAAATTTTCCCGACCCCCCCCCCCCTAAATTTGCCAGACCAGCTCAGTTGGAAGAAAATGAAGGTTGTATTTACAGGCAAAACTACAATCCACAGTGGGATGCAATGGATATGTGCAAAATATACAGAATTAACCAGGTTGGAAAAGACCATTGAGATCATCAAGTCCAACCTGTCACCCAACACCATCTAATCAACTAAACCATGGCACCAAGTGCCTCAGCCAGTCTCTTCTTAAACACCTCCAGGGATGGTGACTCCACCACTTCCCTGGGTAGCCCATTCCAATGGCCAATCTCTCTTGCTGGGAAGAACTTCTTCCTAACATCCAGCCTAAACCTCCCCTGGCACAGCTGGAGAGTGTGTCCTCTTGTTCTGGTGGTGGTTGCCTGGGAGAAGAGACCAACCCCCACCTGGTTACAAACTCCCTTCAGGGAGTTGTAGAGAGCAATAAGGTCTCCCCAGAGCTTCCTCTTCTCCAGGCTAAGCAACCCCAGCTCCCTCAGCCTCTCCTCACAGGGCTAATATTTACAGAGACTGGCAAATACTAACCAGCACAAGGACCCCCCTGGTCAAAGACCAGGGGAAGCTATTAGCTTCTCCCTCTCTGCACCCTCTTACCCTCCTGTACAAAAAGGAGAAGGGAAACGAGCAGAGGGATGTTAGACTTGGCCAGAACAATGTAGCCAAGGTCAAGCAGAAGCAAGTTAGTATCCCTCCCAGAGTGAAGAAGTGAGAAGAGAAAGAAATTGCTTCAGGAATTAAATCTTATGGCAGATGTCTCTTCCAATGGGATTGTTTAGAATTAGCTTTATTCTCCTTTTTGCACCCAATGGTGATTTATTTACATTTTACTACTCTTCTGCTCAAGATCTACATAAAAAATCTACAGGCATAGCCTAAAACTACCACACCCTCCCCTGGCTCTGCTGCTGCCAGCCTGGCCTACAGCGGGCTGGAACGGGGCTCCATCTTCCCTGGCACAGCGAAGGGCAGGTGATGAGAGCCAGGAGCAGCACAGGCAGCCTGCAAGGCACAAGGCAGATCTTTTCCTCTTTTCAGTTTTAAGCCACTGCCACCAGCAGCACCATTCAGCCATGGCAAAGCTGCTCCTGCCCAGTGCTATTCCTCAGCACCCTACACACTGAGAGTAAAAGCACAGCATTAAGAGTGAACAGACAGGTACAGTGCCCAGCTCAGCAGCCTGGCATTTGGAGAGGCAAAGGCCACTTCCCACCATCCTTCAGCTATAAGCCATTGCTGGAAGCACTACATTGAAACAGGCTCTGAAGTAAAAGCCTTGCTTCTTTATTAATTGCTCTTTAAGAGCAGAATTGTTGGCCCTGCACAACGGAGCGAGCAAACGCAGGCGGTGCTGGTGAGTGCTCATGCCCCAGGGCTGGGCTCCTCTGCCAGGCACAGGATTAGCCCTGAGCTTGAGTCACAGGAGACAAAGTCACTCACACACCAAGAGCTCACACTTGGTCTCTCTGACCAAACCAAACCAACAGAAACCTGGAGGGAATCATCCTGACAGGATCCAAGGGGGAAAAGCCCACAAGTTCTGCTGCTCCCCAGGCCGGCAGCCGTGGCAGCACAGTGAGGAGAGAAGCCTGGGCTGGCCTCTGGACCACGCATCAGTTTTGTACCGGTGCAGAAGCCACCGACCCCCTGGGCTCATCCCTGTGAGGGGACATGGGGCAGAGCTCGTGGGAGCTTCCCCAGCTGCCAGCATCCCACTTCTGCCAGTTGCTTAGGAACAGGAACACAAACACCGCGGGGGGCAGGAACGGGTTCCTGCTTTGAATATTTACAATGAGAATAAATTCTTTAGGCACCGGCAGATATGCCAGGCTGGTGTTCAGAAACCAACGGGCAGAGAGTCTGCAGATCTAAACCGTGATGGGAGGGCAACAATCTGGCAGCCAGAGGGGAAGAGGCAAAGCAGAACGAGGACCAGCTGTCTACGTTCCCTGTGCTGCTTTGCGTTGCTGCCAGCAGGGTTAGAACGCGGCAGCAAAACCAAAGCCCTGTGAAGCAGACCCAACCCCCCAAAACGCCTGGTTTTTAGAGGGAAAGCAGAGGAAAGGAGCAGAAAACGGAGGTGATGAGGAGAGGGAGCGCTGGGCAGAAAGCAGGGGTGGCCTCAGCAGCTGGAGATCTGCAGAACATCTGCCATCTGCAGGCAGCCAGGCCAGAGGGACACTCGGGCAGGTGATTGGAGCCAGGAGCAGCACAGGCAGCCTGCAGGGCACAAGGCTTCAAGCAGCAAATGCCTGATGCCAAAACCGGTCCTCACTGAGGGGCATAAACCCACCCCTTGTCCTTGATCCCCAGCAATGTGTGCAGAGGTGCTCCAACAGAGAGTGAGGATCCACCCAGAGAAGTGGAGGCTCAGGTTGTCCTCACTGAAATGCACCTCTCCAAGAGCATGAGGAGGACATGACACAGAATAAAAGCCTGCACATGGCATGAGGAGGGGCAGCTCAAGGGGAAGTTCTTGGAGCATTTAGCCTTTGGGATGCGTTTATGGAGACCTTTCTTGAAGGAGAGACACCATCTGCATGCCTGACATATCCATCCCCAGTGATGGACACCAACTCTAGTGGCAAGAAGAGCATTAAAAGCATGAAGTGGAGGAGAAGAAGGATGGATGTGGTAGCAGGACAGGCTACAAGGCCCCTGAGATGTCTCTCACCCCCATCAAAAACTCGCTGTTGGCCTCATGAGTGAAAAGAGGCCACAGCATAACCCTAAGTTCATTGCAGCAACAAGCCTGTCACCTGCTGCAGCAGCACAGGGAATCATAGAATCATAGAAGTGTCAGGGTTGGAAGGGACCTCAAGGATCAGCCAGTTCCAACCCCCCTGCCATGGCCAGGGACACCTCACACTACAGCAGGTTGCTCACAGCCACATCCAGCCTGGCTGCAAAAGCCTCCAGGGATGAGGCTTCCACCACCTCCCTGGGCAACCTGTGCCAGTCTCTCACCACCCTCATGGGGAAAAACTTCTTCCTAACATCCAAGCTGAATATACCCATTTCTATTTTCTATTTTGGGAGGGACCCTCTAAAGTCCCTCCCCAGCTTTCTTGTAACCCCCTTCAGATACTGGAAGGCCACAGAGAAGTGTGAGAGAGAAGAGCCTTCTCTTCTCCAGACTGAACAGCCCTAACTCCCTCAGTCTGTCCTCATAGCAGAGCAGCTCCAGCCCTCTGCTCATCCTTGTGGCCCTTCTCTGGACACCCTCCAGCACCTCCAGATCCTTCCTGTGCTAGGGGCTCCAGAACTGGACACAATACTCCAGGTGGGGTCTCACCAGTGTGGAGCAGAGGGAGAGAATCACCTCCCTCACCCTTCTGGCTCTGCTTCTCTTGATGCAGCCCAAGATGTGATTGGCTTTCTGGGCTGCAAGTGCTCACTGCTGGCTCATGCTGAGCTTCTCATCCATGATGCTTTTCCTTTCCTCCCAACAGCATGGGATGGGCATCCCTTCCATCTCCATCATGCTTCACGAGCTCATCAAGCTGCTGCACCACGCCAGATGCCGAGATGTCACCATCATACGCATGGGCACCTCTGGAGGCTTAGGTAAGCTGCCCATGGCCTTCCTCCAGAGCAAAAAAATGAGGGAGCAAAGGCCCAGAAAATTCTCAGCCATTGGTCACACAATGATGAGCTTCAGTGTTTGTCAGCTCTCCAAACATCCAACAAAGGGAGATTTGGGGCTGGGTTCAAACACATTTTTGTAATGAAGGAAGGCTCTGACTTCACCACAGCTGGGAGCTGCTCTTCAAACAGGAGACACTTGGCTGGAAGGGGCTCTCATACTTTGAGACCCTCCTTGTATCTGTATCTGCTGTCCTGGTATCCTCTGCACTGCTGGGAGCCCAGCCAGGGCAGTGGAGCTGCTCATGCCTGTGGTAGAGCACAATGTCTGAAAACCAGAAGCAATTAACTCTGTGTCTCAGCACGTTCCCACAGCCACTCACCTGGTGCTGAGCCCCGCATTTTCCTCCTGCCTCTATGCTGCTGCCCGAACTTCAGGCATCTGCTGTGCTGAACTGAGTGACACACAGCCCTGGAGAGGCTTTCCTGTCACGCTGATGTTCTGCAGGAGGTCACAAATGTCATCAGCTGTGGCTTAGCCTCGGCCTTGCTTTCCACAGGGGTTGAGGCCGGGTCTGTTGTGATCACAGACGTCGCTGTGGACTCCTCCTTCAAGCCGCGGTTCGAGCAGGTGGTGCTGGGTGATGTGGTGGTGCGGAGCACAGAGCTGGACAAGGACCTTGCAGAGGAACTTCTTGCCTGCAGCAAGCAGATTCCTGACTTCCCCACTCTTATGGGCCATACCATGTGCACCTATGACTTCTATGAAGGTAAAACCATCTCTGAGTCTCTTTCCTCCTCCCCAACACACCGTGCTGAGTCTTTACATTCATTTGTAGGCAGAACTACCCACGCTACCAAAGCCTAGGCAGGGCTGCAAGAGCAGATCCTACCTGCTAGGTCAGAGCAGGGTACTCCTTCAGAACACACAATACCCATTTTGGCACTTTGCTGAGCCCTCTCTGCTAATTAGTCTCTTGTGCACCTGGCAGGTAAACATTGCAACGTCCCCAGCACTGCTGTAGCTGATGGTGGATCATAAGTGAAGATCCACCCAGCAGCAGCTGCTCCTTAGGATCAATGCAGGTGTCCCCCCAGGCCAGCTGTTACATGGGAGCCATGTGTGGGCACAGACCCCAACAGCAGGAGGCCAGTAGCTGCACCCTGGCAGAGAAAACAGCCCCTTGCTGATGGGTTACACCAAGATGATTCCACAAGAAGGTTGTAACTCCAGAGCTACCAGCCTCTGGAGAAAAGTCAGGAAGTGCCTGGCACTCATGTTGTGGTGGGTTGAAAATTGCCCCCCAGCATAAAATTGCCAGGCCAGCTCAGCTGGAAGCAAATGGAGCTGGATTTACAAGCAAAACTACAATCTGAAATATGGAATGCAATGAGTACTACAAAGTACACACATACAATATGTATGTATATGGAGAGCAGGAGGCTCAGGGGAGACCTTATTGCTCTCTACAGCTCCCTGAGGGGAGGTTGTAGCCAGGTGGGGGTTGGTCTCTTCTCCCAGGCAGCCAGCAGCAGAACAAGAGGACACAGTCTCAAGCTGTGCCAGGGGAGGTTTAAGGTGGATGTTAGGAAGAAGTTCTTCACAGAGAGAGAGATTGGCCATTGGAATGTGCTGCCCAAGGAGGTGCTGGAGTCCCCATCACTGGAAGTGTTTAAAAAGAGACTGTCTGAGGCACTTGTTGCCATGGCTTATGGGTGATAGGGTGGACTTGATGATCTTGGAGGTCTTTTCCAACCTGCTTAATTCTGTATTCTGTATAAACAGCACCAAAAAACCCCAAACCACCAACCCTCTGGACAAACCAGGGGGAATAGAATAGAATAGAATAGAATAGAATAGAATAGAATAGAATAGAATAGAATAGAATAGAATAGAATAGAATAGAATAGAATAGAATAGAATAGAATAGAATAGGATGGGATGGGATGGGATGGGATGGGATGGGATGGGATGGGATAGAATAGAATAGAACAGAAAGAATAGAAGAATAGGATAGAATAGGAAAGGATAGGATAGAATAGAATAGAATAGAATAGAATAGAATAGAATAGAATAGAATAGAATAGAATAGAATAGAAATAATAGAATAGAATAAACCAGGTTGGAAGAGACCTTTGAGATCATCGAGTCCAACCTATCACCCAACACCATCTAATCAACTAAACCATGGCACCAAGCACCTCATCAAGTCTCCTCCTAAACACCTCCAGTGATGGCGACTCCACCACCACCCTGGGCAGCACATTCCAATAGGCAATCACTTCCCCCCTCCCTGCTCCCTTCCCCCCTGTACACAATGAAGGAGAGAGAAGAGCTGAGAGGTGTTTGTTAATACTCAGCCACACCAAAGCAGTGCAGCCAAGGTCAGCAGAGCCAGCAGAAGCCAGAGCTGGTATCTGCTAGAGCGAAAGAAGCAAAAAGAGAGAGCAAGTCAGCAGACACAAGTGGCTTATGTTGGTAATCTCTCCAATGGGATTATTTAGACCTTATCATTATTTCCTTTTCTGCATCCAACAGTAATTTATTTACATTTTACTGCTCTCTGCTCAAGCCCTGTGGAAAACGTTCAGGGTGCAGCCCGAACCTACCACACACATCAGCAACGTCTGGTTCCTCTGGCACCATTCCCTTTTGCAGAAGGCAAGGCTGAAATGTAATAAACGCAGAATTAATAATCTGAGGGCTATTTATAACCCTCTGGATCTGCTCGCAGAGGCACCCATCTGTGTGCTGCTCCAGGCCATGTTTTACTTAAACAAAAGCCACTGGAGCGGATTAGCAGCAGGAGCAGCACTAAAGGGAAGCACTCTGCCCAGATTAGCGCGGCTGCAGAGGCAGGTTTGGCTGCCACCGGGAACTTCACACGCTGCGAGAGGAGCTGCCGCAGCAGGCATGGCTCTGCTCAGCCCCTCTGGCTGCAGCACAGACAAAGCCACCTGTGGACAGAGAGGAGAGGGTCAGGGTGGCTGCCAGCACCTGGGTGCACCAAGCATGGCATCAGAATAGGATAGAATTAACCAGGTTGGAAGAGACCTTTGAGATCATTGAGTCCAACCGATCACCCAACACCATCTCATCAACTAAACCATGGCACCAAGTGCCTGAGCCAGGCTCTTCCTAAACACTTCCAGTGATGGTGACTCCACCATCTCCCTGGGCAGCACATCCCAATGGCCAATCTCTCTTTCTGGGAAGAGCTTCTCCCTAACATCCAGCCTAAACCTCCCCTGGCACAGCTTGAGACTCTGTCCTCTTGTTCTGGTGCTGGTTGCCTGGCAGAAGAGGCCAACCCCCACCTGGCTACAACCTCCCTTCAGGGAGTTGTTGATGGCAAGGTCTCCCCTGAGCCTCCTCTTCTCCAGGCTAAGCAACCCCAGCTCCCTCAGCCTCTCCTCACAGGGCTGTGCTCCAGACCCCTCCCCAGCTTTGTTGCCCTTCTCTGGACACCTTTCAGTATCTCAACATCTTTCCTAAACAGAGGAGCCCAGAACTGGACACAGGACTCAAGGTGTGGCCTAACCAGTGCTGAGCACAGGGGCAGAATGACTTCCCTGCTCCTGCTGTCCACACTGCTCCTGATCCAGGTCAGGATGGCATTGGCCTTCTTGGCCACCTGGGCACACTGCTGGCTCATGTTCAGCCTACTATCAACCAGGTCCTGCCCTGGGCTGTGGTGAGGGGAGCACCAATGCCCTGGGACCCAGCTGCTCAACCAGTACCAGTGCCACCTGAGCAGGGAAGTCCATCTGCCTGCCATCCACGGCAGCCCCTTGAGAAAAGCTAAACTTAAATTAGGGGTGCTTTCCTCTCCCTAGTTTACACATTCTGCACTGTTTGCCATGCCTCTTCCACAGTAACCTGGCATGTTTTGGGTTTAACCTGGCAGAGCTTCACAGCTGCCATACTCTATGCCATGGGCCCTAGAGGATCTGCTCTGCAGAGTGCTATGTGTCCCCTGTACTGAGCACCCTAGGGCTGACTTGTGCCTTTTCCCAGCTTCACACCTGTGCAATGTTCTCTGTACAGAGGCAGCACTTATGTACTTAATGAGCTTAATGAGTTCACTAATGATTCCAAGGAAAACTTAGCTGGCTTCAGACACAGCGTGGGCCCTGCTGGACCTGCCACGTGAAGCTGCCCCACTGAGGGTGCCTGCAGTGACACTTCTCTGCTTCCTTTCAAGGTCAGGGGAGATTAGATGGAGCACTGTGCTCTTTTTCCAGTGAAAAAAAGCTGGAATACTTAAGAAGAGCCTATGAGGCTGGTGTGAGGAACATCGAGATGGAGTCCACAGCGTTCGCAGCCCTGTGTGGGCTGTGCGGCCTGAGAGGTGAGTCCTGAGGTGTGAGTCCTCCCATGGCCACCTCTGCATCCTTCCCACCATCCCCAGCTCAGCTCAGCCCGAGGGTTTGGTTTGGTGTGGGGCTCAGACAGCCTAGAGGCCAAAGCCCACGTTCCTAATGAACTAGAAAAGCACTGAAACAAGTGCTGTGGCTCAATAGAATATAGGCTTGTTTTTTGCCAAGGCCTGAGTACATGGTGGGCAAAACAAAAGTGACCTCCTTGATCCCTCTCCTGGCCTTACAGGCTCACAGGGTGTTAGGGATTGGAAGAGACTTCTGAAGGTCATTGAGTCCAACCCCCCTGCCAGAGCAGGAGCGTAGAATCCAGCACAGGTCACACAGGAACACATCCAGATGGGGCTGGAAAGTCTCCAGAGAAGGACACTCCACAACCCCTCTGGGGAGCCTGTTCCAGTGCTCTGTGACCCTCCCAGTGCAGAAGTTCCTCTTCATGTTGAGGTGGAACCTCCTGTGCTGGAGTTTCTATCCATTGCTCCTTGTCCTATCCCAGGGTGCAACTGAGCAGAGCCTGTCCCCTCCCTCTTGACCTCCAGCCCTCAGATAACCATTGATGAAATCCCCTCTCAGTCTTCTCTTCTCCAGACTAATCAGCCCCAGGGCTCTCAGCCTCTCCTCACAGGGCAGTGCTCCAGTCCTTCGATCATCCTGGTAGCTCTCCACTGGACTTTCTGCAGCAGATCCCTTAGAATGGGTCCTGGCAGTGCTGGCTCAATGGTTGGACTTAAGACCTTCAAAGTCTCTTCCAACCAAACCCATTCTGTGAGTCCATGCCCTGGGTGCAAGCGGGGGTGCTCTCCCCTGTGTCTCTAGAAACGAGATGGGGCAGGGCAAGCGGGGTCCTGCCCCTTCACCCCGCGGGGAGGGCAGCGGGAATGAGGTCTCCTCTCCTTGCGTGGGCAGCGGCCAGACACAAGGTAACGCAGGGCTCTGGCCGTCCCGCAGCCGCCGTGGTCTGTGTGACGCTCCTGGACCGGCTGGAAGGGGACCAGCTCCGGGCGCCCCGCGAGGTGCTGCACGAGTACCAGCGGCGGCCGCAGCGCCTGATCGCAGCCTTCATCCGGCAGCGCCTGGCGGGCAGGCCGCCGGCAGCGACCCCGCCCTGCCACACCCACTGAGGGGTGCTGGGCACCCGGCCCAGCCAGCGCGCTGCGGGTCCTGCCCCCGCCGCACGCGTGGCCCTTTGCTCTGGAACGTGGAACGGCAGGCTGGGTGGCCGTGCATCCCCACGGGCAGTGCCCATCGCAGCTGGGTGGGCAGCCAGAGCCGGCACACGCCTCGCTGCGCACCTCCACTGCGGCCCGAAGCGCACCAGCCACTGGCACAGCCGGGGACAGTTCCAGCCGGAACCTGCACAGACTGTGTGACTGACCTGGAGGATCCTCACCCCCGTCTAAAGTGGTTGTTGAGGACGGTCCCGTTAGGGTCACTCCTGCCCACAGCAGTCCTCTCAGCTGGAGTTACCTTTGCACTTGGCAGAGAGCCAGGACTTCAGTAAACGACGTTCAAAATATACCCACATTTGTGACTATGATTGTTACTCACCGTGGCTATGAAAGCTGCTCAGACCTTCGCTGGGACAACATCACAGAATTACAGAACATTTTGGGGTGGAAGGGACCTTTAAAGGTCATCTACTCCATGCTGTCAGCAGGGACATCTGCAGCTAGAGCAGGTTGCTCAGAGCCCCAAACAACCTGACCTGCAATGGTTCCAGGGATGGGGCATCTCCCACCTCTCTGGGCAACCTAGGTCAGGGTCTCCCCACCCTCAGTGTCAAATATTTCTTCCTTCTCTCCAGTCTGAATCTCCCCCTTATAGCTCAAACCATCACCCCTTGTCCTGTCACAACAGGCCCTGTCCAGAAGTCTGTCCCCAGCTTTCTGATCAGCCCTTTATGCACTGCAAGGCCACCAGAAGGTCTCCCTGCAGACTTCTCCTCTCCAGGCTGAACAATCCCAACTCTCTCAGCCTGGCCTCACAGCAGAGGGCTTCCAGCCCTCTCAGCATTGCTGTGGCCTCCTCTGGCCCCACTCCAGCAGGTCCCTGTGTCTGCTGTGCTGAGGACACCAGAGCTCCTAAAGAGATCTGTCAAAACCTGACCCATACCAGAGTGCTTTAAGACAGGAGGTTGGTGTGTGGGAAGCCCACCTTGCACAGACTGTGCCCAGCCAAGCAGCAGCAGCAGCTTCACCCCTATCACACAGGCAGCACAGGGGGGCACTTGGGAAGGAATCCCCAAATCCCAGCATGATGGGGATTGGAAGGCACCTCTGGAGGTCATCTTTGCACAGCAGGTTGTCCAGGATGGCAGTGTCCAGGTGGGCTTGGAATCCCTCCAGAGAAGGAGACTCCGTAACCTCCCTTAAGCAGCCTGGTCCAGGGATCCAGCACGTTACTGGGAAAGCAGTAGTGATACAACCTTGACCTGATTTCAGGTAACTGCCAGGGACTGCATCTTCAACATTCATCTGCTAATCAACACACATCATCAGTTTAGAAAATCATCTCTGAGTGACTCCACAAGCTGTAAGAAACTGAACTGCACCAGGGTTTAGTGGAGAGTCACCTACAACCTGAAGATTTTCCCACTGATATCCCTTCCAGTTCTTAAGGTTCACTAATTATGTTTGCTCCCAAATGAATTTTCACACCTTTGGAACAATAACTTACAGGATCTAAGTGTTCTGGCAAACCAAATTTTAACATATCAGAAAGAACTGGGAGAGGATCTGAAGATCTGAGCCATAGTGAGCACAAACCCCTCAGTCTAAGGATCCTTACAGACAGCCCCAAGGGGCCATCCCTGAGGTACTCCTCTAGCCAGCATCCTAAGGTCTGCTAAATTAGCAGCCTCAGAGCCCCTCTGAACCCAGAGGTCCTTCCACAGACAGGTACAGCCTAGTCTGCCTTTCAGAAGAGTGGGCTTCTCTTGGTGTCCTTCTTGTCACCCTGCTGCACATTGTCATGCTCCCTCCCGCCATGTGCAGAGGTCCCTTTCTGGGCCATGGGACTGGCAGTGGAATGAGGCTGCCCAGGGTGCTCCCCACCACTAGGACTCCACTTCCATGTCCCCCCTGGGCTACTCCAACAACTTACAGCACTCTGATCTGGGATACATTCAGTTTGTGCCACAAATCTGGCAACTTGCACTAGATTCTATGGTCCTGCTCTGGTTGGACTTAGTAGTATCACAGTATCAGTCAGGGTTGGAAGGGACCACAAGGATCATCTAGTTCCAACCCCCCTGCCATGGGCAGGGACACCCCACACTAGATCAGGCTGGCCAGAGCCTCATCCAGCCTGGGCTTAAACACCTCCAGGGACGGGGCCTCAACCACCTCCCTGGACAACCCATTCCAGGGCTTCACCACTCTCATGGGGAAGAACTTCCTCCTCATATCCAGCCTGAATCTCCCCACCTCCAGCTTCATTCCATTCCCCCTAGTCCTATCACTACCTAATGTCCTGGAAGTCCCTCCCCAGCCTTCCTGTAGCCCCCTTCAGATACTGGAAGGCCACAATGAGGTCACCTCGGAGCCTTCTCTTCTCCAGACTGAACAGCCCCAACTCCTTCAGTCCTCTCATAGGAGAGGTGCTCCACTTAATGATCTCTGGAGGTCCCTTCCAACCCCTAACATCCCATGAGCCTGTGAAAAGCAAAAGTTTTACAAGAAGAGGAGATTGGCCTCTAATTTCCCTCCCAGGACTGCAGGTTTTTGGCTCAAATACTAATCTAATGTAAAGGAATCCCATGAGAGGAGGCAGTGTCACCCCAGAACAGGCACAAAACTCTCCAGTCACTGAACACACAACCTAACCTGCCATGCAAACTCAGTTCTGCCAAGTCCAAATCCCATTTAAGAACATCAAATAGCAATGTACCTGAAGTCCCTTTGTGAAGATATAACTTAAGACCACTCCAGGAAAAGAAATGTGATACTGGAACATTTGGCCTGGTTTGGTGGGGGAGGTTTGCTCTGCCATGGCTACAGAAACAGTCCTGGTCCCTCAAAGTGAACTCTGTTTCCTGGAACACTGTCTCATGAAGACACTCCTGGCTTTTTTGCTTTCCTTTCAGCTTAATGATTATGTCAATAAATAGCTTTTCTGCTGTTCAGTTGCACCCAGTAGTAGGACAAGGGGTAATGGATATAAACTCCAGCACAGGAGGTTCCACCTCAATATGAGGAGGAACTTCTTCGCTTGAGGGTCCCAGAGCACAGGAACAGGCTCCCCAGAGGGGTTGTGGATTCTCCTTCTCTGGTGACTTTCCAGACCCATCTGGATGTGTTCCTGTGTGAGCTGTGCTAGATTCGATGGTCCTGCTCAGGCAGGGGGGTTGGAGATGAGGAGAAAGTTCTTCCCAGAGAGAGTTGTTAGCCATTGGAATGTGCTGCCCAGGGAGGTGGTGGAGTCACCATCCCTGGAGGTGTTCAAGAAGGGATTGGACGTGGTGCTTGGTGCCATGGTTTAGTTAGTCATGAGGTGTTGGGTGAAAGGTTAGACTTGATGATCTTTGAGGTCTTTTCCAACCTTATTGATGCTGTGATTCTATGATTCTATCACTCGATGATCTCTGGAGGTCCCTTCCAACCCCTAACATCCTATGAGCCTGTGATGTTTTCCAAGTCCAACTATCTTCAGGGATTTCAGATGAGTCAGTGGTTGACTGAGCTCAGAAAGCATGTTCTTGGTGAGCACCTTTCAAGATGTTGACCCTTGCTGCAAAAGCTTGACCCTTGCTGCAAAGCCCTCTCTGCAACTGGCACCACTTCATGTTTCCCTTGTTCTATAAATACACCTAAATGTCCATGTAAGCCTGCAGGCATGTGAGTTGGCACAAACTATTTCTTCATAAATGCCTTGGTATTTATCAAAGATGACAACCACAACCTGAAAAGACTCTGCAGCACTGAAATGATCCTGTAGATCTGCTCTTAAAGGTAAGGAAAAGGAAAAGCTACTGCCTGAAGTTTGGCTCTTCCATTTCTGGACAGTTGTCTAGCAGCCAACCTGCCTCCAGCAGAGGACAGCGATAAGAGGCTTTCCTGAGGGAACCCCCAGCAAGTTGTGAAGCTGGCCATGTGTGTTTGAAAATACTGAGCTACCCCAAATGGGGCATCCTGCCCCCAAATGAGACAGCCTGAACCCCAAATGGGCCAGCCTGCAGCAATTAAAGAAGGATATTGAGACACTTGAGTGTGTCCAGAGAAGGGCAACGAGGCTGGGGAGGGGTCTGGAGCACAGCTCTGTGAGGAGAGGCTGAGGGAGCTGGGGTTGCTTAGCCTGGAGAAGAGGAGGCTCAGGGGAGACCTTATTGCTCTCTACAGCTACCTGAAGGGAGGTTGTAGCCAGGTGGGGGTTGGTCTCTTCTCCCAGGCAACCAGAACAAGAGGACACAGTCTCAAGCTGCACCAGGGGAGGTTTAGGCTGGATGTTAGGAAGAAGTTCTTCACAGTGAGAGTTGTTAGCCATTGGAATGTGCTGCCCAGGGAGGTGGTGGAGTCACCATCCCTGGAGGTGTTCAAAAAGGGATTGGACGTGGCACTTGAAGCCATGGTTTAGTTAGTCATGAGGTGTTGGGTGACAGCTTGGACTTGATGACCTCTGAGGTCTTTTCCAGCCTTATTGATTCTATGATTCTATGATTTCTCCCTCATTAAAGTAATGTAGCTGGGATGAGGTTGCTCCCATATGTAATCAGTTGACACCTCCATGAGATTCTAACATGACATTAAGAAGTTATTCAGTACAAGGGTGGTGAGACTCTGGAACAGGCTGCCCAGGGAGGCATTCAAGGCCAGGTTGGGTGAGGCCTTGAGTAGCCAAAACTGAGATGCATCCTGGCCCACGGTGGGGAGGTTGGAGTAGATGATCTCTAAGATCCATGCTAACCTAAGTCATTCTATGATTAATGAACTTCCTGTAATTACCTGGATACCCAGCTCTGGATGTTGAGACATTCCTGATACTCATCATCCTTTGAAACCCTTGGTTAAAGGGTTGCCAGTTGGAACTTGTTTATATGCATTCTGCACTCATCTTATGTCAGGCTTGAAAACATCATCACTCACAAGATGAAAAGATATCAATTTCCTTCCATTTAATAGAATCTCTTTCAGCAGTTTGAGCTCCAGAGCAAAGATCCTAGACCAGAAATGTCATTCCTAATTTATGCTTGATACTGGAGACTGCTCTGCAGCATGAAACTGCACGACTGGTTTGCAGCAAATATGACACAGTAAATTGGTTTCTAAATATAGTCAGAGGCAAAGTTTCTTCTGATAACAATCAAGGAATAGCAGAATCATTTCTGATAATGAAGATCTTGTAATTAACAGGATCAAACCCTTGAGAAACCCGGAATGGAAGCTGTGGCATGTGTTCCTGTGTTGTAACACAACCCAGAGTGTCCTGCAAAGCCAGTTTGGGTTTGTGCTCCCAGCTGCCCACAGAGCTCCTGCCCCAGATGCCCCAGATGCCCCAGATGCCAATGACCTGGGCTGCCTGGAGGACTCTGTCACCTCCAGCTGCCCTGGCTGCCAGCAGGAAGGGACAGGGGAACCCACAGTGCACCCATCACACCTTGCAGAGCCTCTGTCTGGGTGAGAAGAAAGGCACAGGGGCTTCCCAGCAGCGGCACACACCAAGTAACCCAAGGGAAATTCATTTCAGGTGTTCACAGCCCAGGCCAGACAGTGCCCCCTGAAGCTGCTCCTGGCACAGAGGTGCCCTGCATCTGAAAAGCTGTGGATCTCATGTCTCTTCTGGGGAGCTTCAGCGAAGGGATTTTTGGTAAGATCTCTTTTGCATAAAGTGTTTTATGAAGTCCAGCTTCCCGCAGAGCCAGCTCAACACGAAGCCTGGGGTCAGAAATGATCTGTTAAAACAAAGCACAGCAATGATCAGCAGAAACCAACCACAGGCTGCAGGTTATCCAGGGATGGATGTGTTTAAAAGCTTTTAAAAGACAGGCAGAAAGCCTTCAAAAGCAGAAGAACTGCACGGTGAACAAGCCTCACCTCATGGCACACACCTTGGTACTATCCTTTTTGGGTATCGACAATCACAAGCTCTGTGAACAAAGAGCCCTGCTTGTCATTCCTCAGCAAAACCCACAGGGGAGATGAGAAAATGAGGGACTCTTAACTCAGCCCACTCCCTGCAGAGCTGCTGACTTCTCTAAGTTGCCCATGCACACAGCCCTGCTCACACAACAAGCCTTTTAACCCCTTCCTGTGCGCTGCGGTGGAACCTGAGCGACTCAGATGTGTTTGAGTTTTCTCCCAGCTCTGCCTTGAGACCACATGACAGCACCACTTCCATTTCACAGTCCAACAATAATGCCCTGGGGAAGTACCTCTACAGTTTGCCAAAAGGGTACTTGATAAAATCTGTAAGCCTCTTCCAAATCCTTCTTCCACAGCAGGGGAGATTAAGTGCAAGGTTGTCATCTTGCCTTCAGCTTTCACATCACCGGCCCCAGCGTCCAGAGCTGCTGGGAGCTCTGGTAGTGGGGACCACAAAGCATCACCACTGCAGCTCTAGGTGGAGCACATGAATGTGCCTGGCAGGAATCATGGGCTGCAATCTGACCAGTACCAGAACTCATCTGCAAACAGGCAGGATAGTCTGAATATTCAGGTATCAATCCCAAACACACCTGTTCAGAGCATTTTGAAGCTCAGGCTTCTCCTGCACTGCTCAGATTTGGGCAAATCCTAACAGCCAAACCAAAGCTGCATCTCTGGTACCACATCTCTCCCTCACCAAACTGAGGGGCTTTAGAATGCCTTCAAATGGGAAGTGCTGAACAAAGTTAGTGATAGAGATCATTACATTTCAGCTTATTCAGTGCTAAAAGGAAGATTTTATGCCACAGAATTGTATCATAGCACTTCTCTTGCTGCAAATAGAACTTCCAAATTCCAGACTGGGAATAATTTCAAATGCATAGACTGAGCAGATGGGGAACAGTAAAGGCACCAAAAAATCCTCCTCCCCTATGTTGCTTTCATTCAGTTTGGAATGGAGCTAGCAGTGTCCTCAGCCATCTGAGTGACCTGGAAACAGGGAGGTAGGTACTTTGGTTTCCAGCTTCATTTACACCTCACTGGTTTCTTGTCCTGTAGCCCTTGCATATCACACCCCAACTGATCTTCAACCCAGCAATAGTGTTAAGGCAGCCAGGATACTAATTTTCAGCTTAGGGAGAGATTTGTGCTGTGCATAATTTCCCAGGTTACAGCTCTTTTGTTCAATCAGGAGAGCTCTATGTGGAGTTAATTCTCTTCAAACACTTAGTACAGCACTAACTGGAGCAGGTGAAATGGAAGCACTCTTCAATAAATGCATCAAAAGGGGTGAGTTTTAGCATTAAAAAACAGCACAGAGAGCAGTCAAAGTGCCTGGCAAAGACAGAACTCCCCACTGGCCCATTGAGCCCAGCAGCCTCTCTCCAGTGGGAGATTATATTCCACTTAACATTGTGTTGTTCATTCAGGGAGAGCACAAAAGTCCTACACTGGACCTGAACAACCCTTGTGGTCCGCTCTTGTGCACCTCTAGCATCTACCTTGGGTCAGAGAGAACAGCCAGCTCCTCCTGCTGATGTTTTTAACTGCACACACGTGCTCTATTTTCTGCTGTTGCTGCTCAGGCTCTATTGCTGTTCCCACAGTGCTGTCAAGGTGTGTGCACTCAATAAACTCTGTACTGTGAGTACAGACCATTACCTGCTCCTCACTGTATGTGTGCAACTTGAACAGTGGCTTCTGAAGATCAAACTCTTCGTTGGTTCCAATGCCCATCCGAGCTTTGGAGGCCACTGTGTCAGCCACCACTCTGGCTGGGTCTAATTTTGCAACAACAGCAACCTGCAAGATATGATACATGGAAATCACAATTACTCTGTGTAGAGCTGAGGTGAGAAAAGGTTAGCAGCAACAGTAAGAAGAGAGCATGCTCACTGGATGATTGGTTGGACTCGATGATCTCAAAGGTCTCTTCCAACCTGGTTGATTCTGATTCTAATTCTAATTCTGATTCTAATTCTAATTCTAATTCTAATTCTAATTCTAATTCTAATTCTAATTCTAATTCTAATTCTAATTTTCATTCTCATTCTCATTCATTCTAATTCTAATTCTAATTCATTCTAATTCTAATTTCTCTGCTTTAAAAACTCCTTAACTTGTCTTAAACCGCCTTGTATCCATGTATCAGAGTCAGGAAGCTTAGAGCTTGAACCCAGAGTAAAACCACTCAGAGAGAGAGCAGTAATCAGGGAGATCTTTTTTCTGTTTCCCAGTGGAGACAACTGAACTGGCTGGACTGCACAGAGCAGTGTGTGTGCCCAGAGCTGCTGCCAAGGGGAGGACTTGCTGCCATGTGGGCAGGCTCATTAGAGAGCAACCTGCACGTCGAGACAGCCAACTGTCAGTCCTTGACAGCATGGGCTTGAAAGCTGGGTGGTGTTTCCATGAAGAGAAAGTGAGAGACCTGGGGCTGTTTAGTCTTGAGAAGGCTGAGAAGGGATTTTATCAACATCTAGAATGATCTGAGGGGTGAGTGTCAAGATGAAGGTGCCAGGCTCTTTTCAGTGGTGCCCAGTGATAGGACAATGAACGATAGGTACAAGCTAGAGCACAGGAGCTTCCACCTCAACATAAGAAGACACTTCAAGGTGAGGGTGCCAGAGCCCTGGAGCAGGCTGCCCAGACAGGTTGTGGAGTCTCCTTCTCAGGAGACTTTCAGAACCTGCCTGGATGTGTTCGTGTGAGACCTGCAGTGTTCCTGTGCTGCTGTCCTTCTCTTCTGGAGACAGGTTAGCTGCTCTGGCAGTGGGGCTGGACTTGATCTCTGAAGGTCCCTTCCAACCCCTAACTTTCTGTGATTCTGTGAGGTTGCTGCCTTATCACATCCCCAGTGGGAAATTAAGCTTCAGGCAACCAGAGCCCAGCCCTCCCCAACTGTGTGCACCTCTGATCTTTGGAGCGCAACCACAGCATGTGGCCCTGGCTCAGCAAGGATGCTGAGAGAGGTACCCTGGGCTCTCCAGCAGAGACTGACACAAGCTCTGACCTTCAAAACCAGAAACCAGAAGGAACCAGCACACTTGTCCTTCAGCAGAATCCACAGCTCCTGGAAGCCCAGACTTGTTTAGCTGATGGAAAGAGAGGTATTCAGACCAGCAGTTCACAGCCTTTATGGAGCCATGGGCAGGAGCTCTGAGCCGCAAGGAACACCATGCTTTGGAGTTTTTCTGAGATGCATCTCTTTTAACTGCTTCATTGCCTGTGGCCAGATCAGTATCAGAGATTCTCCCAGACACTACATTGTCATTTGTTAAGCTTCATGGCTCCTTTTCTCTGTGTTAAAAAATCCAGCTGTAGGCTGCCACTGGTTTGGAGAGTACAAAAAGATGTCTGAGCAAAATAACTAAACTCAGGACACCACCTGAATGGCTAAAACCAGGAGAAAAAAATATTTACAGTTAGTTTGGATAATTTTTTCTCCCATCTGTTTAATGCAGTGTCATCTTTGCATTTACAAGCTGTCAGAATATGCAGACTGGATGGCTGCTCTTTTCCCCACATACAACCAAGGGGCATATTTTATCACAGGGTGTTAGGGGTTGGAAAGGACTTCTGAAGGTCATGGAGTCCAACCCCCCTGCCAGAGCAGGACCATAGAATCTAGCACAGGTTGCTCAGGAATGCATCCAGATGGGTCTGGAAAGTCTCCAGAGAAGGAGACTCCACAGTCCCTCTGGGCAGCCTGTTCCAATGCTCTGTGACTCTCCCAGTGAAGAAGTTCTTCCTCATGTTGAGGTGGAACCTCCTGTGCTGGAGTTTATATCCATTGCCCCTTGTCCTATCACAGGGTGCAAGTGAGCAGAGCCTGTCCCCTCCCTATTGACCCCCAGCCCTCAGATATTGATAAACATTGATTAAATCCCCTCTCAGTAAATCCCTTCTCAGTCTTCTCTTCTCCAGACTCATCAGCCTCAGGCCCCTCAGCCTCTCCTCACAGGGCAGTGCTGCAGTCCCTTCATCATCCTGGTAGCTCTCCAGCAGATCCCTGTCCCTCTTAAACTAGGGAGTCCAAACCTGGATGCAATATTCTAGGTGTGGCCTCACTAGGGCAGAGTAGAAGGGGAGGAGAACCTCCTTCAATCTGCTGGACACCTTTCTCTTGATGCACCCCAGGATCCCATTGGCTCTCTTGGCCACCAGGACACATTGCTGACCCATGGAGGAGCTGCTGTCCACCAGCACTCCCAGGTCCTTCTCCTGCTCTCTAGCAAATCACCTCCTAACCTGTACCGGTGCAGTTTATTCTTCCTTCCCAGCTGCAGGACTCTGCACTTATCCTTATGAAGCTGTAGTTCCTGGTTAGAAAAATGTAAAGAAGTTGGAACTCTGTCCCACTCTTTAGTATCATATCATAGTATCATAGTAACAGTCAGGGTTGGAAGGGACCACAAGGATCATCTAGTTCCAACCCCCCTGCCATGGGCAGGGACACCTCACACTAGATCAGGCTGCCCAGAGCCTCATCCAGCCTGGGCTTAAACACCTCCAGGGACAGGGCCCCAGCCACCTCCCTGGACAACCCATTCCAGGGCTTCACCACTCTCATGGTGAAGAACCTCCTCCTCACATCCAGCCTGAATCTCCCCACCTCCAGCTTCATTCCATTCCCCCTAGTTCTATCACTGCCTGAGATCCTGAGAAGTTCTTCTCCAGCCTTCCTGTAGGCCCCTTTCAGATACTGGAAGTGAGAACATCCTGGTAAAAAGGCCATCCTGGAAGCTTTATTCCTGCTTTAGCAAGGGAATTTGGGTCAGAAGAGATCAAGACATGATGGCCCTCAACTAGTCTCTTGGAAAAACTGACACAGGACAACACAATTTGACCAGTAACTTAGGAAAGAGTTAACAGAGTTATTATTAAGCATGCACTGACAGCCTAAACCAACAGTTAATGCTGCAAAACATTGAATTGATCCAGATTATTAAAAATAAAGCATTATTGACTGGAAATGAGCCTGAATTTAAAAAATGACTGCAGTAACAAAGCAGTGATGCCTTTGCTTTATTCATTCCTGTCATGCTCAGCTCTCCCACAGAGGGTGGCTTGCAGCAGTTGACCCCTGTTATACTTTTTCTTTCTTCTCACCTTTGTGCACCCAAACTCTGGAGTGAAAGCACTTGGAAGGCCACAAGCAGTCCACCAGGGACTGGGGAAGAATGTCACTGGCATGCCCCCTGTGCTGGGATGGTTAAACCTCAAGCTGAAGGACGTGCTGAAGGTGAGGTCAAGGCTGCATCAGGTATTACAGCTTTAACCATGGGTAGTCCCAGGGAGAGAGCTGCTGCTTTAGTGCTGCTTCAATTAGCCCAAATCAAAAGGGTTTCAAGAGCACTTTTTCCCTTCTCCCTTGTTTTCCTTTGGCTGCATATTTAGGATGCAGCTCCTGAAGTGCAAAAAATGCACACTCTGGATTTTTTCCTTTTAACCTTTGGAGGAAAACCCCAAGCAGATTGAGCATAAAAATATAAATGAAGGTAGAACTGCTCCTTCAAAAGTCATCAGCAGGGAGAAAAACAACACAACATTGTGTTTACTATCACAAAATTGACTTGAGTGGATTTTTGGGGGAGTCATTTTTTTAAAGCACCTGCATAAGCTTCACAGAGTTAAATCCCTTGATGAAGAAAAAAAAGTCACCCAAAGTCTCTGCAAGTTTTCTGAATTGAAGAATTTAAATTACTCAGAAATCTTGACTAGGGTAGAATAGAATAGGATAGGATAGGATAGGATAGGATAGGATAGGATAGGATAGGATAGGATAGGATAGGATAGGATAGGATAGGATAGGATAGGATAGGATAGGATAGGATAGACCAGACCAGACCAGGTTGGAAGAGACCTTCAAGATCATCAAGTCCAACCTATCACCCAACACCATCTAATCAACTAACCCATGGCACCAAGCACCCCAGCCAGGCTCTTCCTAAACACCTCCAGTGATGGTGACTCCACCACCTCCTGGGCAGCACATCCCAATGGCCAATCACTCTATCTATGAACTTCTTCCTAACATCCAGCCTAAACCTCCCGTGGCACAGCTTGAGACTGTGTCCTCTTGTTCTGGTGTTGGTTTGCCTGGGAGAAGAGGCCAACCCCCACCTGGCTACAACCTCCCTTCAGGGAGTTGTAGAGAGCAAGAAGGTCTCCCCTGAGCCTCCTCTTCTCCAGGCTAAGCAACCCCAGCTCCCTCAGCCTCTCCTCACAGGGCTGTACTCCAAACCCTTCCCCAGATTTATTACCCTTCTGTGGACACCTTCCAGCAAGTCAACATCTTTCCTAAACTGAGGGGCCCAGAACTGGACACAGGACTCAAGGTGTGGCCTAACCAGTGCTGAGCACAGGGGCAGAATGACTTCCCTGCTCCTGCTGGCCACACTGTTCTCGATCCAGGCCAGGATGCCATTGGCCTTTAAGATTATTTAAACAAACAAGGAAACAAAACCACAAAACCCAACCAACAACAACAGTAAAATAATCAAAGAGAGAAATCACATTCAATACAGGAAAAAAGTATTATCTCTTTCCAGAGATCAACAGCTTCTGCAGTGCAGCTGAACATCAGAACCCTCCTGCTGTCAGTCACGAAGCGCAGAGGATTTATGACATGAGAGGAGGACTGCTGAAATCAGAGCAAAAAAGGGCATTTTAACTTCTCCCATTCATCTGCTTCTGAAAAATTGTTCTTTTTATCACCCACATAATATGACAGTGTGTGTTTGTATCATTATTGTATACGAAAATCCTACAGACAGGAAATAAATCCACCTGCTGTCGGAGCGCCTCGAGGCATTTCTCCTTCTCCTCCTCCTTACGTGCTGCTTGAAGGGCCAGCTCCTTCTTCTCCAGCAGCCTCTTCTCCAGCAATGCCTGTCTGAACTTCACCCTGCAAACCAGCACACACACTCTCCTCAGGTCAAATGGTACATATTTTATGGTATTTCAGTTTGGAAACTGAAAAGTGAGTTTTCTATGCCCATATGATATGGGTATGGACCCACCCACAGTGGCTCACCAAAACACTGACAGACACAAAACATCCTCTTTCATTTCACAGAACCACAGAAACATTCAGGTTGGAAAAGACCCTCAGGATCACCAAGTCCAACCAATAACCCTACTCTACTAGGTTCTCCCCTAAACCATATCCCCAAGCACCACATCCAAACCACATTTAAACACATGCAGGGTTGGAGACTCAACCACCTCCCTTGGTAGCACATTCCAATGCCTGACCACTCTGACCCTGAAAAAATGTTTCCTAATGTCCAGTCTCAACCTACCCAGTCACAGCTTGAGGCTGTTCTCCCTTTCTGTCACTCATTACCTGGGAGAAGAGATCAGCTCCAGCCTCTCTACATTGTCCTTCCAGGTAGCTGTAGAGAGCCAGGAGGTCTCCCCTCAGCCTCCTCTTCTCCAAACTAACCATCCCCAGCTCCTTCAGTTGCTCTTCATCAGATTTATTCTCCAGGCCTTTCCCAGCTTCCTTGCCCTCCTCTGCACTGGCTCCAGCACCTCCACATCTCTCTTGTACTGAGGTACCCAAAAGTGGACAGAATACTCAAGGTGTGGCCTCAGCAGAGCTGAGTACAGGGGGACAATCCCCTCCCTGCTCCTGCTGGACACAGCATTTCTGACACAAGCCAGGATGCCACTGGCTTTCTTGGCCACCTGGGCACACTGCTTGGTCATATTCAGTTGTTTGTAAGAGTTCATGTTGTTAGAGTGCTGTAGTTTGGGGAAGTTGGATTTGGATGGTTGTGTTTATTTGTTAGGGGGAGGGGGTTGCTTTGTTACAGTTTGTTTCAAACAACTCTGCTAACCTTTCAGATTTCAGTTCCAGCACACAGATTTTTCTCTAGCATGCTTTATATAGCTCTGTGACTCTTTCCCCCCTCCCCCCTTCTCTCTGCCAAGAAGAAATGTTCTCTGACATCTGTGCATGGCAGAACTTCCTCGAAGCCTCTGCTAAAGAAACACATCGCTCTCAGTCTTCTGTGAAGCACCAAGCAGGAAAACTGAGGGGCACTGGTCCAGGTCTAGCATCAAATACTCTGCTGAAGAAGTCTGCACGCACCCAGGGATGTAAAGCATTGCAAATGGGAACATTTGATAGCATCTCATACCCAGTTTGGATTGGTGTGACTACAACTGATGGCCACAGTCACTGCCGGGCAGAGCAGGGCAGAGCAACCACATCCAGTTCTGGAGTCCTTATTACAAGAGGGATATGGAGGGGCTGGAAAGTGTCCAGAGAAGGGCCAGGAGGATGAGCAGAGGGCTGGAGCTCCTCTCCTATGAGGACAGACTGAAAGAGTTGGGGCTGTTCAGTCTGGAGAAGAGAAGGCTCCAAGGTGACCTCATTTTGGCCTTCCAGTATCTGAAGGGGGCTACAAGAAGGCTGGGGAGGGACTTCTCAGGGTATCAGGTAGTGATAGGACTAGGGGGAATGGAATGAAGCTGGAGGTGGGGAGATTCAGGATGGAGGTGAGGAGGAAGTTCTTCCCCATGAGAGTGGTGAAGCCCTGGAATGGGTTGTCCAGGGAGGTGGTTGAGGCCCCATCCCTGGAGGTGTTTAAGCCCAGGCTGGACGAGGCTCTGGCCAGGCTGATCTAGTGTGGGGTGTCCCTGCCCATGGCAGGGGGGTTGGAATTAGATGATCCTTGTGGTCCCTTCCAACCCTGACTGATACTATGATTCTATGGACCTGGCATCTTGAGGCAGCATTTACTGCTCCTGAGCAGAAGGTTCCTGTTTTCATGGCTGTGTTATCCCAAGGAGATCATCATCTTGCTGATGCTAGGGAGAGCAAGGCCAATACTAACAAAGATTAGGTTTCACTGTCTGAGGGCAGAGGCAGAGCTGTGAAATCCCCACTCAGGGGAGGCAGAGCCTGGCAGATGCACATTCAGCTGCATGCTGTGTCCCTCCTTTGGAACACTCTTCCAATACTTTCTGTACTTGGCTTCTAGTGTTTATTTGAGTTCCATGTCACAGCATCCACATCCAAATAAAGTTGTTAATTCTCTCTCCATCTATTACACTTTGTGAGGTTTGAGCTGCCATTTCTTAAAAGGAAACCACCTTATTGAAAAGCTTTGAGACAAAACTGAGTATTAAGACATTTTAAGACATTTCAGTAGCCCAGTAAATAACAGCTTTCATAAACCACGGGCTGAAAAATGAGTGCAGCTGATTAGCTTCAGTGAAGCTACCTTCTGGAAGCATTGTGGGTACACACTGATGTAACTTGTGATAAGCAGAATGTCATTAAAACTCTGCTTTCAGCTACTGTCTCATAAATATTCAATAGGAAATAATGAACTGTGATGTTTATTATGGAAGCTCGAGCAGAACTCTGAAAAACAGGGTTATGGCACAGGCAGGGCTTCTGCCCTGTGTGACAACTCGTCCTGTTGGCTGTGGTCTGGTGAGGAAACGTCAGATCAGCAGCAGAAAGCATTCCCTCAGTGGCTGAGAAGCTCTGCTCCCATTCCCACCCACCACAGACCGAATCCATGCAGCACCACCAAACAGAGGGCAGCTGGGATGGGCAGTCTTTGACACCCATCTGAACATTGCAAGAGCAGCCACTGGTTCCTAGGACAAAGTGAAGGGGCAGATGCTTTGCTAATTAGACAGACAAGTGCAGCCAAAGCACTGTGCAGTGCTGGGGTGCACAGGCAGCCCCTGCTCTATGGACACCCTCAGACCTACCGGCATGAAGGGCAAGGAGGCTGGGGAGAGGACTCCAGCACAAGCCCTATGAGGAGAAGCTAAGGGAGCTGGGGTTGTTTAGCCTGGAGAAGAGGAGGCTCAGGGGAGACCTTCTTGCTCTCTACAACTACCTGAAGGGAGGTTGCAGCCAGGTGGGGGTTGGTCTCTTCTCCCAGGCAGCCAGCACCAGAACAAGAGGACACAGTCTCAAGCTGCACCAGGGGAGGTTTAGGCTTGAGGTGAGGAGAAAGTTCTTCCCAGAAAGAGTTGTTGGCCATTGGAATGTGCTGCCCAGGGAGATGGTGGAGTCACCATCCCTGGAGGTGTTCAAGAGGGGATTGGACATGACACTTGAAGCCATGGTTTAGTTAGCCACCAGGTGTTGGGTGACAGGTTGGACTTGACGATCTCTGAGGTCTTTTCCACTGTTATTGATTCTGTGAGGGAAGCAACATTGCTGTGAGCACCCACCCCAACAACCTCTCACTGGTATGGAACAGGAGATGCTGTGCTTGGAGCAGAAGCCATAGCACATCCTTGCCTCTCTCCCTTTTTCCTGAGTGCAAACAGCATTGCTGGTTCATTTTGTGCTGACCTCCCCGCTCTTGACATCTTTTACTTGATCAAGGCCCATGGCAGCTTCCAGAAACTTAAACCCACAGGGGTTTGGGCTGGCTCTGGGCAGCAGAGCTACAGCTGCTCTGCAGACAACAGTTCCAAGACATGCACACAACACAAACTGCAGCTACCTAGCAACTTCCAGGCCAAAAAATGAAATGTCCAATCAGTTAAATGTCTCCACTGTCAGACAGTGACTAAGCAGAGGAGTTGTAGAAAGCAAATTTGGACTGAGTCACTTGAAATTCCAGAACCAGTTCCAGGTGCTTTTAATCCTTTTAACAAAATGCTGCTCATAGCTCTGGCTACTCAGCATCTTGCAGTTATGGAGTGAGACCTGAATAGAGCAGCACAGTGACACAGTGAAAACAGTTTTCCCTTTTCATAAGCCCCATTGCTTAATTTTAAACTGTTTTTGAGAGCAACTCAGGGCAACAGCAGACCCTTTTTTAGTATCTTATGGTTCCTATTAGAAACTCTGTGCCCTACACAGGGCAGTCAGCTCACAACCCAGAAATCTTTTCCATTCCCAAAAAAGCCTGACAGTGTGTCAGCTCAGAGCTGTGCTACTGCCTGTGCCATCTGTCATGGTAGAATAGAATAGAATAGAATAGACCAGACCAGACCAGGTTGGAAGAGACCTTCAAGATCATCAAGTCCAACCTATCATCCAGCACTATCTAATCAACTAAACCATGGCACCAAGCACCCCATCCAGTCTCCTCCTAAATTTATGTGCTGCAACACAAGTGCTGTTCCTCAGGGCTCAGTGTTGGGACCACTTCTGTTTAACATCTTTATTGATGACCTTGATGAAGACACAGAGTGTGTGAGCAGTGAGCTTGCAGATGACACCAAGTTGGGTGGGCATGTTGATCTTCATGAGGGCAGGGAAGCTCTACAGAAGGACTCGGATAGATTGGATCCATGGCCAAAGTCAACGGGATGAGCTTCAGCAAGGCCAAGTGCCAGGACCTGCACTTGGGTCACAACAACCCCAAGCAATGCTACAGGCTTGGGGCAGTGTGGCTGGAAAGCTGTCTGGCAGAAAGGGATCTGGGGGTTCTCATCAACAAGCAACAGAATATGAGCCAGAAGTGTGCCCAGGTGGCCGAGAAAGCCAATGGCATCCTGGCTTGTATCAGCAATGCTGTGTGCAGCAGGAGCAGGGAGGGGATTGTCCCCCTGTACTCAGCTCTGGTGAGGCCACACCTCGAGTGCTGTGTCCAGTTTTGGGCAACTCAATACGAGAGAGATGTGGAGGTGCTGGAGCCAGGGCAGAGGAGGGCAAGGAAGCTGGGAAGGGCCTGGAGAATAAATCTGATGAAGAGCAACTGAAGGAGCTGGGGATGGTTAGTTTGGAAAGGAGGAGGCTAAGGGGAGACCTCATTGCTCCCTACAACTACCTGAAAGGATGTTGTAGAGAGGCTGGTGCTGGTCTCTTCTCCCAGGTAATTAGTGACAGAACAAGAGGGAACAGCTTATGACTGGGTAGGTTTAGACTGGACATTAGGAAACATTTTTTCAGGGACAGAGTGGTCAGGCATTGGAATGTGCTGCCCAGGGAGGTGGTTGAGTCTCCAACCCTGGATGTGTTTAAATGTGGTTTGGATGTGGTGCTTGGGGATACAGTTTAGGGGTGACCCTTGTAGAGTAGGGTTCTGGGTTGGACTTGGTGATCCTGAGGGTCTTTTCCAACCTGAATGTTTCTGTGAACAGGTGAAACACCTGAGAGCTCTGCTGGCTTGCACAGGACCTCAGCTCTGCACCCTGCAATCCCTGCGCCGGCACTCAGCACAACCTCCATCTCACAGTGCCTTAGACCATGCTTGTGGCACTTGCAGCAGCAACATCTCCCTGCCCTGATCTGATTAGTGATGCTGATGGCTCTGAAGATGAGTTATTATTGGAAATCACCTAATGCCTTTCTTCTCCACACACAGCAAGCATTTTTCTTTGAACTGTTTTCTCTTGTTCCAGTTGTGGGAAGCATTATGCTAGCCATTTAGCCACTTCTGGTTCATAACAGCCTAAAGGTGTGATTATTTCCCTTCCTCAATCAGCTATGCCCTTGCCTTGCATTTTATTCTGCAGTTTTATTAGCCTTAGAAAAGCACATTCCCCAACTGCATGACACGAGGCAGCACACAGGTCTGAAAGAAAAGGCTGTGAGTTTTTTGGGGTGGGTTTTTTTTTGTGTGCTGACCAGTTCTGCTGAAAATTCAGTCAGTCAAGTCCACGTGTTTCTTTTGCCAGGAGCTAAAATCATTGCAGGTGTGCTTAAGGGAAGGCACAGATTGAAGGATACAGACATTTAAAATGCAGCTGCCAGCAAGGTACTGTAACCAAATAAGATCAAAGCAGTGTTTCCCCCACAATGCTTAAGGTGAAGCTTAATATTCAGTGCCACTGGTACTCTGACCCTAATTTAATTGCATTTCTGGTCCAGGCACTTTGGTGCCTCCCTCTGTGCAAAGCAGTAAGGCTGTGATTTGAGAGCAATTATTTATGCTCCTCCATGTGAGAGGAATTCCTCTGTGCAATCCAGTGTTTCTTCAGCAGGTCATTAAAGGCCATCTTCTACACCAAGGACTTGGCCAGGGCTCCAGCGTTAAGAGGCTGAAGTCCCAAGTCACATCACATGAGTGAAGAGCAGCTACAACTAGAGGTGCAGTTTAAGACCCTCCAACAGAATAATAAATATCTTGGAGGCTGTTTAGTGCTCTAAAACAAACCAAACCTGACCATAAGTGAGTTTCCAAAGGGAGGATGTAGGAAATCCTCTTCCCCAGCTGCAGTTAAGGGATCACAGAGGGAGCTGGCTTCACCCTGCCTACCCAAGCTGCGCCAGGGGAAGTTTAGGCTAGAGGTGAAGAGGAAGCTCTTCCCAGAAAGAGTAATTGGCCACTGGAATGTGCTGCTCAGTGAGGTGGTAGAATCCCCATCCTTGGAGGTGCTCAAAAAAGGATTGGATGTAGCACTTGGAGCCACGGTTTAGTTGGCATGATGTGTTAGGTGGCCAAGAAGGCCAATGGCATCCTGGCCTGCATCAGGAACAGTGTGGCCAGCAGGAGCAGGGAAGTCATTCTGCCCTGTACTCAGCACTGGTTAGGCCACACCTTGAGTCCTGTGTCCAGTTCTGGGCCCCTCAGTTTAAGAGAGATGTTGAGTTGCTGGAAGGTGTCCAGAGAAGGGCAACAAAGCTGGGGAGGGGTTTGGAGCACAGCCCTGTGAGGAGAGGCTGAGGGAGCTGGGGTTGCTTAGCTTGGAGAAGAGGAGGCTCAGGGGAGACCTTCTTGCTCTCTCCAATTCCCTGAAGGGAGGTTGAGGCCAGGTGGGGGTTGGTCTCTTCTCCCAGGCAAGCAATGACAGAACAAGAGGACACAGTCTCAAGCTGTGCCAGGGGAGGTTTAGGCTGGATGTTAGGACGAAGTTCTTCATAGAGAGAGAGATTGCCCATTGGAATGTGCTGTCCAGCAAGGTGGTGGAGTCACCACCACTGGAGGTGTTTAGGAAGAGACTGGATGGGGCTCTTGGTGCCATGGTTTAGCTGATTAGATGGTGTTGGGTGATAGGTTGGACTTGATGATCTCAAAAGTCTTTTCCAACCTGGTTAATTCTATTCTATTCTAATATGAGGTAATAGGTTGGACTTCATGACCTCTGAGGTCTTTTCCAACCTGGTTGATTCTATACCCTACCATGACCACAATAGTTCAGAGCTTACAGAAGGTCTAAAACTTTGGTGGATATTGATTAACTGAAGCTACAAATCATTGCATCCAGGACACAATCCCAATGTAACCTGGGTGTAGTGACTGGGGCAACAGCTGAACAGGAGGAATGAAGAACAAAAAAAAGGGGGGGGGGGGGAGGGAAATCACTTATCTCAATTTATTCTAATTTAAGGAAGCTGGGAGGCCAAAGCAAATCATACTAAGAAGTTCCTATTGATGCTCTACATATTCATATGCCATTTCTTTTACCTTTCTCTGTCTTTAATTGCTTGTTCAGCCATTAATTTTCTTAATTCCTCCAGACGCTGAACATCTTTCTCCTCCTGCTCTTGACACCTGAGCTGTTTCTCAGCCCTGTACTTTCTCACCTGGAGTTTGGACAAACACAGTGATCAGAGCAGCACCCACTCACAAGGCAAGGCAGAGAGGGCAAAGAGAGCAAGAAACAGCTCATTTTGGCCTTTTTAGAACAAGATTTACAGAGGGATTGGCCATTGGAATGGGCTGCCTGGGGAGGTGGTGGAGTTGCTATCACTGGAGATGTTTAGGAGGAGAACTGATGGGGTGCTTGGTGCCATGGTTTGGTTGATTAGATGGTGTTGGGTGATTGGTTGGACTTGATGATCTCAAAGGTCTCTTCCAACCTCATTTATTCCATTTTATTTTACAACAGCATGGCTGCCAAAAGATTTTTTAGGAGAACAATAGAGGCTGCCTCCCCCAACCCTGAAATAAAAAATCAGATTAAGGACACCAATATGAATATACATTTCAGTTGCAGACTAAAGACCACTTCCATTTGCCCCTTGCTTTCTTTGCTGCCACAAGCAAGTTGGATTTGATGCTCTACAATGAAGAGAGACTGAGAGACCTGGGGCTGGTTAGTCTTGAGAAGAGAAGGCTGAGGGGGGAATCTTATCAATGTCCACAAATATCTGAGGGGTGGGTATCAAGATGAAGGTGCCAGGCTCTTTTCAGTGGTGCCCAGTGATAGGACAAGAAAAACAGGTACAAGTTGCCAGGAAGGTTGTGGAATCTCCTTCTCTGGAGGCTTTCAAAACCCCTCTGGATGCGTTTCTGTGCACCTCGCCCTAGGTGATCCTGCTTTGGGGGGGGTTGGACTTGACCTCTGGAGGCCCCTTTCAACCCCTAAGACTCTGTGGTCTCAAATGTTTCTTTTCCAACCTACATGATTCTATGATTTGATGAGCTACAAGGACTTGACTTCCTGCCATTTCCATTGTTCTCAGTCTTTGATTTCCACTTTTCTTTTACCCCCTGACAAGCTGGGACACAGAAATGATCACAGAATGCTGGGGGTTGGAAAGGATCTTCATAGATTCATAAAACATTAGAGGTTGGAAGAGACCTGCAAAGATCATCAAGTTCAACCCTCCTGCCAAAGCAGGATCACTCAGGGTAGTCCACACAGGAATGCATCCAGGTGGGTTTTGAAAGCCTCCAGAGAAGGAGGCTCCACAACCTTCAGAGATCATCAAGTCCAACTACCCTGCAAAGCAGGACCACTTAGGGTGGGTCACCAGGAATATGTCCAGGCATACTCTGATGTTCTACCAACTCAGAAACCACACAGAATCATAGAATCAATAAGGTTGGAAAAGACCTGAGAGATCATCAAGTCCAACCTGTCACCCAACACCTCATGACTACTAAAACCATGGCTTCAAGTGCCACGTCCAATCTCCTCTTGAACACCTCGAGGGATGGTGACTCCACCACCTCCGTGGGCAGCACATTCCAATGGCTAACAACTCTCTCTGGGAAGAGCTTTCACCTCACCTCGAGCCAAAACTTCCCTTGGTGCAGCTTGAGACTGTGTCCTCTTGTTCTGGTGCTGCTTGCCTGGGAGAAGAGACCAAAGTCTTCCTGGCTACAACCTCCCTTCAGGGAGTTGTAGAGAGCAATGAGGTCACCCCTGAGCCTCCTCTTCTCCAGGCTAAGCAACCCCAGCTCCCTCAGCCTCTCCTCATAGGGCTTGTGCAGGAACAACCAGAGGATGACATGGTGCTTCACACCACCTCTGGGCTGACTTAATTCCTTAAACCCCTTACTTCCTAAGCCCTAACACAGTTCTTGGCAATTGCTACCACAAAAGGGAAGAGAAAAGCAGCAGAATTGACTGAAAAGTGTCACTTCCAGGCACAGAAAGGCAGTGTTGATACTGAAAATCAAGGCTGAGTTTTTGCAAAGGCTGTTTCTGATGACAGCAGCTCCTGACAATGCTGCCACTTGTCATTCCCTGACAAAAACAGCATCCTGCCTCTGAAATTTAAAATGCAGCTGGAGAAACAGGGACCAGGAGCTTCAGAAAAAGAGGCACAAATCTAAGAACATCTTAAGGGTTTTAATAACCTAAGGAAAATGTTAATTAAGAGATTAATTATAGAAGCAGCTGAAATTATAACCTTGGTGATCTGTTGACTTGGCAATTAAATGCATACAGCTCCTGTGAAGGTCTGAGACCTTACCCTGCCTCCTCATAACACAGGGAATGCCTTGCAATGAAATTTAACTTAGGGAGTCATCTCACACAGGAAAAAGCTTCATAAAATGGCAATAAAAGGAACTTCTGCAGCATCCACAGGAGGATGCTGGATTTCAGCCTCTTCTGGAGATTGCAGTGGAAATGGCACCGCAAACACCACCCCCTTTACACGACTGGCTTGGTGCAGAAAAGCCTCTAACTGTCACAGTTCAGAGCAAAATAGGGCTTCCAAACAGTGCTCTTCTCTCAGGATTCTCAGCCTCTAAGCCAATCATTTCTGTAAACAGGCCATTTGTTTGTTTAGTTATTTAGGCAGAGGAAGGAGATGAGCCAGGGGCTCTCTCAAAGTGCCTGGTTGGCTTTTTCAACTCTTGAACCTGAAGTGACAGCCTCAGGTATTAAAGACAAATTTGAGGATAAGTAAGACAAAATAAGGACAAAGCCACAAATTACCTGGTCAGACCTCATAACTGAGCAGGAGATGGGACTACACACTCCTTGAGGTCCCTTCCAGTTTGAACTTTCCCCATTCATCATCTCTGTGAAGAGTCCAGAGGAGGGCTACAGAGATGATCCAAGGGCTGGAACAGCTCTGCTACAAAGACAGGCTGAGGGAGCTGGGGCTGCTCAGCCTGGAGAGGAGAAGACTTTGGGGGGCCTGCAGAGCTGCCTCCCAATACCTGAAGGAATCCTACAGGAAGGCTGCAGAGGGACTTTTCATGAGGGTGTCCAGCAACAGGACAAGGGGGAGCGGTCTGAAGCTCAGGGAGAGTAAGGTTAGACTGCATACTAGGAACAAGTTCTTCAGAACAAGGGTGGTGAGACTCTGGAATAGGTTGCCCAGGGAGGGTGTGGATGCCTCCTCCCTTGGGGTGTTCAAGGCCACATTGGATGAGGCCTTGAGCAGCTGAGTCCAGTGGAGAGGTGTCCCTGCCCATGGAGGGGAGATTGGTGCAGATGATCTCTAAGGTCCCTTTCAACCAAGGCCATTCTATGATTCCTATGTGGAGTGAGAGCACTCTGCATACTTGGAAGGAAAGAGAAACATCTCTAGAAACTGACTTTTGGACAATGAGTTGCAGTGTGGCTAACTCTCTGGTTTTGCACAGTTTAAGAGGAACACTATGCTTTGTCAAGGATAAGTGCAGGTGACCAGTGTATGCTGAGACCTTTTCAGTTAGAGAAGAAACTGGATACAGGCAGCATGCAAATGCAGTGATGACCAAGAGGAATCCACCCAAAATCAAGCTGAAATGAGGCAGCTTTTCAAGTGCTGGCTGTGGGCAACTTGCAGCAATGAGAAATAATGAGACAAAGCAGCTTCAGCAGCTTTTCTCCAAGAGGCACTTTGAGGAAAGAGCTTCTTGGCAGAGCTACTATTACCAGAAATACAATAAGCCACAGGAGCTCCTGCTCTTGACCTGTTTGACATGGCATGAGGACACATTCCTTGGGGAAGGCATGGAAAAGAGATTTGAGTGCTACTAAAAAAGGGAAATTCCAAATGGTGTAGGACTTGATGCTCATTCTCCTGCTAAGGCAGTTCCACACCCCCTGCAACTCGTTTGTTTTACTCTGCTGTAATTTCTTTCCAGCTTTTTAGTAAGTGTAACTTGCTTTACTGACAACTTCATCACACTGTTGTAAGTACAGACAGGTTTGTATGTGTTGTTTTCTCACTCTGCAAGGACTATCACTGTGACAGCTCCACCAACATGAGAAGCCAATCACAGAATTGTTAGGGTTGGAAGGGACCTCAAGGATCAGCCAGTTCCAACTCCCCTGCCATGGCCAGGGACACCTCACACTACAGCAAGTTACTCAGAGCCACATCCAGCCTGGCTGCAAAAACCTCCAGGGATGAAGCTTCCAGCACCTCCCTGGGCAACCTGTGCCAGTGTCTTACCTCCCTCACAGGGAAGAACTTCTTCCTAACATCCAAGCTGAATCTACCAATTTCTAGTTTTGTTCCATTCTCATTTTGTTCCACTCCCCCCAGTCCTGTCACTCCCTGACACCCTCAAAAGTCCCACCCCAGCTTTCTCATAGCCCCCTTTCAGATACTGGAAAGCCACAATTAGGTCTCCTCAGAGCCTTCTCTTCTCCAGCCTGAACAGCCCCAACTCCCTCAGTCTGTCCAGTCAGATTCTAGTGTGTCCAACTGGACACATTGGAGTCTCATCAGCAACCTCCAGTAAGACAGAAACCTGGCAGATAAATACACAAGAAGGCAAACATGTAAAAAGCAAAGATGATAATGCATGTGAAGCTTTCTCTTTTTCTTCCTTCTTCTGCACAAGCTTCCTGTAGTGTGACACATCCTGATGTCACTAAAGCCTGCACAGGCATCATGAAAGTATTCTAGTTGGAACAGTTCAGCCTCTTTTTCACTTAAATCTGCTTCTAACTGGCACAGATATAGAGACCCTTCTTGCAAAGGTGTTAGCATGAGTAGTCCTATGAGAGTAAGAGACACTCTTGACCCACCAGCATTTGAAAGACAAAGCAAAGAGAGTTGATGACACATCTCCCAGGCATAGTGATGCAGTCATAAATACATCAGAGGAGAGCTGGACTCTAAGCATGCCAGATTTCAGTGTAAAATAATCAGAAAAAGAGGCAAAGTGCTACTAAAATAACCTCCTGGAGTTTTGCCACAGCATTTACATATAAAGGTCCACACAAAGACATCAAGTGACAACGAGAGCAAACGGTCTCGAGTTGCAGGAGGGGAGGTTTAGGTTGGATATTAGACAAAAGGGTTCTCAAAGGCTGGAACAGGCTGCCCAGGGAGGTGGCTGAATCCCAGTGCCTGGAGGTGTTTGAAAGCGGCAAAGATGTGGTGCTGAGGGACATGGCCCAGCCCTGGTTGGCAGAGTTGGAGAATGGTTGGACTAAATGATCTGAAAGGTCTTTTCTATTCTATGGTTCTGTCTGTGACACAGCTTGAGCTGCTGCAAACACTGCAGGTGCTGCAGCTGAGCTCTCATCTTCTGTGAAGTTGAAGTTTAGACTTGTGGACCAAAGCCATTTCCCAGGAGTCACCACAGCAGTGCTTAAGAAACATGACAGCCTCCTTATGCAAACACCATGGTGAATACCAACCCTGTGCTCCAGGCCACTGAGGAGGTCCCTGTGCTGGCAGTGCAGTGCCTCTCCTGCAGACACCCTTGGGTGAGGCTCCTTTGCTGCATTGCAGCACCCACTGCAGTGCTGGCAGCCCTTGGCACAGCACTGGGCAGCACAGAGCTAGAGGAGTTATAGCCAGCAGTGCCTCTGCACTGGTTCCTTGGCACAGCCTGGTGTGCAGTCCTCTGGGGGGTAAGGGCAGGCAGGTAGGCTAGGGGGGACAGCAGCAAGGCTCAGCTAAGTGTTTGCCCATCTCCACAGCAGCACCCAGCAGCTTACAAGGAGAGGGCAGAGAGGTCAGTTGAAGGTTTTTTATAGCAATTGTATGCATTCCAAGTATAAACTATAAAACTCTCTCATACTTTCTGGTTCTCCTCAGCTCTGCGAATCCTCTCCTGCTCCTTCCGCAGCCTTTCTTTCTCATCCTCCATTTCTTTCCTTCTGGCAGCCACAGCAGCTTCCAGCTCAGCAGCCTCTTCCTGCTGTGCTCTCCACTGTACAACCTGCAAGAAAGGGTTGGAGAAGACAGTCCTGCAGCAGCTCTATGTGACATTGTGACCCTGCACAACCCAGCCTGGATGGAACCCATGCAATGCATTTCCAAGCCAAGACACAAGCATTTAGCCAGTGCCACCTTCCTGTGTCACTGTGCAGCTGGCAGGGGCAGGGCAAGGACCAGCCCCACCACCTCTGCCACAGGGCCTGCCACACTGCTCAGCAGAGCCTGCCAGGACAGGATGGGTCATAGAATCACAGGATTGTTAGGGCTGGAAAGGACCTCAAGGATCATCCAGCTCCAACCCCCCTGCCATGGCCAGGGACACCTCACAGGTGCCTCACAGGAGCAGGTTGCTCACAGCCACATCCAGCCTGGCCTTCAAAACCTCCAGGGATGAGGCTTCCACCACCTCCCTGGGCAGCCTGTGCCAGTGTGTCACCACCCTCATGGGGAACAACTTCTTCCTAACATCCAATCTCTATCTACCCATTTCTATTTAGGGAGTGACCCTAAAAAGTCCCTCCCCAGTTTTCTTGGAGCCCCCTTCAGATACTGGAAGGCCACAAGAAGGTCTCCTCAGAGCCTTCTCTTCTCCAGACTGAGCAGCCCCAACTCCCTCAGTCTGTCCTCATAGCAGAGCAGCTCCAGCCCTCTGCTCATCCTTGTGGCCCTTCTCTGGACACCTTCCATCACTCCAGATCCTTCCTATGCTAGGGGCTCCAGAACTGGAGGCAGTGCTCCAGGTGGGGTCTCACCAGAGCGGAGTAGAGTCACAGCTCACCACACCAAGCCCTTCTCTGGACACATCCCTGGCACGCTGTGGTGGTTGAACAAGACCAGGCAGCTGCACAGCCAGTGTGGATGCCCACTTCACCCTGGTGCTGCTATAAGCCCTCTTTTGCTCATCTGCTCCATGCTGGCTTCCGTAGCATGGAGGATATCTCCTCTTTGCTGGCTTGCCAGCTGCTTACTATGCCTTTGTCAAGTGCTAACAGAACTCCATTCCACAAAGGAAGAAGCATCTCAGCCATCTTTCAGATGCTCTTCTATTCCACAGTCAGTGCCACATTTCACCACCTGTGTGCACAGCCTCTATTAACTCCTCCATGCCAGGGAAACGCTCAGAAAGCCAGCACTGCTGTGGTCTGAGGTTCTGTGAGTGGTACCCCTGGGTGGTGCTGAGTTTGCTTTCCATAACCAGGATGTTTGTTCTGTGTGAAGTGTCCCAGCAGACTAAACACTGCTGTGACTCTCCATGTAGTGCAGGCACAGCAATAACATGACAATAACTCTTACAGTGGCTGTAAAATGCAGCTCTCTCTTCATTAAAAGATTTAAAGACAGCTTGTTAAAGAAACACTCTGCCTGTAATGGGTGCTCTGAGCACACAGAGCACAGGGGGAACAAGCTGGCTGTCTCTAAGCTATGCAGAAAGGAGAGCACCATTGAGTGGGCAATGAAATCCACAGCACCTCCACATCCCACAGCAAGAGGTGTCCTGGGAGTGTCAGATGCAGAATGTACATCCCTGAACGAAAAGAGCTAGGGACAACCTCAGATCATCCATCCACACACAAACATGGGAGGACAATAAAACCAGGAGATGAATGCACAAGCAGCTGCTAAGAGGCTGCAGAGGGATGGTGTCACAGGACCCTATTTTCTGGAGCTTGGCTGTACTGAACTTGGGGGTGCTGGTGGGTGCTGGACACGAGTCAGCACCATGCACTCCCAGCTCAGCCCCAGCTGTGTCCTGGGCTGATCCCCAGCAGTGTGGCCCACAGAAGAAGGGAGGGGATTCTACCCCTCTGCTCTGCTGAGACCCCCAACCTGCAATGCTGGGGCCAGCTCTGGAATCCTCAGCACAGCCAGGGACCTGTTGGAGCAGGGCCAGAGGAGGCCACAGCAATGCTGGGAGGGCTGGAAGCCCTCTGCTGTGAGGCCAGGCTGAAAGAATTGGGCTTGTTCAGCCTGGAGAAGAGGATCTAGAGAGACCTAAAGGTAGCCTTCCAAGATTTGAAGGGCTGGAGAAGGCTTTTTGACAAAGGCATGGAGTGGAAAACTGGACTGGAGGAAGCTGGATCGAGATCATAGAATCAATAGGGTTGGAAAAGACCTCATGACACCAAGTGCCACATCCAATCCCCTCTTCTTGAACACCTCCAGGGATGGTGACTCCACCACCTCCCTGGGCAGCACATTCCAACGGCTAACAACTCTCTCTGGGAAGAACTTTCTCCTCACCTCCAGCCTAAACTTCCCCTGGGATAAGACACCAAGAAGAAATTGTTTGCCATGAGGGTGGCAAGGCACTGGAACAGCTTGCCCACAGAATTTGTGGATGGTCCAAGTGTGGAAGTGTTCAAGGCCAGGCTGGACGAGGCCTTGAGCAAGCTGGTCTAGTAGGAGGTGACCCTGCCCATAGCCAGGGTGTTGGCATCAGATAATCTTTAAGGTCTCTTTCAACTCAAACCATTACCCTGACTCTGTAATACCTGCAAGAACCACCCCCACACGCTGTGCAACTTGCAACACAAGGTCTTTATCTCACCAGAAATGTTTATTTTAGCAATTCTGACAGCAATCTGCTCAGGCATTTCAGCAGTTTAAGAGCCTAAGAGAAACTGCTGGATGGTTTCAGCTACCCTTCACTTGCTGCACTAATAAACTTGAAAAGGAATGTTGCGAAAATGACTGGGGAAGAGCTTGCAATCATTGCTACCTCTCTTGTGAAACAGACTGCAGCACAAACATACACAGGAAGCTTTAAGCCCTAACAGCAAACAAAAAAATATAAAATCTGGTAAATGCTTGCTCAGATTGCAGCTAGAACAACCTGCATTTGCAGCAAATTCAACCTTCTGTAATAACATCTCTGAGATTTTCTGAACTGAAATGAGGTAACAGCCAAGCTAACAGCAAAAAAAAGATAAAAGAGACTTTTTTCAAGCTTGTCTTTTCCTGCCTCCTGCTTCACACCCCTTTCCAACTCCCCTCAATAAGATATATCATAGAATGCTTTGGGTTGGAAGGGACCTCCAAAAATCATCTAGTCCAACCCCTCTGCAGTCAGCAAGGACATCCTCAACTAGATCAGGTTGCTCAGAGCCTGTCAAGCCTCACCTTGAACATCTCTGGGGACGGGGCCTCAACCACCTCCCTGGGAGAAACACACTCCAGTGTTTCATCAGCCTCATAGTAAAGAGCTTGTTCCTAACATCCAATCTAGAAGTACTCTTCTCAAGTTTGAAGTCATTGCCCCTCATCCTGTCACTCTAGGTCTTTGCAAACAGTCCCTCTTCCATCCTTCTTGTAGGCCCCCTTCAGGTACTGGAAGGTTGCTGTTAGGTCTCCCTGAAGCCTTCTGTTCTGCAGGCTGAACAACCCCAGCCTCCTCAGCCTGTCCTCATAGCAGAGGTGTTCCAGCCCCCTGATTATTTTCACAGCCCTCCTCTAGACCTGCTCCATCAGGCCCATGTCCATCTTGTATTGAGCATTCCAGAGCTGGATACAGTACTCCAGGTGAGGTCTCACCAGAGCAAAGTGGCAGAATCACTTCACTCCATCTGCTGGCCACGCTGCTTTTGATGCAGCCCAGGATGCCTTTGGCCCTATGGGCTGCAAACACACATCAACCTAAGCCATCTTGGAACATGATGCAGCTTCAGCTTCCTCCAAGCCTGGAAATCCTCTTGATCCTTTTCTGGGCCTCTCTAAACATTACCTATCAACCAGGAATCTCTTTTAGTTGTTTGACTTCAGCCCTTCAAATGGTCTCAACAAAAGTTGCAGCAAACTGATCTGTGAAGGAGCTGCTGACCAGAAATGGGTGCTGAGAGCAGAGCTGGCCCAGCAGAGCCTGTCAGAATGACCATTGTTTGAAGGAAAGCAAACAACAAAGCAGTAAGCAGATGCAAATATTGATCTAGTCTAGCATCACCTCAAGCCTTCCTGTCCATTCCCTGTGATGAGCAGCTGTTTGCATGGCAGATGTTCCACACCCATCTTTTACAGGCCAGAACCACTTTCCCCAGTTCCTTCCACAGAGCTCTTCTGCTGAAGCCTTTTCATCTAGGTCAGAAAACAATGCTGGGGCACAATCTAGATTCTCAGCAGATCCCACCCAAACAAGCAAGCATGATCAAGCACCAAACATGTCACTGCCCTCAGCTGACAAAACAGGAGCCATGCAGTGAGGTTCCCAGACCAAAACTGATGTGTCAACAACCCTCTGTCCTCAGTCACTGCTAACCACAGCCACTTACTCACTGGCTAGAACCTGCTTTCCATTTTTATCTGCTTAGGGCCTTTTGATTGCATCAGCTCATTACCAGCTGAGAGAATGGGTAAAGACTAGCAGAAGGAAGTGAAGATTCACCATGTTACACTTTCCCAGGGACCTGGAGGTGCTGATTGACAGCCAGCTGAACATGAGCAAGCAGTGTGCCCAGATGGCCAGGAAGGCCAATGGCATCCTGGCATGCATCAAGAATAATGTGGCCAGCAAGGGCAGGGAAGTCATTGTGCCCTGTACTCAGCACTGGTTAGGCCACACCTTGAGTCCTGTGTCCAGTGCTGGGCCCCTCAGTTTAGGAAAGATGTTGAGTTGCTGGAAGGTGTCCAGAGAAGGGCAACAAAACTGGGGAGGGGTTTGGAGCACAGCCCTGTGAGGAGAGGCTGAGGGAGCTGGGGTTGCTTAGCCTGGAGAAGAGGAGGCTCAGGGGAGACCTCATTGCTGTCTACAACTCCCTGAAGGGAGGCTGTGGGCAGGTGGGGGTTGGTCTCTTCTCCCAGGCAACCAGCACCAGAACAAGAGAACACAGTCTCAAGCTGTGCCAGGGGAAGTTTAGGCTCAAGGTGAGGAGAAAGTTCTTCCCAGAGAGAGTTGTTAGCCATTGGAATTTGCTGCCTAGGGAGGTGGTGGAGTCACCATCCCTGGAGGTGTTCAAGAGGGGATTGGATGTGGCACTTGGTGCCATGGTCTAGTTGTGAGGTCTGTGGTGACAGGTTGGACTTGACAATCTGAGGTCTCTTCCAACCTTGGTGATTCTGTGACTGCCACAGTGCCCATTGATCCTTTTCAGCAGGCAGCATATGAAGTGAGTTTTCATGATCCTTGCCCCTCCCACAGCAAAAGAGGAGTCACTTTACAAAAGTGATTCATAATTGCAAGGAAAAATGGAAACCAGAAAAGTACTGTTTGCAAAATATGTACTAACTGTGCCTCTGCAGGCTGGCATCGTGCCATGGCTCCCCCACACGCAGTTGAAGTCATATAGGAGAAAGTGTCCTGAAAGAGAGCTGAGCAGAATTAAAGTGGTTTATTATGCAAGAAGTACCAAAATTAGCAGCTGATCCAAAAGCTGATCCATTTCCCTTTTTACAACACCTCCTTCAACACTACAACACCTCTCTGCCAGAGAGCAGTTCTAATCCTACAGCCTTCATTTGGTTTGGGGGCCAGCCCACCACCGAAGGGGACTTCCTCCAAGGGAGGAGCAGCCCCAGGAGATGGCAGGGGCCAGAATAAAGAGACTCCCGAACAGCTCCTGTTCACCTTGTCACAGATGCAAAACTGAGGAGCTAGACTGTCTTCACTGATGGTAAACAGGGGTACAGGGGGCTGCCCATTATGGAAACCCAGCCTGCATCTGTACTGACCCTGCAGTGTGCACAGCACTGGGGGGGAGCCTGACCCATGGGACAGCCCTTGGGCACTGCTGCTGGGCACACAGCAAGGGGCAGGGACACAGAGCTCGACAGCTGAGAAATCTCTATGGCACCCATTTCCACCCTTTCAGCTTTCTGCTGTTTAAAAGTGACTGCTTGATGCTGAACTTCCAGCAGTGCTACCATTCAAGGTTTTCCAGTAAACCCTACTGTATTCATGGGGTACTTTCTCCTGCAGAGGTGATATTGTGAAGACCTGTGGAACACAGGAAAAAAAAGCCCTGAACAACCATTCTGATTCACTAAGGCAGCAACCTGGGGGCCACAAAAAAAAGCACCCAAAGGAGAAAAAAAGTTTAATGTGTTCTTGATGGCATTCTTTCCTTCCTCTGAGTGCAGACTCAGAAGGGTAGAGTTTACTGTGTCAACAGCATATGCTCTGTTTAAATATTAAAAAAAGCCCTGAGCAGTTAAACTAATATTGAAAACACACTGAGAGCTGGATCCCCCACTGCCTGTTTCACAAAGCAGCCTAGGTTGGAGCACAGTGCAAGCACTGCCAACATCCAGCTCTGAAAGTTTTTAATTGCAAGCGGCATTTCAACTACATCTCACAGCTCGTGGGTTATTAGAGCAGCTTTTGCCAAGTGAATTATGGAGCTGCTGTGCTGAACAGAATGTGCACCTACCTATTTTCAGCCCATTATTTCAATGCTGCCTATTGCAATAAAGAGAAGTACTCCAAACTAATTTGAGTAATGAATTAGCTCTTGCACTCTAACATCTGAATAGCAAGAATATATTTGCCACGGCCTTAACGCCACAGATAGGTCTTTTCTAACGACAAAACCATTCCTGAGAGCTTCCCTTGGGTATCCCCATTAAGTTAGCACATGGCAACACAGCACCCTGTCAGCTTTTCTCTTTCAGCAATGCTCACTTCCATTACAAACACATCTTGAAGATGCTTGGGCACAAGCCCTACGAGGAGAGGCTGAGGGAGCTGGGGTTGTTTAGCCTGGAGAAGAGGAGGCTCAGGGGTGACCTCGTTGCCCTCTACAGCTACTTGAAAGGTGGTGGTAGCCAGGAAGGGGTTGGTCTCTTCTGCCAGGCAACCAGCACCAGAACAAGAGGACACAGTCTCAAGCTGCACCAGGGGAAGTTTAGACTCGAGGTGAGGAGAAAGTTCTTCACTGAGCGAGTAATTCGTCATTGGAATGTGCTGCCCGGGGAGGTGGTGGAGTCACCATCCCTGGAGGTGTTCAAGAGGGGATTGGACATGGCACTTGTTGCCATGGTCTAGTCATGAGGTTTCTGGTGATAGGTTGAACTTGATGATCCTCGAGGTCTCTTCCAACCTTAGTGACACTGTGATACAAGAGAGTGTGCACCAGGCTTCTTTCAGCAGGGTGAACAGGAACACAGGATAAAGGCCTGGTGTGGAGAGGGTCTCCGTGGTGAAGGTCATGTGAGCAGCAAAAGCAGCCTTTGAAAAGCGAGGCCAGAATACACCACAAGCAAAAAGGTTATAAAATGACTACACAGCTCCAGCTCCTATTCTACACAGACAGCATAAGCTGCTAGAAATCAAATTCATAGAATGGTCTAGGTTGGAGAGGACCACTGAGAGAGTCGTTCGCCATTGGAGGGAGCTGCCTAGGGAGGTGGTGGAGTCACCATCCCTGGAGGTGTTCAAGAGGGGATTGGACGTGGCACTTGGTGCCATGGTTTAGTCATGAGGTCTGTGGTGACAGGTTGGACTTGATGATCTTTGAGGTCTCTTCCAACCTTGGTGATTCTGTGAGTGGGTCATTTCTAAGGCTGAAAGTGAGCTTGAGAGACTCAGGGTTGGGGGTACCTGAGGATTTTCTTTTGATGACAAACAGTGCTGACTTCATCATAGGATTAGTGGCAATTCCTGCTTGGAATTTTGTGGTTTAGGGCCATGAAAATGATCACAAGTTTGGAGCACCTCTGCTACAAGAACAGGCTGAGGGAGCTGGGGTTGTTCAGCCTGGAGAAGAGAAGGCTCCAGGGAGGCCTAATCATGACCTTCAGCACTTGTTTAGTGGTTGGACTTGATGGTCTCAAAGGTCTCTTCCAATCTAAATAGTTTTATAATTCCAGTACCTGAAGGGGACCTACAGGAAGGATGAAGAGAGACTGTTTACAAAGGCCTCTGTAGTGATAGGACGAGGAGCAATGGCTTCAAACTAGAGAAGGGCAGGTTTAGATTAGATGTTAGGAACAAGTTCTTCAACATGAGGGTAGTGGAACACTGGAACAGGTTGCCCAGGGACGTAGTTGAGGCCCCTTCCCTGGAGATATTCAAGGTGAGACTCAACAGGGATCTGGGCAACCTGATCTAGTTGAGGATGTCCCTGCTTAGTGCAGAGGGGGTTGGACTAGGTGACCTTTGGAGGTCACAGAATCACCAAGGTTGGTAGAGACCTCAAAGATCATCAAGTCCAACCTGTCACCCAAGACCTCATGACTAAACCATGGCACCAAATGCCATGTCCAATCCCCTCTTGAACACCTCCAGGGATGGTGACTCCACCACCTCCCTGGGCAGCACATTCCAATGGCTAACGACTCTCTCTGGGAAGAACTTTCTCCTCACCTTGAGCCTAAACTTCCCCTGGTGCAGCTTGAGACTGTGTCCTCTTGCTCTGGTTGCCTGGGAAAAGAGACCAACCCCCACCTGGCTACAACTTCCCTCCAGGTAGTTGTGGAGTGCAATAATGTCTCCCCTGAGCCTCCTCTTCTCCAGGCTAAACAATCCCAGGTCCCTCAGCCTCTCCTTGTAGGGCTTGTGCTAGAGGCCTCTCCCCAGCCTTGTTGCCCTTCTCTGGACACATTCAAGTGTTTTGATGTCCTTCTTAAACTGAGGAGCCCAGAACTGGACACAGGACTCAAGCTGAGGCCTAACCAGTGCAGAGTACAGGGGCAGAATGACTTCCCTGCTCCTGCTGGCCACACTATTCTTGATGCATGCCAGGATGCCATTGGCCTTCTTGGCCACACTGCTGGCTCACATTCCAATCCCAACACACCCTCAGAACCTCCCAGAGCTTCCTTCGTCTCTGAAACATTTCTGCACACTTTTATCTGCTGTAGGACTGTCCAAAGAGCAGAGTCAAAGTGAGATCCCCAGAAGATTAACATGGAAAACTCATTGAGAGGTGACTTTCCTTAGCAGCAGCGCAGCCTCCTCCTCACTGGCAAGGGAGCTTAGTCGTTAATACTTCAGATCAAGGCAGCGCACCGCTGAGCTATGGCTCTCGCCTGAGCAACTCCCTGCCACTCTGGGATGGGGAAAAAAAAAGGCAAAGGTTTTTTTTTTTAAGAAGAGAGGGAAGGAAATGTAGAGGAAAAAAAAGATATTAAAGACCTAGTCTGCCATAGAAGAGGAAGGATTCAGCCAGACCATTTCTGTTCAGGTTAATAGAAGATAAGCACATCAATTCCACTCGGGTTAATGGGATAATAAATCCCTGAGACTGAAATATTTTATAAGTGGAGCAGGACAATAGGAGTCTGCATTGCCAACCTAAAACCACCTCTGCAGGTCACTAATTAAACAGAAAGGTCTACTTGGTGGCTGCTAGGAAGTACTGCATTTCATTAGAACCCTCCCACCCAAGCAGGCTGCTTTCAAGCACTGACTCAAGTTCCATTACCTTATTGCTGTGTACAACTACCTGAAGGGAGATTGTAGCCAGGTGGGGGTTGGCCTCTTCTCCCAGGCAACCACCAAGTTCCATTACTTATTGCTGTCTATAACTACCTGAAGGGAGATTGTAGCCAGGTGGGGGTTGGCCTCTTCTCCCAGGCAACCACCAAGTTCCATTACTTATTGCTGTCTGTAACTACCTAAAGGGAGGTTGTGGCCAGGTGGGGGTTGGTCTCTTCTCCCAGCCAGCACTAGAACAAGGGGACACAGTCTCAAGCTGCACCAGGGGAGGTTAGGCTGGATGTTAGGAAGAAGTTCTTCCCAGAAGGAGATTGGCCATTGGAATGTGCTGCCCAGGGAGGTGGTGGAGTCACCATCACTAGAGGTGTTTAGAAAGAGACTGGCAGGGGTGCTTGGTGCCATGGTTTAGTTGATTAATGGTGTTGGGTGATAGGTTGGACTCCATGATCTTGGAGGTCTTTTCCAACCTGGCTTAATTTATTCTATTCTACTAAACCCTACTTTGACTATTCAAACTTTTAACATGTCCTACTAGGGTCTAAAAAGAAGAAAATGAGTGCCTGTTGTAAAGCATCTACATCTTCAGGCCAGAGCTGCTGCATCTTTCCTGAGACAGCTGCATCAGCCTTGGCAGCTTTTGCACAGCAGCCTCATGTTCCTGCAACAGGCTCTGCATGGAGGGCTTGGGCACACACCACAAGTGTGACACTGAGCCTGCTGGAGAGATGTGCCAACCTGCAGTAGCTTCCACAGCTCCCAGACACTCAGAACTCCCAGCACAGATGCTGGCCAGCAGATTTACACCTGCATAATGGGCATCTCATGGACCTCACATCTGGGTTGGGCCAGTCCCAGGCACAAATCCAGGCTGGGTGCAGAATGGGTTGAGACTAGCTCTGAGGAAAGAGACTTCAGGGTGTTGAGTAATAAGAAGCTCACCACGAGCAGGCAGCACTGCCCATGCAGCCCAGAAGGCAAATCATACCCTGGTCTGCATCAAGAGGATTGTGGCCAGCAGGTCAAGGGAGGGGATTCTGCCTCTTTACTCCACTCTTATGAGACCCCCACCTCAAATACCATGTCCAGTTCTGGCATCCCCATTATAAGACAGGAGATGATGTCCCCATCATAAGATGGAGAGAGTCCAGAGGAGGGTCACAAAGATGATCCAAGGGCTAGAACACCTCTGCTATGAGGATAGGCTGAGTAAGCTGGGGGTGTTCAGCCTGGAGAAGACTCTGGGGGGACCTCACAACTTCCTTCTAATACCTGAAGGTATTAGAAGGAAGGCTGAAGAGGGACTTTTCATCAGGGTGTCCAGCAACAGGACAAGACAGAATGGTTTGAAGCTGAGAGAGAATTGGTTTAGACTGGATCTTAGGAAGAAGGTCTTCAGTATGAGGGTCATGGGGCTCTGGAACAAGTTGCCCAGGGAGGCTGTGGATGCCCCCTCCCTGGGGGTGTTCAAGGCCAGGTTGGATGAGGCCTCAAGCAACCAAGTCTAGTTGAGAGGCATCTCTGCAAATGGCAGGGAGGTTGGAGTAGATGATCTCTAAGGTCCCTTCCAACCTAAGCCATTCCATGATTCCATGAACTTGTTTGCTAAAGCTTTGGAAGTGACAGACAAATTTTACCCCAAGACAGCCAACATCTCCAGGGAAAGTGGGATGCAGAGCAGATCTGCTACTGATTGTATCAGCACTGAAAATAAAGCCTCCCTTGCACTAATCAAACCCAGCACACATGGAAATATATCACATTAACAGTGTTATTATTGGAAATAAAAGCAGCACAGAGAGGGTGTGCACACATTCCTAATGGAAAGATAAGGAGACGTGCCTCAGGGTGTCAACACAACAGCTTACTAAAGGGGAAAAATTAAAATGCATATTAAGAACAGTTCCCTGGAGTCTAACTTACCACAGGGCAGGGGGCAGTTTGTAAAAACCATGTGGGAATGACACCATTTTTACATGCAGGCAGTCCTTTTTTATAAGCACCACAGACATTGCATTCCTCTTCTCACTTGTCAGTAACCTCACGAGCTGACCGTGAGTGTCTGCAGGGGCCCAAGGTGTCCACAAGCAGTTTGCTGTGGAAGGAAGTTCAGCTCCACGTGAAACATCACCATCCAGTAACAATATTTAGCAGGAGTCACTGCTGTTTGCATGCCTTGGTTCACACGCTGGTGCCAGCAGCCCAGGGAGCCATGGTGGTGAGCTGGTGTCTCTTGCCAGCTGGTCAGACACCCTGCTGTCTGTGCTGTGACACAGCACTGCAGGTCCTGCTGGCCTCAACCTCAGGACAAACACTGAGCATTCCTGCTAACACCCAGTCCTACATACAAGCCCCACCACTCCTCTCCGACAGAAGTGAGAGCAGGAAACACTCTATTGCAGTCCGGCACTGTCACTGCAAAGATCTCACCTGTCACCTCCTGAGATCACAAAGCTACCACAAAGTTACTTCTGTTGACATCAGTAGGTACCTGGGGTCCCTATTACAAGAAAGATATGGACATGCTGGAATGTCTCCAGAAAAGGGCCACAAGGATGATCAGAGGGCTGGAGCTCCTCTCCTATGGAGGCAGACAGACAGCTGGGGCTGCTCAGTCTGCAGAGGAGAAGGTTCCAAGGAGACCTTATTGTAGCCTTCCAGTAGCTGAAAGGGGCTACAAGAAAGCTGATGAGGAACTTTTTAGGGTGTCAGGTAATGATAGGATTAGGGGGAATGGATCCAAGCTAGAGGAGGGGAGATTTAGATTCAATGTTAGGAAGAAATTCTTCCCCATGAGGGTGGTGATACACTGGCACAGGTTGCCCAGGGAGGTGGTGGAAGCCTCATCCCTGGAGGTTTTTAAGGCCAGCATGGATGTGGCTCTGGGCAGCCTGATCTAGTGTGAGGTGTCCCTGCTTGTGGCATTGGGGGTTGGAACTAGATGATTCTTGAGGTCCCTTCCAACCCTGACAATTCTATGATTCTACCTCAACAACAAGCTAGTGGGATAAGAACAGATGATGGTCTGAAGTCTCTGATCTCCTTCATCTTTAAAAACTTGTTCCTTCTTCTTTAGACTGAGGATTCTTCGCTGACAGGTTCTGAACAGCACCTGGAACCACATCCAGACTCCAAGAGGCCTTGAGTGACAGAACAGCAAATGGTACAAGCTAGCAGCATGGTGCTTCTGACTGACATATACAAGACCTAGGAGAAGTCCAGTGTTAGAGCATCTGGCAAAGGGATCATCAAGGAATGCTACACCCGCAAGTTTGCTTGCTGATCTGAGAAGATAATCTCCTGGTTGTGATAAGCAAAGCAGGGGAAGTTCACACCCCTGGTAGATTTGTGACTGGTACAGCTCCACAGGCTGCCTTTAAGCTATCTGCAAGAAATACTGGAGAAAAGCAAGGCTGCTGCCATCAGGATTAACTGTTAAATAGAAAAACAAATCCACATCCACCCTTAGAAAGTTTTAACTTGAAATTCAAACTATGGTTAAAAGCAGCTCTTTTGATCACTAACGGAGGCATACTCATTTTCTTCAGCTGCAAAAGTGTTTAAATCTGAAAAAGGGATAGGAGAGAACAGCATGTGAACATAACCCCTAGCCCTCAGCCTTAAGATGAGGAGTAAGAAGATGCACTGCTTCCAGCTAGGAAGCCTAAGTCACAGGGGTTGGTATCTACAAACCCCATAATCCAGTACAGGACTGGTTCCAGCTCCCTGGAGCTGCAAGCACACCACAACAGCTTTGCTCACTGTGAACAAACTGCTTCTCACAGCTCATCCTTCTACCTCTTCTCAGCTAGTGCCATTCACATCTTTCTGTTCCTGACAGTGGAAGCACCAACATCTTATCCCTGTGTTTAAAAGCCTCATGCAGGCTGAAATGCTCAAGACCTGCCCAGCCTCAAGCAAGCCACGTTTCTGTTTACAAGTGCTGGGCTACACGTGCTGCCCTTTCACACAGGCAATGTCTCCTCCAGTACCCTCTGCAGGTACACAAATAGCTCCTCTGATCCTTCACTGCTTCAGCAGAATGTTAATGCTTGTTGTTTTGCCAGCCTAAAGTGCCACTTTCCTACCTGAAGGAAGGAGAGAATTCCCCTATGCAAACAGGGTAGCATGAGCTGCCTCCTTGCCCAGCTACCCATCCTCAAGTAATTCTGGGGATCACTGGCCAATTTCAATGAGGCTTGAGGGAAAAGTGTGCCCCAAAGGTACCAAAGATCCTACAAGCTTTGGTAAACTGGCAGACAGGTAAAAGAGTGAGACACCTCTCAGGCTGAGGCACTATGTGCTCCCCTGACTGGATGAAGTTTTGGGGTGCAGTGGGTTGTTTGAATGAATCTCTGAGCTGACAGGTCAGTCCATGGTCTCCTCCCACACAGGGTACCCCAGAGTCCTGTTACCAAACCCTTGCAGCTTATGCCCAGCACAGAAAATTAAGCATGCAGTTTTGATACTGTCCTCAAGAAGAATGGAAAGCAGCACACAGAATGCTTCAGAGTCCCCTTGCCCACCTCCCTGGGGCGTGCAGCTCTGTGTGGCTCCTCGTCCTTCCCAGCTGTGTCTCCATAACCACACAGCATAAAGCACACGAAGCAGGAGTGACTTTTGATCACCCAAAGTATAAACCTGTCATGGCTTTGTTCAGTTTGGTTCCCCATGGCAAACAAGGCTGTTAAAGACCTGGACCAGGAGCATTTCCTCTTTAAGAATGTCCAGTGCATTCCCACTAGAATCATCCATTTCACACTTGATTTCACTCGGATGACTTCCACTCCATATGGCCCTCATGAGTTAGAATAAACCTTTATTAGAATAAACCAAACCAGGTTGGAAGAGACCTCCAAGATCATCGTGTCCAACCCATCAACCAATCCAACCCACCCAAACAGCTAACCCATGGCACCAAGCACCCCGTCAAGTCTCCTTCTGAACACCTTCAATGACGGCGACTCCACCACCTCCCCGGGCAACCCGTTCCATAGCGCAATCACTCTTTCTGTATAGAACTTCTTCCTAACATCCAACCTGAACCTCCCCTGGCGCAGCTTGAGACTGTGTCCTCTTGTTCTGGTACTGGGTGCCTGGGAGAAGAGACCATCATCAGCCTGTCTACAACCTCCCTTCAGGTAGTTGTAGAGAGTGATAAGGTCACCCCTAAGTCTCCTCTTCTCCAGGCTAAGCAGCCCCAGCTCCCTCAGCCTCTCCTCATAGGGCTTGTGTTCCAAACCCCTCACCAACTTTGTTGCTCTTCTCTGGACTCGTTCCAGCAAGTCAACATCCTTCCTAAACTGAGGGGCCCAGAACTGGACACAGTACTCGAGGTGTGGCCTAACCAGTGCAGTGTACAGGGGCAGAATGACCTCCCTGCTCCTGCTGGCCACACTGTTCTTGATGCAGGCCAGGATGCCATTGGCCCTCTTGGCTGCCTGGGCACACTGCAGGCTCATGTTAAGCCTACCATCAACCAGCACCCCCAGATCCCTCTCTGCCTGGCTGCTCTCTAGCCACTCTGACCCCAGCCTGTATGTCTGCATGGGGTTGTTGTGGCCAATGTGCAGAACCCGGCATTTGGATGTGTTAAATCTCATGCCGTTGGATTCTGCCCATCTGTCCAGCCTGTCAAGGTCTCTCTGCAGAGCCTCTCTACCCTCCAGCAGATCAACTCTTGCCCCCAGCTTGGTGTCGTCAGCAAATTTACTGATGATGGACTCAATGCCCTCATCCAGATCATCAATAAAGATGTTAAAGAGCACAGGGCCCAGCACTGATCCTTGGGGCACACCACTAGTGACTGGTTGCCAGCTGGATGTGGCACCATTCACCACCACTCTCGGGGCTCGGCCCTCCAGCCAGTTCCTAACCCATCGCAGTGTGCTCCCGTCCAAGCCATGGGCTGACAGCTTGGCCAGCAGTTTGCTATGGGGGACGGTGTCAAAGGCCTTGCTGAGGTCCAGGTAGACTACATCAACAGGCCTCCCCACATCCACCAGGCGGGTCACCTGATCATAGAAGGAGATCAGGTTGGTCAGGCAGGACCTGCCCTTCCTAAATCCATGCTGGCTAGGCCTGATCCCTTGGCCATCCTGTAAGTGTTGTGTTATTGAACTCAGGATGACCTGTTCCATGATCTTGCCTGGCACTGAGGTCAGGCTGACAGGCCTGTAATTCCCTGGCTCATCCAACCGGCCCTTCTTATGGATGGGCACCACGTTGGCCAGCTTCCAGTCCTCTGGGACCTCGCCAGTGAGCCAGGACTGCTGGAAAATTATGGAGAGTGGCTTGGCCAGCTCATCTGCCAGCTCTCTCAGCACCCTAGGATGAATCCCATCTGGTCCCATGGACTTGTGGGGATCCAAGCTGCTAAGGAGAGTTCCAACTACCGCCTCATGGAACATAGGGAAACTGTGCAGCTCCCTGGCTCCTTCTGCTAGTTATTTCACCTGTTTCTGCTGTTATTTCACCTGAGCCTCTTGAATTGTTTCACAATTCCTCCTTGGAGACTCTGATTTCTGTAAAGGACACACGTTGATCTTCTGTGAGATGGAACATGGAATAAAGACTTGAAAGTTCTTTCCCCAGGTAAAAACTGCAATAAACTTCAACTTCTCTGCTGCTTTACTTTTTAATTGTAACCATCCCTTGCCAGCCAAGGCCTGGAGTCTCGCTGATGGCACAACTGCTACGAGTACATCTAAAACAGCTTTAAATCATGGTTTCTTTAGTCTATTTGCTTTGCCTTCAGTTTGGTGTAGGCAGATGAAAAGAGCTATACAAAAGTTAGGTGACAGCATATGGTTATGGCAATAATAACCCTAATGCACAGCCTGCACACATGACCGTTTCCTTTCTCCTTTGCATGGCTCAACCTGTACTGCAATTAGGAACAATCTGCTTCTCACATAAAGAGAAAGAAAAACTGTATAAAACCCCCCACAAACTCAAAGCAGCACAGGAATTTACAGGGAGGTATCCCTTTGCAACCTAACAAGTGAACAAGCCACGTGGTTTATCAGCAGGAAGTGAAACTGAAGTCTAGTCTTTTCTCACTCCACCATTAACAGCTGCTGGTTAATATTGGTGATTTTAGAATAGAATAGAATTAACCAGGTTGGAAAAGACCTTTGAGATCATCAAGTCCAACCTATCACCCAACACCATCTAATCAACTAAACCACGGCACCAAGCACCCCAGCCAGTCTCTTCCTAAATACCTCCAGTGATGGTGACTCCACCACATCCCTGGGCAGCACATCCCAATGACTAATCTCTCCTGCTGGGAAGAACTTCTTCCTAACATCCAGCCTAAACCTCTGCTGGTGCAGCTGGAGACTATGTCCTCTTGTACTGGTGCTGGCTGCCTGGGAGAAGAGACCAACCCCCACCTGGTTACAACCTCCTTTCAGGGAGTTAGAGAGAGCAAGAAGGTCTCCCCTGAGCCTCCTCTTCTCCAGGCTAAGCAACCCCAGCTCCCTCAGCCTCTCCTCACAGGGCTGTGCTCCAAACCCCTCCCCAGCTTTGTTGCCCTTCTCTGGACACCTTCCAGCAACTCAATATCTTTCTTAAACTGAGGGGCCCAGAACTGGACACAGGACTCAAGGTTCATTTCTGCATCTTTTGTCTGCAAAAAGTATCTAACAATCCTTTGCATTTCTAGACCTGCTTATGTATCTTACAGCATGTGTATGTGTCACAGCTTTATTCACAGCTGATGAAACAGGCACGCAGACCTGCTAGCAATACTGCAGGAGACCTGCATCTCCCATTCAGGCTACAAACTCCTCATGAGTTTACATTTCCCACTTGGCAAAGTGATACAAGTTAAGAATTTCTTATGACAAACTTACTGAAATGCAAAAAGAATCAAGCCAATTAGTGGCCAGGGAGACAAAGAGGGAAATCTCTGCTTTCCAGCTCCACAAGCCTTCCCTTAGTGACAGACTCACTTTTTACCCTGTCTCACACATCCTTGTCAGGATGGGTTTTATCAGTGTAAATGAGCTCACTAGACTGACAGTTATATTTTCCCTGATAACTGCCAACAGCTGCCTTCCCCTGCGTGACTTTCTGTAGCTGCCCACTTCAGAGGAGCAGAAAGACAAGGCTGTAAGATAAACTCTACCTGGGTGAAGTCTGGGTTTTCCAAGGCACATAGCCATGGAATCCAAACAAATCCCATGGATACATTCAGAGTAATCCCTCTGAAAGCCACCTAGCTCCTTGCCCAACTTCAGCTTCCGTCCTCCAGCCCTTTCAGCTGCAGAGCTGATCAAAAGAAGGTCACAACAATATCCTCCTTTAATGAAGAGGGGGAAAAAAAAAGTACCTTTTTCATTCCTCTCTTCTGGGAGACAGGTGGATTGTTTTTGTTCAAATGCTGAACACTCTAACAAAGCCACCTTTGAGAGCAGCCCTTGAAAAAGTGTGGGCCTAATAGGTTTAAGTTTCAAACAGCTCCAGGTCACTGGAAACAGGATGTCAGAAGGCAGGAAACTTTCAGACAGCATTCAGCGCACCAGGGAGAATCTTAAGCTCCGTGGAGACAACCTAAGTACTCCAGCACTTGTTACTTTTTGCAGGGAAGTGAAAAAGAATAAGGAAAAAAAAAAAAGACTGATTTGATTCAGGAGTAAACAGCTCTTCCAGCTCTGTGCAGGTGAGAGGCACACAGGAGGTCCAGAAAGGGATGTCTAGGTGGAAAAAAAAGCCAAACTCAAACCAACCAACCATCCCGCACCACCCCCTTCCACACACTCCACATGGCTCCAGGGAAGCCTACTGCAGGAGTTAAAACGGGGTACTCCCCACCCAGTCAAGCCCAGGCAGCTTCTAACCCTGACATGTTTAGATTCAAACCTTCCTATGACAGACAGCTCCAGGAACAGGAGACAGAAAGGGCTTTGACTGAAGAACTAGGCTCAAAAACATCATCAGCACAAACAGTTTTTTTCTGTAGTTTTCTGCTGGTAGGAAACCGAAATCAAGTGTTTAGGATAGCACTTAAAGCAAGGCTTCAGCAGAAGTACTGTTGGAGAAGTGAAAAGAAACCAGGGTGTAAGTGCTCAGATGTTAAACTCTGTGCAAGGGCAAAATCACAGAGCAGAGTTTAAGCAAATCTCAACATGCCTTTCATGCCCAGAAATGTGACTCCCCCTTACAAGTGCCTTAGGCATCAACATCATAACCCTTCCTCTTCTGTCCAGGCTTCTGTCTTACTCTAGTATCTTACACAGAGGATTAAGAGAAAAAGGAAAAAAACACAACAAAAATCCAAATACCCTCCACACCCCCCCCCAAAAAAACCCACACCAACTAAAACCCACAAAAAAAACCCTAATGAAACCCTAACGACACAGAACAAACCCAATAAAACCCAACAACAAACCAGGTATTTTATCTTTTCTGCCATCTGTTAGCACAGTAAAATCACCCTTCAGAACATTGTGCAACTCCTGTAACACAGGCTCACAGGATGTTAGGGGTTGGAAGGGACTTCTGGAGGTCATAGAGTGCAAATCCCCTGCCAGAGCAGGGCCATAGAATCCAGCACAGGTCACACAGGAACACATCCAGATGGGGCTGGAAAGTCTCCAGAGAAGGAGGCTCCACAGCCTCTCTGGGCAGCCTGCTCCAGTGCTCTGTGACCCTCACAGTGAAGACGTTCCTCCTCATGTTGAGGTGGAACCTCCTGTGCTGGAGTTTATACCTGTTACCTCTTGTTCTGTCACAGGGTGCACTGAGAAGAGGCTGTCCCCTTACTCTTGACACCCAGTCCTCAGCTATTGATAAACATTGATTAAATCCCCTCACAGTCTTCTCTCCTCCAGACTAAAAAGCCCCAGGGCTCTCAGCCTCTCCTCACAGAGCACATGCTCCAGTCCCTTCATCATCCTGGTAGCTCTCTGTTGCAAAGGCAACAAGGGATCCACTTGGTGAGGTCTTAGAAAGCATTCTTGCAACTAAACAGAAGGGAAGGCAAATACTCATTATTTCTCTGACAGCAGACCAGTGTTAATCTAAAAAGCTGGTGGTAGTACAGATAAATGGAATGCAGTTTATAGAGAGTATGAAACTCATTGTGAGGCCTAAAAGTGTGCTAGGTAACCAAATTCTTAATCAAATGATGACAAACTAAGTTCAAGGGTTGCCTGTAAAGCTAACAGAGACTCTTCCTGGTAAGGAAACTGAGCATCTTCAAAATCATTTGCTTCACAATCAGTGTTCACAAACACACTGCTCTCTGCCAGCAGATTCCAGTTTGTTCCTTTCCCTACCTGTCCCAAACAATTCCATCAGAGGACAGCAGAAGCAGGGTGATGACAGTGAGCTTTGGTTAGTTTACCTCCACTCACACACCATAACTTCATTTTGTGAACACAGACTTGGAAGTGGTACTTTTGTAACTGAACTCACCTGTGCCTTCAGCTCAGCACAAAGCTGCTGCTGCTTTTGCCTGCTGTGGGCCAGCAGCACCTCTGCCTCCTGGGCAGCAGAGGCTTCGGCGGCGGTCGCCGCTGCCCGCAGCAGAAAGGCTTCCCTGGCCTGAGCCCAGCCCAGCACCACAGCCCTGCGCCGGCTCCTGGCGAAGCGGCACCGCTCCCAGGCCTTCTCATGAGCAACCTGGAGACACAAAGCATGCCAGAAAGGTTTAAAGCCTATGGATCAATTAAACAATTCCAGACATTTTGGTAATGGCATGAGACTTAACAGTCTGAGTGCCAGATTCTACACACTAGCCACAACAACCACGTGCAGTGCTACAGGCTGGGGACAGGGTGGCTGGGGACAGGGTGGCTAGGGAGCGGCCAGGCAGAACGGGACCTGTGGGTACTGTCTGATAGTAGGCTGAACATGAGCCAGCAGTGTGCCCAGGTGGCCAAGGCCAATGGCATCCTGGCCTGCATGAGGAATAGTGTGGCCAACAGGAGCAAGGAAGTCATTCTGCCCTCTACTCAGCACTGGTTAGACCACACCTTGAGTCCTGTGTCCAGTTCTGGGCTCCTCAATTCAAGAAAGATGTTGAGTTACTGGAAGGTGTCCAGAGAAGGGCAACAAAGCTGGAGAGGGGTCTGGAGCACAGCTCTGTGAGGAGAGGCTGAGGGAGCTGGGGTTGCTTAGCCTGGAGAAGAGGAGGCTCAGGGCAGACCTTATTGCTCTCTACAGCTACCTGAAGGGAGGTTGTAGCCAGGTGGGGGTTGGTCTCTTCTGCCAGGCAGCCAGCACCAGAACAAGAGGACACAGTCTCAAGCTGCACCAGGGGAGGTTTAGGCTGGATGTTAGGAAGAAGTTCTTCATAGATAGAGAGATTGCCCATTGGGATGTGCTGCCCAGGGAGGTGGTGGAGTCACCACCCATGAAGATGTTTAAGAAGCGACTGGATGAGGCACTCAGTGCCATGGTCTAGTTGATTAGTTAGGGTTGGGTGATAGGTTGGACTTGATGATCTTGGATGTCTTTTCCAACCTGGCTGATTCTGTGTGATTCTGTAATGGATTTCATTGCCATACATCCAATATGCCTATGGAATCCATAATTTAAGGCCCAGAAGTATCCTGCCAGCTGCCCAGGTTGGTTGGCAGTGGCATCGCTCCAGCCTTTCCCTGTGCCACATGGCATTGCAGTAACCTGACGTCCCACTGCTCTCATCTGAGCTGTGCTTCTGCAGTAGGCAAAAATGTAATATAGTGGTTCCTTCCTGCCCTACAGCATGTCAAGTGCAAGGGGGGGGGGGGGCTTTAAATGCCTCTGCAGAGGCACGCAGCACTTGTCGCAAGATGAGGCTGGGTGATGCTCTACAAAGAGAGCACCAATTAAAGGAGTTGTACAGATACTGTACAGATGACAATAAGCTTCATTTTATCTCTCCTAAGAGGAGATTTGGAAATCAATTCCTATCTTGGCAAGCAGCCTGCTGCTACTACCTAACAAAAAAGGCATTTCATCTTAAATACACATTTTGGGCCTCATTCAGTGACATTCAAGATTTCAGCAGAGGCAGTAACAGGGAAGGCTGTAGAGACTGAGGCAGTTAAGTCATGAATCTGTCTTACATGTCCAAAAAATACAAGTTCCAGGGATGAAGGAGGTTCCAGTGATGACTATCTGTTCCCAAGCGTCATAGGCACCATTCCTGATGCTAATTTACAGGCTTTGGGCAGGGAACCACAGGGATGCTGACTCATCTGGTGCCTAGCTCACAGACAGTCCTATCAGCTCATAGCTGGATGAAGAGCAAGTTGTACCACTACCTCTGGAGCTCCTATTTGGTCAAATGCATGCAGGCCATCGTGTCAGATCACATTGCCATTGCTGCTGCCACAAACTCAGCAAGACCTAAGGCTAAGCCAAGCGTAAGCAAGAAACAGGGTGGAGAGTTTGCACTTCTGAACACAGTCCTCTCTCTGAGGACCTGCTACTGGATCAAGCACTGTGCTTGCCCACTGATTCAGTCTTCTCCAGTGAGAAGGCAGCACAGAAGGCTCCAAGTAGCATTCTCCTGTAGCACAAACATTTTCAGACTAGACCTTAGTGGTGTTTTAACATTCCTGTACCTGTCACATGAACACACCCACACTAAGAGTCATCAATTCCACACTGAATTAGGAGTTTTAAATTTAGAAACCTGAAGTCTTAAATGAACCTTCAAAGAATCAATAATGCCTACATTTAAAGCACAACAGCCCTGTACAAAGCCCAGAGTTACTCAGCCCAGTTCTCACAGACAAAGTTCTGAAGTGCCCTGAAGTTCATTTTTGGTGAAACTGATCAGCACTGCTCGGCTCTCACCCTTCCTTTGCACTAGGAACTCCTCAAACACCAGCAAGCAGACGGTCTAAAAATACATGCAAAGATAAAAAAAGCCTCCCTGCTTTACTTATGAACATCCTGAAGTGTTCTAGCCTTGAAATAGGTTTCTCTATTAGCTGCTCTATGCTCATTCACTGTGGAGTGTGAGAGGAATCAGCAATCAATGTGAAAGGCGTTCGGCACATAAAAATAGCCTCTCCCTGAGAACAGGAGATAACTTCCCTCTTCCTGCTATATATGTGCCACAGAGCAATTAAAATAGCTGTTCCTAGACAGTGCTGTAGATCCTCATAAAAAAACAAACACCACAAGCAGCAGAGCATGGCAGAACAATAAAGCTGTACAGCAGAAGCAATGCCAACCAATTAACATGGGGAGTTTGATGGCAAGAGCACGTGGAGACATAACATCTCCACAGTGCTCAGTCTGAAGTGGCAGTTCTGGGGTGCATTAAGAGGAGAGTGTCCAGCAGATCAAGGGAGGTTCTCCTACCCCTCTACTCTGCCCTGGTGAGGCCACACCTGGAATATTGCATCCAGTTTTGGGCTCCCCAGTCGAAGAGGGACAAAGTTCTGCTGGAGAGAGTCCAAGGGAAGGCTACAAGGATGATGAAGGGACTGGAGCACTGCCCTGTGAGAAGAGGATGAGGGACCTGGGGCTGTTTAGTCTGGGGAAGAGAAGACTGAGAGGGGATTTAATCAATGGTTATTAATATCTGAGGGCTGGGGGTTAAGAGGGAGGGGACAGGCTCTGCTCAGTTGCACCCTGGGATAGGTCAAGGAGTAATGGATATCAACTCCAGCACAGGAGGTTCCACCTCAACATCAAGAGAAACTTCTTCACTGTGAGGGTCACAGAGCACTGGAATAGGCTCCCCAGAGGGACTGCAGAGTCTCCTTCTCTGGGGACTTTCCAGCCCCATCTGGATGCGTTCCTGTATGACCTGTGCTAGATTCTATGGCCCTGCTCTGGCAGGGGGGTTGGACTCAATCTCCAGAGGTCCCTTCCAACCCCTAACATCCTGTGATCCTGTGACAAGGTTTCAACTTCAAGGGTTTTGGAGACAGGGACATCCTTTCTTCACTGTGCAAAATCAAAGCTATAGTTAAGAGATAAAGAAGCCCCCACCTTTGATAAACATTCTTTAACACAAGTGTTCAACATATGGTTTAAGTAAGAAGTGATCTGATTTAAAGGGATACTGACCAGGTCACACCGAGATTTGTGAGGAAGGCATCTCTGCAGCATGTCAAGGTACAAAGTCCTTCTCCTCTGGAGATCACTTGGATACTGACTGATAACAGTCTGGAAAACCCTCTGATCCTCTTCCTTCCAGTCAATATTCCTGTAGAAATACAAACCAATCAGCCCCAGCAGAACATTCCAAGTGAGAAGGATTTCTACAGACCTGACCTTTCGTTGGGGTCACACCCCTGTCCCTGCAAACTGCAGGCTGGAGCAAAGCTGAGCAATCACAGAATCATAGAATGTTAGGAGCTGGATCAGACCTCCAGAGAACAGGTCCAAACCCCCTGCCAAAGCAGGATCACCTAGGGCAGGCCACACAGGAACACATCCAGGATGGCTTTCAAAGTCTCCAGAGAAAGAGACTCCACAACCCCTCCAGGCAACCTGCTCCAGTGTTCCATCAACCTCAGAGCAAAGAAGTTTCTCCTCATGCTGAGGTGGAACTTCCTGTGTTCCAGCTTATATCCATTATTCCTTGTCCTACCAGGCACCACTGAAAAGAGCCTGTCCCCCTCCTTGACACCCACCTCTCAAATATTTACAGACATTAATAAGGTGTCCTCTCAGCCTTCTCTTCTCTAGACTAAACAGGCCCAGTTGTCTCAGTATTTCTTTATAGGACAGAGGTTCAAGTCCCTTAATCATCCTTGAGGCTCATCACTGGACCCTCTCCAGCAGATCCCTGCCTTTCTTGAACTGGGGAGCCCCAAACTGGACTCAGTATGGCAGGTGTGGTCTCACCAGGGCAAAGCAGAAGGGGAGAAGAACCTCCCTAGACCTGCTGAACACACTTTTACTAATGCACCCCAGGATACCACTGGCCGTCTTGGCCACAAGGGCACATTGATGAGCCACAGATAATTTTGATTGACTAACTAAACAAAGCAAACCTATACTGCTTTTCTAACACAATCAGTTTTTGTGCCACCATTCAAGTGAATGGCTCCTTCCCTAAGCTGCCTTTTTGTGGGGGAGTGATGCCAACTTTCCCAAACCTGTGACAGACACACCACACAGAAAGCACAGCATGCAAAGAAGATGATCAGCCTCTGCCACTGAGCACTAAAGTGATCATAAGGTGATGTGATGATACCTGGGTGTAGCTAAAGGAGGAACCAGTTTAAAAAGCAACTGACACCCCTAGCCTCATCAGCAAAGCCAAAGAGTGAGAATTTGCCAAAAGAATATCACAGTATCACTAAGGTTGGAAGAGACCTCGAGGATCATCGAGTCCAATCTGTCAGCACAGACCTCATGACCAGACGATGGCACCAAGTGCCACGTCCAATCTCCTCTTGAAAACCTCCAGGGACGGTGACTCCACCACCTCCCTGGGCAGCACATTCCAATGACTAATGACTCTCTCAGTGAAGAACTTTCTCCTCACCTCCAGCCTAAACTTCCCCTGGTGCAGCTTGAGACTGTGTCCTCTTGTTCTGGTGCTGGTTGCCTGGGAGAAGAGACCAACCCCTTCCTGGCTACAACCACCTTTCAGGTAGCTGTAGAGGGCAATGAGGTCACCCCTGAGCCTCCTCTTCTCCAGGCTAAGCAACCCCAGCTCCCTCAGCCTCTCCTCACAGGGCTGTGCTCAAGGCCTCTCCCCAGCCTTGTTGCCCTTCTCTGGACACATTCAAGTGTCTTGATTTCCTTCTTAAACTGAGGGGCCCAGAACTGGAGTAGGTGCAGCAATCAGCAGCATCCATGCATTGCAGAAATGTGGGTAGCTAGAAGGAACATAAACCCAAAGCAGAGCACCACAGATTTGGATCTGGTAGATTAGATTTCACCCTCAATCTGACCCTGGGCCTTAGAGGGATTAACGCCAGGCTTTTGTTGCAGCAGCACTGAGTCAGACCAAAAGGTCTCTCCATCCCAGTGGCCTGTTTGCATAAGTGACTAAAAGCTTAGGGAAAATTAAAGGAAGGTAATCATAGGATTCTGCCCTTCCCCCCCAAAAAAACATTCCTGCAGCCTCCAACTGTTTGCAGCTCTGGGACTTCCTGAGCCAGCAGTCCTCTCATCTTTCTGGATACAGCTGGTAATCAGAGGTTCCTTCCTCCTCACTTCTATTCTTCATTCTCTGACATACAGGAGGAAAAAAGAAAGAAAATAAAAAGAAAGATTCTTATCCTACTCTAACATTTTCAACACAGAATCATCATTCCAGGATCAGAATGGTGGCTGCTGAGTGAGAGCCAAGCTTGGGGAAACATTACAGCTATTATTCCTGAGGCATGAACACCTTGCTTCTCACACACTCTGTGCACTGCTTCTGTATTTTGTTTTCCTTTGAGTAAGTGTTAGGAGTTGCTCTTGCCTTTTGAGCAAGTAGCACCATAATAAAGACTGCCAGATAAGGAGAAACTGCCTCCTATCTCCTTTGATATGCTCCACCAAGACTATCAGTGCTACAAACCTCCCTACCCCCTGCCAAACAAACAAACCAACCAACCTCAAACCAAAACAAAGCAGAGTTCTGCAGTAATGCTGTTTGGGTTGTACACAGGGAGAGTCCAGTCATGGAAGGGGTTGCTGTGGGAAACAGGAAGCACTAACTCTTGGCTGGCCCACTGTGGTAGTGCTCTTGAGTGGCTTTTCTGTTTATCAATAGAGTAAAATGAAAGTGACATGTGAAAAATTAGCTTTGGAAAACCCTGAGGTGTCCTTAAGACAAAGGGCATACACTGACACTTTGGTCTGTTTCTCCAGCCAGGAGAAAGGGTCACAATCTGCATTTGTTGGCAGCAAAACCCAGAACTCAACAGCAAGCCCAAACCCCAAGCAGGCAGCTCGCAGCTCACCCTCCTGGGGTGGTGAGCAGGACATATAAAGTCTTATCACTCCATCACACCTTATCTTGCCTCTCCAGACTTCAAACATCACTGCAGGGGAATGTGTCAGGGCACAGCACTGCAAGCTCCTACAGTGGAGCTCCCCATCCTTGTGCAGATACAGATTTAGGAGCAGCAGCACTACACTAATAACACTGTCTTGGAGAATCATTAGCTGGCTGAAATTAATAAAGCTGTGGAAGGAGATTGCTTCTCTCTGCAAGTTCCACAAGACAGATAGGTATTATTCATACTTGCCACTTACTGCCCTTTTTTTTCTTCTTACAAATTGTGTGAAGTCTCTGACAAACCATTTCCAGGACCCAGCTCACTGCTGTTGAAGCCAGCCACCACGAAAAGAAATGGAGGTGGCTTTGAAAGGAGGGAGAGAAAAGATTGAGCTCCTGTTAACAAAAAGTTTATGTGCAGCAACCAACAGCTACCAAGTAAATGCTGCAGCCAACATAAGTGAAATTACACCAGCAAAGGCAGAATGGCAATGGAAATGTTTCCTTGTAGGTGACTGCTTGCATCCCCCAAGCCAGACAGAGAATATGGATGCCTGAGCCAAGTGTTTTTCATAAGCTAAGTCTAAAGAAGAAATAGTGCCCCAGAAAGTGAACCAGGGCACAGGAATCCTTCACAGGGGGAACTGCTGCAGCAATATCTTACAGCTTTCAAGCTGCAGCGCTCCAAACAGCGGACACAGTCCTCCAAAGACAAGAATTTACTGCCTCTAAGAAAAACCTTGTGCAGCTGATCCTCAGAAATTAATGTTTTAAACTCTTCATTTTTCTCTAGAGGGAGCTTTTCTATGAAATCAGTTCATTTATTAATTTTAGAATCTCTGTGTCACAGATTGATGTTCTGAGATGTAGGCTTTCTGAAGAATAACTCTAATGAACCAATTAATTATTCTTTGCCACGGTTTCCATCTCTCCCCCCTGCAACTGTTCCTACTCATGCTGAACCAAGTGGGAAAAATACTTTCCCCCCTTTCCCCCCCCCAAAGGAAAGCAGCTGGCATTCCTGTCTTCTCAGCCCCAATATTTTGTTTGTCTGATAGGAGAACCACCATAAACCCTGGCCAGCCTTTACTCAGAGAGTACCAACCATCCTAGAGAGTGTTTTCTGTAGTAGGGGTTGGATTTCAAACTACTCCTTGCAATTTCTGAAAGGAATCAGTAATCCTCTTCTGGGAGTCCTGATACCCCTCAGCATGGTGCTGTTTCAAAACCTTGTTCTGGTGACAGCAATGAGACAGAATTCTAAGAGCTAACATTCTCTTTCCTAACAATCTGCCTTAGATATTTCTGGCCACACAGGCTTGTGAAGAAATGCAGGTCTCTGTCTAAAGCAGAATAGACTAGACTAGACCAGACTGGAAGAGACCTTCAAGATCATCGCATTCAACCCATCAACCAATCCAACCCACCTAAACAACCAACCCATGGCACCAAGCACCCCATCAAGTCTCCTCCTGAACACCTCCAATGATGGTGACTCCACCACCTCCCTGGGCAGCCCATTCCAATGAGCAATCACTCTCTCTGTATAGAACTTCTTCCTAACATCCAACCTAAACCTCCCCTGGCACAGCCTGAGACTGTGTCCTCTTGTTCTGGTGCTGCTTGCCTGGGAGAAGAGACCAACCCCTGCCTGTCTACAGCCTCCCTTCAGGTAGTTGTAGACAGCAATAAGGTCTCCCCTGAGTCTCCTCCAGGCTAAGCAACCCCAGCTCCCTCAGTCTCTCCTCACAGGGCTTGTGTTCCAAACCCCTCACCAACTTCATTGCCCTTCTCTGGACTCACTCCAGCAAGTCAACCTCCTTCCTAAACTGAGGGGCCCAGAACTGGACACAGTACTTGAGGTGCGGCCTAACCAGTGCAGTGTACAGGGGCAGAATGACCTCCCTGCTCCTGATTCAGGCCAGGATGCCATTGGCCCTTTTGGCTGCCTGGGCACACTGCAGGCTCATGTTCAGCCTACCAACGACCAGTACCCCCAGGTCCCTCTCTACCTGGCCACTCTCCAGCCACTCTGCCCCCAGCCTGTAGCACTGCATGGGGTTGAAGCAGCCTGGTCAGGAAATGTTGTGCCATGAACTTGAGAGCAGGAAAAGCTGCAGATTCTGTGGTCTGAAGGCCAGCCTGGTGATTTTTGCCTCCCATACCTGACCCTTCCCTCTGACTTGTCTGCTCCTCTAACAGCCAGCTAGCAAAGGGTCTCTGCACACCTCGGGAACAAGCTGGAGAAACCAAGGTCCGTGGAAGCCACACCGGGGAGCGATGAGCTATAGCTAAAGCTACAAGTAGTTTATTGTAAGCCGAGACAAACTGCCTGCCAACGCCTGGCTTTGTCAGCTGTGCCAGAATTTGTCAGCTGTGCTGAGATTTTGTCAGCTGTTCACAGACAAATAGCCAAAAAGAAAAAAAGGCAGCATGATTCAGCCCAGTGTATTCATACCCATAAAATGTGAGGAGAATTCCAAAGTAGCCTGCCTGCCTGCCCTCAAGATCTGCCTCGCTTCAATGGCTGTAAAATTCCAGGAAGGAAGAGCCAGTCTCAGCCGAGTTCGAGCAGTGCCAACACATTTACAGGAATATTTAGGCTGATATCAGGCTCATTCACTGTCAAGATATTGACAAACTTTCACCAGGCTGAATGCATGACCCAAATTTGCAATGGAGGGCTTGCTTTCATTCCATGTATCATCCTGCTAGGAAACAGAGCCATCTTTATTTTGTGTCAGAACTGAAACACAGCAATTGTCTGGTACTCCACACCCCTGAGGCAGCTGCTTCCCTTGAAACAGATTCACCCTGCAGTCATCTCTGGCTTCACACGTGCTAAGGAATACAAACTACTGGGAAGGGAAGGTCCCCTCTTCGCCCTGGAGTCCCCCACAGACCCTTTGCCACAGCGATGGATGCTCCTGTGGAACCTGCAGGCACACAGGCTGCCACAATGCCACCAAGTGAGATGTTAACCTCCCTGACTGTTAATTACGTCAGTCACTGATTGTTGTACCAGAGACATCCTGGGAAGAGGCCTGAAAAGAGGAACTGAATATTCTGGACTAAACCCTGATACCTCCAAAAGGCTGCTGCAGAGGATACAGGGCTGAACACACCATACTCCATTCATTCTTCAGTTGGCTAAATAATTCAGAAATCCTTGGAACCCATGGCCAAAGGAAAAAAAAAGAGAAAGAGTAATGGTGCTTAGAGAATCACCAGCTACAACAAACACATCCCTTCCAAATCCACAGCTCATGGGATAACTCAGGGCTTGGGTATTTCTCAAACACAAATATTTGTCTTTTAGCAGCAGCAAAAGCAGATGATTTAGATTATAAAACATCCTATATTATGCTTGGGGAAAAAAAAACCACAAACATAACCCAGCCCAAACAACCAAGTTCTTCCTTTCTGAAAGCAATAAATGCTGCAATATACATTTCAGAAGGGCTGGAAAGCACAGAATCATAGAATTCTCAGGGTTGAAAGGGACCTCAAGGATCATCTAGTTCCAATGCCCCTGCCACAGGCAGGGACACCTCACACTACAGCAGGTTATCATAATATCAGTCAGGGTTGGAAGGGACCACAAGGATCATCTAGTTTCAAACCCCCTGCCATGGGCAGGGACACCCCACACTAGATCAGGCTGGCCAGAGCCTTATCCAGCCTGGCCTTAAACACCTCCAGGGACGGCACCCCAACCACCTCCCTGGACAACCCATTCCAGGGCTTCACCACTCTCATGGTGAAGAACCTCCTCCTCACCTCCAGCCTGAATCTCCCCACCTCCAGCTTCATTCCATTCCCATCCAGCCTGGCCTTAAAAACCACCAGGGATGAGGCTTCCACCACCTCCCTGGGCAACCTGTGCCAGTGTCTTACCACCCTCACAGTGAAAAGCTTCTTCCTAACATCAAATCTAAATCTCCCCTCCTGTAGCTCAGATCCACACAAAGAATATAGCAGACCATTGCTTTATTCTGATTTTAATTTGGAGATTCTAAGCACATTTTCCCAACTTTCTGCTCAGACAGCCTGAGCAGTTAAACAACGAGGTGTGGAACACCAGAAGGCTGCTATCAACTTCAGGTCTCTTTACTGCACGTTCAAGCGTGCGGCAGGAGAGGAAGAATGACAGAGAATCCTCAAAGTGACTCAGTTATGTTATCATAATTGTTCTACTGAGCAAATCACAGAAGTGAGAAAAATAACATATTGCAGGAGAATGTTTGCTATCTTCGGGCACAAAGCAGTGAGGATGATTGCAAAAGGCTTCGTTAAGGCTGCATTCATCAGTGCAGTGGATACACACCAAGGTCACAAACCTGCCACTCAATGCTTGACAGGATTGTTGGATCAAAGTTAGCTTGATGAATTATAGAACACTTAAACCACTAAGGCATGCCCATAACATATTTGCATGCAAATTAGCCAATATAAGTGTAAGAAGTGACAAAGAGTGTGGTGTCCTTCATATACCCCAGATTTTTGGAAGTAAGCAACAGCATGAGAACAAAGCCTTGCTTTTCTTCATGGAAAACACATTTCATCCTTGCTGTGCAGAAAAGCACAGAAACAAAAATGAGCAACACATGCCATCCAGAAGGACCTTGAAAGGCTGGAGAGGTGGGCCCAAGCCAACCTCATGAGGTTCAACAAGACCAAGTGCAAGGTCCTGCATCTGGGTCAGGCCAATCCCAAGCCAGACCAATACAGGCTGGGCAGGGACTGGCTTGAGAGCAGCCCTGAAGAAAAGGACTTGGGGGTGCTGGTGGACAAAAAGCTGGTGCTGGTGGACTTGCAGCCCAGGATGTGGTTGGCTTTCTGGGCTTCATCAAGAGGAGTGTAGTTCCCTCCCTCTGCTCCACTCTGGTGAGACCCCACCTGGAGTACTGCCTCCAGTTCTGGAACCCCTATTACATCAAAGACCTGGAGGTTCTGGAATGTGTCCAGAGAAGGGCCATGAGGAGGGCTGGAGCTCCCCTCCTATGAAGACAAGACTGAGGGGGTTGGGGCTGTTCAGTCTGGAGAAGAGAAGGCTCCGAGAAAACCTTATTGTGGCCTTCCAGTATCTGAAGGGGGCCTATAAGAAAGCTAGGGAGGGACTTTTTAGGGCTTCAGGTAGTGACAGGACTAGGGGGAATGGAACAAAACTACAAGTGGGTAGACTCAGTTTGGAAGCTAGGAAGAAGTTCTTCACCACAAAGGTGGTGAAACTCTGAACAGATTACCCAGGGAGGTGGTAGAAGCCTCATCCCTGGAGGGTTTTAAGGCCAGGCTGCATGGGTCTCTGAGTGACCTGCTCTAGTGTGAGGTGTCCCTGCCCATGGCAGGGGGATTGGAACTAGATGATCCTTGAAGTCCCTTCCAGCTCTGACAATTCTATGACTAAAGATTTGGAGACTGGAAAGCAAACAAGCAAAGGACCAAGATCTATCTTTAAATAAAATGCCTCAGACCATTGCTGGTGGTTCATTTATGATTTCATGCATCTCCAGCTAACAAGAACTGGCAGGCTCTGGTCCAAATTGGGTCAGTTGTCCTACACAACCTACCCTCACATCCCACTGGCAAATTGCTGACACAACCCACCACCACCACCACCAGGCACTGCTTTCAGCTACATTCATTTCCTTTTTCCCACCTAGATATCAGAACTTCATTCCTTCGAAGTATCACTGCATATTTCCATGCCCACAACTGATGGTTTTTCCCCCTACAAACATGGCAGTTTAGCTTTAAGTCTGGAGGGTGCTTAATTACCAGTGCAGAATTAGCTAACTCAGGCACCCAATTCAAACCTGGTGTGTGATGAATGAAAAGCCCACAGCAGATTTCCCAACCATTTCCACAGAGTCTGTCACCTCCACGGCTGTTTGTCTATTATTCAGTAGCACACGTGCTGGCTGGGTCAGGGGATTTCAATGTATGAATTTCCTCCCAAATTGTGTTGATCATGAACATCAACCCAATTTTAATTGAAACCACCAGAAAGACTTTGTGCATATTTAAGGGCTTAGCATTTGTCAGAGATTTTCTCACAGAGGTTGTTAAAACTTCTTCCATAAGAGCAACTGGCATCAAGAATAACGTGGCCAGCAGGAGCAGGGAAGTCATGCTGCCATGTATACAGCAGTGGTTAGGCCACAGCTTGAGTCCTGTGTCCAGTTCTGGGCACCTCAGTTTAAGAAGGACATTGAGAACATTGGAGAAGGACATTGTGTCCAGAGGAGGGCAATGAGGCTGGGGAGAAGCCTCGCCCACAAGCCCCATGAGGAGAGGCTGAGGGAGCTGGGGTTGCTTAGCCTGGAGAAGAGGAGGCTCAGGGGAGACCTTCTTGCTGTCTACAACTCCCTGAAGGGAGGTTGTAGCCAGGTGGGGGTTGGTCTCTTCTCCCAGGCAACCAGCACCAGAACAAGAGGGGACAGTCTCAAACTGCACCAGGGGAACTTTAGGCTGGAGGTGAGCAGAAAGCTCTTCACTGAGAGAGTTGTTCACCGTTGGAATGTGCTGCCCAGGGAGGTGGTGGAGTCACCATCCCTGGAGGTGTTCAAGAGGGGATTGGATGTGGCACTCGGTGCCATGGTTTAGTAGTCATGAGGTGCTGGGTGACAGGTTGGACTTGATGATCTTTGAGGTCTCTTCCAACCTTACTGATTCTATCAACTGTAACCAAATTTCAGAGAGCAAAGGAACTGCTGTAAATTTGCCACCTGCTGTTTAACAAATGGCATAAATATGTGAAAGATCAGAACAATGTTAATAAGTGTTGTGTTCTCACAGCTCTGACACTAATCCTATATAGGTGCCAGGTAGCAGAAGAACCATCCACAGAATACCTGTACAGTTAACACAACCCTAAGTGGATTATAACACATCACTTCATATGGGATCCAACACCTTCCACCTGTTCCAGCGCCCCCACAATGATTCAGCAGCAGTGGCAGGAGATTTAAGAGCAGTGCTTTTGGTGCACATAGAGGAAGAGGGAGATTTAGAAGCAGCATGTGATTGTTTATCCAACAAAACTTCAGGACTTCTCTGCTCTCTCCACTTTCTTCTGCCCAGGCTTCAAACAATTCCAATGACCTTCCTATCCTTACTCCTCTTAAAGCCTGATGCCATTCTGTGCCAGAGGAATATCAGCAGATGGCATGGCAAAAAAGTCAAAGCTGGCCTGGTATCTGCAGCCCACTATCTCCAGACTCAGGTTAGCCTCAGCAGAATCATAGAATGGTTTGGTTTGGAAGAGGCCTTAAAGATGATCTAGTTCCCACCCCCTGCCATGGGCAGGGACACCTCCTACTAGATCAGGTTGCTCAAGGTGCCATCCAACCTGGCTGTGAACACAGCAAAGCTTAAGCTTTATTCTATAGCCATGCAGGCATGTTACACTTCTTGATCATTATGAATGTTTGAGGTCTTTCTGCAAAGATTTTTGTTAGCAGAAAATTTTCTCCTCCTTTTTGATTATTCTGAGCCCAAGCTACACAGCCTTTTTACATTTCTTTAAGAGAATTACTGCAGTGGTCCAAAACTTGTGGAAAAAAAATTGGTCTGTTTATCTGCTGTATAGATATAAACATTCTAGCTCTCTCTCTCTCTCTTAGAAAGACTCCACTTTCCTAGCATACATTTGAGAGTAATTACCATACAGAAAGAATCATTTTTATTCATACAAGGGCACATGAAGAGGACATTGGATGCACAGCAGACTGTTGGTTCTTTAATCCCCAGAACTTTTCACTGATTATTTCAGATGAGAGCTTTGGAAGGGATTGCCTCTGTTCTCTCAGGCTGTCTAACCCCAGAGAACAGGGCAGAGCTCTCGGCTCTCATAAGCCAGAACCAACTCCAATGGCCAAGGCATGTATGCAGCTAGAATAGAATAGAATAGAATAGAATAGAATAGAATAGCCCAGACCAGACCAGACCAGGTTGGAAGAGACCTTCAAGATCATCATGTCCAACCTATCATCCAACACCACCTAATCAACTAAACCATGCAACCAAGCACCCTATCAAGTCTCCTCCTCAACACCTCCAGTGATGGTGACTCCACCGCCTCCCCAGGCAGCCCATTCCAATGGGCAATCACTCTCTCTGGGTAAAACTTCCTCCTAACCTCCAGCCTAAACCTCCCCTGGTGCAGCCTGAGACTGTGTCCTCTTGTTCTGGTACTGGTTGCCTGGGAGAAGAGACCAACCCCCGCCTGTCCACACCCCCCTTTAAGGTAGTTGTAGAGAGCAATAAGGTCACCCCTGAGTCTCCTCTTCTCCAGGCTAAGCAACCCCAGCTCCCTCAGCCTCTCCTCACAGGGCTTGTGTTCCAAGCTCCTCACCAACTTCGTTGCCCTTCTCTGGACTCGTTCCAGCAAGTCAACCTCCTTCCTAAACTGAGGGGCCCAGAACTGGACACAGGACTCAAGGTGTGGCCTAACCAGTGCAGTGTACAGGGGCAGAATGACCTCCCTGCTCCTGCTGGCCACACTGCTCCTGATGCAGGCCAGGATGCCATTGGCCTTCTTGGCTGCCTGGGCACACTGCTGGCTCATGTTCAGCCTACTATCGACCACTACCCCCAGGTCCCTCTCTACCTGGCCGCTCTCCAGCCACTCTGACCCCAGCCTGTAGCTCTGCATGGGGTTGGTGTGGCCAATGTGCAGAACCCGGCACAAAACACATAACTGTAAAGGTTACAAAACACGTAACTCTATTATTTTATACCCAGCAAAAAGAAACCCCAAGCCAGACATCATTACCTATGTAAAACTTCTAATTGCTGATCAATCTCCTGGAGCTTAGAGCGGAAGCCGCTGGCAAGCTTTCGGTATTCACTGATAACTAAGGTCTTCACGTCAGGGTAAGGGCATTCCAAAGACAGGAGTGCTGAAGGAACTTCAAGGCTAACTCCATTTATCTCTTCAAAAGAATGTGCTAATGCCTGCGATGAAAAAAGGCTGCTCAGACTTCCTTGCATTGTATTTCCTCTCTCAACCCCCCCACCTCGCCAATTAAGCTTACAAAGCTTGCTTACTTTTGTTTTACAGTCCTCAAGCTCTCTTTCCAAAGCCAGACGTTCATGGGTAAGGGCTTCCAAGATCACTTTCTGTTGCTTCTTCACAAACTCAATCTAGTTGATGAAACAGATTACTGTTACTTCTTTGTCTTGTTTCAGCATGAAAGCTCCTCTTTTAGAAACTAAGAGCCTCATTTCCACAGCTCGCACAGGCTTCGCTGCTTTCCGCCGTGGCAAGCAGAGAGGTTACTGGGTGCTCTGAATGTCAGTTACACTCTCCAAGCACTCCATGAAAATGAGGTGCTAAATACACCGTGATAATAAATCGTCAAAGCAAAGTTAAAATACCAACCTGCTGTAACATCTCAGCTGGATTGATCTTAGCTTTCAGGCAAGACAGCATTTCAGACAGCCTGGATTTCAACTGCTCTTTCAGCTGCCAGATAGGAGCAACAGTATCTCCCCGGAACGCAGCCCGCTCCTTTGATAACTGATGCTCTAGATCCAAAAATCAAACAGAGAGCTTTCTCAAGCACACAAAATACTACACAGCACTCTGCTTTCTAATCTACACCTGCCAAGATGGGGATTTGAAACCTCAAGTCATCAAGATAATGTCTTACTTATTATAGTCAACATCAATGAAAAATTCTTACCCAAGTCTCTCACATCCCCCCAAAAGCAGTGCTTATGGCTTTCCTCATCAAGAAAAGTCTTTATTTCTGCTTCTGTTTTTTGCCTGGAAGATATGAAAGAGTTTTACAGAAGCTGCAATTTCTTATTCATTAAGTTTTCAAGAATGATAAGTCTCAAATACTCTAATAAAGTAAATTTGCCCAGGAAGGTGGCAAGTGAAGGACTTGGACATGAAGGTGGCATAGAAAGGCAACAAAGTTGGTGAGGGGTTTGGAACACAAGCCATAGGAGGAGAGGGTGAGGGAGCTGGGGCTGCTTAGCCTGGAGAAGAGGAGGCTCAGGGGAGACCTTCTTGCTCTCTACAACTCCCTGAAGGGAGGTTGTAGCCAGGTGGGGGTTGGTCTCTTCTGCCAGGCAACCAGCACCAGAACAAGAGGACACAGTCTCAAGCTGCACCAGGTGAGGTTTAGACTGGATGTTAGGAGGAAATTCTTCATAGAGAGAGTGATTGCCCATTGGAATGGGATGCCAGGGGAGGTGGTGGAGTCGCCATTGGAGGTGTTTAGGAGGAGACTGGATGGGGTGCTTGGTGCCATGGTTTAGTTGATTAGGTGGTGTTGGATGATAGGTCGGATACAATGATCTTGAAGGTCTCTTCCAACCTAGTTTATTCTATTCTATTCTATAGAAGACTCTCTCCTCAGAGCAAAAAATGCTCTCGTGGATCTGCTGTACATAGAATCATAGAATCAATAAGGTTGGAAAAGACCTCAGAGATCATCAAGTCCAACCTGGCACCCAACACCTCATGACTACTAAACCATGGCACCAAGTGCCACCTCCAATCCCTTTTTGAACACCTCCAGGGATGGTGACTCCACCACCTCCCTGGGCAGCACATTCCAATGGCTAACAACTCTCTCTGGGAAGAACTTTCTCCTCACCTCCAGCCTAAACCTCCCCTGGTGCAGCCTGAGACTGTGTCCTCTCGTTCTGGTGCTGCTTGCCTGGGAGAAGAGACCAACCCCCACCTGGCTACAACCTCCCTCACAACACACAAGCTAACAGAAAAGAACAATACCAAAGCTCCCTGTTGGGTGTACTCAATATGCACATCCAGAGACAGACTCTGAAGGAAATGTCTGAAGAAGTGTCTAAAAAGCTCTGCTGCTCTCACAAATACATGAGCTCATCATGAAGAGGTGCATGCTGAACATCATCCACTCTGTTCTCCCCTACTTTTGTGTGCTCTCTTTGTGTCTCCACACTCCTCTCAATGCAGGTCACAACTCTCACAGCCTGCACAAAAAAAACCTATCTCCAGTTCTGGTATTTTAATCTTTTCCTCTCTCTGTCCCTTGAATCAAGGGCGTCACACCAGCATCTGTTCACTGAAGACCTTCTCTAACAATGGCTAATTAAGATTCCTCAGCTCTTACCTGCTCTCACTCAGTCTTTTCTGCTCTTGCCACCACACTTGTTGGTGCTGTTTCAGCAGCATTTGCTCTTTTTTGGTTTTTGATACTTGCTTTGTTTTTTTAATCTGCAGAAGGGGGGGAAAAAAATTAAAGCTTCTAAGTGTTTTGAATCTGTTCAATAGCTTTATCAACTGCCTTCATGTGGAAGGTTTTAGCTACAGAACAGCGAACCTAAAAAGCTTTATTCCAAACTGTGCTTCTTCCAGGGAACAACAGGTTCATATCTAACCAGGTTTCATGGGGGTGGGGGAAAATCCATTTCAAATCCCAATTAAATGAGAAAAGAAAGTGGGAAAAAATTCAGTCCATGTTCTTTCCCCCCCACCATCCCTATTTCCCAGGAGGTGAAGGGGGAAAGATGAGCATAAGAAAAAAAAAAATGCACCTCCTTACAGGTGGGAAGATGAAAGAGGGAGAAAGAATTTCAAGAACTGATTACTAAAAGAGAGCTTTCCCAAAATCTATCCAATTAAAGAGGCTCTGAAACTGTCTGAGGGCTTCACAAAAACATTGCTTCCAACCACAGATGAAATAGAAATACTTGCTTTTGAGACAGATGGAGTTCCTGCTTGAACTAGAGGAAAAGCAGTCAGGGGAAGGCTGATGAAGCGGTAGCCAGATGACTCTGGCCAAGCAACAATGAAGGAAAAAAGATCAGAAGAAGCCTGGCTGCCAGAAGCCCCTGAGACAAGTCAGTTCTTTCTCATCCTCCTGCCACCACAACTGTCTTCTGGCCTCTCGGTGTGGATCCTCAGGACAAAGCAGCATTTCAGTTCAGAATTGGCTCCCTTCCTGCTCCTTCCCTTTTTGCTGCCTTGCCATCGCCTTCCCTCACACCACCTGCCCCAGCCAACTCCTAGTGGCAAATCCCCTTCTGACTGTAGGGGCTCCCACAGCTCACACAAAGCCCCTTCACTTCTCCTCCCCATACTTCCTACAGATAGATTATTCTGCTGCAGAATGGTAGGAAGACAAGAAAAAAAAGCAATCTCTTGGCCTAGGTTACTACAGGGAGAGAAAACTGAGGTCTCACTCCAGGTCTCATATAGGAAAGACCCCAGCTTCTGAATCACAAATGTTGCTTCTCCACTTGGCTCACGTGGAAGCAATCTGTTTGAAGTGATCAGCCACCTTTCCTGCCTGCTGACAGCTGGACCAAACCACACTTTACCTGCTTACCTGCTCTGTGTTCACATGCAGGAGTACACAAAAGCAAACCCCTCTGTCTGTGCCCTCCGTGGCCAGGCAGGTGGTACCAGCAAGCTGCTCCGAGGGGAGCTCTACACTACTCTGCAGCACTAACACACAGGTAAGCAAGAATCTCATCACTTCTCAAAGCACAGCCCCTCCTTCATCCACCACCAAAGCTAAAACCTTGCTTTAAAACAGAACAACTGAAATGCTGAAGCTAGAAACACACCTCTCAAATGAAGCTGAGGTTAAGAAGCCTGGTTGAACATAGCTGGTTTCTAGACAGTCACATAAAGAGGAACCATAACTAGAAGGCTGTGAACCTACTGTGGCTTTACAGCAGCCCTGCTTTGGTGGTGTCACCTGCATAAGAAGCTGCAGCAGGGGCTACAGAGAGAACAGAGAATGAGAAACAAGGGGTTGATAGGAAGGCCTGTGTGTGACTGTTCCAGGGGAGAGCTTGGGAACACCTGCTTTATGCTTTCCATCAGCACATTACAATGCTTTTGAATCAAAGATAATGTCTCCTTATCTTTATTGCTTACATATCTCCATGTTTAAAAAGTAACTTATTGCTTCCTCTCACCATTAGATGCCTAAGAGCAAACTTAGCAAACAAAGTGCTATATTTAAAGCCCTTTGAAATTACACACCTCTCTAAACCCATTCTGAAACTGAAACGATGTTAGATTATTTTAACATCAATGACATTTATGTAGAGCTGCTGCAATATTAGCTTTTCTTTTTTTTTCCTGTAGGTGTTGCATTTTTCTTCCTTAGGCAGCCAGCAGCTGATTCACCACTTGCTGCTCTGGCTCTGTCTCGGTGGGGGGGCAACCCGGCACTCGGAACGTGGCGAGCCTGAATCAGCAACAAAAGGGAATAGGTGGGCACACACTCCATTCTGTGGAGCTTTCAGCATGTCTATTTTACTACCTACTCAGCTGGAAAATGCTTGAAGAGGTGAAATACCAAAAGATGATGACAAATTAGTTTAAGGCTTGAATGAATTCAGGCGAATTCTGCCCTGCCAATCTATGAGGAAACATCTGCCAGAGCTTTTGCTAGATTATACTTAACCTGCATTAAAGGGAGCAACGCTGTAAAGGAAGTAGGTATTTTTGCTTTCATTCACTGTCACCTTTTGCTATTTAAAATACAAAGAGAAGCCTCATGAGCAACCCCTTGTTTTGTTGTAAGGCTTCAGGAGCTAGTAAATTATGCTGCTACACATTCCATGGACTGAGATTTCAGAAACAGCATCAGAACAAAGCAGCACATGGCGACATCACTAACCAACAGAGCTCGTTTCATAGCTCTGGTTCAAAGGCTTTCCAAATGTTTTAGACATCAATTTAAAGGAATTTGGGGGTTGTGAGAATCACACAGAACATTAAAGGGTGGAGGAGACCTTCAGAGATCGAGTCCAAGCCTCCCCTGCCAAAGCAGGATCACCTAGGGCAGAACTTTATCATAATCCCACATTTCTCCAACAGATTTTCTTTTGAACTCTGCAATCCTGTCTGAATGAAGGCTCTGAATTATATTTTATATGCACCAGAGACATCATCTGATCAGGTCTCCCAGCTACCCACACAGGAACACTTCAGGCACTGCTTTGGAGTGTTTTCCACACACTCCAGTGCAGCCATTCATTCCAAAGGCCATCCTGGCTCAGAGGAACAGCCAAGGACAGGAGAGACAACAAACGGCCAGGCTAGCACAGGTTAAGCACACAAATGGCATTACCCTTACTCTGGAATTGCAGCTTCCTGAACAAGTATTCAGGTAACATTCCTGCTCCAGGGGACTGTTTCAAATCTGCCATTTCCCACCCCACTTCTTTTGTCTCTCAGCCTGAAGGAACTATTTCAGCTGAATGTAAATCAATGTCAGCTTCACACTTCTTCCTGTAAAGGTGATGATGTTTTGGAGCCATCTAACACTCATCACTGAAGCAGTTGTACACTGAAAGCAGCTCACATGTATTTACCACTCCACAGTGAAGCATGCCAATCCAGAAACTCTATTTCCACACAACTGTGAACACCCAAAGCCAGCAACACATGCTCCAGAGAGGCTGGAGTCTTCTTGTGGGCTCAACACACCCCTAGCTAGTCTGTGGATGACACCAAGCCTTCCCAGACATTTGGGCTAGTTGTTTAAGGAGCTTGTTGCCAAAATTATTCCGTATTTTCCATGGGTTTGTAGGTAGTGGTGGAAGTCATCAGAGCCACCTTGTCAGAATGGCACAAAACTAATAATAATAATTTAAATAAAATTAAATTAAAAATCAGCCTTTCTCCAGTGCTGCATGCCACTGACAAGACAGGAGATACACATTCTCCTCCTCCACATGAGAAGGAAGTTCTTCCCCATGAGAGTGGTGAAGCCCTGGAATGTGTTGTCCAGGGAGGTGGTTGAGGCCCCATCCCTGGAGGTGTTTAAGCCCAGGCTGGATGAGGCTCTGGGCAGCCTGATCTAGTGTGGGGTGTCCCTGCCCATGGCAGGGGGGTTGGAACTAGATGATCCTTGTGGTCCCTTCCAACCCTGACTGATTCTATGATTCAGAGGACAGCCTGGGAAGCAAGACACAGAGATGCTCCAGCACATCAGTTTTTAAAAGCTACCTCCAGGCTGGTTCTACCCAGCGAGGTCTGGCTGCTCTCAAAGCCACTGTAGGTCTCAGAACCCACCCCAGTCTGACTGCCAACTGCACAGTGTCACACAGCAGAGGGTCAGTGTCACTGGAACCTCCACAGCAACCAGCAGCAGCCAGCTCAGGGCCACAATTGCAGAAACCACCCGTCCCAGAAGCATGCCACAAAGACATCTGAACAGCTCCAATCTGATCTGCAGCAGGACCCAAGAGTTAGGTTGTTATGTGAGAGCTCAGCTGTCTCTCTACCAAATGTGCCTCTGGAGGTATTGTTTGTGGAGCACCCAACCCAAGCTAATGAACCAGGCTAGATCCAACCCTGCTGGCTACAACAATGGGGCAGGCAAAAAGTGTTCCAGCTAAATGAGGCTCCCCAGAGCTGACATGGCCAAGTAAAACTTGTACTTGGTCTTCTTTCCAGCTTGACAGCCCCAGCTTTTGCTGCTGCCTCAGTTCTGCTGGTGATGCTACTTTATCCACACATTATAAACCATTCTTGATAAAAGTATTTGTTGAACTTGACTCATATTAAGCAGACTGCTCTCTCATTTACCACCTGGGTCATGCTGCAGCTATTTGTACCTTCTTTATCCAGCTCTACACTTCATATTTTAGGGCTTAAAAAACCCCTTTTAATTTTCTTTTCAAGATCTACCTCATCTTCACTTCTTGAAATCCTCTCTTCATATCCTTCAGGTTTGTTTCTTTCTGGATCAACATCCCCCTTTCCATATACTCCCCCAAATTGTTCATCACCCAGCATTTTGAATAGTTGATGTAATGAGTCTGGATTACTTTCCTCAGAGCACTTGGATACAGATCTTTTCCCTGTCTTTTTGAGAAGCAGAAACCACAAACATTTGGCATCTCTTGATTCAAAGGAACTCCAAATCACCATAGCCTTAACTGTGAGAAGCTCTCATCCTTTGCCCTTTTTGGATGAACACTGTCACAGCAATTTGTTATTGTTGTTCATTCTCAGCTTCCCTGGGGGAGTGAAAGGAAACATGAGCACTGCATTTTAGAAAGCAGTCCCACTACAAACAGCACACAAAAAACCCCCATACCTTTAACTGAATTTCTGCAGATATCGTTTTTTCTCCTGCAGCAAGTTCATATAGATGTTTGTAGTCAACAGGTTTATACTTCTGGCTGTAAAGGCCATTTCTTACAGGAGCCACCAGGTTTTCTAGTCACATAAAACACATACAGTCATTTCAAACTCTGGGGAAATATTTGAAGTGTGAATGATAACATAAAAGCCTCACAGACAGAACTTAGAAGCAGCATATTTTTAAACATTAAGAGTTTCCATAACAAAGAGATTGTCCAGTTCTGGGCCCCTCAGTTTAAGAAGGGACATCGAAACACTTGAACGTGTCCAGAGAAGGGCAACAAGGCTGGGGAGAGGCCTTGAACACAAGCCCTATGAGGAGAGGCTGAGGGAGCTGGGATTGTTTAGCCTGGAGAAGAGGAGGCTCAGGGGTGACCTCATTGCCCTCTACAACTACCTGAAGGGTGGTTGTAGCCAGGAAGGGGTTGGCCTCTTCTCCCAGGCAACCAGCACCAGAACAAGGGGACACGGTCTCAAGCTGCGCCAGGGGAGGTTTAGACTCGAGGTGAGGAGGAAGTTCTTCACCGAGCGAGTCATTCGGCATTGGAACGGGTTGCCCAGGGAGGTGGTTGAGTCATCGACCCTGGAGGCGCTCAAGGGGAGATTGGACGTAGCACTTGGTGCCATGGTCTAGTCATGGGGTCTGTGTTGATAGGTTGGACTCGATGATCCTCGAGGTCCTTTCCAACCTAAGTGATACTGTGATACTGAAGCACGACATTGAGACTCTTCAGTGTGTCCAGAGAAGGGCAACAATGCTGGGGAGAGGACTCGAGCACAGCCCTGTGAGGAGAGGCTGAGGGAGCTGGGATTGCTTAGCCTGGAGAAGAGGAGGCTCAGGGGAGACCTTATTGCTCTCTACAACTACTTGAAGGGTGGTTGTAGCCAGGAGGAGGTTGATCTCTTCTCCCAGACAACCAGCACCAAAACAAGAAGACACAGTCTCAAGCTGTGCCAGGGGAAGTTTAGGCTTGAGGTGAGGAGAAAGTTCTTCACTGACAGAGTTATTAGCCATTGGAGTGTGCTGCCCAGGGAGGTGGTGGAGTCACCATGCCTGGAGGTGTTCAAGAGGGGACTGGATGTGGCACTTGGTGCCATGGTCTAGGAGTCATGAGGTTTTGGGTGACAGGTTGAACTTGATGATCTCTGAGGTCTTTTCCAACCTTGTTGATTGTATGATTCGATAAACTGTTAGAAATAATATATATTAACCATTTGTCTGTTCACAAACAGTTTCTTACAAAGCTCATATATATACACACACATGAACTTGAAGAATAATTTACTTTAAATTAGGTTTACTGGAATTCTGGTAAATTCTCCACTAAACTTCTGTAGGCCCTGAGAAAGCAATGTACATCCTTATGAAATAACAACCACAACAAAAAGCAGTCAATTGCAAGGAAAAACATCATGCTTGGTTCCTGCTGCATGCAGTATGGATTGTGACATCCACTTTCTACAGTCCTATCATCAGCAATTCAAAGACTGTTGTCCAAAACAGCCCAGAGGAAGCTCTGCTGGAAAAGCAGCTGAAGTCAAAGGCTGTACCAAGCTCATCTCTCACCACACATTGAAGATACATTCCAATGACCCCTTTGAGAAGTTTCACTGAGGGTTTGCCATATTCCTCACTCTGGCCTTCAAAAGCTGTTTTGAAGTTGGGTGTTTGTTACTGTAGCCCTGTTCTATCACTTTTAGCCAAAACAGGGCCATTTGATCTTCACAAGACTCCCTCCTTTGGAGATTTGGCAGGCCAACTTCACAGATCTTCATTTAACACCAACACCTGCTGACTGGAAATGACCATAGTTCCAAAGCTACTAAAGAGACTTACCTTCCCGACCCACAGCAAGCTGGGCAGCTATCCCACATCCCCAAATAACAGTTACCTCAAGTTTACCCTGCTGTCCTCCTCTAAGCTTACATTCCCATTCATAGAATCCACTGCCTTGATTTCTCTTCCTCCTCACCAGCTCCCTAATATGGCTAATATCGGCATTTCCTCATCACGGTATCGCTAAGGTTGGAAGAGACCTCGAGGATCGAGTCCAACCTGTCACCACAGACCACATGACTAGACCATGGCACCATGTGCCACATCCAATCCCCTCTTGAACACCTCCAGGGATGGTGACTCCACCACCTCCCCAGGCAGCACATTCCAATGACTCTCTCGGTGAAGAACTTTCTCCTCACCTCGAGCCTAAACTTCCCCTGGCACAGCTTGAGACTGTGTCCCCTTGTTCTGGTGCTGGTTGCCTGGGAGAAGAGACCAACCCCTTCCTGGCTACAACCACCTTTCAGGTAGCTGTAGTGGGCAATGAGGTCACCCCTGAGCCTCCTCTTCTCCAGGGTGAACAACCCCAGCTCCCTCAGCCTCTCCTCATAGGGCTTGTGCTCAAGGCCTCTCCCCAGCTTTGTTGCCCTTCTCTGGACATGTTCAAGTGTTTCGATGTCCTTCTTAAACTGAGGGGCCCAGAACTGGGCACAGTACTCAAGGTGTGGCCTAACCAGTGCTGAGTCCAGGGGCACAATGACTCCCCTGCTGCTGCTGGCCACGTTATTCTTAATGCAGGCCAGGATGCCATTGGCCTTCTTGGCCACCTGGGCACACTGCTGGCAGTCCTCTAAATACAAAACATATCATGTATACACTTAACACTGGGTAAACCAAGGACTGAGCAACCAGATCAGAAGGAATCCAGGAAGCCAAGGCTGCAAACCCTGTCCCAACACAACTGTCCACACAAGAAGGCAGAAGTGCCCTCAAGCACCCTGGATGCAGCGCTGCCCAATACCGACAGATTCTCCTGGTTCCTTGGCCTCCCACCAAAACAGAACAGCATCTCTCCTCCCCTCCCATCACGATCCACAGCTTCCACAAGCAGCTTCACTCCCTGAACTCGAGAGGATACACCACCTACACAGAGGAAGGCTTTCTCCTTTCCTCCTGCTAGTCAGCCCTGCTTTCTTCGCTGCTAATCTTCTCAACACACGAATTATTCCACCAACTCAGTGTTGTGCTAACCAGATTACAGCTTTGATCTTGCATTATAACTACTTTTTTTATTCTCTATCTACCTTAGACAAAAAATTGTCCTATAGTTTGATCCATTAACTTATTCCCTCTTATCTCTCCTATGAGATTAGCAGGAACAATCTCCCTTCTCCCAGCTTTTAGCCCTTTAGGTGGCTTTGTTCATCTGTGGGCTTTTATTCCTATCAATTCTCATCCCTAAATCATCAAGATTTTATGTGAAGATTTTTTTTTATCTCATTCTCTTGGACAATGTTTACAGCATTGTCCAGCAGAGATCATGGAACATTATGGATGCTAGGAAGTAATTCTTCCCAGAAAGTGATTTGCCATCAGAATGTGTTGCCCGAGGAGGTGGTGGAGTCACCATCACTGGAAGTGCTTAAAAAAGAGACAGGATGAGGCACTTGGTGCCATGGTTTAGTTCATTAGATGGTGTTGGGTGATGGGCTGGACTTGAGGATCTCAAAAGTCTTCTCCAACCTGGTTAATTCTGGGAATCTGTGATCATCCCATGCTCAAAGTAAAGGTTCTGTCACCAAACCCTCGGAAAAGCCTTTCATTCACCTGTTCCTCCTAAGCCTGTTACCCCCAGCATTACTGCTCCCAAAGGCTTGCAATCACTCCCAGCCTGCTAGAAGTCATTTCAGGCAGTGTCCACACACACCAGCAGCAAGGCACAGCAGGAACTCCAAAGCAATTCCAGAACATTGCTCATTCAGGCAAGTGCCTGGGGGCACTGGGGTTTGGAAAGCCTGATTGCATGATGTTCCAGTCTCAGAGATCCTCAGCTGATTCCAGGATAGCACACTGTGGTGCAAGTATGCGTCAGCACAAAGGTGGGACACTGTCATCTTCCAGAAGAGATAAAGATCTCACTCTCACTCTGCAGCTCCTTTTGAAGCTGCTGCAGAGACCTCTAGGTGCCTAGTCTTGGAAGTGTTCCTACATGCATCCTATAGGCATGTCAGTGCATGCATTGGCAAGGTGCTCAAGCTGCAGTCAGCTTTTGCCTTTGTCATTTGACGTCCAGTTCCCAATCTGAAGTTGTTCAACCACCTTGCTAGCACAGAAGTCTCCCACCACTTTTTCTGAGCTATGGTAGAGACATCCAAGGGTAGGAACCCCATGTGAGTATGGTCCTCACAACTGCAATATCCTGACCAGTTTCCTTTGGCCTGTCAGCATTGTCATCTCCTTCAGGTACTCAGCGAAATTGCAGTTTGGTGTCCCTGTGTGACTGCTTCTCTAAGCCAGCTTTATTCCTCACTACAGCAGAGTAAGGATGAGAGACGTGATCAGAACCCAAATCCCTGTAATCTTCTTTGTACCCTTTCCTTCTCATAACACAAGAGAGGGTTGACAACAAAAAGCATGGGAAGAGGATGGAAAACATGGAAGGGTAAACTGAGGGACGTGAAAGAATAACGAACACACTGCAGAAAATGACAGGGAAGGGAGAAAGAACCATCCTGCTGAGTGAGGAGATGGAGAGAAGGAGGAACGCTATCAAATAACAGGGAGAGGCACTGTTTTTCTTCATCTGGGGTGTCCTCACCCCTTCTAACCACAGGAAAAAGTTCCAGAGAACAGCAGTTAAGCAGAAAGAATTAATCATCAGTAAATTTGCTGACGACACCAAGCTGGGGGCAGGAGTTGATCTGCTGGAGGGTAGAGAGGCTCTGCAGAGGGACCTGGACAGGCTGGACAGATGGGCAGAGTCCAAGGGCAGGAGATTGAACACATCCAAGTGCCAGGTTCTGCACATTGGCCACAACAACCCCATGCAGAGCTACAGGCTGGGGTCAGAGTGGATGGAGAGTGGCCAGGTAGAGAGGGACCTGAGGGTACTGGTTGATGGTAGGCTGAACATGAGCCTGCAGCGTGCCCAGGCAGCCAAGAGGGCCAATGGCATCCTGGCCTGCATCAGGAAGAGTGTGGCCAGCAGGAGCAGGGAGGTCATTCTGCCCCTGTACACTGCACTGGTTAGGCCACACCTTGAGCCCTGTGTCCAGTTCTGGGCCCTTCAGTTTAGGAAGGAGGTTGACTTGCTGGAACGAGTCCAGAGAAGGGCAACAAAGTTGGTGAGGGGCTTGGAACACAGCCCTGTGAGGAGAGGCTGAGGAAGCTGGGGTTGCTTAGCCTGGAGAAGAGGAGACTCAGGGGTGACCTTATTGCTCTCTACAACTACCTGAAGGGAGGTTGTAGACAGGCGGGGGTTGGTCTTTTCTCCCAGGCAGCCAGCACCAGAACAAGAGGACACAGTCTCAAGCTGCGCCAGGGGAGGTTTAGGCTGGATGTTAGGAAGAAGTTCTGTACAGAGAGAGTGATTGCCCATTGGAATGGGCTGCCCGGGGAGGGGCTGCCCGGGGAGGTGGTGGAGTCACCATCATTGGAGGTGTTCAGGAGGAGACTTGATGGGGTGCTTGGTGCCATGGGTTAGTTGTTTAGGTGGGTTGGATTGGTTGATGGGTTGGACACAATGATCTTGAAGGTCTCTTCCAACCTGGTCTGTTCTCTTCTATTTACTTCAAAAGGCTACATTCAGCAGTACCCAGGTTAAAAAAAGAATGTTCTTCCCCTGGTCGGTTTCCAAACATCAACGAAAGCTTGCAGCAATGTTTGGAAGCCTTAGAGATGGCTCTGAAAGCCCCAAGTTTAATTTAGCAACATAATCTGGTGTTTTCTACGCTCTTAAAGTTTCATATAAAACAGAACTATACATAGCTACACAGAGAGCTACTGCAAGAGAAAGCAGGAGCCTGAGGGACTTCCTCAGGTAACTCATCGCCAACTTAATGTCCCTCATGTAACAGAGAGGAATGAGTGAAAGAGGTTCCACTTCCAAACCTCTAAACCCAAATAATTTAACTCTGTCTTTCCTTTCAATGTGCTTTTTGCCTTTAACCTGTACATCTGGACCTAATGAATCCCTGCTACTAATAATTCTCTGTTTCTTCTTCTACTGAGGACTTAGCACTGAGAAAATTTTCCAAGGTCAGTAAGGTCTGCCCATGTGAGATCAACTCCAAATTCAGGGTCTTGGCATACAGGATGCAAGCTTTGCATTTAGTAGGTAATACACTGGATGAATCTTACATTTTTCCAAAGAGAATAGAATAGACCAGACCAGGTTGGAAAAGACCTTTGAGATCACTGAGTCCAACCTATCACCCAACATCATCTCATCAACTAAACCATGGCACCAAGCACCCCATCAAGTCTCTTCCTAAACACCTCCAGGGATGGTGACTCCACCACCTCCCTGGGCAGCACATTTCAATGGCCAATCTCTCTTTTTATGAAGAATTTCTTCCTAACATCCAGCCTAAACCTTCCCTGGTGCAGCTTGAGACTGTGTCCTCTTGTTCTGGTGCTGGCTGCCTGGGAGAAGAGACCAACCCCCACCTGGCTACAACCTCCCTTCAGGGAGTTGGAGAGAGCAAGAAGGTCTCCCCAGAGCCTCCTCTTCTCCAGGCTAAGCAACCCCAGCTCCCTCAGCCTCTCCTCACAGGGCTGTGCTCCAAACCCCTCCCCAGCTTTGTTGCCCTTCTCTGGACACCTTTCAGTATCTCAACATCTTTCCTTATACTGAGGGGCCCAGAACTGGACACAGGACTCAAGGTGTGGCCTAACCAGTGCTGAGTACAGGGCAGAATGACCTCCCTGCTCCTGCTGGCCACACTGTTCCTGATACAGGCCAGGATGCCATTGGCCTTCTTGGCCACCTGGGCACACTGTTGGCTCATGTTCAGCCTCCTCTCAACCAGTACCCCCAGGTCCCTTTCTGCCTGGCCACTCTCCAGCCACTCTGACCCCAGCCTGTAGCACTGCATGGGGTTGTTATGGTCAATGTGTAGAATTCTATGTCTGTATACACACAAATAAATGCAGACTTGAATAAAAATACAAAATATGAGACTTCTGGGTTTCAAAATGCCCTTTCCATGATTTTCTGTAACCAATACTGGCTAAAACCTGAGACAATGATAACAGTAAATGAAAATACTTGGCCTTTTGCCCCAGGACTGTAAAGCTTTAGCACACAGATCCTCAGTAAGTTCAGACAAGCTAGGAAGCTTAAAGGGATAAGGAATGGGCTTTTTCTTTCCAACCTTTTCTTTCTTTAGGTTCCTTTTGCAGTGAAACTGGCCACTAGGCATCAGCAGAAAGGTGTTTTCCAGTCAGCATTAGGAGGACATTGGCTGGAAGCAGTGTGTCTGACATCATGGATGGGCAGGGAGTCCCATATCAAACATCAGGGTAAATCCTGCAAAGCTTTCCCATGATCACACCTCCTCCAGGTCTGCCCTAAGGACTGTCATGTACCACATGCCTACAGAAGGTCTGGCAACATGACTAGACCTCTCAGGGTGGAAGGATTGTTTCAAGCCACTCCCCTACCCCAGAGCTGTCCACAGGATGACTGGGCCTTGAGGGCTGGAGAGCAGCCCAGCAGAGAAAAGCTGAAGGTGCTGGGGGATGAAAAGCTGGAGATGAGCCAGCACTGTGCACTCCCAGCCCCAGTCATGTCCTGGACTGATCCCCAGCAGTGTGGGCAGGGAAGGGATTCTGGCCCCCGCTCCACTCTGCTGAGACCCCACCTGCAGTGCTGGAGGGCCAGCTCTGGAGTTCTCAGCAAAGGAAAGATATGATTCTGCTGGAACAGAGCCAGAGGAGGCCATGATAGATGGTGATCACCTCTCCTACAAAGACAGGCTAAGGCAGTTGGGCTTGTTCAGAGTAGAGAAGGCCCTGGGGAGACCTTACTAGGGCCTTTCAATAGATGAAGAAAGGCTTATAAGAAATGGAGAAAGACCTCTGAGCAGGGCCTGTTGTGAGAGGACAAGGGGTGATGGTTTGAACTACAAGATGGAGATTTAGACTGCATAAAAGGAAAATATAATTCATGCTGAGGCTGGTGAGACCCTGTCCAAGGTTACCCAGAGAGGTGGTAGCTGTCCCATCTCTGGAATCATTCCAGGTCAGGTCTCCTGGGCAAGCTGCTCTAGTTGCACAAGACCCTGCTGACTGCAGGGGAGTTGAACCAGATGAGCTTTGAAGATCCCTTCAATCCAAACCAGCCTGTGATTCCATGAGTATTTCAGAAGCAGTTTTATTCTGGACTCTGATAAAACAATGAAATCTGAACAGGATAGCATACATACCTACATCACTAATCCTATCAGCAGCAGAGAGTCTTCTGTGGGCTGGGACACTCATCTTCATCTTTTTTTATGTATTTTTGATACCTGTGGAGGAACAAACAAATGTTTTGAGAATGCCAACACTGCAGGTGCAACCTGAAAACCACAGTCAAACAAAAATCAGTGCTGATTTCTGTGGGGAGGAGGCACACCTCACTAAATGTAATGGAACAGGAACTCTCCAACTTTCACTTCAGGAGGTGCCTCATACGCCTCCTATCATTCAGCAGCTAAGGAGAACAAAACTAATTATCTCCTTAACAAATCTTTAATGCTGTCCCACAGATCACCCTTTTGCTTTGTGCTTTCCAAAAGACAATGACCCCTTACATCCAGGTCAGTAGGAAGTCTTGGAAGGGTTCTTAGCTTTCTAGAAATGAAGCCTCAAAAGGTCACTCTTTCCTTAGCTGGAGACCCCACCTTTATGAGTCTCTGTGTTAACACTTGTCAACTCAAGTCAGCAGTTCCAATGACAGTGGCTTAGTTCCTGAGCAGCACACATCAGGTACTCACATCACCTTGGGATAAGCCTGGCATTAAGATGCAATAAGGCCGACAACAGAGTGAAACAACTCTGTCTTAAGAACCTTACTTTCACCTCAGTTCAGCATGCACTGGGCGCCAGCACAGGTCTTGCAATCAAAGAGCAGCAGTACAGATCACAACAAGGTGTTTCAGCTGAATCATGCCAGGAGGGGAATGTCATGCTCAAACAGCCTCCCCACAAACCCAGCTCCAGCCATCCCAAAGTTTCCTACACAGAAAACTCCATCCACTTTGTCACACCTTTGACATCTGCCTGGCCCCCCAGCAAAGATCAACACAGTCAACAGCAGTTCAGCAAAATCTGGTAATTTGTGTATTGTGAGGTTATTCCTCTACTGTTCCAGTGAGCTGAACCATTTATCCAGATGAATTCCAAGGAGGAGGAGGAGGGAATGCAACAAGGAGGAGGGAAGCAAGAGCAGCAGAAGCAATGGAAAGGGAACTACTCTGACTGATATGGTCAAATAAAAGTGCAAGACTGCAACCCAAGAGATTTAGCACTGTACTTTCCTGGGAGCTATGTTTCTTCATGACACCATCTGCATTGCAGGATCATCAAAAACAGCTAAAGTGGCCTTCCAGTATCTGAAGGGGGGCTACAGGAAGGCTGGGGAAGGACTTCTCAGGATCTCAGGTAGTGATAGGACTAGGGGGAATGGAATGAAGCTGAAGGTGGGGAGATTCAGGCTGGATGTGAGGAGGAGGTTCTTCACCATGAGAGTGGTGAAACCCTGGAATGGGTTGTCCAGGGAGGTGGTTGGGACCCCGTCCCTGGAGATGTTTAAGCCCTCGCTGGATGAGGCTCTGGCCAGCCTGATGTAGTGTGGGGTGTCCCTGCCCATGGCAGGGGGGTTGGAACTAGATGATCCTTGTGGTCCCTTCCAACCCTGAATGAAACTATGAAACTATAAAGCGTGAAAATGTGACCTAGGTGGACAACAGCTTCATGAATGAGCTTCTGCAGCTACCACAATCAAACGGGCAGAGCGGTTGCCATTGCAGCCACACCAGCGCACACACGTCCTCACACGCTCCCATTCCTGGGGTTCCAAAGGCAGTTTGATGTTCATTCTGTACATGTTCACCATGCAACTTACAAGGCAAAGAGAGTTCATGACCAGCAGGCTTTGTACAGTCAATATTCCGTGATTAAGACAAGGAGAAAGCAGCGAGCACTCGCTGACAGAGCGATCAGTGCTGCTTCCTGCAGACTCTCCACTTTTACTTAGCAATGTTCTGAAGCTGCCCCTTGTGCTAACCAGAAATACCAAAGTCTAAATACCATCCATCTTCCCTCAAGAAAGGCCAGTCATTAACATTAAAGGAACCTTCTCAAATTAGTTCTGAAAATAATTGATGATACCAGCTGGCCAGGAGCTGCATTAATGTCATCTGATCTCAAAGACACACAAGAATAAGGAAGTAAGGCAATACACCAGGGAGTTCATTCCCATCTGAAGGAATAGTGTGCAGTTTACAATCCAATAGTCACCTGGAAATAAATCCACAGCTCCATCCCCAAATCTACACACCCCTCAAAAGCCAAGGGGAAAGAGAAAGGAAGGGAAAGGTTAGCACTTCGATACTGTTGATTCCATTTTTCTTCACTTCAAGCAATTGTTTGTCTTTCAAACTGTAACCATTTAACGCTGCCAAATTCACCCAGACAAGGAGGCAGCTCTCCAGAAGAGAAACAACTCTGGCCTGCTTGCCATGGTAATGTCTTATCTATACATCAACTTATCTACATGTTGTTTCCTACCTGCAAAGATGCTTCTGTTGGAGTAGATGTGTTTTAAAATCAAATTAATTACCTATGTAAAGCCTCAAGGGTAAGGATTTACCTAGCAGTGCAGTACAAGATTTACCTTACTTCTTCAAGATGCAAGGACAGTTTAAGTGTGGGGCTCTTTAGCTTGGAAGAGACTGAGAGGTGTATATAAAGATCATAGAATCAATAAGGTAGGAAAAGACCTCAAAGATCATCAAGTCCAACCTGTCACCCAACACCTCATGACTACTCAGCCATGGCACAAAGTGCCATGTTCAATCCCCTCTTGAACACCTCCAGAGATGGTGACTCCACCACCTCCCTGGGCAGCCCATTCCAGCAGCTAACAATTCTTTCTGTGAGGAACTTTCTCTTCACCTCGATCCTAAACCTCCCTTGGTGCAGTTTGAGAATGTGTCCTCCTGTTCTGGTTGCCTGGCAGAAGAGACCAACCCCCATCGGGCTACAACCTCCCTTCAAGTAGTTGCAGACAGCAAGAAGGTCTCCCCTGAGCCTCCCCCTCTTCAGGCCAATAATCCCAGCTCCTTCAGCCCCTCCTCACAGAGGTGATGTAAAGGGCAGTGGCAGGGGGATGGAGCCAGGCTCTGCTCAGTGATGTCCAATGATAGGACAAGGGGCAATGGGTGCAAACTGGAGCATAGAAGGTTCCACATGAACATAAGAAAAACAACACTTTTTCACTGTGAGGATGACAAACACTGGAACAGGCTGCCCAGAGAGGCTGTGGAGTCTCCTTCTCTGAAGACATTCCAAACCTGCCTGGGTGTGTTTCTGTGTGACCTGCTGTAGGTGGATCCTACTCTGGCAGGGGGGTTGGACTGGATGATCTTTTGAGGTCACTTCCAACCCCTAATGTTCTGTGACTCTGCTGCTTCTTTTCCCCACCTAAGGGCAAAATACATTTTTCTTTTCCTTCTTAGAAAGGTCAGCAATGCAGGGACTTGTCTTCATTTCTTGGAGGAATCACTGAAAACCTTAGCTGGAAAAAGGAGTGCTTGATCACCACCACACAAATCTTTGAGCTACAGGCTGAACCAATTTAAAAGACATTTAAAGAGAATTAGTTTTATTTAGGCTGTTTACAAGTCAATTAAGTTTTGTTTAGTATTCCTAGTGTCACAATTCCTTTAGATTTCCAGCCTCCAAAATCTTCTTCCTGGGAGGAGGGGGAAAGTAGATACATGAAAGGTCATAGAATCATAGGGTTGGAAGGGATCAGCCAGTTCCAACCCCCCTGCCATGGACAGGGACACCTCACACTACAGCAGGTTGCTCACAGCCACATCCAGCCTGGCTGCAAAAACCTCCAGGGATGAGGCTTCCACCACCTCCCTGGGCAACCTGTGCCAGGCTCTCACCACCCTCATGGGGAACAACTTCTTCCTCACAGCCAATCTCAATCTACCCATTGCTAGTTTTGTTCCATTCCCCCCAGTCCTGTCACTCCCTGGCACCCTCAAAAGTCCCTCCCCAGCTTTCTTGTAGGGCCCCCCTAAGATCCTGGAAGGCCACCATTAGGTCTCCTCAGAGCCTTGTTGTAATGATGTAATGTTGTCAGAGCCTAATGGTGTAATTAAAGAAAGGGGGGCAGAGGGGAAAATCTTAAACAAACAAAACCAACAAGCAACCAGAAGTAAAATCCTGCTCACTGCCATAATTTCTTGTGGGATTCTGTAATATTCAATGCTTTCTGAAAACTCCAGCACAATTATATGACAATCTTCCACTGAATTCAGTGTAGTAAAGGACAAAGGTTGAACAGGAAAGCTTAAAGCACTAATATAAGCTCAAAAAGTAGGAAAAAAACCACCATAGGGAAACTCAACATATTTGTTTAGCAGTACTTGGCAATTTCCTCTTCAGGTTTGCCATGTGAATCAAAACCAGGCCTACTTCTTTGCTGACTTTTACCCTTCCCTTGGAGAGTCAGCCACACACCTGAATTTAAAGCAAAGGGAAAGCATCATGATAGACTGAAATTCTTTATTTCAAAGGTTTTTGACTGATGAGCCTAAAACCAGATTCATTTCACCATCACAGTTCCCAGCCTCATTCAGAAGGATGTGAATATTCATAGTATCAGTCAGGGTTGGAAGGGACCACAAGGATCATCTAGTTCCAACCCCCCTGCCATGGGCAGGGACACCCCACACTAGATCAGGCTGCCCAGAGCCTCATCCAGCCTGGCCTTAAACACCTCCAGGGATGGGCCCTCAACCACCTCCCTGGACAACCCATTCCAGGGCTTCACCACTCTCATGGGGAAGAACCTCCTCCTCACATCTAGCCTGAATCTCCCCCACCTCCAGCTTCATTCCATTCCCCCTAGTCCTATCACTACCTGAGATCCTGAGCAGTCCCTCCCCAGCCTTTCTGTAGCCCCCTTCAGATACTGGAAGGCCACAATGAGGTCACCTCAGAGCCTTCTCTTCTCCAGACTGAACAGCCCCAACTCCTTCAGTCTGTGCTCATAGGAGAGGTGCTCCAGCCCTCTGATCATCCTCGTGGCCCTTCTCTGGACACGTTCCAGCACCTCCACATCCCTCTTGTAATAGGGGCTGCAGAACTGGACACAGTACTCCAGGTGGGGTCTCACCAGGGCTGAGTAGAGGGGGAGGATCACCTCCCTCGACCTGCTGGCCACACTTCTCCTGATGCAGCCCAGGATCTGATTGGCATTGCGGGCTGCAAGAGCACATTGAGAGCTCCTGTTGAGCTTTTTGTCCACCAGCACCCCCAAGTCTCTCTCCTCAGGGCTTCTTTCCAGCCAGTCACTGCCCAGCCTGTATTTGTGCCTGGGATTGCCTCGACCCAGATGCAGGACCCTGCACTTGCTCTTATTGAACTTCATGAGGTTGGCCTGTGCCCACCTCTCCAGCCTGTCAAGGTCCCTCTGGATGGCCTCCCTTCCCTCCAGCGTGTCTGCTGCACCACACAGCTTGGTGTCATCAGCAAACTTGCTGAGGGTGCACTCAATGCCACTGTCCATGGCACCCACAAAGATGTTGAACAAGACAGGTCCCAGGACTGATCCCTGAGGGACTCCACATGTCACTGGCCTCCACTGGGACATGGAGCCATTGACAGCCACTCTTTGGGTGCAGCCATCAAGCCAGTTCCTTATCCATCCAGTGGTCACCCATCAAACCCATGTGTCACCAGTTTGGAGACCAGGATGTGGTGCGGGACAGTGTCGAAGGCTTTGCTCAGCTCCAGGTAAACGACATCAGTTGCAACAGTGGCCTGACATTTCTATGTCCCTAAAGACACCTGCACCAACCCTAGAGTGCAGGGTCACTGCACCCTCTCACACCACCACACACTACCTAGATTTGCACAGGGCCAAGTGCAGCAGGGTTAAGAACCCACACAAGGATTGTGAATGAGAATGGCCCTTCTCCAGTAGAGCCACTTGAGCTCTGCCCAGCAGCAGCCTGAGACAATAGCAGGTTCTCCCACAGAGTCTTTTGTACTATGGTGAAAATTTACACAGCAGCTGTGACCTTCTTTAGGAGAGATACCAGCAAGCCTGCCATAATCTGAGATCCTGCAAACAGCCACAAATACATCTGTGTTAGGCTTGCAGTGGATTGGCTACAGCTTTGTGGAAACATCTGGGCTTCTTAGATGTGCAGCTGCCCAGTGACAGCAGCAGTTTCAACCAAGTGGCCACAACTGAAATCCATAGAATGGTTGGGTTGGAAGGGACCTCAAAGATCATGGAGTTCCAACCTCCTACCGTGGGCACAGACACCTCCCACTAGACCAAGCTGCTCAAAGCCTCATCCAACCTGGCCCTGAACACCTCCAGGGAGGGGACATTCACCACCTCCCTGGGCAACCTGTTCCAGTGTCTCACCACCCTCACTGGAAAGAATTTCTTCCTGTTCTCTGCTCTAAATCTCCACCCCTCCAGCTCAAAGCCATTGCCCCTCATCCTGTCACTCCAAGCCCTTGTCAAATGTCCTTCCCCAGCCCTCCTGTAGCCCCTTCATGTATTGGAAGGCTGCTCTAAGGTCTCCCTGGAGCCTTCTGTTCTCCAGGCTGAACAGCCCCAACTCTCTCAGCCTGTCCCCACAGGGGAGGTGCTCCAGCTCTCTGATCATCTCTGTGGCATCCTCTGCATCCACTCCACCAGTACCACATCCCTCTTATGCTGGGGGCACCAGAATTAGACACAGTGCTCCAGGAGGGGTCTCACAAGAGCAGAGAGCACAGAATTCCTCAAATTAAAAGCAGGAAAAATATATCTGCAAAGGGAAACACAACATGGAATAGCCCTGCATACAGAGTGAGACATCACAGTCCCTTGCCAAGTCAAAATGAGAGCTCTGTAACAACACAACCTGGCTGGCTTTGTCTGCTAGCACTTTCAATTCTTGTCACCCCATTTCCCCAGGCTTCAGTGAGTGAGGGCATTCAGTGGTGTATTTGAGCACAGTGGGAGAAAACAATTCACCTCAAAAGATTCTCTGACTCTGCCTTCCCCCCTCTGCCCCATGGTTACTCCCTAGAAGGGCTTTGAAATCCCTACTGTCAGTTTACTGTCCCCACTCTTTGGGACCAGACATTTCTGTCGACAGGAGAAGCTGCTGCCTGAGCTGAGGTTTGCACAGCCCTCAAGGAAATCCCCCTGATCCCTCAACCCAGCACAACAACTGTGATTCAGCACTTTCAAAGAGCATAACATCTACTTCCATTTTTCATTCTTACAAGCATAAGCCACGAAAAATTGTATGTAGCAGAATTTCTTTTCCACCCCCTACTTCCTCTTGCTTTTTCACTCCAGTTCCCAGACTGTACAGCAAATGACTCAGTGGGCATCCCAGATTTTCACCAGAGCCACTGGGTTTTGCTGTGCTTTTAATCACCTTCATCCTTTTGCTCTGGAAGAGACCACTGGAATTTTTACAGAACAGAACCGAACTGGACCAGGTTGGAAGAGACCTTCAAGATCATCAAGTCCAACCCATCATCCAACACCACCTAAACAACTAAACCATGGCACCAAGCACCCCATCAAGTCTCCTCCTGAACACCTCCAGGGATGGTGACTCCACCACCTCCCCAGGCAGCCCATTCCAATGGGCAATCACTCTCTCTGTGTAGAACTTCCTCCTAACCTCCAGCCTAAACCTCCCCTGGTGCAGCATGAGACTGTGTCCTCTTGTTCTGCTGCTGGCTGCCTGGGAGAAGAGACCAACCTCTGCCTGTCTACAACCTCCCTTCAGGTAGTTGTAGAGAGCAAGAAGGTCACCCCTGAGTCTCTTCTTCTCCAGGCTAAGCAACCCCAGCTCCCTCAGCCTCTCCTCACAGGGCTGTGCTCCAAGCCCCTCACCAACTTTGTTGCCCTTCTCTGGACTCGCTCCAGCAACTCAACCTCCTTCCTAAACTGAGGGGCCCAGAACTGGACACAGGACTCAAGGTGTGGCCTAACCAGTGCAGTGTACAGGGGCAGAATGACCTCCCTGTTCCTGCTGGCCATATTGTTCCTGATGCAGGCCAGGATGCCATTGGCCCTCCTGGCTGCCTGGACACACTGCTGGCTCATGTTCAGCCTACCATCAACCAGTATCCCCAGGTCCCTCTCTGCCTGGCTGCTCTCCAGCCACTCTGCCCCCAGCCTGTAGCACTGCATGGGGTTGTTGTGGCCAATGTGCAGAACCCAGCACTTGGATGTGTTCAATCTTAAAAGAGTAATTTCCACAGCCTGATTAAATTCTGAGATCTGTTACTATTTCTTCTAGTGGTGGAATCTGTATTAAAAAGGGGAAAAGAAAAACCAGTGTAGGGTGAGGCTTGATATATTCACACCATAAAGATGGTCTTATTTGAGGGTTTACAGATGGCAAATTGAATCAATAGCGGTAGGCTAATTCTGGGGGTGCTCCCTCAGCCTCTCCCCTGCAAGCCCCCATCAGCTCCAATGGAGATTTTGAACTGAATATTTCATCTAACAGCCCAGATTTTACATTTCATGATGAAAATGATTAACTTTTAAAGGTTTGCAGCTGCTTGGAAGGCCCTAATGAGCTACAGTTAATGATTTCCTTCCATATATATATGTGTGGGGTTGAAATTAAAAGTAGAAATATCAATTTCAGGAAGGTTTCACTGCCTTAAAATCTTTTCACCTTCACAGTTTACAACAGAATGATTTTAATTCACCTATTTCTTCTCTAAAGGAAGATAAGTCAGTGAGTAGTGCTCCTTAGAACAAGAAGTAACTTCACTTCTCTTGCTCTGGTACTGGGAGTGCATTTTCATTGGGAATAGGTTTGTTTCTGTAGGGGTTTTTTGGCAATTAGTTTTAATGTCAACCACGAAATGCAGCTGGAACTTGGTCAATCTGTTTAATCTTTGCAACCAGAAAGATTAAGAAAAAGATTCAAGAAGGCTGACATCTTAGCATGTAAACATCAAAAATCCTCTTTAGAGCACAGCCACAGGGCAATTTGGGTACTATTCACAAGACAGAAAAGGGCCTTCCCTTCCCTAAAGCATTCTATCCCAGAGGTTAGGAGTAAAGAGGCAGGGAGGAGGCAAATTTGGGTTTCCAGTGCCCTTTCTGAAGGGTCTCCTAAGCATTGGAACCACAAGAATTTCCACAGACTGGGTGTTTGTCTTATAGAATAGAATAAACCAGGTTGAAAGAGACCTTATTATTAGAATTAGAATAAACCAAACCAGGTTGGAAGAGACCTTCAAGATCATCACTTCCAACCTATCATCCAACACCACCTAATCAACTAACCCATGCAACCAAGCACCCTGTCAAGTCTCCTCCTGAACACCTCCAGTGATGGTGACTCCACCACCTCCCCAGGCAGCTCATTCCAATGGGCAATCACTCTCTCTGTGTAAAACTTCCTCCTAACCTCCAGCTTAAACCTCCCCTGGTGCAGCCTGAGACTGTGTCCTCTTATCCATATGTATTAAGGGATAATCTACTCCACAGGTTTTGGAATGGTGCATCCACCTCACATCCAAATGCCCTAAACCATTTGAGTGTTTGACCTAAAATATGTGATCCAATCACTGGATCTAGGTGGTTCAGGTGCCTGAGAAGACAGTGCTGGCTCCTGTCTCCTGTGAAAGCAAGGACCACTCAGGAGCTGTAGCTCCCAGCAATGCCAGACCCCTTCTCACCAGTGCAGAATGATTCCCTCTCCACCCATGCTGGCAGCAACAGGATGGCAGCTTTACTGAAGATACCACCACAGCATCCAAGCCTGGAGACCTGAGCAGCAGGGGAAAGGCAAAGGAGCATTTTAGCTTGAGAACTAAGAACTAGACAGCTCAGCAGCTTTGGAGGAAAGCTCTAAAAGAAGAAAAAAGGCTGCATTAGGGAGCTCTGCCAAGCAGCACTACCTGCTGTACGATCGCATGGGAGGATGCAAACTCTTCTGTGAGTATCAGCAATCTGTATCCAGCTTTGACAGCAGGAGCAGTGTCTGGCACAGCCAAAGCCCTGCTTTGCATCCCCAGGCCAGTTTCCTAGCTGGCTTCTGGTCACTCCCAAGCCTTCCCCATCAGCTCACAGCACCTGTTCCAGCCCTGTTGTACGTGGTCAAAGCACAACAGCATGGGATTTAAAAGCAAATTAAAACAGATCACAGATCCACTTCAGCTGGAAATGAAGGGGATACCACTTCACAGTTTCATTATCACATCAAACCTTTAGTGGGGTTAAGATTGTATTAGGTTAAATGCAATGAATCAGGCCGGAGGGACATTGCAATATTATGAGCAATGTAAAGGCTGGACTAAACATCTGCCTCCAGAAAAACAACTGCACAGGGAGCTAACAATCGAGTCTCTCACAAGCTTAACATGATCTCTGTTTCTCTGCTCCATATAGGCAACATTTTTCCTGCCAGCTTTTGTGCTTTCTGGGCACCCCAGAATGGCTTCTGCTGGTAAACTTGGGACGCACTCGAGGCAAGCACTACGTGGCAGCTCCCACCTCACTCCGCAGGGAGGCAAAACCAACTTCTTACTGAAAAAAATGGGGAGCATTTCAAAGCTTTAAGAGGCCTGCATCCACCACCCCCACTTCTCTCTCTGTAAAAAAACCCAAAACCCTTCTATTGCTTTTATTACCTTTATTGCTCCCTGCCCAGCTGCCACATCAGCGTCACTCGCCTGTATTACACGTTGTGGGACCCATCATCCTAATCTGGGTCCATCTGGCCAGTTTTAAATGAGTAGCTTCTTCCATCCAAGAAGCACTGTCCTTTTTAAAACCCAACTATGGAGACCAGCAGGATTAGCAGCAGCAGAGCTGCCCCTCTGAGCTATTTACTTACTGGTCCCTTCAGCATGGCTTGCTTTTTTTTTGTCCTGACCTGCTTCTGACAGAAGGTCAGCATTTGAACAAAACTTCACAGATTTACCTTAGCTTCATCTCCTTTGAAAAGAAAGCAGAAGAATACATCTGCAGCAACAGAACTGCTGAAAAAAATCACACACACACTGCCCAACTGGCTGGCCATTTTCTGTAGTTTTATGGTGTTTGATTAAGAGCTCATTCCCCTCCAGCCTACCCATTCCTCTCTTCTGCAATGATGTCACCCATCTGCATTTAATCTCAGCCTTGTAGCAGACATCATTCTCTGTTACCACAAGTTCAACATTATGACTTCACTAAAACACTGAAAATGAATGCTAAGATGGTTTTGGAAAGGGCAAGACTGTATAAACCTGTACTTTATCTTGGGTAACCAAGGGGGGGAAAAAAAGGGGTACCAATTGAAATGATGAAAGCACTGCAAGTTACATTTATTTCTGGTTTAATGCTGATACGACTAAAAACCTCTTCCATGCAGTAAAAGATCATCTAAGCCTGAACTGAGAGATACCCTGCTTCAAGGCTATGTTCAAACTTCACTACAGCCTCTAGGTAGGAAGCCTTATAATAATAAACCAGGTTGGAGGAGACCTTCAAGATCATCATGTCCAAATCATCAACCAATCCAACCCACCTAAACAACTAACCCATGGCACCAAGCACCCCATCAAGTCTCCTCCTGAACACCTCCAGTGATGGTGACTCCACCACCTCCCCAGGCAGCACATTCCAATGGGCAATCACTCTCTCTGTATAGAACTTCTTCCTAACATCCAGCCTAAACCTCCCCTGGCGCAGCCTGAGACTGTGTCCTCTTGTTCTGGTGCTGGGTGCCTGGGAGAAGAGACCAACCTCTGCCTGTCTACAACCTCCCTTCAGGTAGTTGTAGAGAGCAATAAAGGTCTCCCCTGAGTCTCCTCTTCTGCAGGCTAAGCAACCCCAGCTCCCTCAGCCTCTCCTCACAGGGCTGTGTTCCAAACCCCTCACCAACTTCGTTGCCCTTCTCTGGACTTGTTCCAGCAAGTCAACCTCCTTCCTAAACTGAAGGGCCCAGAACTGGACACAGGACTCAAGGTGTGGCCTAACCAGTGCAGTGTACAGGGGCAGAATGACCTCCCTGCTCCTGCTGGCCACACTGTTCCTGATGCAGGCCAGGATGCCATTGGCCCTCCTGGCTGCCTGGGCACACTGCAGGCTCATGTTCAGCCTACCATCAACCAGCACCCCCAGGTCCCTCTCTACCTGGCTGCTCTCCAGCCACTCTGCCCCCAGCCTGTAGCACTGCATGGGGTTGTTGTGGCCAATGATGCATCTTGATGCATCTCAGCAAGAAAAAAGTACAAAAGCTCAAAGTGACATAGAGGAAAAAGACTGCAGTGCAGAGAAAGCCCTTCCCAGGGATGCTAAACCAGCTATGGCTACAACCAGCCACCACCAATTTAGGATTTCATTGCAATTCAGAGCTCTTTCAGCTAATAACAAATATGACCTCTTAAGAGGTTATGCCTCCCATTCATAGTATCATAGTATCAGTCAGGGTTGGAAGGGACCACAAGGATCATCTAGTTCCAACCCCCCTGCCATGGGCAGGGACACCTCACACTAGATCAGCCTGGCCAGAGCCTCATCCAGCCTGGGCTTAAACACCTCCAGGGACAGGGCCTCGACCACCTCCCTGGACAACCCATTTAACTGAACATTTCTTACTGTAAACACTCATGTATGCCTGAGGTACAGGACTTAAGTGTATTCTGAAATATGGCAATACCAAATAGAAGGCAAGAGCCTACTCCCTCTCATTTAAATAGAAATGAAAGTCTCCCAAGTGTTAGTCAGCACTTCTAGAGCAGGCAGAGCGTGCAGCCTACCTACTCACACCCCATCACATGGTGCTGCTGGCTGGGGAAGGTCCCAGTCCCACAAGTATGAGCACTCCCAACCAGTTGAACATTAACTTTGAAGCAGCCCAGATTGCACTGCCTCAGTTCCACAAGCCGTTTGCACGCATAAAGCTCTGCAGATTCAGGTTGTGAGTGTCATTATTCCCCCCCCACTCCCCCCCAGCTAAACTGCTCATCAGCAGAAGGGCAAAATTCCTGGGTGGGGAGGCAGTGTGTAATGATCTGGACATGCCATTTAAACCAGAACTTTTGGTGCCCATTTCAAATCAGCCACGTAGCTAAATGTAAAAATCAATAATCTGAAGCCATAGCAGCCCTGCACAGAACACAATTAGCAGCATGATCGATGACATTTAACAGCAGCTCTAATGCTGTGTGAGAGAAGGTTGCTTAATTTCACAGCAGCTCCTGTTAGGATCCTGTCAGAGGTCCCTGCAAGTGACTCGTGGGCACACACAATTAGAAACCACAAACGAGCCACTGGCTTCATCAACAACTTCGCATCATAGTATCAGTGAGGGTTGGAAGGGACCACAAGGATCATCTAGTTCCAACCCCCCTGCCATGGGCAGGGACACCCCACACTACATCAGCCTGGCCAGAGCCTCATCCAGCCTGGGCTTAAACATCTCCAGGGACGGGGCCTCAACCACCTCCCTGGACAACCCATTCCAGTGCTTCACCACTCTCATGGTGAAGAACTTCCTCCTCACATCCAGCCTGAATCTCCCCACCTCCAGCTTCATTCCATTCCCCCTAGTCCTATCACTACCTGAGATCCTCAAAAGTCCATCCCCAGCCTTCCTATAGGTCCCCTTCAGATACTGGAAGGCAACAATTAGGTCACCTCGGAGCCTTCTCTTCTCCAGACTGCACAGCCCCAACTCCTTCAGTCTGTCCTCATAGGAGAGGTGCTCCAGCCCTCTGATCATCCTCCTGGCCCTTCTCTGGACACATTACAGCAGCTCCAGATCACTCTTGTAATAGGGGCTCCAGAACTGGAGGCAGTACTCCAGGTGGGGTCTCACCAGAGCTGAGCAGAGGGGGAGGATCACCTCCCTCGCCCTGCTGGCCACACTTCTCCTGATGCAGCCCAGGATCTGGTTGGCTTTGCAGGCTGCAAGTGCACACTAAGAGCTCATGTTGAGCTTCTCATCCACCAGCACCCCCAAGTCTCTCTCCTCAGGGCTGCTTTCCAGCCAGTCACTGCCCAGCCTGGATTTGTGCCTTGGAACACAACAGCAAGGGGAACTGTGATGACAGGTTAGGACAGATGTTTCCTAAACCATCCTAACTCAGGAAAAGAAACCCAAACAACGGAGGCCCTTACTTATTTCCCGTGCTTGCTTTTGAATACCTGAAGATTTCTTACATATTTTGGGGAAGGTTCTTTTCCAGATTTTGAACTTTACAGGAAATGTTAATTGTTTAACATGCTTCCATGTAAAAAGGAACATGAACAAGCAGTTGTTGGAACCCTCTGATCCCAATTATCCTTAGGGAAAAGAAGCAGAGAATCGCTCCCATTGTAGGCACGGAGTAAAAACCACCAAACAAATAGCCAGCTTTATCCTTTAATCAGATCCATTCTCTTCTTCTAGTTGAACTATCTGAAAATGGCACCCATCCAGAACCTTTTAATCTTGCAGCAGTCAATCCTTTCCCCAGGAATTAAATACACAGTGTAATACTTTTATCAGTCAGTGTCAAAACAGTTGCTAGACAAGTCCCACGGTTTGATTATCATTTAAATTGGCATTCCCAAAAGAAAGAGTTCTGGCTCTGTTTGAAATAAAAGGCAAGCACCAGAACTTGTACGTCCCCAAAAGAGACAAGAGTCTTTTTTGTCCATGATAATCTCATTACTTCCTCATTAAGTAAAACTTAATCCAAAGTAGGCAGATCAATTTGAGTAACACTTAAAACAATCAGCCGCATGGAATACTCTGTCACACTGCAATGGGGGGAGAACAGCTCATCTGCTGGCTGTCTGCACATTACAAGAGAACTACTCTTCCCCCCCTCTCTATCCCTTGAATATTCTAAGCAGCTAATCCAAGATAAAAATCACAGAATGTTAGAGGCTGGAAGGGACCTTGGAAGATCATCTAGTCCAACTCCATGAAATGGGCCTTAAAAACCACTTCCTACAGAGAAGGAAAATCTCAGCAAGCAAAGGAAAAATAAAAGAAGCAAATTTTTTTCTTGAATGTGGACATGAAAGGGTAGGAAGTGAAGTCAGCCAGGGCAGCGTGCAGCCTGAATCGAGGGTCAGCTGGCATTTCAGTGTGCGGAACAAAGCGCGCACAGCCCAGCCCACTGACCACCCGCCCTCGCTGCGGGGCCAGCCAGCTGCACACACCACACCTGGCAGCCCACCTTCAGCTCAGCCTGCCATGGGAAACACTCCCATGCTTTCAGGAGTTAATTATTAGAGCATGGTTTGGGTTGCAAGGGACCCTAAAGATCATCTAGTTGCAACCCGCCGCCAGCCATGGCCAGGCTGCTCAGAGAATAGAATAGAGAATAGAATAGAGAATAGAATAGAGAATAGAATAGAGAATAGAATAGAGAATAGAATAGAGAATAGAATAGAGAATAGAATAGAGAATAGAATAGAGAATAGAATAGAGAATAGAATAGAGAATAGAATAGAGAATAGAATAGAGAATAGAATAGAGAATAGAATAGAGAATAGAATAGAGAATAGAATAGAGAATAGAATAGAGAATAGAATAGAGAATAGAATAGAGAATAGAATAGAGAATAGAATAGACCAGGTTGGAAAAGACCTGTGAGATAATTTAGTCCAACCCATCACCCAACACCATCTAATCAACTAAACCACGGCACCAAGCACCCCATCCAGCCTCTTCCTAAACACCTCCAGGGATGGTAACTCCACCACCTCCCTGGGCAGCACATTTCAATGGCCAATCTCTCTGTGAAGAACTTCTTCCTAACATCCAGCCTAAACCTCCCCTGGCACAGAAAGAACAAGAAGAACAACTGGGATGAGAGTAGAGTCAGGAGCTTGGGAGGAATAGGGTGGGAAATGAAGTAGGTTCCAAGGTCCACAGCCTGGGACTGTGTCCTCTTGTTCTGGTGCTGAGGAGGACACAGTCTCAAGCTGTGCCAGGGAAGGTTTAGGTTTAGCCTTGCCCAGCCTGGCCCTGAATGCCTCCAGGGTTGGAGGCCCTACAACTTCTCTGGGCAATTCCTGGCATGTGGCTATGCCACCCTGCACAAAATGCTGTTTTGCTGAGCTGAAGGCAAAAATGCCAAAGGCATCACTTACAGATTTTTTGGGGGATTTGAACACACTATTACACACTTTTTCATTAACATTCCTCTTTATTACCTCCACATCTAACAGGAGGTTCCAAAACACCCTGCTTCAATGTGTGGAAAGTTTTCCTGGAAGATGTGAGTCTGAGCTCTCCAGAACAGCACCCTACAATTTTCTCCATTACTTAAGAAATAGCAACTGTATAGTTAACTCGACCTTCACCTGCCTGACTTATGCAGCCTGTTTCCTTGTTCAGCAGCCTCCATGGAAAGCAGGATACTTGTAATGGTGCAGTGAGCAATTTGCCATTCTGCTGCTCTGGTATCCAGCACATGAAATGCTTAAATCTACATCACTCCTTTAGCACAAGAGATGCTATAATAGAAAGCTGAGAGAACCAAGGTTCCCTGCACTACAACAAAGCATCCAGACTTTACCTTGAGTCTTCCACACCCTCCCACCCCCCCTTTTTTTTTTCTGTTAATGAAAAACAAAGCCAAAGCAATAACTTGAGACACTGTAAAGTGATTGATATTAGTAGAACAAAATATTGCAACTTCATTATCTCTTAAGGCCCATCAGTTTTGGAAGCAAGCACTTCAACCACCCCTATAAACCCCACAGTCTTTTTTTAAGCCAAAAAAGGATGTGATTCACCTGAACAAGGAAACCAGACCTCCTGGTACTTTTCTGCACTGTTAGAAGTCATTTTCTTGCTTAGGATTTCTTTCCTTTATAGCACCAATAAGATGATGCTCCTGGACCAAAACTTGACCTGTTAAACCAAGTCAAATATATTCTTCTTGCTTATCTGTAACTAGAACATTTCATGAGCTGTTAACCAAGGTTCACCACATAAAACCTTACAGCGTTTACATTATCACAAAAGAAGCATCTTTTCATGTCAGTTTTCATAGAAGGAAGGCTAAAAAGTGTTGCTAGAGGTGTAGAATAGAATTAACCAGGTTGAAAAAGACCTTTGAGATCAAGTCCAACCTATCATCCCACACCATCTAATCAACTACACCATGGCACCAAGCACCCCATACAGTCTCTTCCTAAACACCTCCAGTGATGGTGACTCCACCACCTCCCTGGGCAGCCCATTCCTATGGCAAATGACTCTTTCTATGAAGAGCTTCTTCCTAACATCCAGCCTAAACCTCCCCTGGCACAGAAAGAACATGAAGAACAACTGGGATGAGAGTAGTCAGGAGCTTGGGAGGAACAGGATGGGAAATGAAGGAGGTTCCAAGGTCCACAGCCTGGGACAGGCCAGTCAACCAGGTAAAGCAATGCCAGCAGAAGGGATGGCTCTCCTTAAGTGGCTCACAGTGGAAGGTGACACTGAAGTGCTCTCAGTCACTGATGTCCTCCTGCCACCAGATGACCACCCTGATGGCGACCATATTTCTGCCACGAGGTACAGTGCTTGATTGCCTGTAACCTGACAGAGCCAAGCAGACTCCACCTCCTCATGCAGACCAGGCATCAACGAAGCTGTAAAGCCATGGGTGATCTGACCTGACACAAAACAAGCACAGGCCTCCCTTTTCCTGGTAAATGTGATGCCTATGCAGTAACCAAGAACTCAAGTGCAGTGGCTTATTACCAAGAGAGAGGCTATGCACTGCACCCCAGAAACTTCAGAGGTGGATTCCATGTGTAACAGCACAGGGCCAATGGAGTAAGCATGCAATCTGACAGGCAGGGACAGCTAAGGATACAGACCCTAAAGGAGAAGTGGCAGAACAGAGTGTCCTGTGAGAGGCATCACATCCACTAAACCATCAGATACTAAAAGACTCAGTACTGAGCAGCAGCAGAAGCTCAGTGGGAGAAAGCTAAAGCAGCTATGCAAAAGTCATCAAGTCACTCTAAAAATAAATTACCTACTGAAGACTGGGCTTAAAAATTGAGGACAAAGGATGTGGATGAATGTTGTAAAATCACATCCCCACTGCTCTTCAGACAGACCAATTAATGTGATTTTGTTCCCAGCACTGCAAAGTGAGCAAAGTGTACACTTTTCAGGGTCATCATAGTTTTCTTGTCAACTGGCTAAACCCCCTATTTTCTCAAAGCAGGAAGGGGCAGAGAAGTCCAGTTCTTTGTTTTACAGAATGAATCAAGAGATTTTAGGTGGTCCTCCCTTTTAGCACATGATCCTGCCTTTGCTCTTGCTTGCTGTGCAGTATGTTAAACCATTTCCACCTACCTCATTTTCATGCTAGCTTCATTATTGATGTTTTCTCCTTTAAGAAACCCAAACCTGTATGGAAGGGGTCACTAACCCACTGCTGGGGGCCTGCTCCCCACAGCTCTGCTGTCAGACCAATTTGTGTAAGCATTTCTTAATGAGCTTCAGGCAGAACTCAGCTGACTTAGTTTGTACTGCATAGGGGTCCAGTCTTTCTTTACCAGTGCCTCAAGAACATATTCCTCTGAGTAAGTCACATTTCTCCTTAAGCTGAGATACTTTTTCCCCATTATGCCCTGTGGGAAGCTGTAGCTTTCTAAGTTGCAGTGATCTGCACATTTATGGCTACACTTAAAAGCAGTGCTACATCAGTCCTCTAAGGATTTAATAGGCTGCTTCACAAACCAAGCTCCAGGTAAAGGCAAACAGGGCTAACAGTCACAGGAAAAGAGGAACGGGAGGCATCAGGACCTCATGAACTGACACCAAAGACCATCACCATACCTTCAGCTAGCCTAGCTGATTGCTGACAGCAGCATCCATGGAGCCTCAGACTATTTGTCTGCAGCCTAGGAGACAGCAAGCAAGAGGGACATATCATTTATATGACTGAGAAGCCACTGCAGGTGATTTTGTCAGGAGCATCAGTATGGGTTTGTACAGCTTCGGCCAGCTCTCCAGGCCATGCCTGCAGAGCTAAGTACAGGGCAGCATTTGGCACAGCTTCACTTTATATCACTGCACAATGTCTGACATCCCACTACACAAAAAAACAACCCCATAACCAAAGTACACTTGTCTGAATCCTCCCATTTACAGCCCCTGGAAATGTGCAGCCCAGAAAGAAGAATCAATCTTCTCCAGCCACTTCCTTCGCTGTGTCCTTATTCACAAGGATCTCTAGATTTCAGTTTGAAATTCTGCACCCCTAACCTGATAAGAAAGATTACAACTTGGTACATTTCTCTACAGTTTTTCCAGGCCTCAAATATGGCTCAGGAAGAAGATGGGGAGTGCTTTGTTCAGCTTAAGAATTGTAGCAGTCAGGAGGAACTGCAAAGGATTTCAGCAGGCCTTCCCCTGCCCTTCAGCAGATCCAAGGACCTGCGTTCTCCAGAGCTGGATTGCTTTGTTGTTTTCTTTTTTACCTTGTTTGCTTGCCCTTTTTCTTTCCTTTTCATTTTTTTTCTGGGGGGGTGTTTGTTTTGTTGTTGTTTGTTTGGGGGGGTTGCCAGTTTCTGCAAAAACCCCAAGCTAAAAAGCTACAGAACAGAATGACTGCTAATCACCTTTTCTTCACTGGACATCCCATTTCCTCACATCCTCTCACCAAATCATCCCTTGGGCTGCTGCAAAGCCACCCAGTTTTGTCAGGTGCAGCAGTGCCCAAGAGCAAACCCAATTTACAGCCTGGTTTCTCCATCAGCTGCCTTCAGCAGCAGGGCTCCTGGCCCGTATCAGGAACAGCGTGGCCAGCAGGAGCAGGGAGGTCATTCTGCCCCTGTACTCAGCACTGGTTAGGCCACACCTTGAGTCCTGTGTCCAGTTCTGGGCCCCTCAGTTTAAGAAGGATATTGAGACTCTTGAGCATGTCCAGAGAAGGGCAATGAGGCTGGGGAGAGGCCTGGAGCACAGCCCTGTGAGGAGAGGCTGAGGGAGCTGGGGTTGCTTAGCCTGGAGAAGAGGAGGCTCAGGGGAGACCTTCTTGCTCTCTACAACTCCCTGAAGGGATGTTGTAGCCAGGTGGGGGTTGGTCTCTTCTCCCAGGCAACCAGCACCAGAACAAGAGGACACAGTCTCAAGCTGTGCCAGGGGAAGTTTAGGCTGGAGGTGAGGAGAAAGTTCTTCACTGAGAGAGTCATTAGCCACTGGAATGTGCTGCCCAGCGAGGCGGTGGTCACCATCCCTGGAGATGTTCAAGAGGGGACTGGACATGGCACTTGGTGCCATGGTTTAGTCATGGGGTCTGTGGTGACAGGTTGGACTTGATGATCTTTGAGATCTCTTCCAACCTTGGTGATTCTGAACTCAGCAACTGAGCTGAAAACATGGTCCTGTGAGCTGTTGTTCCGCAGACCTCCATTTTGCTGGAACAGGTGGCCAGGGTAAAACATTTCACAGTGCTGCAAAAAGAGGAGGTCCCAGGTTGCCTCTGTGCTACCTGCAGATCTCTCAGTGCAGGCAGGCATTAGAGGCAGGAGCAGTGAGCCGGATATGGAAACTGATCCAAGTGACAACTAAGCGCATTTCTTGTTGGGAGTTTTCTGGGGAAACCGGATCAATTTTGTAACCTAGCTCCCTGCACAGTTGCACAATCATGCTTGCTGGCAGAAGGAAAGCTGGAGAGATACCATGACAGCATAGCATTGTTCCTTTCCATTGCAGCTGGGCTTCAGCCAGGCTGAAGTGGATGGGTAATCAGAAGCTTGGTGAGCACAGTGAGCGCTTTGCGGGATCCAGAATCAAACAGTCCTACCTGATGCTCCAAAGCCAGAGAGGAAAGGAAAATGATGAAAATACAAATGACTTGGCACCATCCACATAGTTCTCCTCAGTAGTTTGTTTTCCCCACAGGGGCAGAGAAATCTATATCCTATTTCTATACAGAAAGAGTGATTGCGCTATGGAATGGGCTGCCCGGGGAGGTGGTGGAGTCGCCGTCATTGGAGGTGTTCAGGAGGAGACTTGATGGGGTGCTTGGTGCCATGGGTTAGCTGTTTGGGTGGGTTGGATTGGTTGATGGGTTGGACACAATGATCTTGAAGGTCTCTTCCAACCTGGTTTGGTTTATTCTAATAAAGGTTTATTCTAATATCCATGATAGAGCAGGAATTTGCATGGCACCATCTGAAGTCTAAAGGAGCAAATTCTTTGGTTAGTGGAACACTGGAACAGGTTGCCTGAGGTTGGGGCCTTATCCCTGGAGATATTCAAAGTGAGGCCCAACAGGGCTCTGGGCAACCTGATCAACCTGCTCACTGTGGTGGGGGGGTTGGACTAGGCAAGCTTTGGAGGTCCCTTCCAACCCAGACCATTCTGTGATTCTGTAGTTGCTGGCAAAACCCCCACTGAAATAGCAAAACATCAGTCCACTACTGCTCCAGAAGCACACCTTCTGCTAAGAGCCACAGCTCCCCACTTCAAAGAGAAACAGCCCAGGAGAACACTGACTGCTTTTTCAGCCAGATGAAATTACAGTTTCCAAATTACCCCAAGTCAAGTGCATCATGATTGACTGAGCTGCTGTGACATCAGCACAATGGCTTGCAGTAACTTTGGAAATCAAATTGCAGGTTTAAATGAGGGGGAAAAACACCCCACACATCTAAATAATTTCCCCTGTGAATGCTAAACAGCTGCTCATTTGTTCAGACAGCCTGCCTTGAGCATCACTTCTTCCTCCAGTTCTTTTCCCCCCCATCCCCCCCAAACCTTTGTAATTTCAGTACCTGTAAGACAGGACAGATAATACTGGGTAGCACCAAATAGTTTCCAGGAAAGGAGGAAAGAAAAAGGGGCAACACTTCTTTTGTAACAGGTATTTATCTTCAGTGTCCCACATTCCCAAGGAGCAAGTATTCTTTTCTTTTTACACATCTAAGTGCCAGGTTCTGCACATTGGCCACAGCAACCCCAGGCAGTGCTACAGGCTGGGGTCAGAGTGGCTGAGAGCAGCCAGGCAGAGAGGGACCTGGGGGTACTGGTTGATGGTAGGCTGAACATGAGCCTGCAGTGTGCCCAGGCAGCCAAGAAGGCCAATGGCATCCTGGCCCGCATCAAGAACAGTGTGGCCAGCAGGAACAGGGAGGTCATTCTGCCCCTGTACACTGCACTGGTTAGGCTGCACCACCAGTCCTGTGCCTCTCAGTTTAGGAAGGAGGTTGACTTGCTGAAACGAGTCCAGAGAAGGGCAACGAAGTTGGTGAGGAGCTTGGAACACAAGCCCTGTGAGGAGAGGCTGAGGGAGCTGGGGTTGCTTAGCCTGGAGAAGAAGAGACTCAGGAGTGACCTTATTGCTCTCTACAACTGCCTTAAGGGAGGTTGTAGACAGGCAGAGGTTGGTCTCTTCTCCCAGGCACCCAGCAGCAGAACAAGAGGACACAGTCTCATGCTGCACCAGGGGAGGTTTAGGCTGGACGTCAGGAGGAAGTTTCACACAGAGAGAGTGATTGCCCATTGGAATGGGCTGCCTGGGGAGGTGGTGGAGTCACCATCACTGGAGGTGTTCAGGAGGAGACTTGCTGGGGTGCTTGGTTGCATGGTTTAGTTGATTAGGTGGTGTTGGATGATAGGTTGGAAGTGATGATCTTGAAGGTCTCTTCCAACCTGGTTTATTCTATTCTATGCTGACAATTCCAGCTCTCCAGCTACAATTGCCTGCATGCCTACACAAAAATGGGGAAAGCCAGGAAGGCAGGTTAAGAGGGAAAGGATCACAACTCCAAGACAGGCAGGGCAGTGTTCTGCAAGGGCTGGGAACATCTGTGCAATATTACAAAAATAAGAATAAAAAATGGGGGGGGGGGGGGGAATCCTCCAATTTGGATTACTTTCAGAGCAGATTAAATGAAGCAGAAAAACATAGTAATGACTTTGATATTTCAAAGGAGGACAGCAGCAGCAAAAAGCCCAGCAAATACCCACTAACTGAACTGCTTGTCTACAAAGCTGGAAACGAGCACAATCATTGCAAAGGATCAGATTTAAGGCTCCTAAGAAATCAGGATGGTTCAGGAGGGAAACCTGTCATTATATATATAGAAAAGATTTGCAAATACAGAGTCAGTGCTTTCTAAGTGATTCTGAGAACAAAAAAAGATCATCTTAATTTGAAGTCACATCCCATGGAAGGGGAACAAAAAGAAACAGGGCTTGTTTGTGGTTGATCCCACCACTGATCCTAAAGAGTCTAAGCACACGTTTGCCAAAGGCTACTGTGGAATAAGAAATCAAGAGACTCAGCCCACCATGAAGCTGGCTGTTTTGGGAAGCTGAAGTGGGACACCCTTCTGTTAAGTCCTCATGAGGCTCAGCAGAGCGATGGGGTGGGAACTGCTGGTCTGGGACACACAGCAGGCGCGTTAGATACGTATGGGCTGCTCTGGGTGCCAAAGCAAATAGAGCAGCTATGGCTGTGTGACTAACACCAGACAGAATGAAATGGCTGCTCCTCACCCATGCTCATTCAGTACGTTTGCAAATCTGACACGTCCTCAAAATGCTTTTAATTCTTTACACTTCTGCTGTGCCAAAACAAACTGGCTCGGGATCGCTCTCTCCTCCTTGCCATTATTTCTTGCCCTTTTCCATCTTGCCTCAGTCTCCAGAACACAGCAAATCCTTGTGATGTATGGTTCTGCAGGGACACTTGGGACAGCCTGTTCCTCACAACACCAAGGACCACAGCCATCCACTTGGAACCACAAAGACTCTGGAAGGCCTGGAGATGACATTATGCCACCTTTCATGTTCTGCCAGACAGGCACAACAAAACCATCCACAAATAGTTCCATTTTCCAGGGGAGGTAAGCAAGCTCCTTAACTTTCTGAAAGCTGTTAGCTGTAGGAGCTCAGCCAGTGTAGTAATAGCCAAATGAAGATCCACCCACTGTAAGAAAAAAACAGGTTTGAGACCATCTCATGAACCTGAGGGTTCACAAGTCTATGAGACCTGACAAGATGGCCATGGGCAGGGAAGTTGAGACTAAATGATCTTTAAGGTCCTTTCCAACACAAGCCATTCTGTGATTCTAAGATTCCATGAAATTGCAGGTTAAAACCAGCTGCCACTGATTCATTTAATCCAGTGCACCTTTGGTAGAAGCAGCCTTGCAACTAATGAAGGTCATTACTCTCAGAGGTGCTCTCTCATCTCTCTCTTTTAGATCTACTTATTCTGATCTCACATTTTTCCTTTTCTCTTGCTAGAATTTCTACTCTCATTTGAGCCTTCCCTTTCTTTCTTCACACATGTTACTCTTTGTTTAAGCCAGTTTCTGTTTTAAGTTTCTATTCCTCAGGACTCCTCTTTCCTAGAAGGAGGCCACCATTCTGGTTTGGTAGCTTTCTTATCCACTTAACCCAGCATGAATCATGAGATTTTCAGGGCAGAGAGGAATCAAGACCCCTGCTGATATCTGCCAAGTGTTCCCTGTTTGGTATATTGTAAGAGTTCTTACTCTATTAACCCATATAAATTACAAGAAATAGAGAATGATACTATTAGCCTACATAGTTCCCAGCACAACAGATTACATCTAAGTGAGAAATTAAGATAAAAGACTCTAAGTTCACAGGTGATTCTCCATATTCAGCTTCCCTGTGCTTCTTACCTGCATTTCCTTTCTGAACAGAAGCTAAGGACATCATTCTACTTGTAGTATCAGCACTGATTAAACCACAGCAGAGCTTCTACCACCACACAGTACACTGAACTAGAGACCTAAGCCAGGCTGATAAAACAGACACCAGTTCAAATGCAGGGATCACTTTGGTGGTTATTTTTCAGCAGGATTCACGGACAGGCTGCATCAATGCAAGATGAGAAGGGGGTGAACAAGATAATCTCCAAAGCCAGCAAGGGCTGCTCAATGAACACCTCGCACTAGACAGGCGTCAGGAAGAGATGAAAGGCGCAGGCAGAGTAACAGGAGAACACATGCTTCTGGGGAAAGCCAAGAGGCAATTTGGTCTTGGCGGCTTTTAGCTATTCATCGTTTTACTATCGTGCTATCATCGTTTTACTCAGTGAAGGGGCAAATGTCCTACCACAAGGATAAGGGGAGGAGGCTGGAAGGAGGGGAAATGTTATCAGTCAGAAACCCCTGAGGGTCACAGGGAGGTTTTGTGGTCGGGACAGTCACGTAACTCACAGAGGAGACCAAGCACTGAACGCACGCTGCTCGCCCCGAGCATGCTGGTGGTGTGTTGTATGGTACCTTCGTACGTACCCCCTCAGTTTTTCCCCCATCTGGAACTCTCAACGCCATGAACACGAGGAAAGTGTTTTTCTCATCTTCATAAGCGCCCTGGCTTCCCCCCGCCCCGGCTATTCCCGCCCAGAATCAATCACCTGAGGGTTCCCCCTGAACTCAGCCCCGGCTGCCGCTCCTGCGGCGGCTGCGCCATCCCCGACCGCTTCCGAAACCGCCTTCGGCGGGGCAGGCAGCGCCCCGACGGCAGCCCACTGGCCGAAAAGCCCGGCCAGAGGCGAGGGGACGCGCACCCCCGGCGCCGGTGAACGGCCGCAGCGGCCATTTTGCTACCGGTTGTTTCAGGCACCTGCGCCCCTCCCGCGCCGCGCACGGACACTCACCGCGAGGAGGCCGGCGGGCTTCGCGGTGCTGCCGAAGGAGCCTTCCACCCCAGTGGGCTCTCCCGGGCAGGTAGCCCTGTCTCTGGCTGCCCCGGAGAAAGCGCGAGGCCACCACGGCCCTTCGGCCCGGGCCGGCCCGACCCCGGCGCCGCGAACCGCACCGAGGGGCCAGCGGCAGCTCCCACCCCGCCGCCGCACGGCATCAGTAACCACGGTAACCTGGAGTGCTGCCGCCATTGGCGGATTTAACACGAGGCAGCGGCCAATAGAGCGCCACCCTGTGCCACGCCTAGCCAATCGGCGCGGGCGCAGGGCTGGGCGCTGCGCTGACGCTACTGCGCGGGGCGGGGCGCGGCCAGGCGGAGCGGGCGGCGGGGCTCGGCGGCGCCGGCGCCACCACCGCCACCATGGAGACCCCGGGCTAGGGCCCGCCGCGGCCCGCCGGCGCGCTTAGCGGGGCCGGCCCCGCCGCCGCCGCCGCTCCCTTCTCTCTCTGTCTGTGCGGTGAGTGGTCTGAGGAACGGGGGGAGCCGCGGGCCGGCCGGGGCTGGGGCGAGGTGGGAGGTGAGGTGGCGGAGCCCGCTGGGGGCCCGGGGCAGCGGAGCCGAGGAGTCGCCGCCTCAGACGGACCTGCGTACGGCCCGCGGCGCTGCTGGCCGCCTTCCCGTCGGTGGAGCGCAGCGTGCCCTCTGCGCCCGCGCTGCCGTCCGGTGCCTGGCCGCGCCGCCCGGGCCCTGCAGGCGAAGGTGCTGTTGCCTCGGGCTCCGTACCGAGCACCGGAGCGGGGCGGAGCGCGGGAGCCCGGGAGCAGGCGGGCGCCGATGGGGCAGGTGCGTGCTGTTCGGGCTTGGGAGTCCGCAGCGGGGTTGGCGGCCGGCCCCGCGGCAGCTGCGGGTCGGGGTCGCCGAGTCTGGGCCCGCCGCCTTTACCCCGCAGCGGCAGCCGCCTTCTTCCCTCCCGGGCGCGGCTTCCGCGGCCGCGGGGCGAGCCCGCGGCGGATGCGCTGCCCCTGGCCGCGCCGGAGGGCGCCGGCGGTGCGCGGCGCTGCGGGCAGGAGCTGGGAGCTGTGCCGAGTCGTGCTGGGCTGTGCCGAGCCGCAGCAGCGAGGGCCGGAGCCGTTCCGCGGTGTACCGCGGCCGCAGCGCCGCACAGCAGGGGCTGCGGGGCGAAGGTGGGGTGCCGTGGAAACTTTTGGGGGTCGTGGATGTCTGTGAGGAGGTCCTGGCCTGTGCTTCCATCGGGCAGGACCGCCGGGCCCCGCAACACCGGGGACACCGCTGGGCCAAGGAGGTCTCCGGGCCTCGCAGCACCGGGGATACCACCGGGTCGAGGAGATCGCCGGAGCCCCGGGGGCATCTCGTGGCCGGGCCGCGCGTGGTACAACCCTGTACCGGGAGCGGCGGGCTGCCCTGCCCTGCCCTGCCCGTGCGGGACCGCCCGGCAGCGTGCCGTACCCAAAGACCTCGTGTCCGTATCGGGCTGGCCGGTGTTCCGGTTCTGGGGCTGTGCCCGTCGCCGTGTGCTCCGCTGAAGGCGGTTTCGGTGCGAGGGGCTGTAACCTTTGTGTGACCGCCAGGCTCGGGCTATGCATCGTTAGATCTCGGCAACGGGCAGGGGATGCGCTGGCCGTGGAGCTCCCGGAGCCGGTAACTTTGTGCAGGATTCCCCCTCTGTGTGCAAACCCCAGAGAACGAGGCGGGGAGAAGCAGCACACGCAGGGCTCGGAGCCTTGGGTGGGCGGTGTGGCAGCGTGCCCGGTGCCAGCCGCTGGCTGTTGCCTGTGCGGTGGGTGCAGCACAGGCTGCCGGTGCCCGGGGCTCTCTGCAGTGGCCTCACCGGGAGTGCAGGGTGTGAATCGCTGCCACACAGACACATAGCTTTGGATGACTGGTCCTTTCCCGTTCATGCTGCGGAACACATCCATGTCCCTCTAAAGGGCTGGGTGTTTCTGAAGTGCTGGTGCTTGGCCCCAAGACCTTTGTACTGTTTCTTTTTAATAACCTTTTGCTCCGTGTTAATTTGACATTAGTCATGGCTTGGAGCTCTGGCTGTTTGAAGGAGGAGGTGTGGCTGGACTTGCAGCAGCAATGTTTCATTCACTGGCTTCTCATTTTTTTTTTTCAGTCTTCTTGTATTTTGGTAACTTGGGAGCTCAGAGATTAGGAGAGGACAAGGATGACAACGTTTTCCCCTTTAATTAACAACTGTATTTCTGAGGTAGATGGCAAATGATATTTGCACTGAGATGAAAACGTGGGAACATGCTAAGTGCACTTGTTTAATTTGTGGAGCTGCACTCATTTGGTCTTGTCCATCCCATTAAAAGTGGTAGGAGTGTGTTTTGGGGACAAGAAGTTGTTGCCAGCACTGGCATGCTGTATTGTCTCATTAAATGTTGCAGTGTTACACCCAAATGAATGCAACCTGTCCCCGAACAGACAGACTGCGCTGACTTTCTCCTGTTGTTTAAATGGCTTGGGTTGAAATGAGTTGCTATTAATATTTTTAATTAAGGTGGAACAGCTAATGGGGCTTTTCCAGTAGAAAGGATGGCTTTTCTCCTTTCATCTTGTTAGACACTAAATAGCAGGATAATAATGATAAAAGTTCTGCCATAAAGCACAGCTGGAGCAAGTTTCCTGACAGAGTAGTGCCCTGGAAGAGGGGAAGATTTGTTCCAGTCTTCCTTAAAATGTTGGCTATAATGCACCTTTTGGTGTCTGCTTTTACATGGTAGTGCAGGGTCCCTGTATAGTGGCCAGCTGAATTGGGTCACACAGTGTGAACAAGGAGAGTGAGAGACACATAGCTTCGTGTGCTGACAAAGTATCATCTCTGTGCACGTTGGGCTGGTTTAGATGCTGAGTGCTGATGTGTGCTGTGTAAAAGCTATTGTCCTCTTCCATTAGCGGTAAGATGTGCCAAGAGTTTAGTGTAGCAGCTCTGCATGTGTTGAGGAGAGCCTCAGTGGAACACACAGCATGTTAACTAAACCAGGAGACATCAGTAAACAACTTAGGCACTTCAGCTTCACTTCATGGTGATTATTTAAATGCATCAATAGCAGGTGAAAGGCTGTTCCAAAAGATGGGGCTCTGTCAGTGCTGTCTTAATTTCATTGGGTTTCACTGGAAGATAAGCAAGTTCTGCAAGCAGGTAGACGATTATTTGGTGCCAGAAAGCCCTAACTAGTTCAAGGATGCCAGTGGCTTAGGTTGTTTTAAGTATCATCAGGAATGATTTGTTACCAGAACGTAGCTGTTGTACCATGGCACAGAAAAGGCCCTTTAAAAGTAAGCAGCACTTGTCATGCTTGTCTGGAAGCAAATACCTGTGACCCTGTTACCAGACCCTGTAGTGTATTTTGTATTGCTCTCATTTACTTTATTGTTCTCAATCAAATCAGTGAGTCAAGGCTAAACCTGGCTTTTCCCCCTGCGTGGGAGGCTGCACTCCTTTTAAGCCCTTTTACAGCTCAGTTCAGTTGCCCTGAGCAGAGGGGATTTTATGGACAGTGCACAGGTTTGTGTCTGTTGTGGCAGGACAGCCCTGGGAGCAGTGCCACTGGGCAGTGTCTGTGCCTGCTGTCCCTTGAGGGCTCAGCCTGGGTGCTCACTGCCACAGGAGGAAGAGTGGCTGTGGTTGCCAGGGTTTGGTGGAAAACAGCTTGTGGGAGCTGCTGCAGAGAGAACATGTCTGGCCATCTCCTATGGAAAGTGCACGTGCTAGTCCTGAGTAACTCAGGTTGGTGCAGGTCAAAAGTCTGGAACTTCCTGAGGTTTTTGTGGCTTTTTTTTTTTCCCCTCCAGTGAAAATAAGACAGCAAAACAGTGTGACTGTGGCATGTGCTGTCACTCCAGAAGTAAACTGAACTGCTTCCAGCTTCACTTATCAGGGAGAGGAGAGCTGGCATGGCTTTATGAGCAGAGAAGCAGACCTGAAGCTGTAGGTTTGGATATGGCTTGTAGGTATTACTTGTACTGTTCCTGTCTTGATTGCAAGTGATGCTGACAAGAAGGCGGTTCAAGGACTGGTGGAAATGGAGAGTGGACGCATGACTGCAGCTGAGCACAGGCTGATGGAAATGGACCTTCTCATCGCAAGCTGCGCTTGGGTCCTGCAGCAGAACCTTGCCTCAGGAGCCAGCACATGGGGCTGGAGGGACTGCTGGGGCTGAAGGGACTGCTGGTGCTGGGCAGCTCTCTGGGCATGCCTGGCAGCTGCTCCGATGCTCCGCAGTGTTTCCTAGGGCCTGGGATATGTCCTGCTTCATTGGATAAACTTTTCATGTTCTCCATCCAAACGGAATACTCATTTATTCTGCTCGGGGAGGGTTTGTGGGAGGGAGGGAGGAGGTGGGTGAGGACAGCCAAGAACTGCCTCTGGTGACTTTCCCAGAGCTTTTGCTTGCACAGAAGAAAGCTACAGCTTCTTGTCAGTTAAAATCTCTACGGCTGGCACTGGCGTTTGAACCTTTGCTCCTTTCCCACTCACCGCCTCTTTCCTCTCCGCCCTGAGTGCCTTCGCTCTGTTTTCTTCCCAAGCAGAGGAGATCATGTTTCAGGAATGAGGATGGGCTCCTTTGGTCTCACAGCAGATGAATTTATTTTTAAATAATGAGATCCCCAATGCCATCATGAAAAGGAGAGGCTTAAGGAGAAGGCTCCCAGGATGGTATCTCACAGAGGTTTAATTGCTCTCCAAGCCACTAACAGGCAGGAGGACATGCCTGTCCAGTCTGGCCATGCTCTGTGTGGGGTGGGCAGGTGTCACTGGGTCAGGGAGGTGACTCCAGCACAGGCTTGTCCTCCTTCCGAGATGAGCTTCCATGAGTCAGCCCTCTGCTCCTGAAAAGCAGTGTCTGGCACTGCTGCAGGAAGAGCACAGCTCAGAACCAGCTCGGCCAGTCTGCTGCCTGCCTCACCTGCCCTCCCCTCCAGTTACAGTGAGCTGTGGAGATTTGCTGGGGTTGTCTTTAACTTGCTCGCCCTTTTCATTTCACCCTGTGAAGGCAGAGGCACTTTGGGAAAAGTTAGGGAAAACCCCTTGTTTCAGTGCTTATGTACAAGGTGTCTTCTTACCAGAATTAGACCAGAGAAGTTAGGCATACTCTTAACATGCACATTTTGCCCTCCTGTTAGTTTAGTTTTAAGATACTGTGGTTAGAAAATAGAAGTACTTTTTTTCCTTCATAGCCATCTGTTACAGACCTTCCCCCCCCCCCCCCCCCCCCCCCCAGTTTTGATTTGTGTAGCATTGTACAAAGTTCTTACCTGGCTCTGAAGACTTAAGACCAGACAACTTCTTGTTTAATGGCTTTGAAAAGCCATTTTAACTCTGCCTTTGTTCTAAGTGGAGCAAATGAAAGCGTGAGCTGTTGCTTTGCTTGGGAGTGACTGATCCATTCTTCAAGGAACAATTAAAACTTCTTCCTCTCCCCTCCACTCCCAGCAGTGGAGCCCTTTGCTTGGGATCTGACTAAACCATAGTGGGGCTTTGTGGACCTGAAATCATCGTTTATAGCCAATCTACTACTCTGACATTGTGATTAATTCATTATTAAAGAGAAGAAAGGAATCTGTTGTAAGTCCTTTGAAGGTGTGCGAGCTGAAACTTGCTCTCTGCATCCCAGCTCAACGGGGGGGATTTTTAATCTGTTTACTGTTTATGCAGCCGTGGGGTGGTAATTGTGGGCAGTGAGTAAAATCACCCTTTGGGGGTTGGATCTGCACAGCAGATGATTCACAGGTACTGAACTGGGCGTGTAATTAGCCGTCCTGTGCTGTAGGTAGGAGTTTAGGGGCCGGGTCCCTCTGCATCTCGGAGCAGCAGCGGGAGAGCTCGGGCTGGATCCTCCTCTGGAGAGTGCTTGTGCTGGCTGGCAGCGGGACAGGGCGCAGCAGGAGTGGTTCTGCACAGCATCAGCTTGGCCAGTGAATCTCCTCAGCATAGCTGGGTCCATCTCCAGAGGCAGCAGGAGCAAGAGGGAGAATGTCCTGGCAGGAGATGAAGGAGCTGCAGGCGAAAAGGTGGGAGCAGTATTTTCTAGTGCCAGGCAGGGTCAGGTTCAGAGGTCTGGGGATCAAGTGAGGAAAAGGAGGAGCTAGAGCATGTGGTGCCAGGCATTGCCCTATCTCAGTGAGTTCAGCTGTAAGGAACAAGGAAGAAGTGTCAGAGAAAACAAAAACAACAGCCCTGCATTTCTGTTGGCTTGTGTGGGTGCCAAAAACTTTTCCTCTCTACCCCTGTGTAACAAATGTGGTGGTGGCATGTGTGTGGTGTGGGAGGCCTCGGGCTGTCACCTCTGCTGTGCTTCTAGCCTTTGTTACAGATGCACCCAAAAGCATTTGCACTGCACTTGTGCAAACAGCACAAGTGCAGCAAACAGTGCCTCATCTCTGTCTTCATTTGCTTTACATGATTTTGCTAGTGAGGCAGGACGTGAGCAGGAGACTTCCCAGTTTGCTGTGGCTTTCTGTCCCCTTCCTGCCCAGAAAGGCAGCGGCAGGCAGTGCATCAGTAGCGCTCCTGAAGGAAATCTCAGTCCAGAACTGTGCTCTTTCCTGTCTTGTATTCCAGTAAAAACGGGGGGGGGGGGCAATCACTGCTCTCTGAAACAGTTTCAGAGAGAACTCCTTAACTGCCATGTCAGTGCAGCGTGTGAAAATGAGGTGTTTCATATCTTCCACAACAATAAAAGCAAGAGGCTGTATGTAATGGGATGGATTTCAGGGGCTTTGGGCAAGTGAAGTGCTGGAGGAAGTCTGTCTGCAGATGTTTGGCACAGGTCATTGGTTGTCTTCTGCAGATTCCTGCTCAAGGCTTGCACAGTATCTAAAGGTAAATGAGGAGACAGATCTTAAAGAGGGTTCACAGAGTCACAGAATAGGCTGAGTTGGAAGGGACATCCAAGGTCATCTAGTTCCAACCCCCTTGCCACGGGCAGGGACACTTTCCACTAGTACAGGTTGCTCAAGGCCCCATCCAGCCTGGCCTTGAACACTTGGAGCCTCCACAGCTTCTCTGGACAGCCTGTTCCAGTGCTTCACCACCCTCATGGGGAAGGATTTTTTTCCTCATGTCTTTTCCAAATCCACCTTCTTCCACTTTGAAGCCATCAGCCCTTGTCCTGTCGCTGTATGCCTTCGTAAAAAGTCCCTCTCCAGCTCTCCTGGAGCTGGGTGTTTGAATATCAGTTTCAATCTTGCCTTTATCCAAAACTAAAATTGCCAGATTTTTTATTTTTCTTCCAGAAATAGGGTAACAGCTTCAAGCATGAAAGGAGAGTGCATCTGTACTGTGGTAGTGCCTGAGCTCCACATGGACGTGCCCTTCTGTGGGGTAGAGGGCAGTGCGTGCTCCACAGCCTACAAACACAGAGGCAAAACATAAGGAGGTAGATGGAACAAGTGGAGGAGCACAAATGAAGAGGAGGACTTTGTTCCACCAGGAGCTGGTGGCTGCTTCTCCTTTATACTCTGGAGGACCAGGACCTCGTGGCTTCTCCTGCGGGCTCTGGAGGACCACCTGGTGGCTTCTCCTGCAGGCTCTAGAGGATGGTGGCTTCGTCCGGGGGCTCTGGGGGACCCCCGACCGGTGGCTTCTCCCGGGGGCTCTAGAGGACCAGCTGGTGGCTCTGGGGGACCACCAGCTGGTGGCTTCTCCCAGGGGCTCTGGGGGACCACTGGCTGGTGGCTTCTCCTGGGGGCTCTAGAGGACCAGCTGGTGGCTCTGGGGGACCACCGGCTGGTGGCTTCTCCCGGGGGCTCTGGAGGACATGCTGGTGGCTTCTCCTGGGGGCTCTGGAGGACCCCCAGCGGGTGGCTTCTCCCAGGGGCTCTGAGGGACCAGCTGGTGGCTTTGGAGGACCCCCGGTGGGTGGCTTCTCCTGGGGGCTCTGGAGGACCCCCCAGCCAGTGGCTTCTCCTGGGGGCTCTGGAGGACCCCCCAGCAGGTGGCTTCTCCTGGGGGCTCTGGGGGACCCCCAGCCAGTGGCTTCTCTTGGGGGCTCTGGGGGACCCCCAGCAGGTGGCTTCTCCTGGGGGCTCTGGGGGACCAGCTGGTGGCTCTGGAGGACCCCTGGCCAGTGGCTTCTCCCGGTTGCTCTGGAGGACCACCAGCTGGTGGCTTCTCTAGGCTGTCCAGAAGCAACTTCCTGGGCTTCCTTTCTTTTTTCCCACTGGTTGTAGACTCTGCCCCATGCCCTCCACCCAACCTCTCTGATGCTGGTTGAGATGTCCAGCAGGAGTAAAGCTGAGTTGTCGGTCCGTGTGGTTTGGTTCAGCCTTAATCAAAGCTCCACCAGCAGAATTTGCCATCTGGTGCCCCTCTGGAGCCTTCATTTGAAGGTTTGTCCTTGTAACTAATGCAATGAAAATAAGCAGGGCCATATTTTAGCTGAAAGAGAGAATATTGGCGGGTGAGCTGACAGATACAATGGATCGCTTCTCTCTGGGAGCATGTTTAGATTTCAAACAAAAGGTGAAGGGAAAACACTGAACCCAGGCATTTCAGCTTGGCTCATGGCTCTGTAAGATGTGTCCATCTGCTCTGTGCTGCTTGGACTGAAATGCATTGCCAAGCTTTCTTAGCTCTGCCCATTGTGCCTTAGCACAGATCGCAGCCACAGTGTGCGCTGGGATTGGGGGAGATCTCAGTGTAATTAAAGACATTCTCCTTCCAGAAGGTGTTTCTAAAAGTCCTTGTGTAGAATTCTTCACAGAATAGAGAGGCTGAGGCCAATAAATAATTATATATATATAAAAAATTTGCTTTGGATCAAAGGGTTGAAATTTCTTAAGGAAGATCTGAAGTGCTGGTAAGGGAGCACTGCTTATTGTGGGATGCTTTGTAATTCAGGCTGATGTAATCAGTTTTCCAGTGCTGAGAGAGTCTTTTAATGTTGTTGTGGAACAGAGAGGTTATTTTTAAAGCAACACCCAAAAACAAAAAAGTAAAAAGCAAAACTTACAGAGTCATGTACTGACACTGAAACAAAAAAATTAAGCTGTCAACAGAAAACCCCAGCCCAAAGACACTCAGTAACTGCAACCCAGTCACTGGTGGTGTGCCCCAAGGATCAGTGCTGGGCCCCGTGCTCTTTAACACCTTTATTGATGATCTGGATGAGGGCATTGAGTCCATCATCAGTAAATTTGCTGATGACACCAAGCTGGAGGCAGGAGTTGATCTGCTGGAGGGTAGAGAGGCTCTGCAGAGGGACCTTGACAGGCTGGACAGATGGGCAGAGTCCAAGGGCATGAGATTGAACACATCCAAGTGCCAGGTTCTGCACATTGGCCACAGCAACCCCATGCAGTGCTACAGGCTGGGGTCAGAGTGGCTGAGAGGAGCCAGGCAGAGAGGGACCTGGGGGTGCTGGTTGATGGTAGGCTGAACATGAGCCTGCAGTGTGCCCAGGCAGCCAAGAGGGCCAATGGCATCCTGGCCTGCATCAGGAACAGTGTGGCCAGCAGGAGCAGGGAGGTCATTCTGCCCCTGTACACTGCACTGGTTAGGCCACACCTTGAGTCCTGTGTCCAGTTCTGGGCCCCTCAGTTTAGGAAGGAGGTTGACTTGCTGGAACGAGTCCAGAGAAGGGCAACAAAGTTGGTGAGGGGCTTGGAACACAAGCCCTATGAGGAGAGACTGAGGGAGCTGGGGCTGCTTAGCCTGGAGAGGAGGAGGCTCAGGGGTGACCTTATTGCTCTCTACAACTACCTGAAGGGAGGTTGCAGACAGGCAGATGTTGGTCTCTTCTCCCAGGCAGCCACTACCAGAACAAGAGGACACAGTCTCAGGCTGCACCAGGGGAGGCGTAGGCTGGAGGTCAGGAGGAAGTTCTATACAGAGAGAGTGATTGGCCATTGGAATGGGCTGCCTGGGGAGGTGGTGGAGTCACCATCATTGGAGGTGTTCAGGAGGAGACTTGCTGGGGTGCTTGGTGCCATGGGTTAGTTGTTTAGGTGGGTTGGATTGGTTGAAGGGTTGGACATCATGATCTTGAAGGTCTCTTCCAACCTGGTTTATTCTAAATAAATATAAATGTTATTCTAAATTCAAAGCTGTTGAATTGGCAAGGCAGACTCAGCACAGATTTGTCTGAGAAGCTCCTGAGGTGGGTTGGGGTTTCTTTGCCTGCCCTGAGTGCTTGGGAGGGAGGAGGAAGCCCTCGGTCCTGCAGTCAGTTTCTCCTGCTCCAGTGAGAATTTCTCACACAGTGCAGGAAGAGAGAACACCTTATTTTTTTTTTTAGCCTAATGTATTTATTGGTATTCATAAGGACTGAGCATTTTACATCTCTCCCTGTAATAGAGGTAAAAAGAGCCTGTAAATCACAACCTGCCTGCTTGTAGGAAGGGCGTAGTTCATCAGGTGTGGAAAGCTTTGCCTCATTTGAATGATGTGGCTCATTCTGTGAGTTTATATTGTACTATCAAACTGTATTCCTAGGGTATTGATTTATAATGTATTTCAGGAGGACTGAAATCTGGAAGAGACAAGGAAGATGCAATTACTTGGGTGCTTTTTAGATAGCAGAAATAACTCCAGTTGCTGCCATTTCCCCAGAGTTTTCCTTTGCTTTTAGAATAGAATAGAATGAACCAGGTTACCTTTGAGATCATCCAGTCCAACCTGACACCCAAGACCATCTAATCAACTAAACCATGGCACCAAGTGCCTCAGCCAGGCTCTTCCTAAACACCTCCAGTGATGGTGACTCCACCACCTCCCTGGGCAGCACATTCCAATGGCAAATCTCTCTTGCTGGGAATAACTTCTTCCTCACCTCCAGCCTAAACCTACCCTGGCACAGCTTGAGACTGTGTCCTCTTGTTCTGGTGCTGGTTGCTTGGGAGAAAGACCAACCCCCACCTGGCTACAACCTCCCTTCAGGGAGTTGGAGAGAGCAAGGGGGTCTCCCCTGAGCCTCCTCTTCTCCAGGCTAAGCAACCCCAGCTCCCTCAGCCTCTCCTCACAGGGCTGTGTTCCAAACCCCTCCTCAGCTTTGTTGCCCTTCTCTGGACACCTTCCAGCAACTCAACATCTTTCCTAAACTGAGGGGCCCAGAACTGGACACAGGACTCAAGGTGTGGCCTAACCAGTGCTGAGTACAGGGCAGAATGACCTCCCTGCTCCTGCTGGCCACACTGTTTCTGATACAGGCCAGGATGCCATTGGCCTTCTTGACCACCTGGGCACACTGCTGGCTCATGTTCAGCCTACTATCAACCAGTACCCCTATGCCCCTTTCTGCCTGGCCGCTCTGCGTCCGCTCTGACCCCAGCCTGTAGCACTGCATGTGGTTGTTGTGGCCAATGCTTTACTTCAAAGCATCATGTTCCAACAGGGCAGAAATGTTTTGCTGCGGTTCTATTCCAGGTAATTTTTGCTACAGAAGGTTGAAAACCATGCTGTCTGGACAGCATCACAAACTCTGTGATGTTGTTTTCCATTAGACCATCTGATCATAGCTTGTTTCTCAGTTACCCAGTCCTACGTGCACATCTGGGCAGGTCAGAAGCATTGGTGGACCAAGGTGAAGTTGGTAACCTCGTTAGTGTTAGGGAGCATTAGTTCAAACAGCAAAACTCTTGCACTGCCAGCCGTGGAAGCCTTCCTGCAGCCTCTTGGCAGATTGTGTTCAAGCTGCTGCTTTGGTTGCTCTGAAGAAGGAGCACCTGGGAGTCCTCAGCTCCTTGCTGTTTGTTGGGGGCTGTTTTCTGGTGTTTACTGAATCATGGCTTTTAGAGTTGATTGTTCTCAAACTTGCCTGCGATGATTGAGTATTGTGAAAACAAAGCATCTTGCTGTGCAGGCACTTTGAGGTGTAAACATCATCTTCTCCTTGTGAGTGGAAACTGAGACTGATCAGGCTTCAGAATGTCCCCAGGTGGCATCTCATGGCAGGCCTGCTTCAGTGGCCGTGCCACCAGGACAGCAGCTCAGGAGTGCCTCATCTGACTGTCCATCCACCAAATGTGTTCTTTCATGTGTGTAGAATTCTCCTCTGACAAAGTCAAGGCCTGCTCACACGCAGCAGGTGACTGCTGCAGTATTTGATGCTTCTCTTGGAGCTGACAGTTGGTTTGGTGTGGCCCTAAGCGAACTCTTTCCCAGGTTCACTGCAGAAGGAGGCAGTGGGTGAAGCCTGTTGCTGTTGTCTACCTGGCATGCAGCCAGCTGCCTGCTGAGGCTTCTCTTTCAAAATACTTGCTGCATCTGTCTCCCCTCCAAGCCTTCAGATAGGCAAACTTAAACATGTTGGAAGGAGGGCAGGCAGGGTTCTGCTGCATCAACTCCCCTTCTGCTCTTTCCCTCCTTGCCCAACATCTCCTGCAGGCTGCCTCAGCCTCATTCTCCTGCCTTAAAACTAGGATTTGCATGTTGCACAGAGTTACAGCCAGGCTAGAGATGTTCATCTTGGGTGCAAAAATGCCTTCTCACTCTAGAAGTTAAAGTGTGGTGTGTCCTTCTCCCCCACTATGAACACATCCTGTGAAACCTCTGCAGTGTCATTCTACTAACACTCATTAACTAATTAACAACTACAGAGCATCTGCTCTGGCAATTGATAACAACCTCAGCCAGAAGGAGAGCAAAGATGTGCTTGTGATAACTAAACCATCTTCTTAACTTTCTTAATTGTTACAGCTTTTATTGTATCCCACTCCCTCCCATCCTATTGCCTGCCTTTGTGGTTCCACTTGTCAGCAGGCTATATGAGTTCTTAAGCTAAGGCTTCAGTGAAGAATCCTTATGGAAGAGAATAATCTATTGGAATTTCAAACTCTTGAGCTTGCTTGGCCTGTATTTCAGAAGCAAGGTTTGGTTCCAGACAGCAACTGAATAACTACTGTTCTTCAGCATCCTTTGTTATAAGGATCTGGCACTTGTATTTGAAAGGTTTTTAAAAGAGATTCTTTACAGACTATGGCAAAAGAAACCCCTGGGAAACAGCTAATATTCAGTGTTCAAGATATTTCTTCCCTCATATGACACAGCTTCTTTAAAGGTAATGTAAGTTGGGACTCTTTATCTGCTGCACCATTCAGTTCCCGTTAATTCAGCTGAGCCTGGTAATTGAAGGCTGGTTTGTGCAGCCACCTTCCTTCCCAGTGGTGGCTGGGAGAGAAACCATGGAAGCCAGGGATCCAGACCTGCATGCTGCTCTGGTCCTTTCTTCTTCAGCACCTGCTGTGGGCCACTGTCAGCACAGATAGTAAGGCTGGCTGGTCCTCCAGGCTAAGTGGTGTCACTCTGCTGAAATCCCGGTGGCAGCTGGCTTTGCCACATGCCTTTGCTCTTTGGGTTTTTCATAGAATCAGTAAGGTTGGAAGAGACCTCAAAGATCATCAAGTCCAAGCTGTCACCCAACACCTCATGACTACTAAACCATGGCTTCAAGTGCCACGTCCAATCTCCTCTTGAACACATCCAGGGATGGTGACTCCACCACCTCCCTGGGCAGCACATTCCAATGGCTAACAACTCTCTGGGGAGAACTTTCTCCTCACCTCAAGCCTCACCTTCCCCTGGCACAGCTTGAGACTGTGTCCTCTTGTTCTGGTGCTGGTTGCCTGGGAGAAGAGACCAACGTCCTCCTGGCTACAACCTCCCTTCAGTGAGTTGTAGAGAGCAAGAAGGTGTCCCCTGAGCCTCCTCTTCTCCAGGTTAAACAACCCCAGCTCCCTCAGCCTCTCCTCACAGGGCTGTGTTTGAGGCCTCTCCCCAGCCTCGTTGCCCTTGTCTGGACATGCTCAAGAGTCTCAATGTCCTTCTTTAATTGAGGGGCCCAGAACTGGACACAGGACTCAAGGTGTGGCCTAACCAGTGCTGAGTACAGGGGCAGAATGACCTCCCTGCTCCTGCTGGCCACACTGTTCCTGATGCAGGCTGCTTGAAACAGGACAGTCCTGTGACTGAGGACATGCTGGCCTTTGAACTCTGATGACTTCTGATTGTTATTAATCTCTTTCATAGCATGGAAAGTGAATATCCATCTTTTTTCAGCAGTGTTGGGGACTTGTGTGCTCTCAAAAGACTTTCCTGGTGGACAGCTTCCCACGGTCTGAAGCTCAGCTTTCTTGCCAGTGTAACTTTGTAATCTCAACGTGAAGCACTTCTGTGTGATACTGTCTCAAGATGTATTAATGTGTTACATTGGTAAGGCTCCTGGCTTCATAGCTGTGCAAACACAAACTACACCTCCAGTTTTGCATGCTTTCAGCTTTCCCCTTGGCTTTTCCTTGAAGACTTTTTCCTTGTCCACTTGGAAGTGGACCTGGTAACACTGAATGATGTGGTGCTAATGTCCAGCTTCATTTGCCTTTTGTCTTTTTCATCTTGAAGCATGAACTAGGAGATAGATGCAGTGACTGTGCCTGTGGTCAGTGCCAAGATCCTCTCTTCACCTACATGCAAGAATGTGTGGCTCTCAGGCTTCCTGCAGAGGAGCATTTTGGGGTGGGTTTGTAGGTTGGCTGGTGACTTCCCTGTGCAGTTCACTTGGGCTGGGTACATTCAGCATCTCCCCCAGGTCAGTCGCTGTTTGTCATGGCACAGCTGCAGGTGTGCAGGTTTCCTTTTGTGCTACTCATTTTGGACTGGTAAGAGCAGCTGTAACCCTGACCACCTTGGTTTTCTCTAGACTGAACAGCCAAGATTAGATCATAGAATGGTCTGGGTTGGAAGGGATCTCCAAAGCTCACCTAGTCCAACCCTCTCTGCAGTACGCAGGGCCATAGATCAGGTTGCCCAGAGCCTTGTTGAGCATCATCTTGAATATCTCCAGGGATGGGGGCCTCAACCACATCCCTGGGCAATCTGTTCCAGTGTTCCACTACCCTCATGGTAAGGGACTTGTTCCTAACATCTAATCTGAATCTATTCTGCTCTACGTTGCCCCTTCCCTATCACTGCAGGCCTTTGTGAACAGTCTCTCTCTCAGATCCCTGTGTAATCCCAGGTGAACTTAAACCAGAATGGGATGTCTTACCTAGAACTATCAGAGAGAGATGTATTGGCCTGAACATTGGCCTGAGGAGAGGCTGAAGGAGCTGGGGTTGCATAGCCTGGAGAGGAGGAGACTCAGGGGTGACCTTATTGCTCTCTACAACTACCTTAAGGGAAGTTGTAGACAGGCAGAGGTTGGTCTCTTCTCCCAGGCAGCCAGCACCAGAGCAAGAGGACACAGTCTCAGGCTGCACCAGGGGAGGTTTAGGCTGGAGGTCAGGAGGAAGTTTTACACAGAGAGAGTGATTGCCCATTGGCATGTGCTGCCTAAGGAGGTGGTGGAGTCACCATCACTGGAGGTGTTCAGGAGGAGACTTGCTGGGGTGCTTGGTGCCATGGGTTAGTTGTTTAGTTGGGTTGGATTGGTTGATGGGTTGGAAGTGATGATCTTGAAGGTCTCTTCCAACCTGGTTTATTCTCTGTATTCTAATTCTTTTCAAATGCCAACTTATACCTTAAAACATGGTGGAACCTGGATGTGTGATTCCAAAACTCTCGTGGATGTCCAGAGGTACCTGGGGCCATCTCAGTGCTATGGGTAGATGCTAAATGTAGAAATTGGCTTTGATTATTAATAAGTTCAGCTACTGCATGAAGATACTTGTGTATATTTTATTCAAGAGCCCTAATTGAAGTGGCCCTGCCACAGGAGGAAAGCAAGCCTATCACCTTGATTTGACCTGAACGTTTTCCAGTTGCAAAGATGCCAGCAGGATGTGAATCAAAACAATACTGACTAAAAACATCCCAGAGGAGCAAGCTGCTGAGTTAACTGTGTGATGGAAGCAGTGGGGCTTTCTATTTGGTAGATAGGATTTTTGTTGGTAGAAATAAGGGGAATTAGATCTGGTGTTGGTGTGACAGGGAGCCACTCCAGGGACCCTAACTGCAGCAGTCACAACAGTGCTGGCAATAGCACCAATGAGCCTCCTGTCAAGTGATAAACTCAGTGGCCAAAACATCACTTTTCCAAGATGTTCCTTACACTGAACAATTCACTCATTTGTAGCTGCAGAGCTAATTTTTGCTATGGTCATTTATAGCCTTTGTGGTCTTCTCTCAAATGTCTCTTTATCCTCATTTTTTACCCCCTAGCATTCATATGAACCAAGATCTCCTAGCTCTCTCTTTTGCAAGGTTTCTGCCTGTCACAAAGGAGGGTTTGAACCTTTGACTCAGTAACTTTTCTGCCTCAGTCTTCACTGGCAATCTTGATTCTTGTTCCTCCTGAATTGATAGACCACGAGGTGAGGACCACTGTGCTGGAACGTCCCCCACAGCAAACTCCTGACCAAGCTGTCAGCCCATGGCTTGAGCAGCAGTACTCTGTGCTGGTTAGGAACTGGCTGCAGGGCCGAGCCCAGAGAGTGGTGGTGAATGGTGCCACATCCAGCTGGCAGCCAGTCACCAGTGGTGTCCCCCAGAGATCAGTGCTGGGCCCCATCCTGTTCAATATCTTTATTGATGATCTGGATGAGGGCATTGAGTCCATCATCAGTAAGTTTGCAGATGACACCAAGCTGGGGGCAGGTGTTGGATCTGTTAGAGGGTAGGAGAGCTCTGCAGAGGGACCTTGACAGGCTGGACAGATTGGCAGAGTCCAAGGGCATGAAATTGAACACATCTAAGTGCTGGGTTCTGCACATTGGCCACAACAACCGCATGCAGTGCTACAGGCTGGGGTCAGAGTGGATGGAGAGCAGCCAGGCAGAAAGGGACCTGGGGGTACTGGTTGACAGCACTGGAACATGAGCCAGCAGCGTGCCCAGGTGGCCAAGAAGGCCAATGGCATCCTGCCCTGGGTCAGGAATAGCGTGGCCAGGAGGAGCAGGGAGGCCGTTGTGCCCTGTGCTCAGCACTGGTTAGGCCACACCTTGAGTCTTGTGTCCAGTTCTGGGCCCCTCAGTTTAGGAAAGATGTTGAGCTGCAGGAAGGTGTCCAGAGAAGGGCAACAAAGCTGGGGAGGGGTTTGGAGCACAGCCTTGTGAGGAGAGGCTGAGGGAGCTGGGGTTGCTTACTGGAGACCTTATTGCTCTCTACTACTCCCTGAAGGGAGGCTGTAGCCAGGTGGGGGTTGGTCTCTTCTCCCAGGCAACCAGCACCAGAACAAGAAGACACAGTCTCAAGCTGTGCCAGGGGAGGTTTAGGCTGAATGTTAGGAAGAATTTCTTCACAGAAGGAGTGATTGCCTATTGGAATGTGCTGCCCAGGGAGGTGGTGGAATCACCATCCCTGGAGGTATTTAAGAAGAGCCTGTATGAGGCACTTGGTGCCATGGTTTAGTTGATTGGATGGTGCTGGGTGATAGGTTGGGCTCAATGATCTCAAAGGTCTTTTCCAACCTGGTTAATTCTAGTAACTTTTTTCTAATAACTTCTAGTTGGGCATACCCTTCCTGTGATTCAACAAGGGGATGGGATGCTGACAAAGCAGCAGCAGCAGTATTAAACTGGAGACAAATGGGACAAGGCAACGTATGAGTATGTTTGCCCTGCTGTGCTGGGGCACGTTGAGCTGCAGTCTGTGTTTGCAGCCTCGCTGCAGCCTACCTTTATTAAAACATAGCAAAAAATATCACAACAGCATCCATCAGAAGAGGTGTTGAGAGTGACATGGAGTTACCCAGCAGAATCACTGTGGAGAAACAAGTTGCACAGTGTATTTGCCATGGTGAGAAAGCAGCTTCTTCAGAAAGCTCATTTGAAGAGAGAATTCTGTGCAGCTGATGTCACACAGATGTGTTCCATTGCTTGCATTGTGCTGATGGTTGACAAAAGAAGTGGAATGTTGGACACTTCCCCTAAAACATGAGAAGTAAGCCTGAGCCAGGGAGCTGCCCTGCCTCAGTCAGCCTTGCCTCTCTTTCTTGCCTGAGGGAATTTCTGGCTCCCTGCTCTGAGTGCTGGGTTCTACACATTGGCCGCAGCAAGCCCATGCAGCTCTACAGGCTGGGGTTGGAGCGGCTGGAGAGCAGCCAGGTAGAAAGGCATCTGGGGGTACTGGGTGACATTAGGCTGAACATGAGCCAGCAGTGTGCCCAGGTGGTCAAGAAGGTAAATAGTATCTTGGCCTGGATCAGGAATAGTGTGGCCAACAGGAGCAGGGAAGTCGTTCTACCCCTGTACTCAGCACTGGTTAGGCCACACCTTGAGTCCTGTGTCCAGTTCTGGGCCCCTCAGTTTAGGAAGGAGGTTGACTTGCTGGAAGGTGTCCAGTGAAGGGCAGCAAGGCTGGTGAGGGGTCTGGAGCACAGCCTTGTGAGGAGAGGCTGAGGGAGCTGGGTGTGTTTGGTCTGAAGAAGAGGAGGCTCAGAGGAGACCTTATTGCTGTCTACAACTCCCTGAAGGTGGGGATTGGTCTCTTCTCCCAGGGAACCTGTGACAGAACAAGAGGACACAGTCTCAGGCTCTGTAGGGGGAAGTTTAGGCTTGATCTTAGAAGTTCTCCACAGAAAGAGAGATTGCCCATTGGAATGGGCTGCCTTGGGAGGTGGTGGGGTTGACATCCCTGGGGGTGTTTCAGAGGAGACTGGATGAGGCACTTAGTGCCATGGTTTAGTTGATTAGATAGGGTTGGGGGATTGGTTGGGCTTGATGATCTTGGAGATCTCTTCCAACCTGGCTGATTCTGTGAAGTGTCAGGCAGAGGGTTGAGCCTATTTGTGCCCCTCCTTTGCTGGGCATGTTCCCATCTGCTCTGGCATTTGCAGCTTTACCTCTGTGGTGATGTAAGACCTGAACTGTGTGTCGGAGGTGAGCTGTAAAAGAGGAAGTGGAGGCTAAACCCTCTGTACAACCTCCTCCGTGTGTTTGCTGAGCAGCTCCATTTCAGTGTTTAAAATGTGGTCTCTCAAACAGACAGGCACCAAATGCCATTAGGTGGGTTCATATCCTGTTAGCATCTGTGACTGCTCCTGCTGGCTGGGATATGGAGAAGATAGCTCGGAACTGGCTTAAAGCACTTCCCAAAGTGCTTCATTTCCAGATAGCAGACATGATAGAGAGAACAAATATTTCCAATTCCTGTGGTGCAGCAACGTGGGTGTTGCTTGTTGATTCCTCCCTTTGGGATGGTGCTGGGCTCACTACTGTGCTGCAGGGTGCTGGGGTGTTGGTTGGCTTAAGGTGTTTTCCTGCCTGGTGCTCAGCTGCTTTAGAATAGAATAGAATAAACCAAACCAGGTTGGAAGAGACCTTCAAGATCATCGTGTCCAACCCATCAACCAATCCAACCCACCCAAACAGCTAACCCATGGCACCAAGCACCCCATCAAGTCTCCTCCTGAACACCTCCAATGATGGTGACTCCACCACCTCCCCAGGCAGCCCATTCCAATGGGCAATCACTCTCTCTGTATAGAACTTCTTCCTAACATCCAACCTGAACCTCCCCTGGCGCAGCCTGAGACTGTGTCCTCTTGTTCTAGTACTGGCTGCCTGGGAGAAGAGACCAACATCCGCCTGTCTACAACTTCCCTTAAGGTAGTTGTAGAGAGTGATAAGGTCACCCCTGAGTCTCCTCCTCTCCAGGCTAAGCAACCCCAGCTCCCTCAGCCTCTCCTCACAGGGCTGTGTTCCAAACCCCTCACCAACTTCATTGCCCTTCTCTGGACTTGCTCCAGCAAGTCAACATCCTTCCTAAACTGCGGGGCCCAGAACTGGACACAGGACTCAAGGTGTGGCCTAACCAGTGCAGTGTACAGGGGCAGAATGACCTCCCTGCTTCTGCTGGCCACACTGTTCCTGATGCAGGCCAGGATGCCATTGGCCCTCTTGGCCACCTGGGCACACTGCAGGCTCATGTTCAGCCTACAATCAACCAGTACCTCTTCCTCACCGTGCAGCACTCAGAAAGTTCAGTTTAATACCTGAATTTGTGTATGCTTGCATGAAGCTTAGGTAAGGCATTCTAAAAACAGATATGCCTCTAACTGCAATTATTGTTTTAAGTGTGAGATGAAATAGCAGTCTTGCAAGTTCTGGAAGTGCATTCTTTTCTGCTGCTGTCATCCTTGAGTCTATTTCCTGAGCTGTGGTGGTGGTGTTTTCCTGGGCTTGCAGAGAGCAAGCAAGAGCAGGCTCTCTCTGGTCTGAATGTGGAAATCCCCTCAACCAGTAATTAATTGCTGCATTCTTTCAAGACTTAAAATCACATAATTTCCCAACTACTTTGTGCTATTGAGACAATTTGCTTTTGATGGCTGTGTTCTAAAACCCTCATTTTGAGCTTTGCTTTAAAGCAGAGTGGGAAAGAGCCGATTCAGTTTGCACCTTTCCCGGTGGCAGAGCTGCTGATTTAAATCTGGCAGTATTAATTGTCAGGCCTAGCTGAATCCTAACTGTGAACAGTTAATTACTTTCTTTCCTGTTGTCTGGAGTTATGAAAAAGTCTCAATTAAAAAAATCAAGTTTGTTGGAATTGGGAAGGGGTTTGTTGGAATTTGGAAGGAGACAGAGCACCCCTGTGCAGAAGAGACAGTTCCATTTGAATAATTAATGTCACTGGTGTTGTCTGATAGCTGACAAGAAGTAGCTTTTGAATGCTGTCATTGATTACTGTTTGCTCTTTCCTGCAGTCACTTCAATATTTCAGCTGTTGTCACTTTTCTCTGCCGTCTGTTTTGTAACCAAACACAGGCAGCTCCTACAGAAACTTGTTGTAGCTTTGGTTGCTCCCTTCTGACCTTTTGATTCATCCAACTTGAACTTGGGGCACACAACTGGATGTCCTCCTTCAGCTAAGGAGACTGGGAAGGTCATGCATTTCAGTGCAGTGGGGAGTGGAAAACAAGCAGGAATTATGTTCAGGATTTGTATTGTTTCTTTTCTTCCTTTGTCACAGGAAGATGCTTTGGCTACAGGTACCCCAACTGCATGTTGTTTTCCACAAGGCTGTGGCTTTGCTACTTGTCTTCTGTACATAGAATAGAATACACCAGGTTGGAAGAGACCTTTGAGATCATTGAGTCCAACACCATCTAATCAGCTAAACCATGGCTCCAAGCACCCCATCCAGTCTCTTCCTAAACACCTCCAGTGATGGTGACTCCACCGCCTCCCTGGGCAGCACATTCCAATGGGCAATCACTCTTTCTATGAAGAATTTCTTCCAAACATCCAGTCTAAACCTCCCCTGGTGCAGCTTGAGACTGTGTCCTCTTGTTCTGGTGCTGCTTGCCTGGGAGAAGAGACCAACCTCTGCCTGTCTACAACCTCCCTTAAGGTAGTTGTAGAGAGCAATAAGGTCACCCCTGAGCCTCCTCTTCTCCAGGCTAAGCAACCCCAGCTCCTTCAGCCTCTCCTCATAGGGCTTGTGTTCCAAACCCCCCCCCCAGTTTTGTTGCCCTTCTCTGGACACCTTTCAGCATCTCAACCTCCTTCCTAAACTGAGGGGCCCAGAACTGGACACAGGACTCAAGGTGTGGCCTAACCAGTGCAGTGTACAGGGGGAGAATGACCTCCCTGCTCCTGCTGGCCACACTTCTGCTTCAGTGCAGGACGTGGATTATCTTTGTAGCCTGGGTGAACTTGAACATAGGCAAGCCAGGATTGTGTGTGTGGAGATAACATGACCTCAGTGTGTCAGTGGGAGGGACAGAGAAGCATCAGCATTCAGTTGGAGTTGGGATCAGCTGCTTTCAAGCTTGGTATTTGCTTTTGGATACTCTCCTGCAGTTCATGATTTCCAGTGCTGGCCTCACCACTCAGTGGGGTGTGTGTTCCTATCCTCTGCCCCCAGCCATCATCTACAGAATGCTGGCAGTGGTGTTGGCTGTCACCTGCTGTCCCAGCCAGCCATGTCTGGGCAGCACCCATGACACTGGCTCACTACAAGCCTCCTTTTGATGTGAGGGAACCAGTGCCTACTACTCTGGGTGCAGCTTTCTAACGAGTGACACTGGTTGCCTCTTCTCCCCCATGCTGTTTTCACCCACACTAGCTGGGCTACTTGTCAGAAGACCCTGTGGCAGTGTCAAAAGCTTTACCTTCCAAATGGATTTCTTCTAGTGCTCTTGTCATGGAATAAAATTAGGTAGATTTGATGCAATCTGCTCCTGACAACACTTGAACTTCTAGTGCCTGTTATTGGGTTTGGTGTGCTTGCCTTTTTTTTTTTCCACCTTATTTTTTTTTTCCCCTGCTCAGAAATTAGACCAGAATGTAAAGCAGGGAATTTAAGGGTAGAAACAAGAATGATGTTGCAAGCAGTATTGGAGATTCCTTTGAAACCTTGGGTTCAAGCTTTTAAAAGCACAGAATGACAGAATTTCATGGGCTAGGAAGGACCTCGAAAGATGATAGAATCAATAAGGTTGGAAAAGACCTCAGAGATCATCAAGTCCAACCTATTACCCAACACCTCATGACTAACTAAACCATGGTACCAAGTGCCACTTCCAATCCCTTTTGGAACACCTCCAGGGATGGTGACTCCACCACCTCCCTGGGCAGCACATTCCAATGGGCAACAACTCTCTCTGGGAAGAACTTTCTCCTCACCTCCAGCTTAAACTTCCCCTGGTGCAGCTTGAGACTGTGTCCTCTTGTTCTGGTGCTGGCTGCCTGGGAGAAGAGACCACCCCCCACCTGGCTACAGCCTCCTTTCAGGTAGTTGTAGAAAGGAACAAGGTCTCCCCTGAGCCTCCTCTTCTCCAGGCTAAGCAACCCCAGCTCCCTCAGCCTCTCCTTGTAGGGCTTGCGCTGGAGACCTCTCCTCAGCTTTGTTGCCCTTCTCTGGACACGTTCAAGTGTCTCAATATCCTTTTTAAATTGAGGGGCCCAGAACTGGATACATCATCCAGTCCAACCCCCTGCCAGAGCAGGATCACCTAGAGCAGATTACACAGGAACACATCCAGGGGAGTTTTGACTTTCTGCAGAGAGGGAGACTCCACACCCCCCTGGGCAGCCTGTTCCAGTCTTCTGTCTCCCTCACAGTGAAAAAAATTCCCTTCATACTTACATGAAACTTCCTATGCCTCAACTTCCACCCACTGCCCTTTGTCCTGTCACTGGGCACCACCAAGAAGAGCCTGGCTCCAGCCTCTCAGGACTCACCCTTTACATATTTGCAGGCATTGATGGGGTCACCTCTCGGCCTCTTCTCTACGCTAAAGAGCCCCAGCTCCCTCAGCCTCTCCTCGTACCGAAGATGTTCCATTCCCTTAATCGTCCTCATGGCTCCAAAACCCTTTGGAGCGATATTTTCCCACTCTGAGGAAGTGAGGCAGGAAAGCTATCTCAAAACTGCATCTCCCACAGGTAAACCTTGCTGCAAAGGATTGCCATCTCCTGACAAAATTGCATACCTGGAGCAGATGTTACCGGCAGAGATGTTTTTCGTGGCGTGAGGAAAATCACATCTTGGCATCATCGCTGAGTGCTGCATTTAGATGCGGTGCTGCCACACAACAGGAAGCCTCTGAATGCCCAGCTGAGAGTTCTTGTTTTATCTGAGCAGCAGGGGAAAAAAAAAAATGAGCCTTTTGCCATCACTCAGTACTTTCCCCCCCCCCCCCTTCTTGACCATTTCAACCTTTAATCTTCATCCCTTCAATATGTAGTTTTCTATCCCCCTGAATTTTCTTGTTGCTGTGTACTGAGCTGTCTGCATTTTGCACTGTGGGCTTCTATTTCAGTGTGTGGTTAAAAGTATTGATGTTGTTTAATGTACCACTGACCTGACAGGCTTTTTTTTTAACCCTTCTGTAAGAAGTCTTCATGCCTGGACAGACATTTTAACCTGAGTGTCTCTGACTATGCAGTTATGCTTCCACCACCTGCCTCCAACCAGCACCAGAACAAGAGGACACAGTCTCAAGCTGCACCAGGGGAGGTTTGGGCTGGATGTTGGGAGGAAGTTCTTCATTGAAAGAATGATTGGCCATTGGAATGGGCTGCCCAGGGGGGTGGTGGAGTCACCATCACTGGAGGTGTTTGGGAGGAGACTGGATGGAGTGCTTGGTGCCATGGGTTAGTTGATTAGATGGTGTTGGGTGATAGGACTCAATGGTCTTGAAGCTCTTTTCCAACCTGGTCTGGTTCGGTTTGGTTCGGTTCGGTTCTGTTCTATTCTATTCTATTCTATTCTATTCTATTCTATTCTTCCACTCTGGGCCAGCATCTAGAGTCATGGAATTGTTCAGGTTGGCACAGACCAGGTCATTGTCCAACCCAGCACCGTAGTTCACTTGGACAGGAGTAGTTCGTCTGGATTTGTGTTTATCAGCATTGGCTCATTCACCTTGCTTTCTGGTGCTCTTCAGGTTACCCAGTTGTCTTTGAACTCCTCTGATCTCATGCCCCTTTTAAATGTTGCTGCTGCTTCATAGCTTTTCCCTGTGGAAAAAAAAAAAACTCCTTATAAAGTATTAGTAGAGAGCCAGTTGTATCCTGGGTTGCATCAAGAGAAGTGTGGCCAGCAAGGTGAGGGATGTGATTCTCCCCCTCTACTCCACTCTGGTGAGACCCCACCTGGAGCACTGTGTCCAGTTCTGGAGCCCCTAGCACAGGAAGGATGTGCATGTGCTGGAATGAGTCCAGAGAAAGGCCACAAGGATGATCAGAGGGCTGGAGCTCCTCTGCTATGAGGCCAGACTGAGGGAGTTGGGGCTGGTCAGTCTGGAGAAGAGAAGGCTCTGAGGAGACCTTATTGTGGCCTTCCAGTATCTGAAGGGGGCTACAAGAAAGCTGGGGAGAGACTTTTGAGGGTGTCAGGGAGTGATAGGACTGGGGGAATGGATCCAAGCTGAAGGAGGGTAGATGTAGATTAGGTGTAGGAAGTTCATTCCCATGAGGGTGGTGAGACACATGAACAGGTTGCCCAGGAAGATGGTGGAAGCCTCATCCCTGGATATTTTTAAGGCCAGGCTAGATGTGCAACCTGCTGTAGTGTGAGGTGTCCCTGCCCATGGGAGGGGGATTGGAAGTGGCTGATCCTTGAGGTCCCTTCCAACCCTGACAACTCTGTGATTCTATTTAGTCTTACAATCAGTATTAAAAGCTTTTAAATATACCTCAAAAAACAATAATACCAATGATACCTCTTTTTTGGGGAGAGTGGAGAACTGAGTGAAATAGTGGTATTTCTTGCCTTAGAAGCCAGACACTTGTACTCTGATTCATGTAGAGTTTGCTACTATATGTAGCTTTCTTTAGCTTCTAGCTTGGAGAACAGGAGCGAGCTCCATCTGCTTCAACCTAGAAGCTTGCACAGAGAGCGCTCGTGGCAGCAAACCGAGTGTTGCTGTGCAGCCCAGTTCAGGAGCAAATGAGGAATAAGCTCCAGCTCAGTAATGACTAAAACTTCAGTTTATTAGAGCCTTTTGTTAATCCATAGCCATGTTTGTTAAGGAACAGTGCCCTTCCCCAGTCTGACTTCCAGGTTACACGAGCATTTGCTGTGTCCGTGGCAGTCGCATGGGCAGGAACAGCCGTGGGGAGCCCCAAAGAACTTGTCAACGTTACCCCGTGTAACAGCAAAAGTTTCAGCATCATCAGTTTCTCAATTTGGCAAGGCCACAGCTGGATTTTTTGTTTTGTTTTGTTTTGTTTTCTCTCCCTGCTAAACCAGATTTAAGCTGCTGGTTCATTGCTGAGCCAGGGCTCTCGGTGCAGCGACGGAGACTGCAGCGTCAGTACGATTGCGTGAGTCTGCGCTCCCAGTCAAATCCCACCGCTGATCTCTGCTCCTTTTACAAAGGCAGGATGCAGCAGAGGGTTGGTGATGTCTAGTTTCAGACCATCCCATCCCAGTGATACCCTTTCCGCCACATCCCCCTCAACAGCTTGCACTGGCAAAACAAGGGGAGCTGTGGAAGTCTCTGACTCTTCAGCTGCCTTTTGAAGCTGTGGTTGGAGCTGTTAATTTTTACCATTGGGAGAAGGGTGACTATATTTAATTCCCCCTCCTTCCCCCCCAGTATCCTATAAAATTGGGAAAGATCCTTTAATAAATGCATATAAAATAAACTTGGGTTATAATGCTTCCAGTTGGAATATACCTGCCTAGACTTAGTGAGCATTATATCTAGCAAGATGCAGTGTACATTGGTATCTAGCAAGGTATTTTGCAAGGCTAGGAGAAAATAGAACTGGAAATTGAATAGCAGCTGCAGCCATAGTTCTGTTTGGTAGTGTTTTTATCTTTACTTTGTATCTTTATTCTGTTTGACCCCTGCTTGCTTGTGTTTGAGAGTTTTCAAGTGATTGAGAGTCTCAGGAGATTGGGAAGAGTCCACGTAGAGCTCCCGCAGGTTGCCGGCACTCGGTAGCAGTACTGCAGAGCCCTACACACGCTGCAGTTGCTCAGCTCTTCCAGATCTTCAGTGATGTTGTTCTGTGACATTCATTCTCAATTACTTCATACCCTGAATTAATTAAGAATATTCCAACACCAAGCTAAGAATTTATCCTTCCATGAGGGCCTGAGCGAATAGTTAATGAATGTCTTTATCACCTGACAGTCTGGGAAACCTAAAATCCTTCTGTGATGCCACACACCCCTCCTCCCCCTCTGTCTGCACTAGGATAGGACTGAACTTATCCCTGGAGATAAATCTGCTGTTTGTTTGCTAGTCTGCAGAACTGGTTTTGAGCTCTGCCCTCTGATGAGGTTGTTTTGGATGGCAGCGGATTCAGAAGAGCAGCACAGGCTTGGGATGGCGCAAAGGGGAGGCTCAGCATTGGGCTCTGTCATTTGCCTTGTTTTTGAAGGTGCAGAGCCTTATTCACTTAAACTACTGAAAACTCCATTTGCTGCCAGGTAGTTCGTGGTACTTCAGGCTTTTTACTCTCCAGACATCCTTCAGATGACAAAGATTCTTCATATTTTTTTGTAAGGTGAGCCACAAATGGTGCCTCAGGCCTTGAGGGATATGCTTGTAAATATGCCTTTATTGAAAGACATTTTGCTGTACCTGTCTGATCTCTTCTGGTGAATGGTTACTTTGGAAGCCATAAAAAAATATTAATCTGGTGAGCATGTTACAACTGGCTGTTTGAGGATGTAGAGTCTTGCCTGTTCACTAGAGTGGAGTTAAAAGTATGTAGCCATTGGCCAAAAGTTTGAAAGAAAAAAAAAGAAGAAAGGAAGAGGCTGTCTTTTAGTAGGAGCTGTAACAAAAATCCATTTATCCTGAAGCTGGGGTAATAACTGCTAGCACTGTAACAAAAGGAAAGACAGAGCACTTCTGAACATGCAGGTATTTCAATAAATAAATAGAGAGGAAAAAGCATATCCTGGAAAGAAAAAGAGATGAGGACAGGCTGAAAGAGTTGGGGCTCTTCAGTCTGGAGAAAAGAAGGCTCCGAGGTGACCTCATTGTGGCCTTCCAGGATCTGAAGGGGGCTACAAGAAGGCTGGGGAGGGACTTCTCAGGATCTCAGGTAGTGATAGGACTAGGGGGAATGGAATGAAGCTGGAGGTGGGGAGATTCAGGCTGGAGGTGAGGAGGAAGTTCTTCCCCATGAGAGTGGTGAAGCCCTGGAATGTGTTGTCCAGGGAGGTGGTTGAGGCCCTGTCCCTGGAGGTGTTTAAGCCCAGGCTGGACGAGGCTCTGGGCAGCCTGATCTAGTGTGGGGTGTCCCTGCCCATGGCAGGGGGATTGGAACTAGATGATCCTTGTGGTCCCTTCCAACCCTGACTGATACTATGATACTATGAGGAAGGCACCAAATTTAGCAAGGAGATAGTTGAACACCTCTCCCACACTTCTCAGGCAGGGATCTGCTGCACGTAGGCTCCTCTTTGTTGCTGCCAGACTCAGTCTGTGCGGGTGGTTTTTCTGTCCTGTCATTGTCAGTTTCTGCTGTGTTTTCAGCAGGCAGTAGATTTATTTCCCTACTTCCACCCTCAAGTCCTCGTGAACAAAACTTCTGCACCGCTGGTGTCCATAAGGGAAGGTGAGCTCTTCGCAGCCTTTAGCCAGTGGTGTGATGAGGTGGTTGAGGCCCCGTCCCTGGAAGTGTTTAAGCCGAGGCTGGATGAGGCTCTGGCCAGGCTGATCTAGCGTGGGGTGTCCCTGCCCATGGCAGGGGGGTTGGAACTAGATGATCCTTGTGGTCCCTTCCATCCCTGACTGATACTATGATACTCTGAGCATCTTGACTTACTGCATCTGCAGAACCTGTTCTTCGTGTAAACGTTTGAGCTGCCTTGCACATAATCCATTTTTAATTGCTTGCATCAGCTTTGCAAGTGGATAAGTTGTCATCTGCTGTCTTGTCTGCAGTCACATAACTATAGGCTGGCAGACATAATACAGAGTTTGTCTTCGTTCAGTCACTTGGCTGCGCCAAGCCAGATGTAAATCACTGCCTGATGTAAGGGTGAGCAGGATGGAGATAGTGAGAACTGCTCATACCTGGAAGTGTGCTGACACGTTTGTGAAGTCACTCAAACCATCAGATAAATGCTAATCGTGTCTTCATCTGAAAATTAGAAATGTAGGAAGTCTCCTTGCAGTTTTGGCTTTCACACACAGCATAAAGGATGGAGAAGCAGCCTTTGATTGAGAGCTGAGATCTGCCTTGCTGCTTAAGTCTAGATTTAGGAGGAGTAATATGGTTGTATAATAAATAACATGTCACTGTCCCAGCGAGTTGATTTGAGCTCACTGGAGCTTTTCTCTACTACTGAGTGTCGTTCTGATGTCCTTGGTGATTTACTCCTGTTGCTTGAGTTACTCTCTTAGCAAGATGAATATAAGGATTGTTAGGGATGAGATGTTGCTCCTTGCTTTTCTCCTGTTTCCCTTGTGAAATAGGTACAGTCTGTCTATCCCATCCTAGCTGACAGTGTGAATAAGAATTATATTACCTCTGGTGACTGTTGTTACTGGCTTCAGGACAGCAGTGGGAGGCTCAGAAAGGGAAGGAGAAATAGGGAAGGCAACAGGAATACAAAGGCAAGTGAGGAAGAAGCTGTGAGAGAGCACTTCTGCTGGTTTGCAGGGAGTCTGGAAAGGTCTGGCTTCTCCTTGGGTCTGGACCACAAGACAGGGATTGCTTGGTGCTGGTAAAACTGTTTGGTTATCCCTGAAAAAATGACAGGAGAAGAAGTGAAAGGCAGGGTGTATAGAGTCATGAAAATGAAGCATTAAATAAAGCATAATCTCCTGTACTCTGTTTAGTGAGTTTGCTAATTGCTTTTCACTGTGTATTCTTATTCCTTCCTTGAATCATTGATTGTATGACTGCAAGATCAGCTGGTTCAGAAAAATGCACTCTGTCCCACCCAGCTCCCCCACCCCCAAAAAGCCTAGCTTTGTGTTAGATGGACTCACTGAAGCTGTTTGCTTTGCAGCTGTTTGACCATTGCCTCAGAGACAAAGGGAAGTATTGCCCACTTGGGCACCCCGGAGCCTGGCTGGGTAGGTAGAGTGCTGGTGCAGGAGCTGCCCCCCAAAAAAGCCTAGCTTTGTGTTAGATGGACTCACTGAAGCTGTTTGCTTTGCAGCTGTTTGACCATTGCCTCAGAGACAAAGGGAAGTATTGCCCACTTGGGCACCCCGGAGCCTGGCTGGGTAGGTAGAGTGCTGGTGCAGGAGCCAGGACTGGCAAGCTGCTAAAGACAATGGGTGCAACTGCCCCTTTCTCAGTGCTGGGGTGCCAGGGTGCACAAGGGGAGAGCATCTGGGAGGCTTTGAGGAGGCAGTGCTTGGTGTGGGAGATGAGAGCATCCAGCTGTGCACAGTGGAGGCCAAAGCTAACCTCGAAAGAGCTGGTTGTGGTGGCTGTCCAACCACGGCTCTCTCTGGTGCATCTCTGCAGCTGGATGGAGAGTTGGCCTGTGCCATTCACTTAGTTTCATAGTTTCATAGTTTCATTCAGGGTTGGAAGGGACCACAAGGATCATCTAGTTCCAACCCCCCTGCCATGGGCAGGGACACCCCACACTAGATCAGGCTGGACAGAGCCTCATCCAGCCTGCTCTTGCTGGATTGAAAGATGATTCTTCTTGATGGCTTGGTTTGCTCTGACTTAAAGGGTTCCATGCAGCTGTGCAGTGAGCACAGCAAAGCTGTTGCTGTCAGAATTACTGCAGAGTATTTCAGGCTAGAGGCTTCAAAGGGAGCAGATTTATTTTCCTTGCACCAAAGGTTCCAAAGGATCTCACATGACACTTTCAGCTCTACAAGAACCACTTCCACCCTTCACAAATCTGGAGTTCTGCAACATCCCCCAAAAGATCATCTCAGGACATTTCAATCTTTCATCTCTCTTGCACTCTTTGCTGTAGCAGAGAACTTAAATCTCTCACACTCGGTGGTTTTAAGATGTGAGCAAAGCGGTGCTGAGATGCTTTGCACAGAGTAGCAGAATGATCAAACATCATCTGAGTTTTCATTCTCTCTACCTAGATCTTGGTGTCCTTAATATGAGGAGCAATTTGAGAATTTCAAGAGCTGGAGTACAGGGAAGCTTTAAAGGGCATAAGGTTGGTAGAAGCACCCGTCCTGACTGCAGTTCAGTGGTTGTGCCTCTGCAGTAAAAGGACTGTGGAGGATGAGGATTTGGACAGATGTAGGAACAAAGTCTCCCATTCAGGGTGAGATCTAACTGCTGAGCCCTGACACGAGGCAGGCAAACTGTGAACCTGAGTTTTTGAGGGATGATGTCTGGCTGTCTGTTTTCCAGTAATGAATCAGTTATCCATAGCCAAAGGAGTGAGTAGCACAGCTAAGTACAGGGAGCATCTTCACCCAGTAAATCCCAGTTTAGCATAAGGATGAAAGAAGTTTTTCTGATTAATTTCTCAAGAGTTTTACTCATGCTTAAGGCTCTCTCAAATCCTGCATTTGGCACTTCTGTCCTTGTAAGGTGATTATGAGAATCTAAATTGACTTTGTGAGTTCTTTTCCCTCAGAAAGAATGCTTAGATGGAGGTGTGGTGGTGGGGACTGGAGCTGGGCTGTGGAAGGCATCTCCCCATTCATAGAATCAATAAGGTTGGAAAAGACCTCAGAGATCATCAAGTCCAACCTGTCACCCAACACCACATGATTGACTAAACCATGGCTTAAAGTGCCACATCCAGTGCCCTCTTGAACACCTCCAGAGACGGTGACTCCACCACCTCCCTGGGCAGGACGTTCCAATGGCCAACAACTCTTTCTGAGAACTTTCTCCTCACCTCAAGCCTTCTGCACCTCCATTACCTGGGCTCCTGTGCCTTTAGAGCTGCCTGGCCGCACAGGAGGTCTGGGTGAATGAGCACACTCTTGTGTGTGTGTGAGCTGAAGTATGTGCCCAAGTGTTTGTAGGATCAAAGCCAACAGTTGTCTGAGCTTGAAACTGAGATTAGAGAATCAGTAACTTTGTCAAGAAATGTTGAGAGAACAGCAGTTAACTGCCTGGGCAGAAGGGAGGGAGCAGCACTCGAGTTGCACCTCTGACACTGCATTTAACACTGACATCTTCATTAATCATTAGTTTGGCTTTCCCCCGCAGCGGTGTTATTAGAGAGTTGATAGTGAGTCTGTTTGCTGCTCAGAAATGACCATACCTTCCAGCTGGTTCAGATGCACATTGCCCTGACTGGTTTGTTGCAGAAATGTGCTCCAGACAGGTTGGAGGGTTACTTCAGAGAGCTGGGCTGAGGAGAGGGATTGCAACATGTCGTGTTTTCCTTGGAGTTCTTACAGCTTGATGAAGGAGTTGATTTTTTACAAGCAAAACCTTGAAAAGAATACATTTTTATTTTCTAAAACCTTGAAGCCTCAAAACCTTTCACTTTGACTCTTCAAAATCCTGTTCTGCAGCTATCAGAGCACATTCTTATTCTGCTGGCTTGAATGCTATTAACTTGCTGTAGAAACAAGGGCCCTTAAGGCTTTAGGTGCAGGCCTGGCTTAGGCTGGCTTAGAGAGATCTCGGTGAGGCAGCCTTTATATTGGCAAGCCTGAAATGAATAAAAATGCTGCTTCACAAGTAGCCAGATGTGGCTGGCTGTTCACTGTGGAAGCCAGGTAGCATGTTGTATCTGTTCTCCAAGAGGAGGTTCAGTTCCAGGTGCCAGAGACCTGCCTTGGTCGCTTCCAGATGTGCACACACAGGCATTCAACTGGGACTGGGACCAGCTGGGTGTGATAAAGGATGGGTGTGATAAAGGAACTGTGGAAGCAGTGCTTGTTACCCTTTGTTGCAGAAAAATCAGCTTACTGTATTCTAACCTCTCCTGCAGAGGTAGGACTCTTGGTAGCTGGAGGACATGACTCTCCAGGGAAGCAGGAGAAATGGCAGCCACAGCAGGGCCAGGAGCATGGTGGTGTACCTTCCTCTCTTGCATCTTCAACCCTTCCCTTCCCATTTCTCCCACCACATATCTGGCACCTAAGCAGAAAGCACATTAATTAGAGCTGGTCAGGAGCTGGCAGGTAGGTGAGGGCCATGTGAGGCAGCTAGACACCGTGCTCCAGTGGAACTGCCGTCAGGTTGCCAGAGCGAGCAGGAACAGAGGCTGCCACCTCCCTGCCCCAGAGACTGTCTGTGGGGCTGGATGGGCTCTGCTGGGTGCTACAGCTGTGGTGGCATGCTCTGGACTTGAGTTGTTTTAGATGAGAACGGACAGCATGACATCATCCTTACATTGCCATGTGTGAGGCTCACCGGGCTGGGAGGTGAGAAGGGAAGGGAGCTGCTCTTTGTGTCCCTGAACCAGCATGCTCAGGTTTCCCTCTGCAGGCCTGAGCCAGAAACCTGGCAGCATGGCATTGGTGCAGCTCCCTTTTCTCGTGGAGGAAAGGTGAGAATGGGCTGTTGATAGCCTGTGCTCGGCTGACCTGGCACTGTCCCTGTGTCACTTGTTTTGGTGCTGTGGGGAGGAGAGGCCCTCTCCAGAGTGCCCAGGTCAGGCTCTGAGATGCTCTTGGAAGCTGCTTTTCCTTCTCTGTTGGCAGTGGTAGAAGCTGATGAGTGCCCAGGCTCCTGCCCCAGGTGTGACCCCTGTGACTAGTCCTCTGCCTCTCATTGCTCAGCTCAATTCAGTTTCCCTGAGGTTGTGGTTTGATTCCTTTAGCAGCAGACATGCTGCACATTAGCCCTGGTACCAGCTCTCTTAGCAGACTGGAACAGTGTGGTTAGTAAAGTCCACTTGCTAAGCCTGAACAGAGGTGACCCAGAGAAGGGGCACAAGGATGATCAGGGAGCTGGAGCACCTCTCCTATGAGGACAGACAGAGAGTTGGGGTTGTTCAGTCTGGAGAAGAGAAGGCTCTGAGGAGACCTTATTGTGGCCGTCCAGTATCTGAAGGGGCTACAAGAAAGCTGGGGAGTGGCTTTTTATGGTGTCAGGGAGTGATAGTACTAGGGGGAATGGAACCACACTAGAAATGGGTAAATTCAGCTTGGATGTTAGGAAGAAGTTCTTCCCCATGAGGGTGGTGAGACACAGCCACAGGTTGCCCAGGGAGGTGGTGGAAGCCTCATCTCTGGAGGCTTTTAAGGCCAGGCTGGATGTGGCTGTGAGCAACCTGCTGTAGTGTGAGGTGTCCCTGGCCATGGCAGGGGGGTTGGAACTGGCTGCTCCTTGAGGTCCCTTCCAACCCTAGCACTTCTATGCTTCTAAGTCACCCCTCTCCTGGTGCACATGTTGCCATACCTGAAGCAAAACAAAAGTACTTTTTCTTGTGTCAGCTCTCTTCCAGTTTCCACACATCTCTTCTGCCCCGGGCAGCCTGTAGTGGCATAGAAGTCCTCTGACAGCACAGTGCATTGCCTGTGCTCAGCCTCTGTGCACAGGCTTAAAGAGCAGACAATGTCCTGAGAGGGCCAGGAGTCCCAAAGAAGAGATTTCTTGAGGGTCAACTCAACTGTTCTTCCAACCAAATCAGAAACAGTCAGCTTTACAACACAGCTGATGGTCTTCTAGGCTGTCCTTTGTCTTAGGGTGGTGTCTGTGCAGCTTTGTCTTGATTTCAGCATGTAAAAGGCAAGCGGTGGAGACCTTATTGCTCTCTACAGCTACCTGAAGGGAGGTTGTAGACAGGCAGAGGTTGGTCTCTTCTCCCAGGCAGCCAGTACCAGAACAAGAGGACACAGTGTCAGTTAGGTTGGATGTTAGGAAGTTCTATACAGAGAGAGTGATTGCCCATTGAAATGGGCTGCCCAGGGAGGTGGTGGAGTTGCCGTCATTGGAGGTGTTCAGGAGGAGACTTGCTGGGGTGCTTGGTGCCATGGGTTAGTTGTTTAGGTGGGTTGGATTGGTCGATGGGTTGGACATGATGATCTTGAAGGTCTCTTCCAACCTGGTCTGGTCTATTCTATTCTATTCAGTGGCTATGGGTAAAACAGGTCAGGTCTGAGAGGACTTGCAGGTCCAATCCCAGCCTCTTTGCATTGTCAGCTACTCCTTGCTCTTTGTAAAATGAAGGGAAGGAAGCTGCTGTTCATATTTGTCTCCTCCAGGAATATTGAGTGAGTTTGTTCTGAAAAGCTAAAATGAAATATTGACTACTGCTAACAATAGACCTCCTGAGCTTTCTCTTTAGTCTGAAGGAAATTAAAGCGTGGTGTATGTACAGAAGCTAGGTGAATACCACCTACTTGCTGCTCTCAGAGTATTAAACACACTTCATAACTATCTCTGTGATATTTCTTAGTGTGCTGTCTTCTGTGGTGAAATGAATTCTCTCTTCTGCACGTTCTGGAATCGTTGGTGTGCCGGCTCCCTGATAATGAAGCTTGGGATTCTTGAACACTAATCCTGTTGGACCTTTCCACACTATCCATAGCCCAGGGCAATTGGTTTAACTTCAGTGTTTTAATTTCCTCTTTTGCAAAAAGAGCACTGGAAGCATGATTCCCATTAAGGTTTTATTATCATAATTAGTCTCTTCCATGCTTCATTCCTAACAGCAAAGCATTCTGCTGTTGCACGTCCTTCTTCTGGGCTAAAAACCGCACATATGGTAAACTTTTACTGATCCCGGGTGTTCTAAATGTTTAGCACTAGTATTTTTCACACATCTTGGATTTTGCTACTTTTGGTAAGCACCACAAAACAGTGTTTTAAAAATAGTCTGTGTGTGTGTGTGTGCCGTGCTGCCTGCTTGCTTGCTCGCCTCTGCCCGGCCCTCGTGTTTTGTGTGCGGGTCTGATCGCAGCGTGTGAAAGGTGGAGCCCGAGAATAGCAGCCCACGCTGATACAACAGTACAGAGTTCTCTGCTCCTTTGGTTCAGTCTGCAAATACTTTTAGTAATAAAAGTATCTGTAATCCTCAGAAGGTGGATTTTGAACCTCACCAGCTCCAACTGTGAACTGTTTTGAACTCTTGTTCTTGCAGGCGAGATGCCAGCCCCTGAGCAGACCCCGATGGTGGAGGAGGGGCTGCCACAGACAACACAGGAGACTTCCACGGGCCCAGGCATGGAACCAGAGACCACTGCCACTACCATTTTAGCTTCTGTAAAGGAACAGGTACATGCCTTGCTTTCAGCAATTCAGCATGCCTCGTGGAGTTAACTGTTGTCTGTTGTAGCACTGACAGTAAAGAGCATCATTGTCTCTCCAATCCATGTTGCCTAGCGTTAGTGTTTTGTCTGTCAGAATGCTGGAGTCTGAATGGAAAGTGTTGAGGTAATTGCACGGAACAGAAGCATCACTGCAGTATCCTGTGTCCCTTGGAAGGGACACCCTGCTGTAAATCAGGCTGGCAATGCAGGGGTATTGTTACAAAAAAGAAAAGCCAATGCAGAACTGATGCAGCCTTGAGAACCAGTCCTCCGTGTACGTCCTGCACGTCTGTGTCCGCTGTCACAGAAACCTCCACCTCAAGGTTTGGTACGGTTGTGTTTTGTTGAAGTACAGGCTTGAAACTTTGGTTTCAGCTATCAGTACCGAGGCAGTGAACAGAGTTTAAATCCATAGCACATCTATGGAGATGTATCTCAGTGACAGACAAAATAGAACTGTGTCTGAAATCAAGTTCAGCCTTAGTTTGTAAAGATCACTCAAGTGGGGGGGCAAAACAATATTGCAGCTTTCTACAAAGAAACGTTTCAGCTTAGAGGGTTGGAGTTGTTTGGTGGGTTTGGGTTTTCTGTGTTTGTTTGTAAAAAAACAGAGAGGGAGAAGTGATAGTTTGGCTTTCAGTGTCAGAACCGGAATTAATGATCATCTTTCTTGGCTTCACGCATGAAATCTGAGTTTCAGAATAAATCTGCTTTGCTCTCTCAGTTTCAGAACGTGTGTTAGAGAAAGTCAGTCCTGGGTTCAAGATGCTTACTCTGCATGCAAACACTTGATATGTTAGTTCCCATATGCTGTCCCATATTGATATTTATGAAAAAAAAGGTGAGAATTAGATTGTAGCCTCACTATCAACAGCTTTTGTGCCCACAGAACCTTCTTTCTTACACGAAAACTTTCTCCGGGGTGCTGAATTTGGCTCTTTATTTCCACGCCTAAATTAATAGCTTTCAAAAGCACTTTAAGATGACCATACCAAGTCTGGTAATTTCTCAGTGATATTAAAACTAATCTTCAGTCTTCTGGTGTGGAGGATATTAATGCTAGAGGCTGTTGAGATGTGAGTCATCACAGCCATCAGAGTTGCAGTGATTTAAGCCACTTCTCATCTGAGACAGTTCTCCTCGTGCTGCCTTATCACAAATGCTAATTAGAGCTCATTTCCTTAAAGTACAGTTTGTGGTGACTTTAAGCTGGTCTGTGCAGTTCACAAGGCACATGCTGGTAACGGGCAAGTGGCTGCTGAACAGCCCTGCAGTAAGTGACAGCACTGTAATTGCTGGCGATCACCAGCCCATCCTCTTACTGCTGTGATTGCCCTCCAGAGCTGCTTTTGTAGCAGCGGCTGCTTAAGCTGAACATACAATTATGACAGCAGTGTCTATAATCGATTGGTACAGAGCATACAGCAAAAAGACACTTGGGAGCATTTCATTTCCTACCCAAGAAACAGGTTCCTGTTTTCCTTGGAGAAAAAGGAGGTTCAAACCTCTTGCCCTCTCTATCTGCGAGGCTATTCAACGTGCGGTCTGTTAAATAACTCAGTCCTGATGAAAGGCAAAGATAAAATTGTGTTTAGTACTGGAGAACACAAACTGGAGAGCTGCAGCCTGGCTTCCCAGTGCATGAGTGCATTAGAACAAATCCAGGGTGGAGGAAGATGCCAGTTGTGCTTCGCTGCAGAAAATGATAGCGTGAAAGAATTAAGAGCTGAACTGTGGCTTTCTGGTATTTTTCTGTTGACAATAATTACGGACACTGACACATTCAACACCCTTCCTGTATGGCAGAAAGCCCAGAACAGAATATTTTCCAGTGCAGCTATTTACTTTATTAAGCTTGAAGAGAAACTAGGATGCTGTTTGCTGTGGCCTGACTTCCCTTTGTGCAGGAATCTCTCTTTTGCTTGCAGTAGGTCTGTGTTTGTAGAACGGAGTTGCCACACCTTAGTTTCGTTGCTTCAGAAGCACTTTTCTGTAGTGGAAGCACAGGTCAGCAAAACCTTTCATTTTTATTTTACCACTTGTCAGGCTGTGCAAGGTTTGAACTGAGGGAAGACATTGAAACTTACTGCAGTAGTTCTGAAATAGGAAGACAGGGTTATTAAATGACTCTGTTAAGCGTTCTATCGCAGTGGCATAGATCTGATTATATAAGAAGTTGCACTAATTAGTCCAGGAACCCCACAAGCCACTTAAAATAAACTCTGCATTTTTGCTCTGACCCCAAATCAATTTAAAGCAACTTTTTGACAAGCTGGAGTGTGTCCCCTGAGCTCTGAAGAGCCTCTTGCTGAGGCAGAGGTGCTGGGCAGGCGGCTCCGGACGTATCACAGAATGTTAGGTGTTGGAAGGGACCTTGAAAGGTCATCTAGTCCAACCCCCTTGCCAGAGCAGGATCACCTAGAGCAGAGCACACAGGAATGCATCCAGGTGGGTTTTGAATATGTACAGTGAAGGAGACTCCACAGCCTCTCTGGGCAGCCTGTTCCAGGGCTCTGTCACCCTCACAGTGAAAAAGTTTGTCCTTATGTTTGTGTGGAACCTCCTCTGCTCCAGCTTGCACCCATTGCCTTTTGTCCTATGGTTGGACATCACAGAGAAGAGCTTGGCTCTGTCCTCCTGACACTTCCCCTTCACATACTTATAAACATGAATGAGGTCATCTCTCAGTATCCCCTTCTCCAAGCTAAAGAGACCCAACTCCCTCAGCCTTTCCTCTTAAGGGAGATGGTGACTCCACCACCTCCCTGCTAACTGCAGCATTAATATATTCCTGTCTGTACTTCTGAATCCTGGGGAGTATTTGGATGAAACTTCAGCTGCATTCTGTAGTGATTCTGTTATCCATATTAGAAGTAAGTTGTTACCATACTAGAAGTTGTTTGAAATTGTAGGGGCAGCATCACAGCAGAAACTTTTTTGGAGGGATTGGAACACAAAGGCAGCTGGTGTCCAGCCATGCCAGACAGCTTTGTGCAATCCCTGCCCAGGTGCAAGCTGGACAGTGCTGAATTGGTGTGAATTGTTGCTGAGCCGGCAAGATTCAATGGGATCAGTTGGAACTGTGAATTTCTTGCCTAGCACATTAGTTTTTAGAGGTGAGGCTGAGAGAAAAGGTCTCCCAGGGTCCAGTCTCCCAAAGTAACAGGAACACCCTATTGTTAATTTCTGTGCTGAGAGAGAAGCACTTGCAGCAGTGGCAAGTGGTAGGGTTTGCTTAGCTTCCTTATTCTTTGGTCTAGTTGGTTCTTGGCACCTAAAGATGGACAACTTTCATCTTTTCTATGGTAATAAGTGACAGTGAAATGGATTTGCTTTTGGATTAATAATAACCCTCTTGGGTTTCCCTGAGTGTTTTCCTAGAAGTGTTCACTTTTCTTCAACACTTCAGCCAAGTCTTTTCCTGTTGTACAACTGTACTGAACTATATCACGCACTTCAAGTGTGCACTTCATTTTTTTTTCTCCCCTTCTAAGTACAAAATTCTTTACATAGTTCTTGAGAGTTTTTGATAAGGTTTGCAGGGCAGGGGGAGGAGGCAAAAATCCAAGTTTTTCAGATAGAAAAGGGGGAAAGAGATTGTTCTCCACATGCCACACAGCTGGTTGTTGCGTGTTTTGAACCATCTGCACTGGAATGACAAGCTTTGGGTGCTGGGTTTGGGAGAGTTCACTACCAGTTCATGTATCTAGTGCTCCCAGGCAAGCAGCAACAGAACAAGAGGACACAGTCTCAAGCTGTGCCAGGGGAGGTTTAGGCTGGAGGTTAGGAAGAAGTTCTTCCCAGAAAGAGAGATTGGCCATTGGAATGTGCTGCCCAGGGAGGTGGTGGAGTCACCATAACTGGGAGTGTTTAAGAAGAGCCTGGATGAGGCACTTGGTGCCATGGTTTAGTTGATTAGATGGTGTTGGGTGATAGGTTGGACTTGATGTTCTCAAAGGTCTTTTCCAACCTGGTTAATTCTATTCTATATTGAGTACTCTGTAAGCTGCCTGTGCAGGCAAGTTGCTCCCCAAGAAAAGCTTCTATATCCACTGCCAGTAATTAGGCACAAGTATTCAAAGCCTCACCTCCAATCTGTGATCTGCATGCAGCCAGGGATCAGTTAGGTGTCTCAGTGTGTATCAGTGCTGAAATGAAGGCAGTGCCTTTACTGAATGGGCTTCCAAGCTTTGCAAGGCTGAAACACAAATCTTTGTCAGCATTTTCTGAACACCTGGAAAAACATTAAGAATATTAATGATTCTCTCAACATTGCATTTGTTTGCACAGATCATTCTTCCCCATTTAATCTCATGATCCTGAGGTTTGCTGTTTCTGCTCTTCACAAGCATTTCCAGTTTTGGTGGTGGATCAAATCCAAGAAGCCCACCTCCTCAGGCTCATGTTCTCAGACACAGTCTATGTCACTTCTGTCTCAGATGAAATAACTTCTTTCCTTAATAAAAATATCTATGTGCAATGGGCTAGGGATTAGTTTTTCTTTCCATCATGTACTGTTGGGCTTCTGAGGAGAAACTCCTTTGGAAAAGAGTCTGCCTGGAAGTGTGGGTAGCTGTGAAATACCCTGGGGGTGTTTATAACTTTGGTGGCCCTTGGAGGTTTGGGTTACCAGCCACTGAGAATAGAATAGAATAAACCAGGTTGGAAGAGACCCTCAAGATCATCATGTCCAACCTATCATCCAACACCACCTAGTCAACTAAACCATGCAACCAAGCACCCCATCAAGTCTCCTCCTGAACACCTCCAGTGATGGTAACTCCACCACCTCCTCAGGCAGCCCATTCCAATGGGCAATCACTCTCTCTGTGTAAAACTTCCTCCTAACCTCCAGCCTAAACCTCCCCTGGTGCAGCCTGAGACTGTGTCCTCTTGTTCTGGTGCTGCTTGCCTGGGAGAAGAGACCAACCTCTGCCTGTCTACAACCTCCCTTAAGGTAGTTGTAGAGAGCAATAAGGTCACCCCTGAGCCTCCTCTTCTCCAGGCTAAGCAACCCCAGCTCCCTCAGCCTCTCCTCATAGGGCTTGTGTTCCAAGCCCCTCACCAACTTTGTTGCCCTTCTCTGGACTCACTCCAGCAAGTCAACCTCCTTCCTAAACTGAGGGGCCCAGAACTTCAGAACCAATTGAAACCAAACAGCTAGCATGATGATAAACAGTTTCCAAAGGGAATGCTGCTCAGATATAGTCAGGGAATACCTCAAATGGCATCCTCCCTTTCTACCACTGACCAAGAGTGGGGTTTCTATGAATTGCTTAAACTTTGATCCCCCAGTCAGCTGCAGCAGCACCAAGCTGTTCCACCAGACTAGTGAACAATGCAGGCATGAAAGTATTAAGGGCTTTCATGGTCTGCTGCTGTTGAATGCAGAGTAAATGCCATCAGCCAATAATTGTTGCTGTCTTTGTTTCACATCCTGTAATCTGTGATCCTCTTCACCCCACCCAATTGTTTTAATCTTTTGTCTTCTCTTCTGGAAGATGCTGAGGTCCTGAAAGCATGCAGATCCAGCTGTCTGCCTGAGTAAACTTCACTTCTACAGCAAATGGTGAGGTTGATCTAATACACTTAGTAAAAAGTACAGTTTCCTGCTCAGTGGCTTCTAGTAGAGCATGGAAACCTTGGGCCACTATGGTGTGGTATTCATCTTGGCAGAAGAGAGTGTTCAGTGTGTTTTAAAGTAGTTTATGTAGCCCCAAATCATGGCCAGTGAAAACACAAAGCACTCTGCCTAAATGGGCGCAGGAGGCTGACACGAAGAGTAGGTCACCTTAACTTTGTGTGTGATTTCCTCATTGCACATTCCTGTCATAGCATTGCCAAAGTGCAGCTGCCTGTTCTTTAGCACCTTGAGCAGCTTTCACAGGCAGTGGGAGCTGTGTGGCTCCACATTCCATGTTGCAGTTAAATGAGAAATAGTAAACACAAGGTGAGTGTTCCTCCTGGATGCAGGCTGCCCTTTCCCAGATCATCAACTGAAACTACTGGAAGAGGCTCAACTGAATTGGCCAAAGAGCAATGTTTTTATGATTAGGAAGACATTTCCTAGTTCAGCTCACAGTTACCTTGGCATTTCACAAAGATAGTGACAGCAGCTGAAGCAACTTGGCATAGCCTCAGTGCCACTACAAATTGAAATAACAGCCCAGCCCTGTCGTCTTCTACCACAGCATCCATTGAGAACTGGAAGAAGCTGTGAAGCTCTAAGATGCCTCTCTGGCATCCCTCCCAGGCATCCCAGCTTGCCTGATCACAGGATCACAGTATAACTAAGGTTGGAAAGGACCTCGAGGATCATCGAGTCCAACCTATCAACACAGACCCCATGACTAGACCATGGCACCAAGTGCCACGTCCAATCCCCTCTTGAACACCTCCAGGGACGGTGACTCCACCACCTCCCTGGGCAGCACATCCCAATGACGAACGACTCGCTTGGTGAAGAACTTCCTCCTCACCTCCAGCCTAAACCTGCCCTGGCACAGCTTGAGACTGTGTCCCCTTGTTCTGGTGCTGGTTGCCTGGGAGAAGAGACCAACCCCTTCCCAGCTACAACCACCTTTCAGGTAGTTGTAGAGGGCAATGAGGTCACCCCTGAGCCTCCTCTTCTCCAGGCTAAACAATCCCAGCTCCCTCAGCCTCTCCTCATAGGGCTTGTGCTCGAGGCCTCTCCCCAGCCTTGTTGCCCTTCTCTGGACATGTTCAAGTGTTTCAATGTCCTTCTTAAACTGAGGGGCCCAGAACTGGACACAGGACTCAAGGTGTGGCCTAACCAGTGCAGAGTCCAGAGGCACAATGACTTCCCTGCTCCTGCTGGCCACACTATTCCTAATGCAGGCCAGGATGCCATTGGCCCTCTTGGCCACCTGGGCACACTGCTGGCTCATATTCAGGTGGCTGTTGATCAGCACCCCCAGATCTGACTGGCCAGGCACATACCATTGCAAAAGGGTCTGAATTGCTTTCACTGCTTGTGCCATTCTTGTGCAGGTGTCACCAGAAACCCTTCAGGTAGCCATCTGGATCACTGCTCCAAGTTAGCTGTGTTTTGCCAGAGATTTTTAAATCTCAGCAATGCAGGGGGAAAAAAAAGTTTTTTTTCCCTTTTTCAGCACTGTGAACTCTTCATTCTCATCCATGTTACTGAGGGATAAAAGTTCCTCATTAACAGAAGTGACAATGATGGATCTCTGCCACCTGGTATCATAGCGGGATGCAGACAGGAAGCAGAGAATTGCCTCTAAATCTGCTGTTGTGCAAAGCCTGCAAGAGGAGAATGGAAATCTTCATGGCCAGTCATACACATTGCATTGCCATCACTTAGCTGTTTTCAGCTGTCTGCTGTTAGCAGCCCAGCACAGTGTGCTGGCAATTGTTCCGCTTCCCAGGGAGCCACCAGCCTGGCCAGAGGTCCTCAGCTTTCCAATGAGAAGGGTGGTTTTGGTCTCAGGATTGGTAGAACTCATCTGTATCTTGTGCCAGTGAAGACCTGGCAGTGCCTGCTTGAGTGAGATCTCACCACTGCTGCAGGCAGGCAGAGCTTGCCAAAGGAGAGCTGTTGGTGGGCTCTGGGGTGTACTCTGGAGAGTCAGCAGCCCATGCAGCGCTTGTCCTCCTCCAGAAACTGCAACCTCCTCAGAGTGGACATTAGGACAAAAAAATTCACAGCCAGAGTGGTCAGGTATTGGAATGTGCTGCCCAGGGAGGTGGTTGAGTCACCAGCCCTGGATGTGTTTAAAGGTCGTTTAGACGTGGTGCTTGGGGATACGGTTTAGGGATAAACCTTGTGGAGTTCTCAGTTGGATTTGGTGATCCTGAGGGTCTTTTCCAACCTGAATGTTTCTGTGAGTCTGTGAAAAGGGAATTTACTGCACAGCTCCCCGGTTGGGTAGGTTCTCGTTTTCACTCGTGGAACCTTGTCTGCCTGCAGTCTGGGATTGCCTTTCTAAAGCAAGTTGCTTTCTCCTGGCCTGACCCATCTATTTCCTGTTCCTTCGTGGTGAGTCTATCAAGCTGGCATTTCTTGTAGCTGGGGGTGAAGAGATGCAGTCCGTGGTTTTGTAGTGGAATTCAGGCTATGAATACAAAACCTGCAGCTTTGTAAGGTGATTAAGTGGTTCCTGCTAAGCAGGTGAATAGAATGAGAGGGCTTTTGTTCCCCTCGACGTGTATTGGATCACTTTAAAAGCCAGCAGCCCTGGCCAGGCGATAGCAGTGTGTGCGTTTCAGGTTGGGTTGCTCCTCCTGGTGCAGTATGGCAGAATATTCTGTAATCTGTGACCTTAGCATGTTCTCACCGCATAGATATTTCTTCTGCAAACAAAAGCAAGCTTATTAATTGTTTTGCTTGACTCCTGTCATCCTATTTTGCCCCAGGCCAGTACTACAAAACTGAGTTGATTGTGACTTTTGCCTGGGGCAGCAGCTTGTCTCTTGCTAGCAGCCACAGTTGTATGGGAGCGTCCTGCCTGAGGACCACGTTCCCATTGATTCCAGAGAGGCTGGCTGGAGAAACAAATGTGTTCCTACGTCCTCCATTTGTGGCATTCACCTCTGCCAGTCCCAGGAAAAATACAGGAGTACAACAGTTTCTTTTGTTTTGACTGAGCTCCCAGAGAGGGACCGGGGGGGGTGCTGATCGACAGCCGCCTGAACATGAGCCAGCAGTGTGCCCAGGTGGCCAAGAAGGCCAATGGCATCCTGGCCTGCATTAGGAATAGTGTGGCCAGCAGGAGCAGGGAAGTCATTGTGCCCCTGGACTCTGCTTTGGTTAGGCCACACCTTGAGTCCTGTGTCCAGTTCTGGGCCCCTCAGTTTAAGAATGACATTGAGACACTTGAGCGTGTCCAGAGAAGGGCAACAAGGCTGGGGAGAGGCCTTGGGCACAGCCCTGTGAGGAGAGGCTGAGGGAGCTGGGGTTGCTTAGCCTGGAGAAGAGGAGGCTCAGGGGTGACCTCATTGCCCTCTACAACTACCTGAAAGGTGGTTGTAGCCGGGAAGGGGTTGGTCTCTTCTCCCAGGCAACCAGCACCAGAACAAGAGGACACAGTCTCCAGCTGCTCCAGGGGAGGTTTAAGCTGGAGGTGAGGAGAAAGTTCTTCACTGAGAGAGTCATTCGTCATTGGAATGTGCTGCCCAGGGAGGTGGTGGAGTCACCATCCCTGGAGGTGTTCAAGAGGGGATTGGATGTGGCACTTGGTGCCATCGTCTGGTCATGAGGTCTGTGTTGATAGGTTGGACTCGATGATCCTCGAGGTCTCTTCCGACCTTAGTGATACTGTGATCCTGTGATACTGTGACTGGCTTGGATTTTCCCAGGGGGAGAGCAGAAAATAGGAGTTTAATATATTTTTTTCACTCAAATAGGCAATTTGTTACTTTGGATGTTGTGCAACCTCCTGTGTCAATTTTCTATCACAGTGTTGAGCATTTCTAAGAGAAAAACTCTGCCTTAGGAGCTTTGGACAGGCCACACAGCAGTCAGATGCTGAATGTCTTTGCATCATTCAGCCAGCCAAAACCACATGGTGTCATTTTCTAGACAGGGCTTTCACTTGGGACTGTAGAAACCAGACTTGATACACTTAAGAGATTAAATATCAAGCTAGAAAATGAATTATCAGCAGAAAAAGGAAAGAGTTCTTCCCTTTTGCTCCCATGGTGTTTGCAGTTCAGTGAAGTGGATGTAGCTCTAAAAAGTTGCATTTTTGGTGGCAATCTCTTCCCACAGCCCTCAAATCCCTGAATCTCGAGGCAGGTGCAACATCCCTGGCCCTATAAATGAGGGTCAGGTTTGAAATCGCCTGAGGAACCTGCACATGTGTCTGTGGGACCTGAGGTGACCTCAATTTAGGAAGGGTCTTGACTTGCTGGAGCGAGTCCAGAGAAGGGCAATGAAGTTGGTGAGGGGCTTGGAACACAAGCCCTATGAGGAAAGACTGAGGGAGCTGGGGTTGCTTAGCCTGGAGAGGAGGAGACTCAGGGGTGACCTTCTTGCTCTCTACAACTCTCTGAAGGGAGGTTGTAGACAGGCAGAGGTTGCTCTCTTCTCCCAGGCAAGCAGCACCAGAACAAGAGGACACAGTCTCAGGCTGCAGCAGGGGAGGTTTAGGCTGGAGGTTAGGAAGAAGTTCTATACAGAGAGAGTGATTACCCATTGGAATGGGCTGCCCAGGGAGGTGGTGGAGTTGCCATCATTGGAGGTGTTCAGGAGGAGACTTGACAGGGTGCTTGGTTGCATGGTTTAGTTGATTAGGTGGTGTTGGATGATAGGTTGGACACGAAGATCTTGAGGGTCTGTTCCAACCTGGTTTATTCTATTCTATTCTCAGTGGCTGGTAACCCAAACCTCCAAGGGCCACCAAAGTTATAAACACCCCCAGTGTATTTCACAGGTACCCACAGTTCTAGGCAGGCTCTTTTCCAAAGGAGTTTCTCCTCAGAAGCCCAACAGTACATGGTGGAAAGAAAAACTAATCCCTAGCCCTTTGCACATAGATATTTTTATTAAGGAAAGAAGTTATTTCATCTGAGACAGAAGTGACACAGTCTGTGTCTGAGAACATGAGCTGGAATGGGCTTCCCAAGGAGGTGGTGGAGTCACCATCACTGGAGGTGTTCAGGAGGAGACTTGATAGGGTGCTTGGTTGCATGGTTTAGTTGATCAGGTGGTGTTGGATGATAGGTTGGAAGTGATGATCTTGAAGGTCTCTTCCAACCTGGTTTATTCTATTTGATTTGATTCGATTCCTACCACAATTGTGCCAGCCTTTGGTAATTCAATGCCTTTCATTCCTTCTGGAAGGCAAAGGGGTGAAAGTTGCCTTACAGATTGCCTTCCTGCAGAGCTAGGCATGAGCTGGTGGGAAGGCTGTGCTGGGGAGCAGGAGAAGGTGGTGAGGGAAGGAGAGTGCTCAGGCAAGTGCGTGTTCGTTGCACGTGTCAAGAGTTTGTTTTCCACAGCAATGTTCTTGTTTCATTAGTGCCTCTGCCTGCAATGAAAAGGCCAATTAACAGAGATTGATTGAGTGAAAGCAAATAATGGCTAACATATGTTTTGTTGTAGTCATCTAATTAAAATATCAGGAAAATGGCACCAGAGCAACTTGAGTTTTGTGTTCCGATTCAGGGGCTGTACCAGCGATGCACTGATGTGAAAGTAAAGGACAGGAAACAGCTTTGAACAGGGCAATGTTTTACATGATTTCTGCAAACAAGCAGGGCAGTGCTGTTTGTGTTGGAGGCTTGTGTTTGTTGCATGCTGTACAACACATGGTGCTTCACCTGGGGAAGAAAGAAAAGCTTGTTTGCTGACATTTGCTTCAGAACTTGCAGAGCTTCAGCATCTCTTGACGGTCACACATTCTCCATTAGCATGGTAACGTCTGGCCGGTGGATCAGCTTTTCGGTGGCTGTGTTAGCCAGAGCCAGCCTTAGAAGAAGAAAAGGAACTCTTGGTAATACATTTCTTGGACTGACTTTTTTTTCCTCTTAATACACTTGTTAGTATTTTCTCTCCAAAAGACAAACTGTCCAAACCAGCTGAATGGGGCAGGTGTGCTGCTATTTCAGTAAATTCATCAGAGGATGTTAGGGGTTGGGAGCGACCTCCAGGGATAGGATAGGATAGGATAGGATAGGATAGGATAGGATAGGATAGGATAGGATAGGATAGGATAGGATAGGATAGGATAGGATAGGATAGGATAGGATAGGATAGGATAGGATAGGATAGGATAGGATAGGATTAACCAGGTTGGAAAAGACCTTTGAGATCATCGAGTCCAACCTATCACCCAACACCATCTCATCAATTAAACCATGGCACCAAGGGCCTCATCCAGGCTCTTCCTAAACATCTCCAGTGACAGTGACTCCACCACCTCCCTGGGCAGCACATTCCAATGGCCAATCTCTCTTACTGGGAAGATCTTCCTCCTCACCTCCAGCCTAAACCTCCCCTGGCACAGCTTGAGACTGTGTCCTCTTGTTCTGTCACTGCTTGCCTGGGAGAAGAGACCAACCTCCTCCTGGCTACAACCTCCTTTCAGGGAGTTGTAGAGAGCAAGAAGGTCTCCCCTGAGCCTCCTCTTCTCCAGGCTAAGCAACCCCAGCTCCCTCAGCCTCTCCTCACAGGGCTGTGCTCCAAACCCCTCCCCAGATTTGTTGTCCTTCTCTGGACACCTTCCAGCAACTCAACATCTTTCCTAACCTGAGGGGCCCAGAACTGGACACAGGACTCAAGGTGTGGCCTAACCAGTGCTGAGTACAGGGCAGAATGACTTCCCTGATCCTGCTGGCCACACTGTTCCTGATACAGGCCAGGATGTCATTGGCCTTCTTGGCCACCTGGGCACACTGCTGGCTCATGTTCAGCTGCTGTCAACCACTACCCCCAGGTCCCTTTCTGCCTGGCTGCTCTCCAGCCACTCTGACCCCAGCCTGTAGCACTGCATGGGGTTGTTGTGGCCAATGTGTAGAACCCAGCACTTAGATTGAGTCCAACCTCTGCTGCAAAGCAGGACCACATAAAACTTAAATAAGGGCCAGGAGAAGCTGCTGAAATCATCATCAGTTTCAGGTGCTGGGGAACAAAACTCAACATGCTGTGATAGTCCAGCTACTTCGTAGAACCACTAAGGTTGGAAAAGACCTCTAAGATCTACTCCAACTTTCTTCCCAACACCTCCATGACCACCAGACCATGTCCCAAAGTTCACATGTTTTATGGACACCTCCCTGGGTAGCCTGTTCCAGTGCCTGAGTACTCTTTGCAGGGAAGAAATTGTTCCTCAGATGCAGCCTAAATCTTTTCTGGTGCAGCTTGAGTTCAGTTGCCAACACTGAGGTTCTTGGGAAGATGGAAAGTTTTTGTAAGTGAAAGCAGGAGAATACTGGGGAAGCTGCTTCTAAATTTTGCTGACTGGCTAATTTTTTGCTGATTGGTGTAAGATGGAGTACCTGCTACCAGCCTCTCTTGGCCTTGGCTACTGGATCAAGCCACATGTGCTACAGGCCTGCTGAGATCACTCATGCCCTGCAGTCCATAGACAGGCCTGTAACATCTGCTCTACTCCTCAGCTTAGCATCTTCATGGGGCTTTTCATATTGGCTGTCAGGATTAAAGGAACTGAGCCTTAGAGTTGTGTCTAAAAGCAGGTTGTAACAAAAGTCCGAGTGTAGGACATAAGTGCTAAAATGCTCTTTGGTGTCTGAGCATCGACTCTCCTGAGTGTTTCTAATGCTGAAGCTTGACAGTGAGGGATGGCTGATGGAAGGGGTGGCCAGAAGAAGGTCAAGGACCACATCTTGTGGTTTGCATGCTTGCTTTCAACATCAGTGGAGAGTATTCTGTTCCCTGGAACAGTTCCTAATAGAGCAGTCTTCTTGTGTGGGCGCTTGGGTGCTTGTGTCCTGCGGCAGCGGGGTGTGTGAGTGCCATGCCCTGCAGACAAGCAGTGTCGCTGGCCAGGGTATGTGCGTTCAGTCTGGTCAGTGAGCTCTGAGGAGTGTTTGAAAGTGTCTGCACCTCCTCCTATTGCCTGGGAGGGCAGTAGAATCATAGAATCAATAAGGTTGGAAAAGACCTCAGAGATCATCAAGTCCAACCTGTACCTTCTGTGGTGTGTCTTCAACAGCCCAGCTGCTTGCAGGGATCTCGGATGGGGCTCTCAGAAGTTAGCTTTTGGGTGTGGGTTTTTCTGTTACTTAAGCTATTGAGTCCTTTCCCTATTAGTAGTTTGCACTTGAAAATTGAAGAAATACTTCTGTGCTGTTTGACTTTGTGTAAGACTTGCTTCCTCAGGTTATTAAATATCCATGTTCACCTGTTTTTAAGTAGTATTGAACCATTTGCTTTCGCTGCAGGGGATGCAGAGTATCAGCTTGAGGAGTGACGCAACTGCTCGGTAGAATCTCTTTTTCCATTGTTAACAAAAGCTACCTGCAGATGAAAACATCCCTGATACCCTTGGGTGACACCTTGTAGCTTTCAGAACATCATGTTTGTAGAAAAGGTTTGCAGATTTTAATAACTCAACACAGATGCAGTGTGCATTGCCCACGTCCTCCTCGGAGCGTTGGCTTCCAAAAGCCTTTTCACGCAGGCTGAGTCGGGTGCCTTTGACCGAGAAATGCAGCAAAAGCTGCAGTCAGGGAGGGGGAAATTGCACCTCTCTGCCCTCAGCCAGCTTGAAACAACGAATGTTGAGGTTCTGAGTGTGGGAGTCATAACGTGGCATAGCTTAGGACTCGAAGTTGTGCAGCTGGAAAGGTCAGGACAGAATGTTTTCCAGTTACCTCGTTTAGAGGTGAAACTGGAGACAGACTTTGTAGGCACTGATTGTTAGATGGTGGCGACATAAGGAGACAGAAACATTACAATTGCAGGACAAATAAAATCCACAACTGCTTAAACATGTTTTTCCTTTTGTAACAGGTGATAAATCAACATTTGCATGAATCACTGATTTAAAGATCCATTAAACTCCCACTTTAATCTCCTGATAGTTTATTCCGCTAAGGCAGAGTCAAAAGAAAGATGCTTGTGATGAAACAGTGATGGCTTCAGAATTAATCCACACCCATATTTTTAACATCAAGAATGCTTTTCTTTTTATTTTGAAATTTCAGGAGCTCCAATTTCAAAGACTTACCAGAGAACTGGAAGTGGAAAGGCAAATTGTGGCTAATCAGCTAGAAAGATGTAGGCTGGGAGCAGAATCACCAAGTATCGCCAGCACAAGGTACAGGTCCTCATGACTTTGCTTTCCTAATGTCCCATCAATTGAAGGGCTTTTTAGTGGTGCTTATGTCCTACATGCAGAGTACTGTCACTGAGAGCTGTTCACCTTCCATTCACACCTGTAGTATTGAAACAAGCAGGTTTGCTGTAAGGAGTTATGGGACGATTTAAAGAGGCCTCTCTAATACAATCGATGCCGTTCTCAGTAGAGTGCATGTAAAGCTTCCATCTCTCCTTAAATATGTTGACTTTTAACATTCAGCCCAAGAGAAATAAAAGTAGGCTTTTACACATGTTTGTGTGGCAGTAGCAGTGCTAGTGAAATGCAGTCACCCAGTTAACCGTTTTTACCCTGAACTGGTTGTCTAGTTTCACCCAGCATTTCTGAAACGCTCTCTGTTGTTACCTTTGCTTCCAGGGGACAGCCTGCTCTGTTGGCATGTTTGAACAGGGCAAAACACACCTCCCACAGCAGCAACCAGAGCAAAGCATTTTGTTAATATTTTGTCTGCAACTAGTATTCTGATTTCTTTTCTTTAATCCTTCTGGTTTTAATTCCTTAGCAAACTTTTCAACTCTTAAGTGTGTTTGGGCCCTCGTTCGTCTCCAGTGTACCAAATGCTTGGTAGCTCTTGAGTCTGAAAGCCTTGGTGACAGAGTGTTCTCCTGTGAAACCTGTGTTGGGGGGTTACAGAATGAAAGAAACCTTTCTGCAAGTCAAATGGGGAAGAAAAGAACTTAAAGAACTTCAGCAGGAGGTGGCTGTTTAAAGATAAGAGTGTAAAATCCAGCGTGCCAGCTACCCCAGTTGTTCTATACCTCCAACTGCCTCGCCAAAGCTGTCCTTTGACAGTATTGTCAATGTAATGAGAAATTTGGAGCTGTTCAGAAGCATCCCTTGGACAAGATGACTGCTTTATACCCTTCATGCCTGCCTGTCTTCCCTCCAGATCCAAAGGGTTCTGCAGCTGGTGCTCAGATTTCGTTTTGAACACGACAAAAAGTTAAATCCCTACAGAAGAATAAGTGCAAAGTTTCAGTTTTTTTATGCCTTCAGCCAACTTTCATTCATCTTGAATGTTCATTTCTGGGTGGGAGGAGGGAAGGTAACTGTGTTTTCCCCAGACTAGGTGGTGTAAATGTCTGTGAAGGCTGACAAGAAATGAAGCAGGGAGAAGGCGTGGAGGAGATGCTAGGAAACGGAATGCTGTGTTGAGAGACAGGTCAGGTAACAGCCTGCTCCCAGGAACACAGAGCAGTCAAGCATTTGGAGAGCAAGTTGATGTTTCTCCTAGCCAGGTGTAAGAGCTGTCTGACAGGCTTAGAGGAAAACAAAGCACAAGCCAAAGCAGTGGCAAAAAGCTGAAGGAGCCAACACAACTAAAGCATGAGGTGCACACGCCTTTCCATTTTGATCCTTTGTCCAAGTGCTCTGTCCCTGAGGGAATCAGCAGTGCTGTGTTTCACAGGGGGTGCTTTAATCTCCTTTTGCATGGTTCAGGCGGTCAGCAGCAGTTCATTTCAGAGGTCCAGCTGAAGGCTGCTTTGACCTTGGTGGCTGCAGCAGTGCCTCTGCTTTCCACACATCTAAACTGGACCCCAGCAAGCTGGTGGTGGCCTGGAGCTGCTGCTGCTGCCTTGCCAAGCAGTGGCTGACATGAAGTCCCAGGTTCTTTGTGGCCACAGAGGCCTGTCCTGGTGGGTGCAGCATGGGCTTGAGGCTGCTGTGTCTGTCGGTCAGGCTGTCCCTCTGAGCCAGCTGGTAACAGCTGGTGAGAGAAGGGGGAGATGCGACGTCAGTGCCCTAAACCAGCTTAAGCTGCTGCAGCTAGAACACAGGGCTTAGCAGCTGGGCTTTGTGGCTCTGAGCCCAAAGGCTGGCATGGGGTGGACTGCAGCAGTTCTGATGTGTACCTGGGCAGATCCATGTGGAGGCAGACACCAGTGATCAGACTTGTCACCTGCTCGAGTGCCCTTGAGGAGGACTCATTTCAGATGCATGGTTTGTTCTGTCAGTGCCGGTCCTTACCTAGGGCGTGTTGCTCTGTACACACCAACGCAGGAAACAGGGGCACCTGTAGCTCAGCTTTGTTGTCCACCTGCATTACAGCTGCATTGTAAATGCAAGCAGCACAAGGAGCTGGCTGGTTTGCTCTCTGAAGAGTGTGAAAGGTGAGGACAAGAGCAGATCTGTGGATCTGAAGCAGTTGTAGCGTGAGGGGTGCAGAAGGAAGCACTGGGTCAGCTGCAGCCCTGGATTCCCATGGCTTTACTTCGGTGTGCCTGGAGATTACTTGCCTGTTAACATCACTTCTTCCCATAATTGCATTTACAAATTAGTGTTCAGCACTTGTAAGATATTTCCTGGCACCCTGTAGACCCTCAGACCTCTTAAGAGCCTCCCAGACAAATGCAGCACATTCCATCTGATGCAGCTAGACTTGGTGCTGGCTACCAGATGTGTTGGGAGTATGTGCTGAGTCAGGTGGGTGTCAGTGTGTACCACGGGGCAGGAGTCAGACTGACTGTGTCAAACTGTCTAACCACCCAGGTGGGAGTTGTGCCATGACTCTGGCACTCAGCTGCTTCTTCTCCTGAGGTAACTGATGTAGCTTGTGGAAACTGGGTGCTGTTGGAAACCAAAAGGCTTATACTTGCTAATTTCATTGCAAAATGCTGCACTCATGGCAGCAGCTTGTCACAAAGGCTTTAACAGAAGACAAGTACAGCAGTGGCACAGCAGACTGCATCAGGATGCAGGGCTCTGAGCACCAAGTGCTGAGTGGTCAGGCTGAGCAGTAAGGTGCCTCCCCCAAACCTTCTGGGCTGTGTAGAACTTAGTGGTTTTCATCACCAGGGATGGTTTATTGTCTCTGCTTTACCCAGTGCCAGCTGAAATACTCTCTGCACTTCCTGTAGCAGCAGAAAATATTCCAAACTGTCTCTGCTTTACCCAGTGCCAGCTGAAATACTCTCTGCACTTCCTGTAGCAGCAGAAAATATTCCAAACTGTCTCTGCTTTACCCAGTGCCAGCTGAAATACTCTCTGCACTTCCTATAGCAGTAGAAAATATTCCAAACTGTCTCTGCTTTACCCAGTGCCAGCTGAAATACTCTCTGCACTTCCTGTAGCAGCAGAAAATATTCCAAACTGTCTCTGCTTTACCCAGTGCCAGCTGAAATACTCTCTGCACTTCCTATAGCAGTAGAAAATATTCCAAACTGTCTCTGCTTTACCCAGTGCCAGCTGAAATACTCTCTACGCTTCCTGTAGCAGCAGAAAATACTCCAAACTGTCTCTGCTTCACCCAGTGCCAGCTGAAACATTTCCTGCACTTCCTGTAGCAGCAGAAAATACTCCAAACTGTCTCTATTTTACCTATTGCCAGCTGAAATACTCTGCACTTCCTGTAGCAGCAGAAAATACTCCAAAGTGTCTCTACTTTACCTATTGCCAGCTGAAATACTCTCTGCACTTCCTGTAGCAGCAGAAAATACTCCAAAGTGTCTCTACTTTACCTATTGCCAGCTGAAATATTCCCTGCACTTCCTGTGGCAGTAGAAAGTACTCCAGAGTGAGTCAGTAAAACACTGCCTGCTGTGACTGAAGGCTGTAAGCTTCCTGAGAGGGGAAGGATGTGGCATTTCACGGTCACACATTTCTCATCAAATGGGAGAATGGTGATAAAAGTGCCAGAGCAGGTAGGTAAAAGTAAGCAGAGCAAGTAGTTCTGCTGGGAAGTTGGCATGCTACAGTGCTGAGCTGGAACTTCTGTTCCACCTGCAGAGCAGCAGCCTGTGAGACCTTCCAAGCCACCTCCACCTTGGGTTCTTCCCCAGCGTGTGGGAGCAGGTTTGTCCTGACAGGACTGCTCAGACTGAGCTGGCTGAAGCTGTAATTATCCTCACAGAAAGTGGTTTAATTTTGTTCCTATGACATATGAAATATTTCAGGGTTTCCAAGGGGTATATTTGAACTTGCCCATATTGCAGTGCATGATGTCACCAAACCCTCATGGCAAATTATAAGCTCCTTGGAAAAAACAAAAACAACCCACCTTTTAAGAATCCATCTCTGCTTTCAGGGTGGGAGGAGAGAGGGAATCAGTGTAATTAAAACAGCTTGTTTATTTACACTAATATTACACTTACTGAAATATATAAACAAATGAAAGAGCTGCATAAAGTGAGGAAGTAAGGAAGGATACACTTAGTGTTCTTTGCAGCTCTTCGGCACACGCTGAAAGCATTGATTTGAAGGAAAGACTTCAAGATCTCCCAGCTGATCATCAGGGTGCTGATGGAAGGGTATTTGGGGGCCAGTTGCACGGTGCATTTAACCTAACAATTCAGAAGAAACATTTATTCTGTCGCTAGGAGCTAGCTGGGAGCTCCTTGCCATGTTAAAGTAACCAGCAGCCTGAACATTGCTGATGCTGGGCAAGTGGTCCTCTCCACTGCAGAATAATGGAGGAAATCAATTCTCTTCAAAGCTGGTCCATGCTGGGACTGCTTTAGGTGTTCCAGTTCTTCATGTACTGCACATCTTCCTTAATCTGGCTGTAGAGTTTCAGTTCTCTCTTTTGCAAAGCATTACACATCAAGATTGGTGGTTGTTTTGTTGTGGTTCAGGCTGCAGCCATGTCTTGTGACCTTCATTTCAGAACGTGAGCATGGCCTGTCTTAGGTTTAGAACAGTCTCACTGAGTGTCCCTTCCTCTGTCTTGACTATTTGATTGAAATGCCTTTACTTTGGAATTGCCCTCTTAAAACACCTGAACAGAAATGAGGGCTCTGTAGTTGTTTGAGCTGTACTGTTGTTCCTGTGGCCTTGCTGAGCCCTGCATGGGAGTGTCAGAGACTGGCGTGACCTCCCCTGGCAGCTCTGCCTCTTCTGAGCTGGCACAGGTGGAGACGAGTGTTGGCCTCCTTCTCTGAGGTGGGAATCCAGAGCTGGAAAGTGTTTCAGAGCTGTCACTTAAAGGCTCCAAAGTAGTACCAGTGATGCCCAGTACATTTTGTCTCCTAATGACTTCAGACAAAACCTTTTCTTTTTATCAGATCTTACCAGATCTGGCTCAGCTCTGTGTCGAAGGCATCGGCTTTGAACTGCAGCTGTAAATGGCAAAGAAGTGGTGTGGAGTTAAGAAGGGGAGAAGACAAAGAAAAAACAACACAAACCCAAAGAAAAACAACAAAATCTAAAACAAAGGGAAACAAATGCAAATAATTAGGAAATGAGGGGGAAGGTGCAAAGGGTCAAAAGAGAAAAGTGACTACATTGGTTTCAGTTGCAGCAGTTTGTGTGCGTGCTCCATCCTCAGTTACCAAATATTTGGGTTGCTGGCTAAAAAGGCTTCAGTGTATCTAGTTTGTAGGCACTTACTGAAGAGTTGGGGTTTGTTTCACTTGCTCTTTGTACACCTGCAAAGCAGAGAAGCTCTTGAGAAGGGAAAATCCTTTTCATGCACATGACTGCCTGTCAGATATTTTCTCTCTGCTTTCCTTTCCTAGCATTTAAAAGGAGCTGCTATTGCTGTAATAATATGCAGTCTTCAATTAAAGTTAGATACATGCCACTCCAAAGTGTTCTGAAGGAAAAAAAACCTCCCTTTTCTTCATGTCTACCCTACTAACCTAGTTCTTTTCCAAGGATAATAGTGGGCTGAGAGGAGGTATTTTTAGAAGTGCACCACATGCAGGCTGCCTTCGGCTGTGTTCTGCCTTTAATTTCAGGAAGAGACACAGTAAGTAGTTGATGGCAGCAGCTGCTCACTGCAGTGACCAATAGTTGACCACACTGGGGTTTTAGACAGTGGAAGAAAATGCTTTAGACATGATCACCAGAGCTGGAAGATTTGGTTACTTCAAAACATTTCATCTATAAGGTGACAGAATGAGACAACAAAGTCAGTAGAGGCTGAAGGGCTGCAAGAATAAGTGAACAAGAATTGAGTCAAATTGCTCCTGAAGTAGCTTTCTACTTAGGAGCCATAGTCAGAACCACCTTCATTGCTCCTGAGTCCTGTACATGTGAAGGTTTGCTTAGCCAGATGTGTGAGTAGAGATATCTTTGGGGTTTCTGTAATCTTTGTCTTCTAAGAGTAAAGTGTCTCTGCATGCTTCGTGCTCTGTACCTTTGCCAGCACCACGGAATGAGGTCATCTCGTTAGAAGGAGCTGGGTTTCCCGAAAGTCTGAGGAAGAAACTAAAAGGTGAAAGGTGTAAAGCTTGATGTTGAGGCAGCATGAGAATGCTGGGGCCAGCATTCACAGGAGCTGTCAAATAGGCTTCATATTTTCTCATTCCAGGGGAGCAAAGTGCTAATGAACAGGCTAGCGGTGACTGATTAAAAATTACCCCATTATATCCAGCTTTACTCGGTGAAGAGTGAAGAATAGGCTCTGTAAAGAACTGCTGGAGATTAACTTTCAGAACTCAGCCTTCAATAATTAAAGTTCACTCAGTGTTACTCAAATTCCTTGGAGTTCACTACCAGTTTGGGGTAAAAATTTCCTCCTGAATTTTTTAACAAGAGAAATGTTGTTGAAGGTTTCATCAAGACAGTTCAGCTTGCAAGGAAAAAAACCCAGCAGAACCACACAGAATTTCCTTTGCTGTGCAGTTATTAACCCCTGAATATGCCAAGCACGCATCCTGGAGTTACTGCACTTGCTGGGTTCAAGGGTAGTGAACTAGAAAGGAGAAATGCTTTTAATTCCTTTAACTTGAAGGCACCTGAGACCACAGCCATGGAAAAACTGACATTTGGTGGTCTTGGCAGTGCTTGGTGCTCTGGAATAGCCAGGGGATGGTGATGCAGTTCCTTTGCTACACAGTTCCAGGTGTCTCTGGATACAAAGCTATCTAGCTTGTGTATCACCTTCCCTCGGTCTGTTCTTCTGCAGAGAAAGTTGTCATAGCTAAAGAAAGAACCTTCTGCAGCCATTCTTTGCCTCCTTTTAGCTGGAGGCCATGAGCTTTCCCAGAACATCCAGAACCTGTCAGGCAGAGTCTGGCTTTGTTTAAATCCCAGTTTAAACTCCTTGTAGTTTAAACTAAACCACTTGACTTTGCACTGGTGTCACAGAACTGCTGTGGTCACAGAGGCTGAGTTTTGAGGAAGGCGACTGCTGCTTGTTGGGATGAGCAGTGGCTGGCTTGAGAGCAGCCCTGAATAAAAGGTCTTGGGGGTGCTGGTGGATGAGAAACTCAACATGAGCCAGCAGTGAGCACTTGCAGCCCAGAAAGCCAACCAGAGCCTGGGCTGCATCAAGAGAAGCAGAGCCAGCAGGTAGAGGGAGGTGATTTTCCCTCTCTACTCTGCTCTGGTGAGACCCCACCAGGGGTACTGCATCCAGTTCTGGAGCCTTTGTTACAGGAAGGATCTGGAGGTGCTGGAAGGTGTCCAGAGAAGGGCCACGAGGATGAGCAGAGGGCTGAAGCTCCTCTCCTATGAGGACAGACTGAGGGAGTTGTGGCTGTTCAGTCTGGAGAATAGAAGGCTCTGAGGAGACCTAATTGTGGCCTTCCAGGATCTGAAGGGGGCCTACAGGAAAGCTAGGGAGGGACTTTTGAGGGTGTCAGGGAGTGACAGGATTGGCAGGAATGGAACCAAACTAGAAATGGGTAGATTGAGATTGGATGTTAGGAAGAAGTTCTTCCCCCTAAGGGTGGTGAGAGACTGGCACAGGTTGCCCAGGGAGGTGGTGGAAGCCTCATCCCTGGAGGTGTTTGCAGCCAAGCTGGATGTGGCTGTGAGCAACCTGCTGTAGTGTGAGGTGTCCCTGGCCATGGCAGGGGGGTTGGAACTGGCTGATCCTTGAGGTCCCTTCTAACCCTAACAATTCTGTGATTCTCTAAGTTCTTAAACCACCCTGGTTAAACCCATAGGGTGGCATTGAGCTGAACTAGTTGCTTCTCCTTCTTTGGTATGTCGTTTGGTTGTGTTTGTGTTCTTGTTCAGTGTTTCTGACACTGGGTTTGTGTTGCAGTGCTGCTAAATGACTTCATCTCTGTCTAAACTTGAAATATTTGTGCTTCTGTGCTTGGACAAGATTGTCCTTCAGGAAAGAGAAAATACCTGTGAGAGTTCAAGCATGCCCCTGAACGTGATGGAGTCTGTGTTTGAGCACTCTTCTTTCCACAAGCCACCCAAGAAAGACAGTGGAACACAAATAAACCTCTGAAGGAGACTAGCCTGGAAAGTCTCAGTCTGGAGCTGAGCTCTTCGCTGGTAATGCTGTGCACCAAGTTTCAGGCTATTCCACTGGCCCACTTGATGCACACTCTCAAGGAAACATCAGTGTCACACCCAAAGGACACTGAAGCTGTAGACTGAGGGAAAGAACAGCCAGTAAGATAATCTGTTGCTACCTAGAGATGAAGTTGGCTTTCAGGTTCTTGAAGCCTGCATGCCAATTCTTTTTCTTCAGACTTCCATCTCAGTGGCAGTTCAGCACTCTTTATATACAGATACCAAATAATTTGCTTCCAAAAAACAGAAAAAAAAAGGGCTTCTAAATGATTGTTTTTATTTGGGGTATTGTCCATGGGCTGTGCTGAACTCTCTTGTAATTAGTAGCTGTGGTGTAAAACAGTCAAATAAAAACCACTGGTTTAGAAGTGGACCTGTCTTGCCAGAAATCACATTCAGCACAAGCTGAGCCTTAGACATGGCAAGATTCATAGGATACCAGGTTGGAAGGGACCTCAAGGATCATCTAGTCCAGCCTTTTAGGGTAAGAATATAGTTTAAATGAGATGGCCCAGGTTCTTTGAGGAAGGAACAGGATTAGACTGTGCCCTATTGAAAAACCCCAACCTAACCCAAACCCAACCCAAAAGCAACCCCCCCAAAAAAAACCCAAACAAACAAAAACCAAAAGCAAACAACCCCCCAAAAACCAACCAACAAACAAATAAATCCCCAAACAAACCAACTAACCAGACAAAACCAAATGGAAAGAACCCCAAGCAAAACCATCCAGTATGTACTTACCTATGCTGATGACAGAGTTCCCCAGCTGCCTTTGCAAGCAGAAGCTGGAGGCTGGATTCTCCTTTTGGGTTTGACATCTGGTTTAGCAGGAGGTGTCCCTGTCCATGGCAGAGGGGGTTGGAAATAGATGATATTTAAGGTCCTTTCCTTAAATCTGATGGACTTTCCTGGCTTTCCTATAAATAGCTTCTTGTTTGGAAAAGAGCAGCTTAGAATAGACTAGAATAAACCAAGTTGGAAGAGACCTTCAAGATCATCACTTCCAACCTATCATCCAACACCATCTAATCAACTAAACCATGGCACCAAGCACCCCATCCAGTCTCTTCCTAAACACCTCCAGTGATGGTGACTCCACCACCTCCCTGGGCAGCCCATTCCAATGGGCAATCACTCTCTCTGTGCAGAACTTCTTCCTAACATCCAGCCTAAACCTCCCCTGGCACAGCCTGAGACTGTGTCCTCTTGTTCTGGTGCTGGTTGCCTGGGAGAGGAGACCAACCTCTGCCTGTCTACAACCTCCCTTCAGGTAGTTGTAGAGAGTGATAAGGTCTCCTCCTCTCCAGGCTAAGCAACCCCAGCTCCCTCAGCCTCTCCTCACAGGGCTGTGCTCCAAACCCCTCCCCAGCTTTGTTGCCCTTCTCTGGACACCTTCCAGCAAGTCAACCTCCTTCCTAAACTGAGGGCCCCAGAACTTGACACAGGACTCCAGGTGTGGCCTAACCAGTGCAGTGTACAGGGGCAGAATGACCTCCCTGCTCCTGCTGGCCACACTGTTCCTGATGCAGGCCAAGATGCCATTGGCCCTCTTGGCTGCCTGGGCACACTGCTGGCTCATGTTCAGCCTACCAACGATCAGTACCCCCAGGTCCCTCTCTGCCTGGCTGCTCTCAGCCACTCTGACCCCAGCCTGTAGCTCTGTCTGGGGTTGTTGTGGCCAATGTGCAGAACCTGGCACTTGGATGTGTTCAATCTCATGCTGTTGGACTCTGCCCATCTGTCCAGCCTGTCGAGGTCCCTCTGCAGAGCCTCTCTACCCTCCAGCAGATCAACTCCTGCCCCCAGCTTGGTGTCATCTGCAAATTTCCTGATGATGGACTCAGTGCCCTCATCCAGATCATCAATAAAGATGTTAAAGAGCATGGGGCCCAGCAGAATCATTGCCTCCCCCCCAAAAAAAACGTTTAGTATTTGAAGTTTGGTGGTTCATGTGCAGAGTAGGGAGTTCTGTATTGTTATGGAAAAAGGTGTCTGACATGTGGATGCATTTTGCATTTCCTGCAGAGGAAGCTGTGTGTCAGTGCTGCTATCAGCATGTACAGGAGCCTGGCTTTGTGGAAGAACAGAGTGGCTGAGATAGTTTGATAGGAAATAGTTATTGGGAGAATACAAGAGAAATTGGGTCGGCTCTGCTTTATCTTGTGAAATAGTCCTTCCTTAGGGCAGCTCTTCCACCTTGATGGCGTGAAATCTGTTATCTGTTCACCTTTAGCCATGTGGTGTTGTGGTGTGTCAGATGGTTTGCCTTCTCGTCCTGGGCAAAGGGTCAGAATTCTCTGTGGCAGAGATGCAATAACAGTAAGCACTGTGGGTCTGTTTGTGTTCCTGTGTCTCAGCGTGCTTTACATGTGGGAGCAATATGCTCTAAGGTGGTGATTGCCTGCTGTGAGCAGCGTGTGCCCCTGTGCTCGGAGCAGTGTGGTTGCTGCTCATCACACACCCATGGCTGGACACCTGCTCTGGGCTGGTTTGTCATCCCACCTTACAGAGGAGCTGCCTGTGTACACCATGCTCCTGCTGGGCCTGCTGCAGATAGGTTTCAGTGCTCCCTAATCTGTCATGCAGCCAGGGGGCATTCCCAGGGTCAATAACCAAGGCTTCAGCCATGAAGTGCCGTGGTGCTGTTTACATGGGCTACTGAACCTTTGTCTCCTGGGGCTTTTTGTGCTGTTTTGTATCCTCTGGTTTAAAAAAAACCCCAACAAGCAGTGAATCCAGCCCAGCCACATGGTTCATGGTTGTGATAATTGTTTTTCTTTCTGCAGCTCTACTGAGAAGTCATTTCCCTGGAGATCATCAGGTATTACCTTTTATGTGTCCATTTTGATTCTAAGCCTCCCACAGCTTTATTTTCTTGGCATTCCTGTCTTGCTTTCAAGTGAACTGAGTACTCACAGCAATGCTTGGGTTTGTTTTGTTCAAGTGTCTTTTCTGAAGCATAACATTAATGCCCTCTTCCTTGCTCCTGAAGAGACTTGGGTGCTCCTCTGTTACTATAAGAAGTTGGTTTGCCTTAGAGGCAGTTGCAGGTACTTGCCTTGCACCTTTCTGTGCCTTTGTGTGAGCCTGAGTACAGCTTGGTGTACTGGGTCTCCTTTGCAATTAACTCCCCAAAAGAACTTCCCCCTTGGCAGGTAAGGGTCATAAAACCCCACTGAATCTTGGAAGCTTAAATGCTGACTTTTCTTTTTACAGCTATTCTTACTTCACTGAGAACATCTCCAATAAGTGAAGGTTTTCCTGAGAGTGCTTTTTTTCTGGTGTTCTGTCTTAGAATAGCTTGAACTTTTATCCCTAAGCGAGAAACATTTGTTTTGTAGTAGCTCTGTATCTCCTCCTGGGTGCGTTGGGTGGAATAGCTTAACAGTGACATTCAGGTGCCTGTTGAGATAATCCAACCTGTCCTTCACAGATCAGAGCATTTCCTTCCTCAGAGGGTTTGCATCAGTTAAAATATTCAATATTGCAGAGTCAGTCTTCTGAGCAGTGCCATCCCTTCAGAGCAAGGCAGAAGTCAACGTGTCAAACCACACACCAGGACCAGGAGCAGGACCTAGGCTCCCTGCAAACTGCTTATTGCCCTGGATTGTGCTTCTCTATGTCTATCACATCCTCTTGGCAGAATGCCACCTGAAGCAAAACTGGTCTCATGTCATCAAAATGCACCTGGCATTTTTGGTAGCTTCTTAGGAGCATGACTAACCAAGTTCTGCATAGTGCTAATAGCATGTCTCTGTATGGGGACTCATGCAGCTTGAAGAGCTGTCCAGGCCATGCTGTACAGAGAATAACACTGCCTGCTTATCTGCTGCTTCACTCAGGCCTGTTCAGAGTTCTCACTATTTTATCAGGAACAGTGTGGCCAGCAGGAGCAGGGAAGTCATTCTGCCCTAGACTCAGCACTGGTTAGGCCACACCTTCAGTCCTGTGTCCAGTTCTGGGTCCCTCCATATAGGAAGGATGTTGGCTTGCTGGAGCATGTCCAGAGAAGGGCAACAAAGCTGGGGAGGGGCTTGGAGCACAGCCCTGTGAGGAGAGGCTGAGGGAGCTGGGGTTGATTAGCCTGGAGAAGAGGAGGCTCAGGGGCAACCTTATTGCTGTCTACTACTCCCTGAAGGGAGGTTGTAGCCAGGTAGGGGTTGGTCTCTTCTCCCAGTCAACCAGCACCTGAACAAGAGGACACAGTCTCAAGCTGCACCAGGGGAGGTTTAAACTGGGTGTTAGGATGAAGTTCTTCATAAAAAGAGTGATTACCCATTGGAATGTGCTGCCTGGGGAGGTGGTGGAGTCACCATCACTGGAGGTGTTCAGGAGGAGACTGGATGGGGTGCTTGGTGCCATGGTTTAGTTGATTAGATGGTGTTGGGTGATAGGTTGGACTCGATGATCTCAAAGGTCTTTTCCAACCTGGTTAATTCTGATAATAACTTCTAATAACTTACTCTACTTTACTTTCCCTTCCTGTTTTTTGTTTTCTTTAGACACCAGGCTCCTCAATGTGTGTGTAATCATATTTACATTTGTCAGGTGCCACCATGGCACTGCCTCAGCTGAGCTGAGGCACAGTGGCTCTCATCCCTTCTTTGGGATCTAATCTCAGCAGCCCACTTGTCTTGGCATTTAAATATTGCCAGTCAGAGTGGTGCTTTTCAGGGGTTCTGTTTAATGGTGTTTTCAAACAGAAGCCCAATTTGTTCAAGCAATTGAGGAGCTGTATTTGTCTTATTCTTTCAATGCAAACCTTCTTTTTGGTGTTTTTTTTAAATCACATCATTTCCCCTTGCTCTGTAATGTTCCAGTGACATTTTACAAGTGTTAAAGACACCTTCTGAGAGATCTCAGACATTGTTCCACTGATTTCTCTCATCCAATTGCTTTCCATTCCCTTATTTCCTCCTCAATACATCCTGCCTCGGCTATTGCTTGGGTTTCACCTTGACTTTTTCTACTAGTTCTTCTCTTGGCTTTTTTTTTCCCTGCAGCTCATATTTCTATTTTATTCTTTAATTCTCTCCTCACAGAATTTTAAGGGCTGGAAGGGACCTTGAAAGATCATCCAGTCCAACCCCCCTGCCAGAGCAGAGTCACCTAGGATCACACAGGAATGCATCCAGTTGGGTTTTGAATATCTCTAGAGAAGGAGACTCCACAACCCCCCCTGGGCAGCCTATTGCAGTGTTCCATCACCCTCACAGTGGAAAAAGTTTTCCTCTTGTTTCCATGGAACTTCCTATGCCTCAGCTTCCACCCATTGCCCCTTGTCCTGTCATTGGGCATCACCCAGCAGAGCCTGGCTCCAGCCTCTGGGCACTCACCCTTTACATACTTATAAACATGAATGTGGCAGTTGTAGGCTATGCCTTTCAAATTTATCTGCAACCCACCATAATGAATGAGGTCACCTTCAGTCTCCTCCGAGCCAAAGAGCCCCAGCTCCCTCAGTCTCTCCTCCTAAGGAAGCTGTTCCACTCCCTTAACCATTTCCGTGGCTCTGCGCTGGACTCTGATTTCAAACAGTTCCCTGAGGTCCTTTTTGAGCTGAGGGGCCCAGAATGGGACCCAATATTCCACTCTCCTCCTATCTGTGTGTGCCTGTTCTTTAGAAATCTCCTCTGCACATCCCTCCTAAGGAGTCACTTAATACACAGCAACAAACCCTATCTCTCCTTAGTACACCAGGCATCAATGTAAATGCAGATGTCTGCTTGGCACACCTTTGTATCCAAAGCAAGGCTTTTCTGGGGCAGTTACTCAGAAAGAGGTGTGTTGGGAAATGTACCTTTTGTGCTTAGAACTTCCTGATGTGCATCTTCATTGAATATTTACATTTCTGTCACAATTATGGGAGGTGTGCAGGTTTTACCTCCTCATAGCTTCACTCTTGAGCTGTGTTTTGAGGAAGTGTTCTTAGGAAAAAAAAGTTATTAGAATTAACCAGGTTGGAAAAGACCTTGGAGATCAAGTCCAACCCATCACCCAACACCATCTAATCAACTAAACCATGGCACCAAGTGCCTCAGCCAGGCTCTTCCTAAACACCTCCAGTGATGGTGACTCCACCACCTCCCTGGGCAGCACATTCCAATGGCCAATCTCTCTGTCTATGAAGAACTTCTTCCTAACATCCAGCCTAAACCTCCCCTGGCACAGCTTGAGACTGTGTCCTCTTGTTCTGGTGTTGGTTGCCTGGGAGAAGAGATCAACCCCCTCCTGGCTACAACCTCCCTTCAAGTAGCTGTAGAGAGCAATAAGGTCTCCCCTGAGCCTCCTCTTCTCCAGGCTGAGCAACCCCAGCTCCCTCAGCCTCTCCTCACAGGGCTGTGCTCCAAACCCCTCCCCAGCTTTGTTGCCCTTCTCTGGACACCTTCCAGCAACTCAACATCTTTCCTAAGCTGAGGGGCCCAGCACTGGACACAGGACTCCAGGTGTGGCCTATCCAGTGCTGAGTACAGGGGTACAATGGTGCTCCTGCTGGCCACACTGTTCCTGATGCAGGCCCGGATGCCATTGGCCTTCTTGGCCACCTGGGCACACTGCTGGCTCATGTTCAGCTGCTCACTGGATGTTGCTTTTGCCAACTGCTCTCTGAAAAACACTGAAGTTCTTGAGGAATGGGGGGAAAAAAAACCCAACCCTCCTCAAATCACCTTCTTTTTTTCCTGACTGTTGATAGCAGTTTATATCAAGAAAGCTTCAGGAGGTGATGTGAGAAGATGTGGCCATAGCTGTAATTGCTTTCTGCATCAGTAGAATTATGCAGAATTTTAAACAGAGAAATAAAATTGATGTTGTTCTCACAGATGCTTATAAATAGAATATTTGCTCAGCAACTGCCTATAAACAGGCTGCTATTTGATGCAGGGCACTCTCCTCATGATTTATAGTAGCAGAGAGACAGAAAGAGAACAATTGCTTGCATTGTGCATTCTTGCCTTTGTTAGAGAGCCCAAACAATCTATTTTTTAGCAGTGTGAAAGCATTTGCTTGGTGGCCAATGTGTGATGGGAGCGAGGTTTGGTTCAGGGCTCTGTCTCGGGAACATCTGTACAGCACTGCACAATTGAGCTTCAGTCTGCCTCTGTCTTTCTCCCCAAAATGATCATTTGCCAGTTTGACATTGATTTAGCATCATGTAATCTCAAGTAACTAAAATAACAGGGCTTTGTGGTATCTGAACAGAACAGCTTGAAGATTAAACGATGGGGGCTGAATATAGCTATCATTTAAGCGACCCAGTCCCCACGAGCGTTTGATGCTGCAGAGCAGGCAGCACCTGCTGGGAGCTGCACCGAGCTGTGTGACCCAGGCAGTGCCCCAGAGCCTGTGAGGTGCTCTAAGCTCAGTGTTGGCTCCCTGTGCCATTTCTAGGCATGCCCACGGCGAGATTGGTGGCAGTGCTGCAACCCTGCTGATTAAATCTTCATTAAGTTTGGACATAACACTCCCATTACAGGGAATTAATTGGCATCAAGTTTTACTAGATGGCTTTGACCTAAGATTGTATTGCTGGTGCAGAACTGTGATAACTTGCCTGTAATTTCTATCATCCATTGATCTGTAATAGGTTTTTCCCTTTTTAATCTGGCATTTGAGTCATGCTCAGACATTTCAATTAACAAGTAACATTTTCAGTGTGAGTGTTCTGATATGGCTGATCATACAAAGAGTGAGACAGCAGCAATTTGTGGACACCTGTAGGTGAAAAACCAGAGTATTTCTTCACAGCTTTGTAGGTACAAACACTCTGGGTCTTGGCTTGTGTCCTCATCATTGCCCTTTTCCCCCCAGCCTATGTTTGACTTTGTTCTTTCTTTGTGAACGGTGTTGTGATTCTTCCCTTGCATGTGGTGACACTTTGCTGTCTGTAGAGTTCAACCAACGTCCTTAGAAGGGAAGTTAGCTCTAGGGTTGTTAAAATGTGGATATGTTTGGATAGTGGCACACAAAGTGAAAAAGGTATAAGATGTACAGCAGCCTCTGGTGGTGGTACACCAAGAGGGAGGGAATTCAGCTCAACCTTTTATAATTATAATAACAATAATAAACCAGGTTGGAAGAGACCTTCAAGATCATTGTGTCCAACCCATCAACCAATCCACCCCACCTAAACAACCAACCCATGGCACCAAGCACCCCATCAAGTCTCCTCCTGAACACCTCCAGTGATGGTGACTCCACCACCTCCCCAGGCAGCCCATTCCAATGGGCAATCACTCTCTCTGTAGAGAACTTCTTCCTAACATCCAACCTAAACCTCCCCTGGCACAGCCTGAGACTGTGTCCTCTTGTTCTGGTGCTGGTTGCCTGGTAGAAGAGACCAACCTCTGCCTGTCTCCAATTTCCCTTCAGGTAGTTGTAGAGAGCAATAAGGTCACCCCTGAGTCTCCTCCTCTCCAGGCTAAGCAACCCCAGCTCCCTCAGTCTTTCCTCATAGGGCTTGTGTTCCAAACTCCTCACCAACTTTGTTGCCCTTCTCTGGACTCATTCCAGCAAGTCAACTTCCTCCCTAAACTGAGGGGCCCTTGAGGTTATTGCCCTTCAGACAACTGGTAGCTGCCCCCTGTGCACAAGGTTTTTACTCTCCCAAGCATGCTTGCTAGGTAATCAGGTACATTTTTCATTAAACTAGGCTGGAACATATATTGGAAAACTTGGAATTGTAAAACTACAACCAGACTAGAGGAAAGAAGATTCTCAGCTGTTCATGTTCTCTCCCTTTCGTCTGGTAGCTGCCTACCAGCAGGCTCTGTTTGTGTTCCAAGTCCTTCGTTAGCATGCGTGAGAAAATATCCATGAGTGAGTCTGCAGGAAGCTGACATGTGAAATGTTTGGTTTATCTGATGAACTTGTTCTTTCAGATCCCCAGACCACCAGTGTGCACAAACCCCAAGTGTCAGAGAGCATTCACACCAATGCCTATGACATTAGGACCGAACCAGAGCAAGGGAGCCTCTACTCACCCGAGCAGACGTCTCTCCATGAAAGTGAGGGTCTGTTGTGTGCTCTTTAAATATTAGAATCTCTTTCTGCATTGCCTGTCTGACAATGTCATGCAGTTGTGAGTGCTGCAGAAAATAACTTGTTTGATGCTTTTGTTCTTATGCTGGCTTCCTGTCCGCAGGGTCTGTAGGCAACTCGAGAAGCTCCACACAGATGAACTCTTACTCTGACAGCGGGTACCAGGAAGTAAGCAGTTTCCATAACAGCCAGAACTTGAGCAAATCAGAAAGCAGACAGCAGCATTCCCTAATTGGAACCACTAATAACCATTTGGTGAGGAGCTCACGAGCTGAAGGGCAGGCATCAGTCCAGGTATGCCCAGAACCATGCACTTCACCTCTGCCTGGAGCTCATCTATAGAGACAACAGTTGTGTAGCTGGACCTTCTTGTTTATGGGCTGCAATTAACATTAAGGAACTGGCACCTTTATCTAGCACCTTCACTGGTTCATAGCAGAAATGGATGGCAGCTGAGAGAGATCTGTTTGCTGAAATCACTGAGGCTAAAATTAAGTAAAACTCGTGAGGTCTGCTGAGTGCAGGGCATGCTGCCAGTGTAATGTCAAGAGAGCATCACCCACCCAAAATCCAGTTGTGGTTTTTGGGAAAGGCTCCTAGAATGTAGCCTGTACGCAAGCATAGTGCTTAGAGCAGGGTGAGATTTGTGCTCCTCTACCTTTTAGAATTTAGAATAAACCAGGTTGGAAGAGATCCTCAAGATCATCGCGTCCAACCCGTCAACCAATCCAACCCACCTAAACAACTAACCCGTGGCACCAAGCACCCCATCAAGTCTCCTCCTGAAAACTTCCTGGCTTTTTTCATCTCCTTTCTCATTAGTCAGAGTGATATTAAGGCAGTAACTAACAAAGCTTTGTTAGCTTAGACTGGAGCTTTGCATTCCTGTCCCTGAATTTCCAAATGTGGTTGGTTAGTGAGGAAGGAAAGCATAGGTGCTTATTAACAGAGAAAGGCAAATCAGGATGGGAAAGGGATGGGTTTACAAAGGTAGATTGCCATTTCATATCCTAGAATCACAGAATGCTTTGAGTTGGAAGGGACCCTACAGATCAGCTAGTTCCAACCCCTTGCCATGGGCAGGGACACCTCCCACTAGACCAGGTTGCTCAAGGCCTCATCCGACCTGACCTTGGACACTGCCAGGCTTGGAGCCTCCACAGCTTCTCTGGGCAGCCCGTCCCATGAGGGTGGTGAGGCACTTAAGTAATATATGTTGAGATTAGTGAGGAAGGTTGTTGTGTAGGAAAACCTGAAAGAACTCTGTTCAAGGCAAAAGTCACTCCTCATCTGCATGTATGTGTTGTTAATTTGTGTGCATTCCTCTTGGCTTCCCTGGCTGTCAGGAGAGAAGTGCCCACTGCCTGCCCAGAGGACAGTGCTAACGCATGCCTTTGCCTTTGACAGCCCTCAGTTGGTACCAACCGAGTCATGAGGCGCGTCAGCTCGGTGCCATCCCGAGCACAGTCCCCCTCCTACATGGTCGGCACGGGAGTCTCCCCTTCCAGGGGGTCGCTGCGGGCGTCCCTGAGCAGCAACTATGGCTCTCCATCAGCCGCCGAGCAGAGGTCCCTCCCTTCTCACCCCTACTCCTCCACGACGCTGCCGGCACCACGAGCGGCATCGCCCTACGCCGCCCAGAGACCCGCATCCCCCGGCACCGTGCGGCGTGTCGGCTCCGTCACCTCCCGCCCGTCCGCCAACCCCAACGGCAGCGCTGCCCAGTACCAGCCCTCTGGCAGGGTCGGCTCCCCTCTGGCCCTCGCTGACGTACAAACCAGAGTGGCTTCTCCATCCCAGACGCAGCTGGGGTCCTCCTCCCCCAAGCGCTCTGGCATGACCGCGGTGCCGCAGCACCTGGGTGCCACGCTGCAGAGGACGCTGCATGACGTGGAGCAGTACGGGCAGCAGTATGAGATCTACGAGAGGATGGTGCCACCGCGCCCAGACAGCCTCACAGGTTAGTAACCAGGTAAAGACACAGCCCCTGGTGCAGTGCTTACTTATGAGTGAAACTGGGGCCGCGTTGTGGGGGTGGCTGTTAGGTCAGCTGGGAATCCCAAAGTCAAGCACTGTGTATCAGTCATGCCAGAAGTTCTTCCTCTTCTGTTGCTAGATTGTGAGCTGTGTGTTACACTATGTTGTGTGTTTGAAGTGGCCAAGTGAAATTCTGAGTCCTCCAAACAGAGGCATTTCAGTGGTTTTGAAGACAAAAATAAAACCTTCCCTAGGAGGACAGGCTGAGAGAGTTGGGGTTGCTTAGCCTGGAGAAGAGAAGGCTCCAGGGAGACCTTAGAGCAGCTTTCTAGGATTTGCATGGAGCTACAGGAGAACTCAAGAGGGACTTTTACAAAGGCATGGAGTGACAACACACAAGGGGTGATGGCTTCAAACTGGAAGAAAGTGGTTTGAGATTAGACATGAGGAGGAAATTCTTCCCCATGAGGGTGGTGAGTTGCTGGAACAGGTAGCCCATAGAATTTGTGAAGGCTTCAAGCCTAGGAGTGTTCATTGCCGGGTCGGATGAGGCCTTGAGCAACCTGGTCTATCACTGCCCATGGCAGGGGATTGGAAGTAGGTGATCTTTAGGTCCCTTCCAACTCAAACCATTCTAGGAGTCTAAAATTAAAGAGAATTTTCCTGAGAGTGTAATACTCAAACCCCAAGTTGCTGTAGGTGGCAGAAGTGTTAGGTGGTGATTCTATAATAAAGCAAGCTGGACAATCAACATGGATTTGCCTTGTGTGTTGCTTACTGTGAGCAGCTGAAGGCTTGTTCAGCACTTAGCTACCTAAAGGTTCAGCCTAGGAGAAGGTCAGCTGGGAGCCAGTAAGGCAGTGGAAGAGATCCAGAAGTGTGGGACATGAGGGAGGAGTGATGAAACACAGCAGTCAGTGAATTTCAGTGTGAATCATTGCCTATTGGATAGGTCTTTATAACTTTAGGTGTAACTGATGCCTTGTCTTGGCTGAAAGGTGGAGGCGTGACAGCGTTGCTCTCTATAACTGATACAGGCCATGGACACATTTCCTTCCTCTTGCTTGCAGGCCTGAGGAGCTCCTACGCCAGCCAGCACAGCCAGCTGGGCCAGGAGCTGCGCTCAGCTGTGTCTCCAGACCTGCACATCACCCCCATCTACGAAGGCAGGACCTACTACAGCCCCCTGTACCGCAGCCCCAACCACGGGGCCGTGGAGCTGCACCAGGGCTCTCAGTCAGCCTTATACCGCACGGGCTCAGGTGGGTGAGGGGCTTCTGAAGCCCTGCTCTGTCTGTGCCACACAGTCATCCTTCACTTACTCACCTCTTCCTCAACAGAGATGTGTCATGCCCCTTGAAAAGGGTAAGCTAGAGGTTAGAAATTGATGGAGGGGGAAACTAGGTTGGAAGGACTTAAAATAACCCTTTAGTAGTTCTTGCAAGCAACACTTGGGGCTATGCATCAGTGTCAGCTTAGGGTCAGGATGTTTTCAGTTTGGATATTGCACGCTCAGGTACCTCCAAGCAAAGCATCTTTCATGACACCACAAATTGAGTGCTTCATCCTGCACTTTCTGTGCATCCTTCTCCTGCAAACTGAGGTTGTTCATCCTTGTTTGTTCACCTTTCAGTGCAGCCAGGTGATAGCTTGCAAGCTTAAACTACCTACCGCAGCCCTCACCGTAACAATCCTGCCTTTACCCAACTCCTCAGCAAAGGGTGATGTGAAAATGCTCTCTCTGTAGACCTTGTATTGAAACTGAGACATTTCTGTAGCATTTCATAGGGCTGCTACTCCTGTGTTCTGAAGTGGCACAGGCATGAGACGAGTGGTGGCACTGACTCTGTTAGGGGGCATGGAGTGCTTGTCGCAGAGCAGTTTGGCCTCTAAGGTTGGTTAGGGATTGGTATAGAGGAGTAACTTACAAACCCCCAAAATACTGGAGTGATTTAACTAGCTCTCTAGACATTTGTAGAGAAGTGTCCCTGTCACATTTTCACACAAGTGACAGCTGCTTTCTAGTGGTTTGGGGTTGGTTTTTTACTATAACTGCCATCCAAAAGTGTTGGTATTGTTGAAGGAGGTTTTGAATCCCTTCTGTGTTCTACAACGCAAAATAAACGGAGTTTGTCAAGGTGTGCCAGTGAGGAAATACAACTAGGAACTGGAGTTGTCTTTTTATTGCTCTCAGTACTACCACTTGCCCTGGAAGAGCAAAAGAGCACAAGAGCTCAGTTAGGTCGGTCTGGTGGGTTGAAGTCACCCCCCTGCTAATTCGAGAGAATTACCCCCCAAAATAAAATTGCCAGGCTGGCTCAGTGGGATGGAAGCAAATGAGGCTACGTTGACAAGCAGGCTACAGTCTAGAAACAGGAAATGCAGTGAATATGTACAAAATAATCAATATTGCATTGTATTTACAATTTACAGACGGCACAAGAGCCCTCCTGGACAAAACCAGGGGGTTAGCAATAGCCTCCCCCTCTCTGCCACCTTGCCCCCTGTACAAGGGAAAAGAGAAGAGAACAGCAGAGAGTAGCTTGTTAGTACTTGGCCACAAGAAGATCACAGCCAAGCTCAGCAACAGCCAAGCAGAAGCTACCAGCTAGCATCAGCTAGAGCAAAGCAGAAGAGTTTATACAACTAACTTTATGTTAGTTAGCAAACCACTGGGATTGTTTGGACCTTGTCATTACTTTCCCTTTACATCCAATGGTAACTTACTGACATTCCACCACTTTCTACTCAAGGTCTGTGGAAAATTTCCTAGGCCTCAGCCTAAAACTGCCACAGTCAGGAAGATCCATGCCCATGGGTTTGAAACAATCAGCTCCGTCTGTGAGGTTGTCCTCTTGTTAGCTTTGTGGCAGGGGCAATGCAGCTGTACTTGGGAAAGGAAAGCACCACAAAGTGCATCCAGATTACTTCTCTCTCCTTTTCAATACAGCTGGCACATCGCTGTTAGTGTTGGGAACTGGGCTTTGTTATGAACCTTGAAAACATTTTGCATCCTGATTTCTGCTTGATGCACAAGCCGCTTCTCTTACTGTAAGCACTCGCTGGGACAAGCTGAGGCAGAAGCCTGCTTCCACCAGGCCTGGAGTTCTGTAACCTCAGCCTTCCCCCAGGCACTGGGTCCTTTCTCCTTCCGCTCTGGTGGACGCTGTGAGCTTAGCAAACTGTTTGCAGACCGATCTTTTGCCTTTGCTTTTGCTTTTTGCTTACCCTTTTGAGCACCTGTTGCCTCTTCTCTTCTCCAGACCACCTTTGTGACCTGGTTTGTTTTAATGCTGGTTTCACACTAGGAGTGGGCAACCTGCAGAGGTCCTGCAGCCAGCGCAGCACGCTGACCTACCAAAGGAACAACTACGGCCTGGGCAGCGCCGCGCCCTACGCCGAGCCCTACCGGACAGTGCAGTATCGGCTGTCCGAGGCCAGCTACGGCCGGCTGCAGCACGCCGCGCCTGCCGACGACGGCACCACGCGCTCCCCCTCCATCGACAGCATCCAGAAAGACCCCAGGCAAGTCCCTCCTCCTCCCCGGGGTCACACCTGTGAGCCCAGCACAGGAGCTTTCGCGCAGGCCTGGAGTCCGTGCGGTGGCACTTCCTGCCTGTTATCTGTGCGTCCTGCAATCACAGAATGCTCCAGGCTCCGGAAGGGACCTCCAGAGGTCATCCAGTCCGACCTCCCCACGGTCAGCAGGGACATCCCCAACTAGAGCAGGCTGCCCAGGGCCTCGTCGAGACTCACCTTGAATATCTCCAAGGATGGGACCTCAACCACCTCCCTGGGCAACCTGTTCCAGTGTTCCATCACCCTCATGGTGAAGAACTTCTTCCTAATATCCAATCTAAATCTGCTCTTCTCTAGTTTGAAGCCGTTGCCCCTTGTCCTGTCACCACAGGCCCTTGTAAACAGTCTCTCTCCATCCTTCCTGTAGCCCCCCTCAGGTACTGGAAGGCTGCTATCAGGTCTCCCTGGAGCCTCCTCTTCTCCAGGCTGAACACCCCCAGCTCCCTCGGCCTGTCCTTGTAGCAGAGGTGCTCCAACCCCCTGATCATTTTCATGGCCCTCTTCTGGACCCTCTCCATCAGCTCCTTCCTATATTGAGGGCTCCAGATCTGCACACAGTACTCCAGGTGAGATCTCACCAGAGCAAAGTGGTAGAACCACCTCTCTGGATCTGCTGGCAATGCATTTTTGATGCCATATCTGATGTAGGTGTCGAGGTCTGTACCTTTTGGAGCTCGAGTCCTGAATGCAGTCTGCTCACTGCAGGAAGAAGAGCAGCTTTTATGCATTCATTTTTTCTTCTCATGTAGGAGTTATTACAGGAAATAGTTGTAAGTAGTTACAAAACAGAGTTGTACCTGGAGCAGTTACATTTTAAGTAGTTACAAAACAGTTATAAACTTGCTGAGATATTCCTGAGCAGAGCAACCTGTGACATGCTGGTATGCTTTCTCTTTATGAGGTTGGGAATCAGAGTTGCAAAATTGGAAAGTGGAGAAGAGAAGGCTCCAGGGACACCTTAGAGCAGCCTTCCAGTACCTGAAGGGGGCTATAGGAGAGCTGGGGAGGGACTTTTTATAAGGTCTTGTAGTAATAGGATGAGGGGAAAATGGATTGAAGCTTGCAGAGGGGGCATTGAAACTGGATATTGGGAAGAAATTCTTGCCAGTGAAGGTGGTGAGACACTGGAATTGCACAGGGAGGTCATGGTTGCCCCCTCCCTGGAGGTGTTCAAGGCCAGGTTGGATGAGGCCTTGAGCAACCTGATCTCATGAAAGGTGTCCCTGGCTTGGAACTGGGTGATCCTTAAGGTCCCTTCCAACCCAAAGCATTCTCTGAATGTACAAAAGACCATGTTTGATTTATTGGAATGCACTTTGCCTGAGCAGCCTTGCTTACATTTCAGGGCAACATAAGCTTTAGAATGATGTACAAATGGACCATTCTGGAAGCAAATCCCATTCATCTTTTTTACATAGTCACTAGTTTGATGCTGTGAGTGCAGGTACTCAGTGTGGGCATGTGACAGGTGTGACTTTATCATTAACAGGTATTAGAGAGAGTGTACATTCAAAGCTTCTATGTTAAAATGGGAGGATCAAACCCCAGTCCAACACAGAGCTTGGAGGGGTTTCTGGTGCTCTGTCTTCAGCGTGGGGTGTGACTGCAAGAAATTCCAGTCTGTCCTCAGACTGCCAGCTCCCTCAGGCAGCTCCTGGACATAACCCTGCCTGTGAAAGAACCTTGCATGTTCCACTGGCTTGGGAAGAGCAGAAAGCAGAGCACCTTGGGCTGGAGGATACAGGCTCCATTTCAGACAGAAACATCAGGGTGTAGCATCCTTTGGGCTTCTCATCCTGTGGGAGGCTCGTGGCAGGATCCAGTGCTTCTCTAGTGCAGTCCTCTCAGACCAGGCCATTTGATAGCACTGCTGTAGAAGATGCGGTCTGGGGGGGACCACTCAGGATGCTGAAGGTTGCATTAGGATATCAGGTAGTGATAGGACTAGGGGGAATGGAATGAAGCTGAAGGTGGGGAGATTCAGGCTGGAGGTGAGGAGGAGGTTCTTCCCCATGAGAGTGGTGAAGCCCTGGAATGGGTTGTCCAGGGAGGTGGTTGGGGCGCCATCCCCGGAAGTGTCTAAGACCAGGCTGGATGAGGTCTTCTTTTTTAGGGGAGGTTTAGGTTGGATGTTAGGAAGAAGTTCTATACAGAAAGAGTGATTACCCATTGGAATGGGCTGCCCAAGGAGGTGGTGGAGTCGCTGTCATTGGAGGTTTTCAGGAGGAGACTTGATGGGGTGCTTGGTGCCATGGGTTAGTTGTTTAGGTGGGTTGGATTGGTTGATGGGTTGGACGTGATGATCTTGAAGGTCTCTTCCAACCTGGTTTGGTTAATTAGGCCCTGGCCAGCCTGATCTAGTGTGAGGTGTCCCTGCCCATGGCAGGGGGGTTGGAACTAGATGATCCTTGTGGTCCCTTCCAACCCTGACTGATACTATGATACTATGATTAGAAAGGCCCTTGTGGCTAAGGTCTTCCTATCCTTGGTGTGAAGAAATCCCCACTGGGCTGCTGAGCCTCCCCTTGTTGTGAGGGAGGCCTGGCTGGCCAAGCCAACATTCACCTTTTAGTAGCTCCCCAAACACTGCTCTGGCAACTGCCTTTTCCTTTAACATTTGCTTGCATTTTTGAACATGGGACAACTTAGATATTACCTTCTCCCCCGCCTCCAGTCTTGGTTTGCAGCCAGAAGACAGCCCAGCAGGTGTTAATGAGTATTTCCAAATCTGTGAATTGGGCATGGATATGGGTGATGGCTTCTTCAGGGTTTGTCCACACAAAATCATTATGTTTCATGAAGGAAGATAGGATTTTAATGATTATAAGAGTACAGTCCCTGAGTGACTCCAGTTATGCAAATGTCCTGCATCTGATAATGATGAAACTTCAGGCTGTGCAGCTTCTGTTGAAGTAGGACTTGCTTCAGAGTAGGAAAAACATTGAGCACTGAGGAAAAAGTGTGTGGCAGAGCCCCCCTGAGCAGCACTGTTGTATCTGTTGCAGGATACTTGGGGAGTTTGGGGAGACTTCTGTAGGGGTGCAGTGTTTGAGTCGGCATCCCCTTAGTGTCTGTATATATTTGTGTGCTCACCAACCAGCCAACCTAACTGAAGAACATAGGATATGAAATGTCCTTTTCCAATGGGAAGACCAAAAAGTGATGTGACTCAGCTGTTCCAATGTACCTCCTTTTAACTACTGGCCCTGATGGTGCAGGGCGAACGCGGGGCTGGTGCGGAGCGAACACGGGGCTGGTGCGGAGCGAACGCGGGGCTGGTGCGGCGCGAACGCGGGGCTGGTGCAGCGTGAACCCAGGGCTGGTGCAGAGCGAACGCAGGGCTGAACGCCTGAGATGCTGCAGCAGTGCTGCTCAGTTAAGTAGCCAGACACTTGTGACTAACACTTTCTCTTGAATGTGTTCTCCAACCAAGGGAGTTTGCCTGGCGAGACCCAGAGCTGCCTGAGGTCATTCACATGCTCCAGCACCAGTTCCCATCGGTGCAGGCCAACGCCGCTGCCTACCTCCAGCACCTCTGCTTTGGGGATAACAAAGTGAAGACGGAGGTATGGTTGGGGTGCCTTTCTGTTCTGGGGATCCAGGAGGCCAACTAGGCCTCTCACCTCTTGGGGGGGTTTCATCACAACATGATACTTTAGCCCCTTCTGTGGTTCTGTCTGTACCTGGGTGGATCTAATTGCACACAGATTTTTTGCCTGTCAATGAGGGGCTGCAAGGAAACTATATGAAGATATTTTGCATTCAAGTGGTGTAATCAGGCTGAGCTGCAATGTGTCTGCCAGAGCCTGGCTTTGTGTAACCTGTTGATGAGTGGAGCAAAGGAAAATAAGAATTCTGGAAGGCTTTTCACTGGTTTTGGTCAAGATCAAGTATTATAGGGCATGAGTGAGCTGTCAAGCAAAGGAGAGAAATCCAGGCCTGGAAGTGTACAGAGGGCAGTATTTGTGTCAGTAAGATCTGGAGGAAGGACACATCTGAGGGAAAATGCAGCTTGTTGTTAGTGTTTTTCAGCAACTGCCTGTGTTTGAAGAGCTGCTCTTTATGCAGAGTGGCTTTGAGCTGTTGATTCCAAGGACACCTCGTTGCAGATCTCCCTGCTGTGACTGCAGGAGGGGGCTTGGACTAGATAACCTTTAAGGGTCCCTTCCAACCCACTGCATTGTATGATTCTATGAATTGGCTTTTCCATCCATACCATACCCTTGTGTTACCTGCTTGTCATGGTTTAAGTGAATGTTATTCATGATATTAAGTTGTTGGTGCAGCTTTCATAAGCAGATAGCCCAACACAATTCAATCACTGGAGGGTGGATGGAAAGATGGTGTTGGTTGGGGTGTTCTGGTAAAGATCACAGCAGTAACAGGGTGTGGACACACCTATGAGGTGATCATTCTATTTTATAAGGGGTAGGACAGCTTCTTTAGGGGTTCTTGGGATGTTGTCTGTCTGTTATCTGTCTGCACATGCTCCTCTGGGGGAGATCCTGTGTTTCTTCCCTGTCCCCTTTTTCATGATTGCAGAATGTGCTTTGAAATGGTGGGATCTCTACTGTAACCTTTTCAAACAGCCAGAAAGCAGAGTTTGGACATGCTGCTAACTTCTGTGGCCTGGCTGAAGTGATATCTCAGTTGTTTACCTTGCCTAGCACTCCAAATGTTGGGTATGTTTTTCAGTCAGGTCAGGTGTGAAGGTTTATAGACAGCAGATAATCAAACTCATTAAACCTCACCCAAAGGAAAAGGTCTTGGTTGTGGTTTAGAAGACAGGAGTCACTACAGTGGTCAGAGAGGCAGCTGTAAACAAAGCCTGCCTCCCACTTAGTGTGTGGAATTTTGGAACAGAGAACTTCTCCTTTCCTAGGGGAACAGATTTATGTACTGGCAGCTACTTCTTTCAAATGGGAATGATCAGCTGCTAGACATTCTTAGGATGCTAGGACAGAAAGAATGCAGCTGTCTGGCTTCTCAGAGCAAAGAGTATCACTTCACTTTTGGGATAGCCATGTCCCTGCTGGTGATGAGGATCCCTGCTGTAAGAAGGACATCCCTCAAGTCAGGGTGGCAGGGAGGCACCAGCCTGTCCTTGCCAAGAGGGAAGTGGCCACTCACGTTCCCTTCACAGCAGAAGCCAGCACAAGAAATGGTTTGGAGCAGGAAAGGATCATCAACGTTTCAGTGCCAAATGCTTTGAAGGCAGCTTTTGTGTTTTATTTGAATTCATTGCTTTATTGCTGTGGTATAGAGCAGATTAATTTGCTGGGCACTAAAAGATTTTAAAAGCCCATCAAAATTAAGTGGAGTGCTTGCATTGCCAAAACCTAAAGGTAAGCACAAGAATCTGCTTGCTGGGGGCAGAATCTTTACTATGAAAGTGCACAGAGTGAATAAATCACACTTCCAGGTAAGGGATGTGTCTGTAAATGCATGCAGTGCTGAGACACTAATTCATGAACATAGCATTTCACAGGAATTCTGCTTTTAAAATGATGACTCCCTAAGCTACAGCTCTTAAGAGTAGATTTCTAGTCCAGCTTGAATTTGAATTACAGGCACAAAGCTCAGTTTGGGATATAGGTAGAATAAACAACAAAGCTGGTTTTATCTCTCGTAACTTGTACCTGTGCTCTGGCTGTGCGGTGTTTGATGTGTGGTGGTGTCAAACAAGAGGGAGATGTAACTGCAAAGCACACACAAATGGCTCCATGCCCAGCAGCCTCTTTAGCAGGGTGTGAGTGGCTGCAGGGGTTTCAGTGCAGTGTGACAACCAAGTTGGGAAGATTTACCAACAACATTTCTGCCTGAAGTGGAGTGGAACATTCTTGTTTTAGCAAAAACCAAGAGCCTTTTAAATCTGTAGGGCAAAGAGGCTGAAACAGACAGGTGCTGATGTTCCCCATTTTCTAGGTGTGCAGGCTTGGAGGCATCAAGCACCTGGTTGACCTCTTGGATCACCGAGTCCTGGAAGTTCAGAAGAACGCTTGTGGTGCTCTGAGGAACCTTGTTTATGGGAAGTCCACCGATGAGAACAAGATAGCGATGAAGAACGTTGGGGGGATACCTGCCCTCCTGCGGTTGCTGAGGAAATCTGTGGATGCTGAAGTAAAAGAGCTTGTCACAGGTGAGTTTTGGATGGAAACAGACAAGGTGGCTATCACACAGGTGGCTTTGCTGAAGGGGACAAGCCTGGAGCAACAGGCAAGTGCCTGGGAGGGGCTATATCCGCTGGGTTTCCACTTGTGCGCTGGGCTGCAAAATCACTCCTTTCACTGACAGGGTGAGCACAGGAGTGCAGATCCACTGGGAGGAGGGAATTGAGGTGGCTGCATCAAAGCTCCATTTAGGGTAAATGTTCCCCCGGGATGACTCTCCTACCTGCACAGCTAGGCCTTGGACAGGGACTTCTTTCCTGATTCTTGACGTTTGTTTGGGTACAGGCTGTTGTTTTTATTGTCTGCTGACAACAGCTGAAATAAGATCTTGCAGAATTCGTAAGGTGGACCCAAACTATGTAAATGTAAATTCAAGCACAGACAGAAAATTCCAAGTATGCCAATTACAGAAGCAGCTCCTGCCCAGCCTGTGGTAGAGCCATGGCCTGTGGCTGTGTACCATACCATTGGTCTCATGAGGATGAGACAGCAGGTGTAGCTCAGAAGTCATCAACCTGCTTGGCCCTTGGTGAAGACAGAAAGAGCAGAACTGATGATTTGCAGCTCTGCCATGTGAAGGAGCTTTGTTTCCATCCAAACAAGGTGGATTTGTTGGGCACTGCACACGAAGACACACTGTACAAGAAGGACATTGAGACACTTGAATGTGTCCAGGGAAGGGCAACAAGGCTGAGGAGAGGCCTTGAGCACAAGCCCTATGAGGAGAGGCTGAGGGAGCTGGGGTTGTTTAGCCTGGAGAAAGAGGAGGCTCAGGGGAGACCTTATTGCTGTCTACTACTACTTGAAAGGTGGCTGTAGCCAGGAGGGAGTTGGTCTCTTCTCTCAAGCAACCAGCACCAGAACAAGAGGACACAGTCTCAAGCTGTGCCAGGGGAAGTTTAGGCTCGAGGTGAGGAGCAAGTTCTTCACTGAGAGAGTAATTCGTCATTGGAATGGGCTGCCCAGGGAGGTGCTGGAGTCACCATCCCTGGAGGTGTTCAAGAGGGGATTGGACATGGCACTTGGTGCCATGGTTTAGTCGTGGGCTCTGTGGTGACAGGTTGGACTTGATGATCTTTGAGGTCTCTTCCCACCTTGGTGATTCTGTGATGTGCTGTCTCTTTTTCTCAGTACAGGAGTGATTTGTCTGTGAAGCTTTTAGGGCATTGAAAAATACGAGAGGATATCAAAAAGCAGACTTTGGCCTCTCTTTAAACACTTCCTCTTTCAGGTTTTAGTAGCTCCCTCATTGACTTCATTAAACTGTGAAGCTGAACTACTTCCCTGCTAAGCAAAGCGTCGCAGCAGTGATCAAGTTAGATGTGGCAGGGGTGTCACACTGGGAGCCCTTCCAAGTGATTCCTTGTTTAGAAAACTATTAAGTAGAAGAAGGGCTCTGTATGGAAGGTATCCAAAGTTCAATGCAGGCTGTTTTCCTGAGGTGTTTTCCACACAAGCATTAAGAGAACCTGCAGCTTTCATGTCCTCCTCTCTAGGAGGATACATTTTTTTTTTCCTTAAGAACTTATGGAAATGGAACCCTCCAAGCTGGGACTGCATGTTAGCTGCCTTGTCTGCTTCACAAAATTGGTGTTTTGTGCATCTAAACCACTTCCAAGTGCTTTTAAGATGTTGGAGATGGTTCCAGAGACAAAGTCAGATTCTTAACTATAGAAAGTATTTAGTCACTATTAAACTCCCCCCAAACTACACTGTCATCTTTCAGCATATCACCTGTGAGTGCAAAGATCCTTCTTGAAGGTGTGCTGGAACACTTTGGCCATCACCTTAGAGCCAGAGACCAAGGACCTTCAGCATGGTGATTCAGCATTTCAGGAGAGAGAGCTGTTAAACCAAACTCTGCTGCACTGCTCTCTGTGTGTGTTTCTTCAGTGTGGTTCATCTCTGCTCCTTTTCAGCACTCACTTCTACAGTCAGTTCCCCAGGGAAGTCTTCCACTTAATCCTGTTTTCTCTTAGATAGTCAAGGTCATTCAGCTCCTCAGATTCAAGGGCTTAAAATTTCTTCCTTTTTTTCCCCTTCATTTTCTAAGCATTAGAGGTTTCAGTCTGTGAAACCAGAAGTCTATGGGCAAGGTTTTTTTCCTTCTTTCCTTCCTTCCTTCCTTCTTTCCTTGTGTCATTAGCAAGTGCTGATGTGTGTCCCACATCTGTGGAAGATGCCCTCCCAACACCCAGCAGGGCTATTCTAAGTTGCCATCCCTTCTGAAGAACAGAGTACCTTGGCTTTTCTCAGCTTCCTTGCACTCACTGACTCCAAACCTCAGATGATTGTGAAGAAGTTGATGGCATTGAAACAGAATTCTGTTCTGTGGTGGTAAAGCAAACCTCAGGTTCCTCAGCCTTGTCTCAACAGTCCTCAACCTCATTCATGCTGTGGTATTTGAAGGGTTAGGTTTTGTTGTTGCTTCCCATTGACAAGGTTATCAATGCTTCCAAACACCTTATCAGCTATGCTAGCTGGTTCTGTCCCTTGTTGCATCTTCTGTGTGCTTAGCTGAGGTCCAGAACAGCTTCAAAGCCCTGTAAAGGCCAATCTCTAGCTCTGCTGTCAGCAAGTACTGCTCTGACAGGGGAGATGGGGGGCAAAGAAAATCCCTTCACAAGGCTCTATAATTAGATATTTTTCACTGGTTTAAGTGTTTGTTCTTTGAGAGTCCTCTTATGCAGGACTTCAGGTCTCTGTAACCACAGAATCACAGCATGACTGAGGTTGGAAGGGACCTGTGGAGGCCACTTTGTCCTCCCCCTGCTCGAGCAGGGGCACACAGAGCAGTGTGGTTAGTGATTTTTCTGCTGCATTTTGGGAATTCATCCTCTACCTGAGCTTTCAACCTGTCTCTTTGGACTCTGGCAGATGATTCTGTAACAGCCAGATACTTGCTTTTAAGGGCACCCTCAAAGCAAGGAGGAATAAAAAGGAAGTGAAATGACTTACAGAATTACACTGCAACCCCAGAAGTTTCCCAGGCCTTACCTTAACTCAGTGTTATACCAGCTGCTAACCCTCATTTCCCTTCTCTTTGAATGGAAACTTCTCCTTTGCTTTCAGGATTTATTTCTTACAAGCACTAATTTTGGTCCCAGTTACCTTACAATAAGGGCTCTACAAATCCTCAGTTTGTAATTCTCATCTGTAATGTGGAGACTGAAGGGCAGTGTAATGCACAGTGCTGCTTTGTAAAATTAATAGCTGAGAACTTCTCCCAGATTAAAAAATGGAGTGGCCTGGTGAGAGCTTTAATGAACCCAGGGATAATAAATCATTCCTTATTTAAGCAAAGCTGCCTCCTTGACAGTCCAGCTTCTGGTCAGGTTTTGATGTAGTTACTCAGTGGAACTCTGGTGCTTTGCTCTTTGAATGCTCCCAGGCTGGTCCTTGGGGACAAGGTGGTGTTTGTGAAAGTTTAATGGGCTTCCTGGAGGGATGGAGTTGGAGATTCCCCAGCTGGTCTTTCCAGTCTGGGCCACTGTGCCCACCTACGGCAAAAAGATGCTGCTGGCTGTTCTCTTTCCATTTCTTCACAAACATTGGGGTTACCATGGTCCTCCCAAGGCAGAGTGGGATGTGCCATGTGCCCCTTACAGGTCTGGTCAGTGCTCCTCTGGCTGCAGGCAGTGCTCAGGTGTGGAGCAGATCTCCTGCTGTTCCTTGGTGTTTCAGACAGCACCAGCTGCTCCAGCTGTCTCACAGGCTGTAGGTGAGCAGTAAACACCTCGAGGCAGTCACACATGGTGAGGCTGAGCAGTGTGAGTAACTCTGTGAGTAACCACACAGTGATGTTTTCAAAGCTAGATCACACAGAATAGAGCTGCTGTTTCCCTCCATTTGCTGGGTCACAGAGAGTAGTCTGAGACTCAGAGTTTCTCTTGGTAATTTGCTTTACCCACAAATATTTGGGGTGCAGGGAGGAGGTTTGGGTGAGATCTAACTTCTAGCTTGCATCACAAATTGCATGGCAAAAAGTTTCAGCATTCTTGAAGCCAGAGGCCAGTGCAGCACTTCCATTTCTTGCTGTTACTTACCCATGAAGTATTTTCTTTAGCCAGGGCAAAGTCACAGAAGAGATGTACAGCATCAGCTTGGAGATGGATTTGAAATAGTTTGCCTTGTGTGATCAAACTCTTAAACCTGAAGAATAAATAAACTTCAGCTGATTCTGGGTGTGCAAATGGAATGCCATGCAAAGCCTGGTGAAGCCATGAACAACTCTGGAGAATCACTCAAAAGCTCTTATGGCAAAGCCCTTCACAGGAACTGTAAAGAGTACTTGGTTTAAAACTGGTTTCTTTCCCCTGTTTGTAATCCTCCTCTTTAGTTACTGGAAGTCTCTCTGCACAGGAGCTGGAGTTAAAAGTCACAGATAATACTTCCAACGTGGCTCTGAAGTGGGCCTGTCATGGTATAAGAAGCATGCAGAGTCTCTGAACACTTTAAGATGTGGAGTATGCATTGTGTAGAGCTTTCCTCTTCAGCTCCTCAGGACTGTCAGGCTGTGAATGAGATGCTCTGCTTTTGCTGTTTACAAAGGTTTGGGATTGTTTTGTTCTGCGTCCAGCTGCTGGGCAGCAATGTTTCATTTTCACAGGAGCCTTATGTTGCAGAATCACAGAATTGTCTGGAAGGGACCTCAAGGATCATCTATTTTCACCCCCCCGCCATGGGCAGGGACACTTTCCACTAGATCAGGTTGTCTGGGCAACAGCAGGGGATTTACAGGTAACCAGAGGTGGGTGCCAGTGACAAGACCAGTTGTGCACAAAAATATCAGCCAGGTGTTCTGCCACATTGGGACTGTCAAAATGCCAGGGATGTGGAGTGGGTGAGGTGAAGTTCCAGGAGTTGAAGGCTGTATGCTCAGAGGGTCTGAGAGCAGCTGCAGCAGAGCTCTGTCTGAATGTTCCTGTTCCAGCTCCCTCCAGACTGCTGAGGGGAAGCTCTTAGCAGCATGTCCTCAGAGAGGACAGAAACCAAGGGCTTTCTATGGCCCAGTCACAGTTTGCTATTTACCCAGCTCTGGGACAGGACAGGTGTAGGGCTCTGGACTTCTTTTCTTTGTGTGTGGCTCTATTAGAAACTTCTGCTGTGGTCTGTTAACTCCTCCAACATGTCCTCTCTCATCCCCTGGGATGTATTTCTGAGGAAGCTGGGTGTTCAAGATCCAGTCCCAAGTGAAAGCCCTGTGGTTAATTGGAGCAATCCAATGGGGCTGTCATGGAAATGCAATTTCCTGTGGCTAGCAGGGGAATGCAAAAGACTCCAGACTGCAGGCTTCTTGCTGCAGTCTCCAGGAAGAAGGTTTCTGTAGGATTTTTACATCAGTTCTGTATGCTCAGCTCTTCAGTGTCCAGTCCCTCAGGCATGCAATGTCAGAAAGTGGCAGGATCAGTGCAGCCTGTTCATCCCACATTTATCCTTGGAAAAAACCCAACCCATATCCCCCCTCCAGTCCTCATCTCCCACTCCTCCTTTTCAGATTCTGCCTTTCCAGGTTCTGCCTGCTGTGGGACCTGTGTCGTGTCACACACTTGGGGCCTTCACTGAGCACTCTCCCACCCAGCTGCCAGTCAGTGAATCTTTGCCATACTTTCAGGAGTCTGTCACAATCCCTCATGTTTGCCAAACACTGATTATCTTCCAGCCATGACATCCAGAGATTTGGGCTCTTCTCGCTTCATTCTTGCTCTCATGTTCTCATGACCTTTTTCAGCTGCTAGCTGTTAGCTGTCCTGCCTGCAGGGTGTTAGAGATTTCCAGTGTAAACACTCTCTTAATATTGCCTAATCTCTTCCACCATCCTTTTTAAGACCTAGTTTATAACTTTAATCTCCAAGTTTCCAATCAATCAGGATAATGATCTGTTTTTCTTCCCTCTCCTAAGCCTCTTTCTTACAGGGCTGTTGAGAACCCACCCTGTTTATGCCTTTTTTTGAGCAGAATGAGGAGTTCAGGCCACAGGATGTAAGGGTTTGGAAGGGATCTCCGGAGATCCTCGAGACCAACCTCCCCCCTGCCAGAGCAGGACCATAGAATCCAGCACAGGTCACACAGGAACACATCCAGATGGGGCTTGAAGGTCTCCAGAGAAGGAGACTCCACAACCTCTCTGGGAAACCTGTTCCAGTGTTCTGTGACCCTCCCAGTGAAGAAGTTCCTCCTCATGTTGAGGTGGAACCGTCTGTGCTGGAGTTTATATCCATTGCTCCTTGTCCTATCACAGGGTGCAACTCTCTCTTGACACTCAGCCCTCATATATTTATAAACATTGATGAAATCCCCTCTCAGTCTTCTCTTCTCCAGACTGAAGAGCCCCAGGTCTTTCAGCCTCTCCTCACAGGGCAGTGCTCCAGTCTCTTCATCATCCTGGTAGCTCTCCATTGAACTCTCTCCAGCAGATCCCTGTCCCTCTTGAGCTGGGGAGCCCAAATCTGGACACAGTATTCCAGGTGAGGTCTCACCAGGGCAGATTAGAGGGGGAGGAGAACCTCCCTTGATCTTCAGAGCCTTTTCTCTTCTGATGAATATGCCTTTCACCCCAGACTGCTGGCTGGCTGGAGCTAATGAAGCACCACCTGGAAATGCCACTAGGGAGCAGATCACCCACGCACAGACGGTGTGCACTGCCAGTGGCTGCTCCCTTAGGGGCTCTCTGGCTGTCACCTGCTTACACTGCAGGCAGACAGCGAAGGCTGTGGAACACATTTGGATCTGAAGCTGAGAGAGATTACTGCAGTCTGTAAAGTGAATCCTCTAATGACAGCCGTTGGAGTAAAATTACAGTGCAGGCTAAGTCTCTTTCCTTGGGTTTTGCATAGGTAAACTGTTCTTCTCCTGTTCAAAGTGAGGCCTTTTTAGCTGTGAGTGCTACTTGCTGTTTGCTAAGTCTCTCCCGAGTTCATGGGAAGGGAATCTCTCCTGCAGGGGTCCTCTGGAACCTGTCCTCGTGCGACGCGGTGAAGATGACAATCATCAGAGACGCGCTGGCGCCGCTGACCAGCGCGGTGATCGTGCCCCACTCGGGCTGGAACAGCTCTTCCTTCGACGAGGATCACAAAATCAAGTTCCAGACTTCCCTGGTGCTGCGCAATACCACAGGCTGCCTCAGGTAACTGCCGCTGGGGGGCAGCGCTGGAGCTCCCGAATAGCCGTGCTGCTCTGCAGGTGACACCCTGGCACAGCAATGTGCCCTTGTGGCCAGGAGATCCAGGGGTGCATCAAGAAGAGTGTGTCCAGCAGGTCTGGGGAGGTTCTTCTCCCCCTCTGCTCTGCCCTGGTGAGGCCTCACCTGGAATACTGCGTCCAGCTTTGGGCTCCCCAGTTCAAGAGAGACAGAGACCTGCTGGAGAGAATCCAACAGGGAGACACAAGGATGATTAGGGGACCTGAGCGTCTCTCCTGTGAAGAGAGACTGAGAGACCTGGGGCTGTTCAGTCTTCAGAAGACTGAGAGGGGATCTGATCAGTGTGGATAAATATCTGAGGAGTGGGTGTCAAGTGGAGGGGGCCAAGCTCTTTTTGTTGGTGCACACTAATAAGACAAGAAACAACAGGTACAGGCCTGAACATGGAAGACTTCACCTCAACATGAGGAGAAACTTCTTTACAGTGAGGGTGATGGAGCACTGCAACAGGCTGCCCAGAGAGGTTGTGGAGCCTCCTTTTCTGGAGACTTTCAAACCCACCTGGATGCATTCCCATGCAGACTACCCTAAGTGATCCTGCTTTGGCAGGGGAGTTGAACTCAATGACCTCTGGAGGTCCCTCCTGACTTTTAATGTACTGTGGTACTATGACACACCATTCTGGCCTGTAGGCAGCTGGGAAGAAGATGGGTGCCTGTCTGTGACTGTGCCCTGTCCGTTTGTCCTGCAGGAACCTGAGCTCGGCAGGAGAGGAGGCCCGGAAGCAGATGAGGTCCTGCGAGGGGCTGGTGGATTCGCTGCTCTATGTGATCCACACGTGTGTGAACACCTCGGATTACGATAGCAAGGTGTGTGCACGCTCCATCTGGGTGACTCTGAGTGCCACACTATGTGTGACAGGACCTTCTGGGGTGGCACAAGGATCATTCAGTGCTGCCATATGCATAGCTGGGCTGGGGTCCCTTCCAGCACCAGGTTCCTGATGTGCAGTCCAACTGTGCTGCATGCTACAGGGTCACTCTCTGTGCTGCTTCTTCTCATCCCTGTTGTCAGTCTTCAACAAAACAAAGTCATCACTTGTGTTTTGCATGTTCAGAGCACTAACAAACAGTCTGGAGAAGAGAAGACTGAGAGGGGATTTAATCAATGTTTATCAATATCTGAGGGCTGGGGGTCAAGAGGGAGGGGACAGGCTCTGCTCACTTGCACCCTGAGATAGGACAAGGGGCAATGGATAGAAACTCCAGCACAGGAGGTTCCACCTCAACATGGGGAGGAACTTCTTCACTGTGAGAGTCACAGAGCATTGGAACAGGCTCCCCAGAGGGGTTGTGGAGTCTCCTTCTCAAAACCCATCTGGATGTGTTCCTGTGTGAGCTGTGCTAGGTGCTGTGGTCCTGCTCTGGCAGGGGGGTTGGACTCGATGATTTTCAGAAGTCCCTTCCAACCCCTGACATCCTGTGAGCCTGTGATCTGTGAAATAAGGCACTGCAGCAGAGATTGCTGTTGGAAATATGCTTGTATTTGAGGGTATATTTGAGGAGAGAGGGTGCAGTTTTCCCAGAGAAACAGACAAAGCAATGACCAATGCCCTGAATTAGAATTCAGCTCTTCTGCTCCAGATGCCTTTTCTCCTTTACTTACTTTGGCTTATCACTCTGCAAGAGAGTAACTAATGACACAGTATCTTCCTGGTTTGGCTTCAGACAGTGGAAAATTGTGTGTGCACCCTGAGAAACCTTTCTTACCGCTTGGAGCTGGAGGTCCCTCAGGCACGGCTGCTGGGAATCAACGAACTGGATGACTTGTTAGGAAAGGAGTCGCCTAGCAAAGACTCAGAGCCCAGCTGCTGGGGGAAAAAAAAGAAGAAGAAAAAAAAAACTTCCCAGGAGGACCAGGTTTGCCTCTTTCCTTGTAGTCCAAATGTATGAACAGCAGCTTGGCTAGTGGTGGGCAGTGCCTCGCTTGAAGGAAAGCAATAATATCATGAATGAAAACCAGAGAGGCCTCCCCTAGTTACAGATCTGTGTTCATTTCTCAGTGGGACGGAGTTGGCCCCATCCCAGGCTTTTCCAAGTCCCCCAAAGGTGTGGAGATGCTGTGGCACCCATCGGTGGTGAAGCCGTACCTAACGCTGCTGGCGGAGAGCTCTAACCCAGCCACCCTGGAGGGCTCTGCAGGATCTCTCCAGAACCTCTCTGCGGGCAACTGGAAGGTATGGCAAGTTCTGCTCTTCCTCCTGGAGTAGTATCTTAGCTGGTGTTTAGAATACTGGGCTGTGTCCGGAAGGAACATGAACGGTCTAAGGGTGCACCTGGGCCTTTCTGTCTCAAGAGCGTCGCTAGTGCTGGTGCGCTGCAGGAATGGTGCTGCCACAGGCAAGAGCAGTGACAGAGGGCAGCCAGGAGGAGCAGGGTGGAAACTGACCTGGAAACTGGTCCTGATTGTTTCAAATGAACACAGAACAGCAAAAGAAAAAGCTTGCTTTCAGCGCAGAGCAGGTCAAAATGGTCTTCTAGCTATGAGCTGTGGTGGGAAGGTGCTGCTGCAGCAGGCCAGCATGAATGAATAGTTTGTGTTTGCCTTATTTGTGTGACTTCTCTATCACCATCCTTTCTTGCCTGTGGCCCTTACACATGGTATGTTACAGAGCACCACATGAGAACCCTGCAGGCATGTTGTGTGTGTCGTGGAGAGAGTCAAAAAAACACCTTAGCTGCTTTCTTTGCTTGTAGAAAAACACCTCAGACCTTTTCAGAATCATTATGGAATTGGTCTCTAACCAAAACAAACAAAAAACAAGACAAAGAAACTAACAAAACTGTTCCTCTGCAGGTGATTTGTCATTAATTAAGGTGTTTTATCTCTTAGACCACATTTTTTAAGCGTTGCTTTGTAAGGGGATGAGTGAAAAGCAAGCCAGAGCCAAGCCTTTGTGGCTGTAGAGCAGGCATTTGAGCTCTGCTGCGGGGAAGGTCCTGCAGCGTGCTGGGGAGTCCCAGCCCAGCCAGAGCATGTCAGGGGAGCGCTGGGGGTCTGTGGGTGATGACCGAGTGTTGTGCCAGTTCGCAGCGTACATCCGAGCTGCTGTCAGGAAGGAGAAGGGGCTGCCCATCCTGGTGGAGCTGCTGAGGATGGACAACGACAGAGTGGTCTCGTCTGTGGCGACCGCCCTGAGGAACATGGCGCTGGACGTGCGGAACAAGGAGCTCATCGGTGAGTGCGGAGCCGCTGCAGGGAGCGCCGTGGCTGGCAGCACTGAGGTGGTGCCCCTGTGAGATTCTGCCCACAGAGGCGGCACTGCTGACTGCTGTACGGTGTCCCTGTGCCACAGCAGTGAGCCTGTTTGACACAGCAGTTTCTCAGAGTCACGGTGACATTTCAGTCTGCCTTTAGCCAGCCTGCATGGGGGGCTCTGGACAGCAGCTGGAAGTCACCTCAGCTAAACTCAGCTGCACGGGAATGTGAGGGAGAACACGACTCCACCTCCTTGGAGCTCATCAGTTACTTAAGAGAGTGCCAAGGTCTCCTACATATTCTAAGAGGCTAGGGCAGCTGTGCTGCCAGTACCTCGGTGAACACTTTATTTGGTAGTGTTGGACAGGGCGAGAGGGGAGAAATCCTCTCCATGAAAGTCTGCATTGAATGAAGTCACCAGCTAGGGTGCTTGCCAGAAAAACTGACAGCTTCCCTTTTGTCATCCTCAATATTTAATACTTCAAGCATTCAGCTGTGCCTTCCTAATCTATCCCTTTAAAAAGCCAAACAACATTTTCCCTGCCTTGATCAGGAATCTCAGTCTATCATGGAAGTGCTGGACACGCCTCACCCTTGGCTTCACACTGCTGTGACTTCAGTGAGCCCTGCCAACACATGTCATCATCTGAAAAATTCCACTTTTGTTCCAGGAGCATTTCCCCTGTTGTAGGCCAGTGGGATAAGTGTAGAGCAGCTATTTATACATGCAAGAGTATCCTGCTTCCCAACAGATAACAGAATTCTCTGTGTTTCTGAAGCCTCTCTAGCCTGGCTGTTCAGAACAGCTGTCTCTGAGTCACTTGTTACATGCACAAGAAATGAATAAAGGAGCCTCTGTTCTGCAGCCTCAGCCATCTGCAGGTCACACTCAGGTGACACTCTCTTGTCAGGATACTTTTCTCCCCTTCCTGGCACAGCTTCTCAGTTCAGGAGCACACCTCCACCTGTTCCCTTGCCCTGCCAGGGCCCTAAGGCTGGATGAGTTATTGGCTTTCCAGAGAGGCTCTCAGCTTTGTGTGACATGTGCTGAGGCATGAAGTGAGCCACAGATCACCCCACGCTGGTGGTCTGCTTTATGCAACCTCATTGCCCTTGGTAGGGACAGGAACCACTGTTCCTTACATGGTCTAAATGCTGAAGGAAATGAGAGCCTGGGGGCTCCAGCAAACCCCAGGATAAATGGGTAGGTGCCAACAAGTGTGGAGGAGCAGTGACAGGGAATGGCTGGGCACAGCACTAGTGGTGCTGACATCTTTCCAGGCTGTTTGAGAAGTTGCTCCCTTTGTTTGCAGAATTCCTTTTTGGGTGTTTTTCCCCTCAGCATGTTATGCAAATAGCTAGCTAATGGCTTTGTGTAAAGCTTCTTCATTAGTCACTGCTATGTACAAATAGATGTCTTCAATAAAACCCATTAATCATTCCATTAACAGCAGGGCCTAAAGAGGGGATGTGAGAGCTTAAGTCAATTCCCTTTGCCTGCAGTGCAACTGTTCTGTGCATTGCTCAGGAACTGAAATTCTAAGGGCTGAGCCCTGCTCTCCTGCAAGGCAGCAGGTGTTGGGAGCAGTGGCAGGAAGAATCCCAGGCCACTTGCAAGGCTCTCTGTAGCCCTCCCATAAATGTGGGGAGGTGCAGCACTCCTTCAGCCACAACAAACAGCCTGGTGTTTCCTTGAGCAATTCTGCTTTCTCCAAGTGCTCCCTGTTTAGGGATGCTGCTGCTCTAATGCAGAAAGGCAGCTTCTCATGCTCCAGAGGGAGAAAAACAAAAATCAAGGATTGGTCTCTGCCTTCTCTTGACCCTGTGCAAATGCAACTTGGTGGAAGGCTGCCATGCTTTTGCTCCCACATTGTTGTGGCTTTCTCCTGCAGCTCTGTGATGAGTCATAGAATCATAGAATTGTTAGGGTTGGAGGGGACCTCAAGGATCATCTAGTTCCAACCCCTCTGCCATGGGCAGGGACACCTCACTCTACAGCAGGCTGCTCACAGCCACATCCAGCTTGGCCTTCAAAACCTCCAGGGATGAGGCTTCTACCACTTCCCTGGGCAACCTGTTCCAGTGTCTCACCACTCTCATGGGGAAGAGCTTCTTCCTAACATCCAAGCTGAATCTCCCCATTTCTAGTTTTGTTCCATTCCCCCCAGTCCTATCATTACCTGACACCCTAAAAAGTCCCTCCCCAGCTTTCTTGTAGCCCCCTTCAGATACCAGAAGGCCACAATTAGGTCTCCTGGGAGCCTTCTCTTCTCCAGACTGAACAGCCCCAACTCCCTCAGTCTGTTCTCATAGGAGAGGAGCTTCAGCCCTCTGACCATCCTCGTGGCCCTTCTCTGGACACGTTCCAGCACCTCCAGATCCTTCCTGTGCTAGGGGCTCCAGAACTGGACACAGTACTCCAGGTGGGGTCTCACCAGAGTAGAGGGGGAGAGTCACCCCTCTCGACCTGCTGGCTGTGCTTCCCTTAGTTGCAGATGTGTGGTACCAAGCCGTGCCCTCAGCGCTGTCTCTGGTGGCTGTTGCAGGCAAATACGCCATGCGGGATCTGGTGAACCGCCTGCCCGGGGGCAACGGCCCCAGCGTGCTGTCGGATGAGACCGTGGCAGCCATCTGCTGCGCCCTGCACGAGGTCACCAGCAAGAACATGGAGAACGCCAAGGCCCTGGCCGACACCGGCGGCATCGAGAAGCTGGTGAACATAACGAAAGGCAGAGGGGACAGGTGAGCAGGCGGCAGAGCCCATCCTGAGCTGCTCCTCCATTCCGCTTCCAGTGCTGAACCATGTGTGCAGCCCTTTGAGTCAACAGGACCTGCTCTGGCAGTCCCGGTGGGGGCAGCTGGCGCAGCCTGGGTCACGCAGCTCTCCCACCGTGCCCTCTGCAGGGCTTTGACAGTCACCTGCAGGAGTCACATCGCTGATACGCTCAGTGGTATGAAATAGAATTGTCCCCTCCAGAACACCATCAAGCTCAGCAGAACGTTTAGAGCTGCTCAGAGTTATCCCAATACTAATTCCATCTGGCCTGGCCACTTGGCCCCCACCAGACAGCTCACCTGGCTGGTGAGATTGTCTCAGGTAGGAAGGAAGGAAGGAAAAGGACCTTTTCCAGAGAAAATGGTCAGTGTGACTGACACAAACCACATTTACACAAAGGCTTTGTCCCAGAAGGGACTGGGCTGTACTCTGAGTACCCACAACTTAACAGTACTTTTGATGTTCAAGGGACCCAGACTGAGCTGCAGGAGCAGCTGCTCTGACTTCACTGGTCTGTGGAGACATCTGCACTTGCATTTGTGAGGCACCAGGGTGCACTAAACCTGTGTGAAACCTGGTGATGGTATTAAAACTGCCTTCTCCTGGATTAACTTTATGAAGTTAATTCAAGTTCCTTATCAACTGCAATTGTTTTCAGTCTTCAACAGCTGTATTTGGAGGAGTCATCCTGGTGGCAGGAAAAGGCACATGCTTAACCCAGATGTCACACTGTGACATTTCCTGTCAAACCACTGCTTCCAGCACCACTGCCAGCTCACCACTTTCTCTCCTAAAAATGTTGGCATGGCTTTAATGACAGCCAGAACCATTTCCCTAGCCTTTTCCCAAACAGTAGAAGTTTTCAGCTGTGCAGCACAAGACCAAGAACAGTCTGGCTGGAAGTTAGGATGCCCCGGAGTCAGGATGGCTGGAGGCTCCCTGTACCAGCTCTTGTTTCACCTTTTCCTACAGCTAGTTTATTTAGAATAGAATTCCTTACTTAGAATAAATCAGGTTGGAAGAGACCTTCACGATCATTGTGTCCAACCCATCAACCAATCCACCCCACCTAAACAACTAACCCATGGCACCAAGCACCCCATCAAGTCTCCTCCTGAACACCTCCAATGATGGTGACTCCACCACCTCCCTGGGCAGCCCATTCCAATGGGCAATCACTCTCTCTGTATAGAACTTCTTCCTAACATCCAACCTAAACCTCCCCTGGCACAGCCTGAGACTGTGTCCTCTTGTTTTGGTACTGGCTGCCTGGGAGAAGAGACCAACCTCTGCCTGTCTACAGCCTCCCTTCAGGCAGTTGTAGAGAGCAATAAGGTCACCCCTGAGTCTCCTCCAGGCTAAGCAACCCCAGCTCCCTCAGTCTTTCCTCATAGGGCTTGTGTTCCAAACCCCTCACCAACTTCGTTGCCCTTCTCTGGACTCTTTCCAGCAAGTCAACCTCCTTTTTTGTGCATTGATTTAAAGTGTGCAGCCTCTGTATGCAATGCACTAAATAGAACATCTCTTTTCCTGAGCTTTGATTCTTGCAGACAGTGACAGACAGAAGCCCTTCTGTTTGCATTCCTCACCTGAGTAACCTGAAGTGAAAGTGTCTGGGCTGGCAAGGGAAAGTGACTGCCAGGCTCTGCACCAGCCTTTGATGGGGTGCTGGCACAGCTCTGGGCACACGGTGCCAGTGCAGTCATGCGTTGAGGTGACCTGGCTTGCTTCACAGCACCAAGGTGTAGGTTGTTGTATGCCTCAGGGACACCCTTTTTTTTTAATGTGGAATTCAGTGGTTTTCTGGTAATTTAGCATTCTTCACATCCCTAGATCATCACTGAAGGTTGTGAAGGCAGCTGCCCAGGTGCTGAACACGCTCTGGCAGTACCGGGATCTGCGCAGCATCTATAAAAAGGTAAATGGCAGCATCAGCCTGCACTGGGAAACAGCTCTGCCAGAGCTCCTCAGTCAGTGAGAAGTGATTTGTTTTGATATTGCTTTCTTCTTGCCACTCCACAGGATGGATGGAATCAAAGTCATTTTATAACACCAGTGTCAACGCTAGAGCGAGAGAGATTCAAGTCGCATCCTTCCCTATCAACAACAAATCAACAGATGTCACCCATCATGCAGTCAGGTCAGTCTGGAGGTGTAAAGAGATGTGCTGGAGGGGTACCTGCTATCCCCTGGTTTTGATTCAAAACAGCCTCTTAGTTTGTTGCTCATCCTGTGCAAAACATGGAGCCTGTGCTGTGTCTCTTTGTATTTGAACACAAGTCCTCTGTGCACTGAGTGTTATCTCCAGCCACCATTACTGCTGGCTGGCTTCAGGTTCCACAGGATTTGTGGATGTCTCCATGTGAGCGTTCTAGTTTGGGTAAGGAGCACCTTACAGCAAACCTTGCCACTTACTCCTTGGTGCAGTCTTAGAATGTGAGTTGTGTTCCTTTTGGATGAAGCACACCAAGTGGTATGCTGCCAGAGTTCTTGTACCTGCCAGCTGCCAATGGGCAGTCCTCGAGGGCAGATGAGGCTTGGTGCCAGGTTCTCAGAGAACACACCTGGATTTGTAACCAGCTGTTCCCCTCCACAAAGCTGTGGCACCTGGCATTAGGTGTAGCTCCAGAGCACATGGATACTTGTAGCACAGAAAGCAACAGACCTGTTCTTATTCCCACTTGTGGAATGTCCCATGGGATGAGCCAAAGCAATAAAAGAAACCTTAATTCTCTGACTCCTCATATAGTTCTCACCTTTGTTCCTTTAACATCTTCAGTGCCAGGGTGTAGCTCTTAGACTGGACATTAGGGAGAAATTTTCCACAGCAAGAGTGGTCAGGCATGGGAATGTGCTGCCCAAGGAGGTGGTTGAGTCACCAACCCTGGAGGTGTTTAAAGGTGGTTTGGATGCAGTGCTTGGGGATATGGTTTAGAGGTGAACCTTGTAGAGTAGGATTGTCGGTTGGACTTGGTGATCCTGAGGGTCTCTTCCAACCTGAATGTTTCTGTGGTTCTTCATGAGGAGTCTGATACCAAACCTACTGGAAGCTTTGTACAGTGTCTTCACTGTCTTCATTGTATTCTCTCCAGCTCCCTCTTGTCTGTGAAGCAGCAGATCTCTGTTAAGGCCATGGCTCTCACTGGGGTGCTCACCCAGCAGGAACCATGTGCTAGTTCTGTCCCTTACCCGCATCTCTCCTTCGTTAATCCCTAAGGATGGAGGGGATGAGGAGGGAGTGCAGAGCAAGCTGGGTGTGGGGATGAGGAGGGAGTGCAGAGCAAGCTGGGTGTGGGCAGGGCTGGCGTGGTGCACACTGATGGTGTCTCTGTTGGCAACAGTTGGCAGCACGTCCTCGTCGCCGGCGCTGCTGGGCATTCGCGAGCCCCGCTCCGAGTACGACCGCACCCAGCCCCCTCTGCAGTACTACAGCAGCCAGGGCGACGGCATCGCACATAAAGACATCTACACTGGTAAGGCAGCTGGGCTGCAGCTGGCTGGCTGACTCTGCATGGCTTCTGACTGCCTCCTCTTGTTTTCCATGGTCATTCACTGTACTGAAGTCATCTTTGAAACGGCACACGTGAGCCGAGCCAGGGAGGTGCTATTGGTAGGCTGGAAGGTGAAATTGCTTTTCTCTGCAAGATACATTCTGTATCTTGTTAGGTTAGAAAATGTGTGGCTGTATGTTGTAACAACTGATAACAAGCTTCCACGTTTTCCCTGATCTCCCTTTTCCTCCTTTTTGACCCAAGTCACAGAACTTGAGAGGGAAATTCCCAGTTTTGTAGGTTATTTATGAGTCTGTAAAACAAGCCCAGCCATGCAGCAAAGGCTCTTGACTTCAGCCTGACTCCTGCTGAGGTTCAGCCTGTGCCTGTATTGTGGTGGTGCATTACCAGCAGATACTAAAGCCTGCAGGGTCAACAGTTTGGGTGCTGCAGAATTTCTTTTTAAGTAAAACAGAAGCAAGCAGGCTTAGAGGTGAAAGAATGAAGACCGAAGCTTATGCCATAAACTGTTTTCTTACAGGTTCCAGCAAAGCTTCACCAATTTACATCAGTTCCTATTCTTCACCAGCAAGAGAACAAAACAGACGACTACAGGTGACTCCAAGACTTTGTTCTGAACTAGCACTGATGACAGCACACGGTGTCAGTTTCAGGGCACTGTGTGGCAGCTTGAGGGCTCATTCAGAGTGTCTGTGGCACAGTGAATCTGTTACTGGCATCAGTGTACACTGACAGTTGCTTGTCTGTCTCTATCCCCTTTGTGCTTGCTTTTTATAGTCACCTATTTTAGCATGTTCTTCTTGTGGTGGCATCTGAGGCTGCTTTTCTGACTTGACTGGGGCTTTTTGGGTAGATGTAGACAAGTTCTGTGCTTTCTACTCAAGTTCCAAAGTACTGTTCTTGGAGAGGTCCCAGTGAGGAAAATTTTTTTTCACTGTGAGGGAACATGCTGCCCAGGGGGATTGTGGAGTCTCCCTCTCTGGAGATGCTCAAAACCTGCCTGGTTGTGTTCCTGTGTGATTTGTTGTGGGGGAGGTTTAGACTGGATGGTAGGAAGAAATTCTTCATAGAGAGATTGGCCATTGGAATGGGCTGCCCGGGGAGGTGGTGGAGTCACCATCACTGGAGGTGTGTAGGAGACTTGATGGGGTGCTTGGTGCCATGGGTTAGTTGATTAGATGGTGTTGGGTGATGGGTTGGACACAAGGATCCTGAAGGTCTCTTCCAACCTGTTCTATTCTGTTCTGTTCTATTCTGCCCTGTCCTGTCCTGTCCTATCCTATCCTATCCTCTGGCAGTGGAGTTGGCCTTAGATGATCTTTCGAGGTCCCTTCCAACTCTTAACATTCTGTGATCATGTGAGTGTAGGAGGAGACCTGCAGGCAGGCTCAGAGGTTTCTCCTCCATTAAGTTTCATTTAAAAACAAGGTACCTTCCATGGAGGTTTGAATCCTGTGTTAGTTCCATCACTGGTAGAGCTGCACTGAACTCTTCTCTGTCGGCATACAAGTGTGACAAGCTAATTACGGGTTGAAAGCTTATTGTGCCTCTCATTTTGCCAACAGCATCATCAGTTGTACTACAGCCAAGAAGACACCACCAGAAAGAACTATGACACGTACAGGTTATACTTGCAGTCCCCACACAGCTACGAAGACCCCTATTTTGATGACCGAGTTCACTTCCCTGCCGCGTCCGATTACACAGCACAGTATGGACTGAAATCCACCACAAACTACGTAGACTTTTATTCCACCAGACGCTCCTCTTACAGAGCAGAACAGTACCCAGGTTCACCTGACTCCTGGGTGTAGCATCAAAGAGGAAAGAACAGCCGTGCGTTTCTCGCCTTGCTTTGAGAAGAAATGGAACGGGCCACGTTTGTTGTTTGGGGTATGAAATGTGAAAGTGAATTAAGAAAAGAAGGAACAAGGAAGATTTTAGGGTTGGTTTGGTTTTTTAACACATTTTTGTTTTCTTTTGAGTGGAGGAATTGTCAGGAAGGTAAGCTTGGCAGGGATGGGTTTTGCTCTGTTTAGGTGTTAGGTAGAGTTTACTTGTAGCTCCTGTAGTCTGGTGAGGGTGTGGGCCACGTGATGAAAGGTTTGAGCATTGAGTGAAAAATGAATTTGGAAGGTGGGTAGGGTCAGAGCAAATTGCAGCTGATTGATTCTTCTTCTTCTTCTTCTTCATTTTTTTTCCTTTCCTTTTCTTTTTTTTTTGGTTTTTTTTTTTTAATGTGAATAAAAGTCTTGTTCTGATAGTTTGTACAGAAACCAAACCAAACACAACACACAATGGATGCCCTCGTTTTACTGCTATTACTCTAGTGTCAAGATTGTATGCTACTGCGTCGTGTAAATTTTCTCTCGTCGGTGTAAATACGGGAATGCCACCTCGGGTTTCCAAGTGCCATCCGTTTGTAGCGCCGTGTTGTCGTTCAGCAGGGAGCTTGAAACATCATCCTCCACCACCACCCACCCCCCCCTCCAAAAGAAACAAAAAAAAATGAAATAAAATAATCCAAGGAAATGTTAGAAATTTTTAAAAGGAGGAGGAGAAACAAAAACAAAAACAAAAATATAAAGACTTTTAACAACAAAAAAAACAACCCAGCCTGACGAGTGTCATTCTGAAGCACAAAGTCCAGCCCGCTATCTCCACACCTCCCATTCCCTGCCTCTTCCATAAGAAGGTCACTGCCATTTTCTATGCACATGGAATACAAATAAATGTGGAAGTCTCATCCATGGAAAGCCGCTCCTGCTTCATTTTGTTTGGTGTCTGACGTTGGGAAATGAACCCCAGGCGGCCTGACTCCACGCTTCTGAGCAGGTCAGGGGATCAAAAACATTTGGGCCATTTCTCCATCTTCCTTGGGTGCATGCACTCGGAGTGTGCCAGGCTGGCAGCCTGATGGCTGTGACTAGGTGCTGCCCTCCCCAGTCTTAGACTGGTGTCTTCACTTGTGATATGGGCAGTCCAAGACCTTCCTGAGCCCCCTCCTGTTTTCCTCCCCTCACTCCTCTTCTTGCTCTCCTGAAGAAAATTCAGATGGTCTTGCTTTCATGGGGTTTATACTCTCCACTTGGGCTACATTCTGCTTTGATTTATTGACAATAAAGCCCTGTGATTATTTTACGTAACTCGCTCACGTCCTCTCCTCATGCTATGCACTCTGTTACCTCAATGCTGACTGTAGCCATGTTCCTTGTTCCCCCTGTGCTTCTCTTCCGTGTTTCACACCCTAGCTGCCTCAGTGAGCAGAGCTGCTGCAGGTGTGGATTAGAAGGCAGGTTGGCCTTGCCTCGGGCTGCTCCAGCCCCTGACTGGGACAGGGGCAAGCAGCACCATGAGTACTCAGGTCTGAGCTGGCAGCTGTGCAGTTCCCCACGGGCTGCAGTGCTGCGTGCTGTGCCGAGCACCACTCTCGTGCAGATGGTGCCTTTTCTTTCCTAGAAGGCTCTACTATTTCTTTTAAGATAGAAAGTAGTTTCTGTTTACTTGACTTTGTTTCTTGTAACAATAATTTCACCGCTGGTCTCTCATCATTGCTCTAACTACCTTCAGTGTCCTGTGCAGAGTAATGCAGGCCAAGGTTGATTATCTGGTGTCTCTGTGACCTACTAAAGGTGGCAAGCCCTGAGCCAAATGTAATGATTTGGCATTTCACTGTCCCAGGAAAAATTAAATTAGCCTCAGATAATAAAGTAACAGTCTGGAGGCTCATCATCTGTTACTGCTTGCCTCTTTGGAGCTGCTAATACTGCTCTAAACCAGGCAGTTGGCATTTCCACAAAGCAGAGGGCTGTGTGGTGGAATGGGTTTGCTGCCCATCTGAGGCAGTTTCATCAAGACTAAAAGCAGCAAGATTTGGACAGCACCCCCAGTTTGGATCTTTCATGCTGTAGAATATATGTGTATATAGTTCATTCTGTTGGTTTTGGTTTTATTGGTCTCCTTATGTATTTTTCCATACTGTCTGGTACTATACCATTAAAACGATCTGTACAGTGCATTTGTTGGTTACCTTCCCTCTGTGCAGTGGCAGGCTGGGAGTGGGGAATGGGCACATTTGCATTTCAAGCTTCTGGGCCTCTTTCAAAGTCAGAAGCAGAAATTTCAGGCAACTGCTCTTTAAAATGCACAGCATTCAGGTTTGTATTCAGACACACTCAGAATGACAAAACTGTTAACTTTTTGAGGACATGGATATCCTTAGGAGAGGGTGACGCTGGCTTGGAAGTCAACTAGTAAAGAGTGCCCTGGGAAAGGCACTGCTTTGCTTCCACCTTTCTGATAACTGCAAGTGTGGTGATGTGCAGGCCATGCAGCCTGCCTGGTCCCATGGCATAGAAGGTGCTATGCAAGCAGCACCATCCTGCCACAGTGCCAGAGGGACAAACTGGCTGGCTGCACATTGTAGGGACAACTTGTCCTGCTCTGGGGACCAACACACCAAGCTGAAGGCTGTTCTTCGAATAGCGTGAAGCTGTCCTGGTGCTGCAGAGGGGTGCAAGCTGTGCACTTTACACAGCCCGTGTGTTAGGAGGTTTGGACATGTTGGGAAGCTCCCTTCAGGTTTAGCTACAGACTCTCCTTTCCTCTGCTTCATGACCGCCATCTAGTGGCACTTTCTACAGTTACAGTTACGAGGCAAATGCTTCTCTTTCCCTGTCAACGCAGTGCAGGCAAATCACTTCCTGAACTTTCCAAGCAGCATCTAAAGAAGATCATAAGAAGGATGTGCTTCCCCCAGGCTTCTCTTTCCACAGTCTGCAACTAATGGATAAGGATAACAACAAAAACCGTGTGTCTGCCTTCAACTAACTGGTCTCCTCCATGCTTTAGCTACGTAACAATAATGTTCTGGTACAGACAGACAATAAAATCCCAGGATAGAGGAAAATAATTTTAAGGCATGTTATTTTAATGTGCTGAGACACACAAAACCATCCACTCCACTGGTGAGGGCTGTGTCTGTCCAAGCAGATAAGCTCTAATGGGGCCTTGACTGCGAGCTGAAAGCACCATGGAGAGGAATCACCACAACTTTCCAGACTGTGTCAATAACAAAGCACCTAAATCACAGCTTTGTCACAGTGTTGGCCAAGAGCTAGGCTGCTGGGGGAGAAGGAGCGTTAGGAGTGAAGAGGTTTGCTGTTGTGTGCTTCAGCTTCTGGGACCCAGTCCTGCAGACAATCTCTAGTAGTGACCAGCAAGCACATAAGAAAAAGAAACTTCTGACACCTGCCAGGGTGACAAGATTCTGACTCTGGTTCCTTGCTGTGAGTAGGTGCAGAGAAAACAAGTATTGTATTGCCCTAAGGACAAGCTCCCAGACTGCTCAGCTCTGGTATGAGCAGGGTACTGTACCCAAGGCCATGTGAATTAACTGGGGAAAAAATAAATCAGTATTTCTCTGCTGAGGCAGACTAACATCATCATGAAAATCCCTCACCACTGAACAAATACTTCAGGAAAAGGTGGGTTTGTTGTTGTTGCCTCTTGTTCTGATCATTTTACCTGAAGGAATTTCTTTCCCCAATCAAAACTGTCATTGTCCATTCCAAGCTACATTCTTGTTAGCAGAGACACGCAGCACTATGAACTTGAATATTGCAAAGTAAGTTGCTTTTCTAGGGAGGAAATTGCTGCATTTCAAAGCTATTTCCTGCCCCACAGATACAGAACTAAAACATCAAACAGATCTGGTTCAGACTGGATGTACTTCACCTTTTGCTGCTCTAAAATTCCAAGCCAACAGCAGTCACCCAACAGGTAGCTGTCTTGCTCTAAACCTCTGCTGGGTTTATACCCCACGTTCTCTTCAACTTGTTCTACTTCACTTTCCCCTTCTGTTGATTCCACTTAACCATTCACATTCTCTTTCTCCTTTCATTTTTACCTGGTGACATCCAAGAATAAACCAATCCCAAATACCTCATGGGACAAAGGATTTGTTTTCTGCTTCTGTGTTTTGCTTTCAGAGTCTCTAAAAGAGCTAATTTTTCTCTGACAAATGCATGGGCACAGCAAAGCAGAACCTGTTAACAGCATTCCAGAAACAACCCTTTGTGTTATTTGGCAAAAATCCACAGGCAGGATTCAGAAAGTCTGACTTAGTTCACAGTAGAGTTGGTTTAGGATTAAGTATTAATCACACAAAACACTTCATAGGTAGAATGAAAAGACATCAGTTACCCCTGCCTTTGAAACCAGGTGCTTCGTTGTTTGCAGCAAGTGCTTCTCTTCACCTCTTGCAGGGTATTCCTGTAGCCAGGCTGCCTAGGAATTGATCTGAAGCAGGACCATCAGCTTCAGGAAAAGTAGCCAGCTGCTGAGATGTCTCCATCGATGACAGTACTGAAACAGAACATGCCACACTTCACTGACACTCTGTCACCAAGTTCTTGGGTTCACATTTAGGAAGGAAAATAACTACAATGAACTATAAAGGGGAAGTGATGTAAAATCACACATGGGAAATCTGCTCGGGCCATCCAGTGCTGGGTGCCCAAGCTGCCACAGCTGTTCAAAGAGCACATGAAATTCAGGCAGGATTTTCTGAATGACAAAGCTAGATCTTTTGGCTGAAGTAAAGCAGCTCCATGGAAAAAAGACCTTGGAGTCCTAGTGGACAGCAAGCTCTCCATGGGACAGCAATGTGCCCTTGTGGCCCAGAGAGCCAATGGGATCCTGGGGTGCATCAAGAAGAGTGTGTACAGCAGGTCTAGGGAGGTTCTTCTCCCCCTCTACTCTGCCCAGGTGAGACCCCACCTGGAGTACTGTGCCCAGTTTTGGGCTTCCCAGTTCAAGAGAGACAGAGACCTGCTGGAGAGAATCCAACAGAGAGCCACAAGGATGATTAGGGGACTTAAGCATCTCCCATGAAGAGAGACTGAGAAATCTGGGGCTGTTTAGTTTTGAGAAAAGACTGAGAGGGGATCTGATCAGTGTGGATAAATATCTGAGAAGTGGGTGTCAAGTGGAGGGGGCCAAGCTCTTTTTATTGGTGCACACTAATAAGACAAGAAACAACAAGTACAGGCCTGAACATGGAAGATTTCACCTCAACATAAGGAGAAACTGCTTTACAGTGAGGGTGATGGAGCACTGGAACAGGCTGCCCAGAGAGGTTGTGGAGCCTCCTTCTCTGGAGACTTTCAAACCCACCTGGATGCATTCCTGTGCAGACTACCCTAAGTGATCCTGCTTTGGCAGGGGGGTTGGACTCAATGACCTTTGGAGGTCCCTCCCAACCTTTACTGTACTGTCATACTGTGAAATATTTGGCAATTTCCAATTATAAATTATTTAAAGAGTATAAAATTATGATAGATGGATATCTTTGATAAACTATGTGAAACTTTTATAAAGGTTAAGTAGTGTAACTCTGGAGAAGAGGAGGCTCAGGGGAGACCTTATTGCTGTCTACAACTACCTGAAGGGTGGTTGTAGCCAGGAGGGGGTTGGTCTCTTCTCCCAGGCAACCAGCACCAGAATGAGAAGACACAGTCTCAAGCTGCATCAGGGGAGGTTTAGGCTCGAGGTGAGGAGAAAGTTCTTCACAGGGAGAGTTGTTAGCTGTTGATATGGGCTGCCCAGGGAGGTGGTGGAGTTGCCGTCCCTGGAGGTGTTCAAGAGGGGATTGGACGTGGCACTTGGTGCCATGGTTTTAGTAGTCATGAGGTGCTGGGTGACAGGTTGGACTTGATGATCTCTGAGGTCTTTTCCAACCTTGTTGCTTCTATGATTATAATGCATTAGGAAATTTAGAAGGGTTTGTTAAAGGCTGCATGGTTGTATTTTTAAGTGTGACAGTTGGTCTTAACAGGGCTGGAAACAAAGTGTGGTTTTGAAACTGCTTTGGACATGTATGGTTCATGATGGAGAGGAAGTATCTGTATCTAGCAGCTAGCAAGCTGGCCTTGATTTCGGAGTACAAGGAACTCAGCGGCGTGCTGCAGGTACTGTGCATCCAAAGTACTTAACCTGAAACGGCCCATGACCATCAGGGGCTCTTTCTCACGCTTGTGTCACTGCTCCCTTTCTGCACTGCTGCCCACACTTCATTACTAAGTTTTCTCCTTTAAGCAGGGCAGGCAATAATGAATATTCAGGTGGGTTTGTACACAGGGAGGCTGCTTCTGTCAGTCAAGGGTTGCAGGCTTTGCTGCTGGTGAGTTAGCTCACAGTTAGGCTTTCAAAAGGGAAGCGTGATCTTCTCGGTTGAACACACTGCTGCTCAGCAACGAAAGCAATGATGACATTAAATGAACAAAACAAGAGGGAAAAAATCGAGACTCATGCAAGCGAGGAAAATAAGTGAAATACCACGGCGAGTAAAATGGGCTGAAAGAAACTGTGAGTCTGTTAATAGCCACTTTAGAAAGTCTATGACGAGCAGCCACGGCAAAAGAAAGAAAAAGGAACCCGACAGGGCGAGCTGGCCGAGGGCTGGCGACGCTCCCCCGAGCGAGGTGAGACAGCAGCCTGTCTAACGCTAACCCCTCACAGGTTCGTTTTCTTCCTCCCGTCACCCCCTCCCTCCTCCTCCCCCGACTCACACGGTGCCCTCACGCCGTGGCGCCCCAGCCAGTCCCGCGCTGCCAGCCCAGCCGGGAGCTCACCGCGGCGTTAACCGGTCAGGGCTGAACGGCCGCTCAGTCGCTGCCGCCTCCGCCCCGGGCGCCGCTCCCAGGGGCTCCTTCCCGGCGCCCCCTGCTCTGCCCGGATCTCCCTGCTCTGCCCGGTCAGCACCCAGCCAGTCAGCCAGCCGCTGCTCCCGGGCGCTCCCCGCGGCCCCCGGAGCCCTCCCGCTCCTTCCCCGCCCCTCGCGGTTCCCTCCCTCCCTCCTCTCCGCCCTCACGGGAGCCGCTCCCGCCCTGCCCCGCGCCCCGCCTCGCGCCCCCAAAGGCGCTGCCGCGTGCCCGTCCCGCCGCACTATGGCCCACCGACGGCGCGTACCGGCGCTCCCGCCTCTGGGCAGACGCCCCGCTGCAGGCAGGACCGGGGCCGCCACGGGCAGCCCGCGCAGCCCGCGCAGCCCCGCTGCAGGTAGGGCTGGGACCGGGACCGGGGCCACCTGGGCTCCCTGCGCGGGAGGTGACAGCGGGAGGGATGTACTCCTCAGTGTGGGTGGGCTTAAGGAAGCCGGTGCCCCGTACAGCCTGGCCCCACGGGCAGCCCACGGGTCTCCGGGGTTTAGGGCCACCGACACCGACCGTCCCCAGCAAATGCGTAGCCCCGGGACGGACCGCGCTGCTTCGCTTCAACAGGCGCTCCCGCACCTGCGGCTCCGAGCCCGCCCTTCCTGGGGGCCTGTGGAGGGGCGGCAAGGGTCGGGAGAACAGGGCAGGGGGGACCCACCGGCCGAGCTGCCCTGTCTCGTACTCCTGCCGGGCTGGCGGTGCCTGGGGCCGGACCCTCTGCCGCGGCAGTGCTCGGGCAGCTCCGTGCCGCCGTCGCTCGCCCCGGTACGGGCAGGAGGAGCCCGTTGTGCTCGGCCCTTTCCTGGGCATCTGAAAAGCCGCACCTCGGGCCTCACAGCGTAACCTGAAAGCCTTTTTCTTCTGTTTCCCTTCTCTCGCAGTCCTTTAGCTGAGCGAAGGGAGTCTTGGAGCGCGGGCTGAGGAGGGTTCACAGGGTGGCGTTGCATAGTACCGAGCCTTGACCCGCTCTGCGCAATGTATAGCGGTGTAGTACTGAGTGTAGTACCCGGGCTTGCTCCTGGAGACCTTGCGAATGCAGGCAGGCAGCCAGCAGCTCCTGTTTGCCCATTTGCAAGCTGTGGAGCTGGTGTCCCAAAGCAAGGAGCCGGCGCTAGCGCTTGGGCTGTTTCCTGCCGTGCCGGGCACACGCACGGCTGCTGGAGATTGGCCCTTTGGAATAGGAGCCGTTTTCCTCGCGTGTCCCTAGCCCACTCCTGGATTTCTGCGTGTTGCGGGGATGGTTGGGCTGCATCTGAAAGGGCTTGGAACCCGCCGCAGCCAACGGACCTGGTGCAGTGCTGTTTTATTCTTAACTTGCCTGGCAGTGAATGTGTCTTGGTGAGGCTTATCTGTCGCTGCGGCAGAGGTGACCAGCTCTGGCAAGGGAGGAGAGATGGCAACAATAAGTCGTTTCAACTTAGTTTTGGTAACAACTTAGTTGTTTGAACTTTCCTCCCCTTGGTCACCAAAGCAGGCTAGAGGTGGACACCTTTAATCCAACCAGGTGCCTGTAAGACCTCAACAGAGCTCAGGACTTTGGGGTTTGCTTCAGGCTTTTGAATTCTCTGTTCTGTTGGGATTTCTTTTTGGGGGGCTGAAGGGGGATGTGCCTCCTTACTTTCTTTACATATAGATGGTGTTTTAAATATGGAAATGAATAAAGCTCTTGGCACATAGAAGAATTCCAAAATGTAACTGCTTGTTGAAACGACAGCATCCTAATTGCTTTGGAAACAAAACTAAACCAAACACAAACCCAAGGATCAAACAAACAAAAAAAACCAAGCCAAAACTACTAAGTGAAAAACCCAAACCAAAACAGCTTTCTGGTGCATTCCAGAAGCATCCAGGTTTAACTCTTCTACTGCCATGGGTGTGTATGAGCAGGTTTGGCAGCCACTACTAGCAGCTGTTTCCTAGTCAGTGAAAATGCTAAAGTAGGTTCTTCATTGTTGCTAATAATTATAAATAACTTTCTTCCATGGGCTTGTTGGTGGAACACACAATTCCTGATTGGCCACTTAGAGAAGTGGTCTCATTGTGGGGTATCTCTCCTTCCTGGCCACCCTCCCAATGCAGTTTGAAAAGTGCTCTGCTGTCACCTCTCAAAATCATGAGAAATGCACACTAAGCTTATTTCTTACTCTCACCATTTCCAAACTCAGAATGCCCTCATGAAGAGGGAGAAAGTATTTCTTTCAACAGGATGTCTTAGGTAACTTCAGACGGCCTCTGTTCAGGATGGCATGTTTCTGACACGCCTCAGAACTTAAATTGTTATTGTTAGGTCGTCTGTAGCTTAATTGGAACTCATTGGGCTTGTGATTGGCAGATACCTTAATCAAATGTAATTAAACATGTCAGAACCCAAGTACAAGATGAGTGTGCAGCTGGGTCATATCTGCACTGCTAGGTTTGTTTTGGAATACACTGATGACACTTTTACTGCTCTTGGTGACATTGTTCCACAACCTGACAGTGTTTACAAGTTAGTTTTCTTTCTTTGCTTTCCAGAATCTTAAATGGGAACTATTACATCTGAGATTAACATAACAAGGTGTTAAGATTTAATATAGCTAGCAGGGACCAAAAGCCTTTCTGACTCCTTGATCACGGTGCTTGGAGGCTGCTTTGAGTGTGCCATGGTAGAGAAGCTTTAAAGTGTTTGTTGGATGTCTCTGGCTGACTGCTCTGTGTGTGTGTGTTTAAAAGGGAAGCACAGAGTTAAATATGGAGAGATGATTTCTTGTTAACAGTTGTCTACGTGTTGGGGTTTCTTTAATTCTCTAAGTGTACACAATGTAGTATGTAATTCTGTATCTATTTTTACTTACATTGGTGGTGGGTTTGTTTGTTTACTTGCAGCCAAAGCTGGAGGTATCAGAGTGCCTAAAAAGCAAGAAAACAGACCCCTTGAGAAAAATGCTAAACCCCCAGGAAAAGACAAGAGAAGGTACTGCACTACAGGGCTTGTTCCTTCCTGCTCCATAGTTAAGAGTTCAGTAATGAGGTCATGCTCCCCTTTTTCGACAAAAACGTCCCCTTTAGGGGGCTGCAGTTCTCTTGGGGCATATCTAGAACTGCACAGTTATTGTTGGATACCTAACTCCCCTCCATTGTTGTGACTACAGACACCAGTCAGCGCACTGATAAGGGTTTGTTCAAAGGAGCCTGATCCAGTGATTTGCTCTTGGAAGAAAGCTGCTGTCTCCAGATAGCTGTGACCTTGCTGCGCAAGGAAGCGGTGCACATCTCCTCCATGGGATGATTGGGAGATTTGTGACGAAATGAAAGACTGAATTTTAGCCTGCTGTCAGCTAAAAGTGGTACCTTGCACTACAAATTCTCGCTTGGCAAGCTGGTGTTGTTAAAGAAAATGCTTCCTGAAAGCAGAAGGGGGGACTTTTTTTTTCCCATGGGTCCCAACTGGAGTCAAGAAAATTAAGTCAGATTTTGTAGTTATCAGTGCTTAGCTTCCTTGAAGCTGCTCCACAGTGGACAAAAAAATAAAAAGTAATCCCATTGTAAGAAATTTGATGTTTTATAGAGAGATTTCTGCACAAAACTACATCTAATTAAAATGGCCTGCCACACAGACTCTGCAGTGCTCCATCCTGAAGCAGCAGGAGGGTTGGTGGGGTTGGGTTTTTTTATGATGTGATTAAAGGATTTAGCTCCAAACCCTAAATTTATGTTACAAAATGCTTTGTGCTGCCTGTGCAGTGGCAGTGACGGTGTTCCTGTGAGAGGGAAGGGCTAATCGTCTTTGCTTTGCTTTGCAGTGCTATTGCCAGTTTGGCAAAACATCGCAACGTGGATGTCTTGCTTGCAGAAGTGCTGAGCAAGGTAGGTGCCTCTGGAGAACAAGGTACCTGTTGGCCAGGGCCTCTCCAGGAAGCTAAACATTAAGAAACTTCACTTTTTTCTTTTTTTTTTAAAAAACACATTTGTTACAGTATCACAGAATCACCAAGGTTGGAAGAGACCTCAAAGATCATCAGGTCTAACCTATCACCCAACACCTCGTGACTAGACCATGGCACCAAGTGCCATGTGCAATCCCCTCTTGAACACATCCAGGGATGGTGACTCCACCACCTCCCTGGGCAGCACATCCCACTGGTGAATGATTCTCTCGGTGAAGAACTTTCTCCTCACCTCAAGCCCAAACCTCCCCTGGCACAGCTTGAGACTGTGTCCTCTTGTTCTGGTGCTGGTTGCCTGGGAGAAGAGACCAACCCCCCACCTGGCTACAACCTCCCTTCAGGTAGTTGTAGACAGCAATGAGGTCTCTTCTGAGCCTCCTCTTCTCCAGGTTAAACAACCGCAGCTCCCTCAGCCTCTCCTCACAGGGCTGTGCTCAAGGCCTCTCCCCAGCCTCATTGCCCTTCTCTGGACACACTCAAGCTTCTCAATGCCCTTATTAAACTGAGGGGCCTCAAGGTGTGACCTAACCAGTGCTGAGTACAGGGCACAACGATTTCCCTGCTCCTGCTGACCCCACTATTCTTGATGCAGGCCAGGATGCCATTTGCCTTCTTGGCCACCTGGGCACACTGCTGGCTCATGTTTAGGTGGCTGTCAATAGGTACCCCCAGGTCCCTCTCTGCCTGGCTGCTCTCCAGCCACTCTGACCCCAGCCTGTAGCACTGCATGGGGTTGTTGTGGCTGAAGTGCAGCACCCGGAACTTGGACTTGTTGAATGCCATCCTGTTGGACTCTGCCCATCTGTCCAGTCAGTTGAGGTCCCTCTGCAGAGCCCTTCTGCCCTCTAACAGATCAACCTGTAGGTTTGCCATCTATTTCTTTAGCAATTGATGGCTAACATGCTAGATGGCTAATAAGTGAGAAGCCTTCCCTCCTTTACCTTGATTCCTTTCCTTCTTAGCACTAAGTAGTTCTAGCATGGTTGTATCTGCCTGTTACAGACAAGCACAGCAAGGTATGAAGGAAAGTGTGTCCTTGTTTTCAAGTGCCATGTTGGCTCAGATTTGTGCAGTCAGGGAAGAGTTGACAGTGTGGCAGAGCTGGGATGGCAACCCAGCAGAAAACCTTGTTCTTTATCATAGAAACAATAAGGTTGGAAAAGACCTCAAAGATCATCAAGTCCAACCTGTCACCCAACACCTCATGACTACTAAACCACGGCTTCAAGTGCCACATCCAATCCCTTTTTGAACACCTCCAGGGATGGCGACTCCACCACCTCTCTGGGCAGCACATTCCAATGGCTAACAACTCTCTGGGAAGAACTTTCTCCTCACCTTGAGCCTAAACTTCCCCTGGTGCAGTTTGAGACTGTGTTCTCTTGTTCTAGTTATCCTGTTGTAGAAATGGCTTCAACTTATGTAAGGGTCCAACTGGCAGAGTGAGAAGATGGCTTCCTGAAGGAGGTGGGCAGTGTCAGTGACAAGCACTCAGCTCATGTCACACCACTGCAAGTGAGTCCCAGGACAGCAGGCACAGGCAGCTCTCTTTAAATTCCCATGCTAATCTGAAGATCCAACAGCTATCACCTATTTTTTCATACACTTGCAGTCTTCAGATTCTGAAGCACATAAAAGTTCCTCATCCACAGAGCTTGGCAAAAATTACCAGTTGCAACATTTCGATGTAAGCCTTTCATCAACATGTCTGATTATAGCCTTAGTATGTAGGTCTTGCATTTTTGCTTAGGCTTGTTTCTTAAGAATAGAGTTAACCAGGTTGGAAAAGACCTTTGAGATCATAGAGTCCAAACTATCATCCAACAGCATCTAATCAACTAAACCATGGCACCAAGCACCCCATCCAGTCTCTTCCTAAACACCTCCAGTGATGGTGACTCCACCACCTCCCTGGGCAGCACATCCCAATGGCCAATCTCTCTTTCAATGAAGAACTTCTTCCTAACATCCAGCCTAAACCTCCCCTGGCACAGCTTGAGACTGTGTCCTCTTGTTCTGGTGCTGGCTGCCTGGCAGAAGAGACCAACCCCCACCTGGCTACAACCTCCCTTCAGGTAGCTGTAGAGAGCAATAAGGTCTCCCCTGAGCCTCCTTTTTTTCTCCAGGCTAAGCAACCCCAGCTCCCTCAGCCTCTCCTCACAGAGCTGTGCTCCAAACCCCTCTCCAGTTTTGTTGTCCTCTGGACACCTTCCAGCAACTCAACATCTTTTCTAAACTGAGGGGCCTAGAACTGGACACAGTACTCAAGGTGTGGCCTAACCAGTAGGTACAGCTCACCCTGTTTCTCTTCCACTTGTCCCCATCTTCTCTCTTCTGACCTATCATTTTCTTCTGTGGGTTTCCAGAATCTCATGCATGAAGCTTCCTGAGTACTTTAGGGAGTGATAGTTAAGACACTGTAATGATGGTGATTTGAATCTGGGAAAATAAAAACTTGAAGCATCTTGCTCTGCCTTCCTTGACAGCTCATTCTGTGAGCTGCAGGGAAAAACCTAACCAAATAGTTCATTGAACATACTCAGGCTAATAGAACTTTTCATTATATTTTCAGCTTTCAGTGTGCAGTCCCCGAGTTTTATGTACTGATAATATGAAGTTGTTGTGCAGTTAGGTTTTACCCTTGTCTTTAAACCACTTTCACATGATGGAATTTAGGGGGAGACTAGCAGAAAGGCTGTATTCTATCACACCTCTTTCTCTCCCCTTTAATGTTACAGATGAACCACAAAGTTCATGCAGCAGCATTACAGGTGGCTCACCAAAAGCCTCAGCCTGCCTTGGAGAAGTTCACACTGCCTAAAAGAATTTACATTATTCAACAGCCACGGAGGTGTTAAGATACTTGTTGGAATACTCTGTTTACTTAAAAGTGAGTTTCTGTTCTGAGGAGCACTTAGCACACTGGTAAAATGATCACAAGCTGCATGCCTTGTGTCTTACTGGAATTCTGTTACTGGCAATAAAATACTTTCTAAAAGTTACTGAATTTACTGGGGGTTAATTTTAGTACAGGGGCTCCTGTCTAGCCTTGGGTTGCTGGTGCACAGCTCTGACTCGGTGTCAAGAAGTACAACAGCTTCACTCTGCTGTGAATTTTGACTGAAGCACTGGAAACTGTCAACCCTCTTTCCTTTTTCATTTTCTTCCTTTAATTCAATGATAAAAGCTGGAGCATGATCCTAAGAAAGCAGGTCACAACTGAAAGGCATGCATTTTGCTTTAATCTGGGCTGAGGTGTTCCATGCTGAGTGTATGCCTTGGGCTTACTGCACTAGAAGAAGCTTCAGAAGGTACTGGGAAAGATTTCCACTCAGTAGAAAATATTCCACCCCCCCACCTTGTCTTCCTTTCTGTAAGGAAATCCATCTGCTCTGCAGAGATTCCTCTGCTGGGATCCAGGGAGTAGCGAGAACCAAGTGTATTCTGTCTGTGTGACCCCTTTGGCACTGAGGTAGGAGAGGGCAGGAAGCACCTGACTGGGATAAGAGGGCAGATGTGAGAAAGAAGTCAGGGTACAGAGACTGCAGCCAGTCAAACATAGAGTTTAGGATGGGTAGTAAGGGAAATGAGGCTGAGCTGGTAGTAACAGGGTCTTGAGGGGTCAGGCTTAGTAATGGGGAGGAGCAATTGTACACACAAGGGCAGGAAATATCTATTCCTCAGTCTTGCCTGCTTCTACTTGTTAGTGAAGACAACAGAAACAGATGTTCCTGCTCAGTCCATAGGTTAATGCTCCTACTGTCAGTAGTTCCTTGGCTAGCTCAGCTGACTTCTTGCTCTGAATTTAATTCTGCTGGGACCACTCTTTTTCAGGTAGGGATTGCAGAGGCCACTAAAGTTGTAGCCAAGGAATTCACATTGACTTAATGTAACAGCTGATGCTCAAAAAAAGTCAGTGAGGCTTCTTTTTATAGTGTGCTTTCCACAAGGGAAATCTATGAATGTGTAGGAAACTCCCTCTTAAACAGGGATTCCAGGTGGGTTATCCACAGTTAGTGCTACCATGTAACATGAATGTCTGCTTCATTTCACCCCTCCATACATGTTGATTCCATCCCACTTACATGTTGATTAACGATGAAAGGATGATCACAGGAGCTGCTGATTAGCACTATGTGCAATAAGTAATTTGGTTACACCTCAGATAAGGAGGAAGAATTCAATCCTGCTTCTATGGAGAAGTCTGGGGTTTCTCCCATGTTCCTTAACTGAGTGGTAGTTACCTGTGAAATATTTCTGTTTTCCAGGACAAAACTAGCAATGTACTTTATGGATATTTAAGCTGAGTTAGAGATGGACCACAGCTAGATTCACACAATCACAGAATGTTAGGGGTTAGAAGAGACCTCAAAAGGTCATCCAGTCCATCCCTGACAGAACAGGATCACTAGAGTAGGTCACAGGGGAATGCACTCACATGGATTTTGAATGTCTCTGGAGAAGGAGACTCCACAACTTCTTTGGGAAGTCTGTTCCAGGGCTCTGTCATCCTCGGTGAAGAAGTTTTCCCTTATTATCACATGGAACTTCTGATGCTCCAGCTTGCACACATTGCCCCTTGTCCCATCTTTGGACATCACCACCAAGAGCCCAAGTCTGTCCTCCTGATGCTTGTTTTCCCCATCCTTATAAACATGAATGAGGTCACCCCTCAGTCTCCTCCAAGCTAAGGAGACCTAGCTTGCTCAGCCTTTCCTTACAGGGGAGATATTCCACTCCCTCATCTTTGTGGCCCTGCACTAGACACTTTCAAGAAGTTCCCTGAGGTCCTTCTTGAACTGACGTGCCCCGAACTGGACACAATATTCTGGATGTGGCTTCAGCAGGACAGAATAGAGGGTCAGGAGAACATCTCTTGACCTATTAACCACACCCCTTCTAATACACCCCAGAATGCCATTAGCCACCTTGGCCACAAGGGCACATTGCTGGCTCATGGAAATCCTTCTGTCCACCAGGACCCCTAAGTCCCTTTCCCCTATGCTGATTTTTAAGAGGCCAGTCCCCAATCTATACTGGTCCACAGGGTTGTTCTTTCCCAGGTGCAAGACCCTACACTTGTCCTTGTATTTCATTCAATTTCTCCCTGCTCAACTCCCCAGCCTCTCCACTTCTTGCTGAATGACAGCACAGCCTTCAGGTGTGTCAGCCACTCCTCCCACTTTGGTGTCATCAGCAAACTTGCTGACAGTGCCCTTGGTGCCCTTATCCAGGTTGTTGATGAATGTATGAATAGTACTGGTCCCACTGCCAGTCCCTGAGGGACTTCACTAGATACAGGCTTCTAACTAGACTCGGTCCTATTGACCACATGCACCTCACTACCCAATCATCAGGACCACACTGCCTCAGTTTAGCTGCAAGGATGCTGTGGGAGACAGTGCCAAAATACTTTCCTGAGGTCAAGATAAATCACATCCACTGGTTCAGATCAATGTAACATATTGGTAAATGGTTATGCCCCAGGTTCTGTGTGATGGCTTCAGGAACAGAGAGGTGTTTTCCTGGACTTCTCTGCACAGGTGAATTTCTTCATGGGCAAGGGAATGTCCCTGCCTTTAAGCTCTTGACACTCCCAGGCTGTGTGGTGCTTGACAGCTGCTTGGGAATTTGGCATGGACTGCTCTGGAATGAGCTCTAGGATCTGCTTTCAGGGTACAGACTGAGGTCTGTGTTGTGAGTCTCTGACTTTTGATGAAACTGCAGCAGATGAAATGGTAGAGAAATTACATATGGCAGATATGGGAAGCTACAATAAAAGAATTAGAACAAAAGACTTCATTTGAATAAGTATTGGCTGTTATTTCAAGCCTCTACCTCTTCCAAGATGTTCTTGTTCAGCCTGTTCCTCCCCACAGGTTTGCAAATGATTTAGAGCATGGTAACCTCACCCTGCTGTGCAAAGCCCCAAAGTTCTGGTAACTGGTGCACACAAAAGCCCAAGCATTTGCTGAGCTCATCTTTAGTTTCAGTGGTGGAGGAATTATTTCTGGAATGTAAAAAATACTCCTTGGTCTGTTTGGTGTCATCTGCAATACTCATTGTGAATGTCCCTGTTGTGCAGCAGTTCCAAGCACCTCTTGTTTTAAAAACCCCACTGTCCTCTGAGACCCTTGTTTCAACATGCTGCCATTCCTCCTGGTCCTTTCCTGCACCTTCTGGACTGTTTTCTCCTGCTTAGCATGAGCAGGACAGGTATTTGTCAGTTCATCTGGAGGAATCTGCACTTCACCTAGTGAGCTAAATCTTTTCAAGGAGATGGGATTCTTGGCAGACAGCAGGGTTCCTTTGTTCTGCCTTCCAGGCCCATAGCACTGTCTGACTGTTCTCTTCCCTGCTGCCAGCCGAAGGGCTGCTGCTCTGCCTGCGTGCTGCGCTATCGAATCAGACAGCTACTCTGTTTCTAGTCCTGCTCAGCTACTGTCAGCTCTGCAGACACTTGGACTTCCCTGGTGAGGCCAGTCACAGCTTTCCCTGTGTTCAGCAAAGCCACGCAATGATTCAGCACAACAGCATGTTTGTTGCTCTTGTCAGTCTGCTCCTGGCCATTATTCCACTGGTGCTGAATTTCAGATTGTTTTCTATGCAGAAAATTCAGTCTGGCACTTTATTTATAACAGGCTAGCAATGTTTAGTCTGTTCTTCAATTGAACAGAAGGTCTGTTGCAATGTTGAAGACTGAGGATTGGTGAGTGTCCAGCTAGCAGAGGCTCTCCAACTCTCCAGCTGTTCGCTAACACTCAAGATTTCACAGGGGCTTATGACTCTCTATCATGAGTAGCTTGAGAAACGTCAGTAGCTCTCAAGTCCTGCGTGTACACTATCTTGGCCACAAGAGGTTGCTGTCCACCTACAGCTGGTTGAGGTTCTGCCAGCTGAGCCAGCCTCCAAAAGCAGTTATTTTCCTACAAGGAGCTCTTTTTTATTACTTTGGTTTTTTAACTATTATTTGTGTGTGTTTATTTAGCACAGAGCATCTTTGGTATGTTTTGGGGGTTTTTTTTCAGAGGTAAAGAGCTGGAGTGAACTCTGAGCTATCTTTAAACTACACAAGCTTGAAACATTTTTTCTTTGTAGAATCATAGGATCAATAAGGTTGGAAAAGACCTCAAAGATCATCAAGTCCAACCTGTCACCAAACACCTCATGACTACTAAACCATGGCACCAAGTGCCACATCCAATCCGCTATTGAACACCTCCAGGGATGGTGACTCCACCACCTCCCTGGGCAGCACATTCCAATGGCCAACAACTCTCTCTGTGAAGAACTTTCTCCTCACCTCCAGCCTACAATCAACAAAAACAAAAGTCAAACCCAATGAAAATCAAGATGACCTACTGAAACTGAACACTTTTAACTTGCTGTACTCGGTGGATCTCAGCCTTAAAAACTGTAACAAGTCCAAAGGCCAAATTTAGAATGAGGTGGTTTTGTGGGAGCATTTTGGAGCTGCCAGTCCAGGCTGGGTAGGCACAGAATTGCTTGTCACAGTATCACAGTGTAACTAAGGTTGGAAGAGACCTCGAGGATCATCAAGTCCAACCTGTCACCACAGACCCATGACTAGACCATGGCACCAAGTGCCATGTCCAATCCCCTCTTGAACACCTCCAGGGATGGTGACTCCACCACCTCCCTGGGCAGCACATTCCAATGACCAATGACTCTCTCTGTGAAGAACTTTCTCCTCACCTCCAGCCTAAACTTCCCCTGGCACAGCTTGAGACTGTGTCCTCTTGTTCTGGTGCTGCTTGCCTGGGAGGTGATGAGTTTGAACTCCTTTATTATAAATAAAAATAAGTATTTTGAGGTGTCTAAAGACAGAAGCTTTAAATGTGTTATGAAGAGCCCCCCAGTTAAGTTGAAAACTCAGCTGCAAGTGCTTTGGTGGCAGCCTGTGAGTGTAAGGTGGTGATGATTCTGCTAGTTCTAGAGCAAGCTGGTTTTCTCCAAATCAGTAAATCAAGAATTGGACCTGGCAGCACCAAAGCAGTGCACTGAAAGGAGGCTCCTAAAACTTACAAAGTCAGCTTCTCTGAAGGAGCCCTCCAAACCCAAGAATTGGTATGGCAAGTAGAGGAGCCCAAGAGACCATGAACAACACTGAAGCTGAGCAGAAGTGAGGAATCTTGATTTACTTCCCTAGTCCCCAGCGTTAACGGTGAACACTGCTGCCATTATATTCCAGTTTGCTCTCAAGCTCTTGTTAATAAAAAAAGGCAACAAAAAAAAGAAGCATTAAACCTACTAGAAGCTTGCATGGCATGTGTGAGACTGAGAACAGCCATAATCTTTGTGAGGGTGAAAAAAAACCCACCCCGAAACAAAAAGAGCTGAAGAATTTCGGTGGCTGGGAACGGCCAAATCGTCTGAACAAATGCACGGAAAGAGCAGAGGGCAGCACAGTTAAAGCAGAAAAACAGCTGTGGGATAAATTCTTCCCAAAAGGAAGCTACTTGACGCGAGCAAAACTCTTTATATTGCTGGTTTCAAAAACACTGAGCTGCTGAGGCAAATGGGGAAGCGCTAAAATCGAGCCCTAGTTAGGAATACTTTGGTTCAGAGCTTTCCTATGGGACAGCAGGACCTAAATCCAGCTGACTGTAAATAGTATTCCCAAACCTCTGGGTTCAGAGGAAGAGAGGGCACTGGGCCTGATGAGGAATAGATCCCAGAGCAGTGGAGTCATGGCTCGGTATTTTGTCTCAGATTTCAGAGACAAAGACTAAATTATAAAAGGCTGCCAGAACGAAGACATTTCCTCTGAGAGAGGGAAAACTTTCTTTCCAGACATGCACCTCATGACACAGCCACAAGGGAGGGCAGAGACCATGATTTAGAGGGTTCTCCACCAAAGAGAGAGGCTGCTGGCTGGGGCACACACAGCATCTTGGCCTGGCCTTGGGACCAGGCACAGTCAGAGAAGTGCAGGACAACCAGCTGGGTAATCAAGAGGCTCTGCTCCTCCAGCACCATACAAGGTAATTGTGTCTCATGTGCTGGAGAGGATGCACTCCTCCTGTGCAAGCCTGTGACTGGTTTCTGAAGACACATGGATCTTCTTGTTTCCCTTACAGACACATGGAGAGTTGCCCTGAGAAATGCATGTGTAGTGTGGAAAACGTTCTAGAGTACTCTGGCACTGTCATCATTCTGTTGCAGCTGACTCTGATTCAGTTTTCTATGATGAATTGCACATGAAAATAAACCACACTTTGCCCAGCAAACCCTTACTATTATTTATAAATATCTCTTAAATTGTCTCTGTGTTTTCCTTTTTTGGTGTGAGAAGGATCACAGAATGAATCACAGAATGGTAGAGGTTGGAAGAGACCTCTGGAGATTGTCTAGTCCAAATCCCTCTTCCCTCTATGCCATCCAGAGGGACCTGGATAGGCTGGAGAGGAAGGCTTGTGCCAACCTCATGAAGTTCAACAAGGCCAAGTGCACCTGGGTTGGGGCAATCCCAAGCAGGTTGCCCAGGGAACTTGTGGATGCCCCCTCCCTGGCAGTGTTCAAGGCCAGGTTGGATGTGGCCTTGAGCAACCTGGTCTAGTGGAAGGTGTCCCTGCCCATGCAGGGGGGTTGGAATGAGATGATCTATAAGGTTGCTTCCAACACAACCCATTCTGTGATTCTAAGAGATGGTTATCTAGACATAAAAAAACCACACCTAGAGATAATGCTTTGTGGTGGCTGCTCGGATGTAGCTCATCTGGGTTACCACAGGAAACACTGACCTCAAGCACACCAACATGAAAATACCAGAACCTCCTTTTCTTTCTGATAAGCCCTTCTGAACCATTTTTTCATGGAACTGAGTATTTTAACACTTACTGCTAGGTGTCACATTCAGCCTTCAGATCACTAGTGTTGCTCTCTTCTCTAATTTTTCAGTATCTTGGAAAACACGGATAGAGTGACTGCAAGTGTTGTTCCAGGGCTGGTTTTACCAAAGCCAGGCTCAGAGGTGGCACCAGCTTTCTGCACATGCTCGCTGATCCCTGCTGTAAACGGGCAAGGCACGCACAAGGATTTCTCGAGGCAGCAGCGTTCACGCTGCAGGCTTTGCTGTCATGGCCCCAAAGCCTCTCGCAGGATTCCAGAGTTCGTCCCTGCCTGCACTGCGGGCAGTGGCCACGTTCCTGGTAAGCCAGCGGCCCAGGTTGGCCGGTCGCTGGGGTCACTGCTACCTCGCCTGTCACTGGTATTCACACTCCACACATCCTTAGGTCCCTTGCAGACCTCGTAAGCAGCGACGCTGTTATTTTCAGGGTACTGCTGGGGAAGGCTGAGTGCTATGGGGTGCGACCACTTCACCCGCAGCCCTCGGGGCCTTCCCCGTGGCCTCGGCCCGCCCCAGCGCGGGGCTCCCGGGACGGGTCGCTGTGGTGCGGCTCACAGCCCGCGACCCAGAGCTGAGGTCCCCGAGATCTGAGGGAGCTGTAACGCAGGCGCTGAGGAGGTGCGGGATGAGCGGCTGTGCAGGTGTTTGGAGCGGCCCCCGCCCGCCTTCAGCCGGCGCGGGGCGGCACCCGAGGCCCTTCCCGCGCGTCCCGGTAAGTTCTGGCGGCGAAGCGGGGGCCCGAGGTGCCCCGTGGAGGATGCGTGCCGCCGGGCCGTGCCCGCCGCCCGCCCTCGCTGCCGTCCTGTGGGGTCACAGGGATCCGCGGCCTCGGGCGGGACCCCTGTGCGGGGCTGAGGCAGCGGCGGGACCTGCCCCGCTCCGCCCCGCGGAGCCGGTCCCTTGGAGGGGCGGCCGCGGGGTGCGCGGGGCGGGGACTGCTGCCGCCCGCTCCCAGTGAGCTCATCCCGCCGACGCGCCGGGCCGGCCGCCGAGCAGCCGTGCCTGGGCCGCGCCGCAGGAGCGCTGGGCGCGGGGGCCGGGCCCCGCGGGCGGAGGTGAGTCCTGCCGCCGCCCCCTCGCCGTGCGGGGCGCGCCCCTCGCCCGGCCTCTCGGGGGCTGCGCGGGGGCTCGGCGGAGCGCGATCGCGACAGAAACTTTCTGGACGAGCCGCCAGTCCGGGCATGTCGGGCTGCGGCCGCGCCCGGCGGATGCGGGGCGGGGGCCGCGGCCGGGGCCGGGGCCGAGGCGGCGCGGGGGGGCGGGTGGAAGGTGGCGGGACGGAGGCGGTGGCTGCCTCACGCCGGCGGGGCCGGGACCGGGACCGGGACCGGTGTCGGGGCCGGCACAGGTGGGGGCAGGGTGGGGAGGAGCGCGGAGCGGGGCGGGCGGCAGTAGCTGCCCGGGGCCGGGGCCGGGGCCGGGGCCCGGGGCGGGAGGGAGCAGCGGCGCTGCCGGGCGCTGCCGCGGGGGCGAGGCCTGGTGCTCCCTGCGCGGCCGCGGTTTCCGTCTCCTCGCACACACCTTTCCGTCTCTGCCTGGCACAGTTCTCGGTGCCTTGGCTAGCAGGAATTGTGGAGAGGAAGATCCTGCTTTCAGGAAAACTTGGTTTTGCGGCTGGTTTTGGTAGTCAGAGGCGAAGAAGCCCCTGCCAGGGACAGGAGCCGCGATTGCCGGGGCGATGGCACTGAAGTTGGCGGCGGCGGCAAGGGGAGCTCCGCGGTGCACAGCCCGGTGCTGGGGTGCCCTGGGCAGCGCTGGCAGGGGGAGAGGTGTGCGAAGTTCAGCCATTCACCCTGCAGACTGGCAGGGATGTGTGGCCGTGGGCAAGGACTTTTCTGTGACTGCTGCAATCGAAGGTCCTGCCCTTGTGGTCGTTACTGTTGCCTGCTGTGATCTCGAGAATAAAACGATAATTTGATTTGTCTTTTAATGCTAATAATGTATAGTAACTGGGTATTTTATCCTGTGCTCTAGAAAGCTTCCTCATTTCTCAGCAGTGTTATTTCAGTTAACTGTTTGCCCCAAGCCTCTTAATGTGTATTGGACAGAGAATAACAGTGCTAAAGGATTGCTTTCAAAAGTAGAATCTATCTGAAGATGTCTGTGTGAGGATGAGCGTGGGCGGGGAAAAAAGGGGGTATAGATCTGAGTGGGTCCCCTCGACCCCGTTCTCTGCACTGTACCCACCTGGTTGTCCCCTTTGGTGCCAGAGTGAAAGTGGCACTTGCCTGGTCTGCTCCAGACGTGGTGTTTTCTGCCTGAACCAGCAAGCGCTGCGCTAGCGTTTGGAGAGCTAAACAGTTGGGGGTGTGGGAGGTTTGCTTTGGGCTCCTGTCACTGCTGCCTGTCAGCTTGCAGGAGGTGTGCTGCCTTCAAGTATGCTGAACGTTTTGCTCATCCAAGCTGCTTCAAGAGTTTTGCAGGATTATTCAGTGCAAGCAACAGTCCTGTTTTAGATGGGCTTTTTTTTTATAGCTGTTGCTTAAAAATAGCCTGATGCTTATAAAATAAAAAATACCAAGGAAATAAAGGGAATAAATGTGATAGCTTGGATCCTACAGAATTCTCTCCTCCTGTGGCCTGATGTGGAGCTGCCAAAATTGAACCTTTCCCATTTGTTCTGCTCTGACAGTTAAGTGCTGGAAAAATAGAGCTATGTTATTAGATAATTCCCCTAAACAAGGTCAGCACAAATGCAATTTCTTTCAGCTTACTGCGGTGTACTTGGAGCCTCATTTACAGGGATGCTCTAAAGTGCTGGTTGCCTTGCTTTCTCAGTTTAGCTAACCATTGGAATGTCCAAGTGGTGATGAATTATGTCTGCTTTGGAGCCAAAACATATTTGGTTCATGGCCAGAGTTGCTCAGCTTCCCATAACAGTCTGTAGGAAAAAGACGTTTTGTGTGTCTGACCACAGTCCTGGAGTTGATGCCATAGCAACTTTGTGATCTGAGCATAGACTTCTGAAGGCAACTAGGCAGCCTCAGCAGAGCTGTTCTGTTTCTCTTTAGCTGAACTTCTTACTGTCATCAAGATCAGACCTTTCTTTGAAGATGAAAGATTAATCAGCAAGCTTTCAAACCCTTGCGTATGAGAACATCAGCCCGATCTGTTGGTTATTTGTAATGACACCCATAAGCATCTGTAAGTTGAAATGTATATTAATGGGTTTTAAATTAAGGTTTAAATGGAGAGATGTGGTTTTGACTAAAAAAAAAATATTGGTATTTCAGGCTTTATCAGGAGGTAGACCTTAATGTTTTCCAGGAAAAAAAAACAAAAGAGAAAGGTCAGCTTTGTTTTGTGTGTGGCTAAGGTCTGAGAAATCTGGGTTAGTTCATTTCTTTTGGTTGCTTTCAGCTCCCAAGACTTACCAGGGAGGTTGGAGAGTTGATGATGACAGAGCTGAGGCAGTGGAAAGAGACAAAAGCATATGGCCCAACGAATGTATAAGGTCTTACTGCTAAAAACTACGTTTGTGTGTAGGAGACGCTGCTGCTAGAAAACTGACTGCTGAATAATAAGTAAGGCATTGAGCACTTCCAGAGAGGGGGCATCCACAGCTTCCCTGGACAACCTGTTCCAGTGTCTCACCACCCTCATGGTGAAGAACTTCCTACCATCTCATCCAAATCTACCCTCTTTCTGTTTAAAACCGTTACCCCTGGTTGTGTCATTGTACCCCCACATAAAGAGTTTCTCCCCACTTTACCTGTGGCCCCCTTCAAGCACTGAAATGCCACCATAAGGTCTCCCTAGAGCCTTCTCCAGGCTGAATGACCCCTACTCTTTCAGCTTGGCCTCACAGCAGAGGGCTTCCAGCCCTCTGATCACGGTTGTAGCATCCTCTGGACCCACATGAGCAGGTCCATGTCTTTATTAGACTGGAGCCCAGAGCTGGACACAATATTCCATGTGGGATCTCCCCAGAGTGGGGATGGATGTCATCTCTCTGGACTTCTGCAAGGCCTTTCACACGATCCCCCACATCCTTCTCTCTAAGTGGGAGAGAGATGGATTTGATGGGTGAACTGTTTGGTGGGTAAGGAATTGTCTGGATGTTCCATCCAAAGGGTAATGGTCGATGAGTCAATGTCCGTATGGAGATGGGTGAGAAGTGGTATCCCTCGGGGATCCATAATGGAACCAGTGCTGTTTAATATCTTTATCGACAATACAGACAGCAAGACTGAGTGAACCCACAGCAAGTCTGTAAATGACATCAAGCTGAGTGGTCAATATGCCAGAGGGACATGATTCCATTCAGAGAAACCTGGACAGGCTGGAGGAGTGGGTCCAAGTGAACCTCATGAAGTTCAAGAAGGCAAAGTGCAAGGTCCTGCGCCTGGGTTGGGGCAGTCCTTGTTAGCAATCCAGGCTGGGGGATGATGAAATTGAGAGCAACCCTGCAGGAAAGGACCTGGGGATGCTGGTGGATGAGAAGCTGGACATGAGCCAACAGTGTGCCTTTGCAGCCCACTCAAATCTGGAGCAGGGTAGATTTAGAAGTTTTTTTACTATGAGGGTGTTGGAACACTGGAACAGGTTGCCCAGGGAGGTGGTAGAAGCCCTATCCCTGCAGACATTCAAGGTCAGGCTTGATGGGGTGCTCAGCAACCAGATCTATTTGGGGATGCCCCAGCTGACTGCAGAGGGGTTGGACTAGATCACCATTAAAGGTCCCTTCCAACCAAGTGCACTCTATGATTCTGCACCACACAGCTTGGTGGTGTTGAGGGTGCATTGATCCCACTGTCCACATCCCCGACAAAGGTGCTGAGCATCAGCAGTCCCCGTATTGATCCGTGTCTTGATACCTGAACTGCAGTGCATGGTCTCTCTGTGTCAGATTCCTGCACCTAAGGAATATTCATGAGAGTCTGGAGGCTGAAGGCCAGGTAACCAAGGTGTCTGTTGAAGTTCTCTCTCCAGTGTGTGACTGGGAGCAGTTACTGGAATATGTGTTTGATTTCCCTGGGCAGTGCCATCTCCAGCTTCATGTTTCACTTGCCCTCCTTTATCTTCTTGGTCTAGAGTAGTAATTTCTAATGAGAGTGCCAATTTGACAGCAGAAGTTCCACTAGCTTGTTGGACTAAATGCCTTGCAGAGCAGCCAGCTTGCCAGATTTGAAGTGTCTCCTCACTGGTGTCTTGTTGTGAGGGATGTCAGTTGGTAAGTGCTGGAGGAGGACAGCGTGCTGGGTTTCAGGGACTGCTTGAGAATCTCCCTGGGTCTTACAAAGGGAGCACTTCAGTGATAGCAGTAACTAAGTACTTTGCTTAGTTGTTCACAGGAATTTCATTGTCTTTGAGGTCAGATCAGGAGCAGCTCTAGGGTCTTGATGTTGTTGAAGTTGGTGGCAGTGCTCAAGACATCACTGCACATTTCACCCTTTGCTGTAGATGCTCTGTGTCAGCAGGTGGAGGGGTTGTGGTTTTCTTGTGTCTGCACAGTAACTGACCTGGTGAAGCACTGCTTTGTGAAGTGCTTTTTGGGCACTTCTGCAATCCAGTGACCAAAACAATTTTGGGAGCAGGGCTGGTCTTGAAGTTCTTCAGCTCTCCCTTTTGTGCCTTGGTGAATTCAGCTATGCCCAGACCTGTATGAAACTGCAAAAACAGATACAGCTTAGAGTTCTGGTGTTCTTAACTGTTGTACCCATGGCAGGCACAAAGCTACAGATTCACAGCTGGAATCTCTCTCTCCGTCTCTGTGTTTTTTTTCTCAGCTGCCTTAAATTCCTGGTGTTGTCTTTAAGTTTGAACTTGTTAATTGTCAATAAACATTTCAGATGTATAAACTATGGGGTGGTATTAAAAGAGAAAAAAAATCACCATAATCTAAGGTCCAGTTGTTCACAGTAACATTTTGGCCCTTAGAAGACTTTCTCTGATTAGTGATCCAAGTATTACTCTACCACCTTTAAAGACAAGATGAAGGTATTCCAGCACTGCTGAAGAAGAGTGTGGAAGGTGAGTGTCTGACGTGTGCTTCGCTGTGTGGGAAGTGAAGGAGTCGTGCTGCTGGAGTGGAAACCGCCAGTGTGGGCGGTCTGGAGAAGGAGCTGCATTGGCATCCTGGGACAGCGAAGGTGTGTGAATGTGCCAGTCTGTGGCTGGAGTCAGCAGTGTGGATGTTGAAGCTCCTTCACTTCACCTGGTTTCTTACCCTTCTACCTGCATATCCCCATCTGGCTCAGCCAAATCTGTAATTAAAGCCTTCGAGAATTAGCACGTTTGGAGCAAGGTCTGAAGACTTTGTAAGGCGACTTTTCGGCTTAATCCCAGCTACTGCTGTGGTTAGTTCTCTAATCCAGATAGCAAAGCACACTTGGCCATAGCAAAGAGCCTTGGCTTCTGGCTGAACTCCTGACTTCCCCTGTGAAGGTCACTCACTTCTACATCCATTTACTGAATTAGCAGCTGGTGTTAGTGCTTGTGTTATCTACACCTCCTGGCATACAAAGCACGGCTTCAGAAATGCATAGGGCAGAAGGGTGAGGGGCTGCTGCTTGTTCTCTGTATCACTGTCACAGATTTGATAATTAACAGCTTGAAAAGCCAAGGTGCCTGGGAAATGCTTGCTGCATTGCACTGAAGTTGCATAGCTGGTGTGGGTTCGTTTTTTCCCCCCCTTGTTTTTACTTTGTAAGTGGGTTGGGTTTTACGTTTTTAATTTGGTTTGTTGTTTCGTTTTTTTCTTTTGGTTTGGGCTTCTTGTTGTGTTATTGTTTTTTTTTTCTTCTTCTTCCTAAGACTTGATCTTAGTCTTGGTTAAATTTAGATGGAGCAGGAGAGAAGCTGGAACTTGTTAGCAGCACAGGAAACGCCCTGCAGTAGGTTTTTGATGTGTGTGTTTGTGTGAGCGTGACCTCTCAGCTACATGGCTGGAGTTAGGCTGCGGGGAGCTCTGCTGGGCTCAGAGCAGTTTTGCACCTTCCAATGTTTTATTAGGCTCTGGAGGAACGTCCCTGCCGTGGACTTAATGCAATTAAGTATTAATCATTAAACATCTATGACTTGTCAAAAGCTGGTAGTTTCAAGTCAAATTCAAAGCTATGGCCCTTAAAACAGCTGAGATGTTTAATGGCTGGAAAGACAGAGTACAGATTAAACTGTCTCAGCTTTGTTCTACCTGGAGAAACACTAGGACTTGAGTAATCTAAGGATTCTTGCAGCCATTTACAATTAAACTAACCCATTTCTTTCCTTAACAGATGTTCCTTTCCTTTCCTTAGAATGTATGTTTCTGACTAGACTTGAACAAGGTTGGGGTTTGAACAATAATAAAGGGAATAAAAAGAAACTAAAGAGAAGCAGAATATGACCTTTGCTTTTTGAAACTTAAATGAGATGGAATTTGCTAGAGACTTTAATGTGTGGGTTGGTTTTCATTCAGCTTTGGTTTTAGATGGCTTCCCCTCCCCCCCTTTTTCTGTGGTGTTTTGTGCCTGGTTTTTTTTTCCCTTCTTCTTGTTTTTGATGAAGGATGACAAAAGACAAAAATATTCTTAATATTAATTTTGGAGAGGAACAGGTTTTGTGTTTTACACCAGAAATGCCTTCGAGTTGTGTTGATTATTTAGTTAATATCCTTCCAGATCTGTTTTACTCAGGGCTAAATTCCCATGGAGATCACAAAGAGGGTTTTTTTTTTGTGTTAGTTAAGGACTGAGTTGCTGGATTTTTTTTTTAACAGTATTTGCCAGAAACTGAAAGTTTGAAGGATGGAGTGAGGAATATATTCCTGCCACAAAGTGTAAACATGGCTTAGCTATGACAAAGTAAACTTTTCAGCATGCAAGCAAAATTTTCTTTGTGCATGCAAGGAATCACTTTGAAGAGTTCAAGAGCCAAGGGGAAGGCATCAAGGTTAAACTTCACTTTATCTTCAGGTAAATTATGCTTGCAAAAGTAGATGGGAGTGTAGGAGCACTGTGCCTCTGGAATGATGTGCCCAACTGACCTACAGCTTCAGATACATTTCAAACCTCTAGGAATACAGAGCTGGAGTGTGCAGAGCTCTTGTTTGTTCTCCGCCTAAGCTGTGTTTTGTGCCTCTCTGGTGCACTTCCAGATGTGTTTTCTGTAAGTCTGCAGTAGGTCAATCAGTGCCTGACAGGAACACTTGATAATTTACACTCATTCAGAGGGTGCTCGGTGTACTTTGAAAGTTCAGGGGAAAAAAGAGATCTAATTAATGGTGGTTGGGTTTTTCCCTGACCAAAAATGCTGCTCTTTGTCTTTAAAGGACAATAAAGAAAGGAGAACAAAAGTGACATTAAGTTATTCTGCTGAAGTTCAAAGCTTTGTAAAAGTGGTTTGTTACAGAGGACTTTGTTCTCTTTCTCCTCCCTGCCCTGTGCCTGCGTCGAGGGTTCTTCCAAGGCATCCTCTGCAGCAGTGTGTGCCACCAGCACTGCATCTTGGGTCATTTGGGCTTCTTGAGGGAGCTTCTTTTATTAGCAAAGTGTTCCAAGGAGCTAGCTACCTGTATCTGACTGAGAAATCCAACCCTGTCCCCTGCTCTGGTAGAAACAAGATTGGTTTCTTCCTATTTTTATCATGTCTGCTAATAGGAAAAACAAAGGCTTCTCTCCTCAGTGAGCCTGGCTTGAGCCTCCTTTCTTCAGTTCTTACACTTTCCCCTGGAGAAACCTTGAACTCCATTTCTTTGAAGCTTTTCCCTCCGTTCACAGGATTTGGAGCTAAGTGAGTTCTTGGTGGTGTTACATCTGTTCTCCTCATGAATCAGTGAACTCTGCTCCCTGAGTTACACAGGACTTGAAAGCATCCCTTTAACAGGTCAAGGTGAGGCAGAACAGACTCTCTTGGCAAACCTGTCAAGATTTAGACAGACCTAAGAGTTGAGTGAATCTTTAGGTTTTTGAAGGATAAAAGTTTGCATCCCACCACTAGGCAAGTACTGGCTGTGTGGTTGTAATTTTTATGTTCCTTTTTAGCACTTGCCCGTGGAGGGAATGCTTTCTGAATCAGAGGTGTTAGTGGTGTTGGCTGTTTAATTGCTGCCAGCAATAGGACAACTGTAAAATTTTCATAAATACAGGCTTGCCAGGTATTTCATATTTTTGGTAAGAGCATGTAGGATCTTGTCTACACCAGGGAGTTTACTGCAGAATGAAGCAGGGTGTGAATGTGAAGCACTCTTCCCCTTGTATAGACAAGCCTTTATATTTTCTTCAAGAGCAAACTCTGGGATGTTCCATGCACGCTTTTGTCCCTCGTTTGAGCCCTGCAGTGGACTTACAGCTGACAAGGAATAATACCTAAAGCCTGTGTATAGTTTCTGTGAGTAATCTGATTGATTTCAGTGGTCTGCTTGGGTGCAAAGAGAGTGCACACACGCTGGGTGGGGGCAGGATTGGAGGGCTCACTTGTAAGCCCGTTGTGCTAGATACCGCTGGTCATAAATGTTCAAACAGAGCTTATTTTAACATTGGAACAAGCTCTCTTGATGCTGCTGCACTGCACATTAACATGGAAAGTGCTTTAAGGGAAAGGCAATTAGAAGAATATGGATGTTAGAGTTTTCCCTTGTAGTTTACACTCTAGAAGAATGCCTGAGTCTGGTCCATAAAATAGCATCATCAAGTAATTAAAACCAGAAGGTTTACATTTCACAGGAGACAGAAAACTCTGGCATCCCAGGATCAGTGATGGGAAGCAGGGAAGGTAATATTTCTGATCTGCCACATTCCTATGGGTAAGTGATTTCAGGAGATAATTGATCTGTGATTCCAAGAAGTGTTTTTTCTTCTTTCTTTACCTTCCATGAGATCCTCCTGCTCTTTTTTCTCTGTCATCTTCACTGCCTGTCTGACTCCATGGTGCAGTTCAGCATACTGACAGAAAATCTTGTCAGTGCTGGCATGGCACAGCAGGAGCACACAGCTGACCCCTTTGGCTGTCTTGTAAAGACCTGGAGCCCGTTCTGACCTTGAGCAAGCTGGGTTTTGCTCTTTTTGAGTAAAATGGAACTAGTACTCCTACTCTCCCTGCAGGCTGCTAGGAGCTGTAATCTGTTTTGAACTGCTCTGAGAGAGAAAAGGCAGTAGATGGAGATGCCTGAGATACATCGTGATCTGCATACCCTCTAGATGATGTTTGCTTCAATGTCTAATCTCTGGGCAGCCTTGAGAAAGTTCATTTTAGATTCCCAAGTTTGCTGATTCATTTTATCCACTCAGTTTACAACTTTATACTCTCCTCTTGTGTGCATGTGTGGAATGTGCTGATGTGTCCTGGACAATGACAACAACCCTGGTACGTCTGAATCTTATTTCCCTGCTTCTTTCCACGTTTCAGTCACTGAGGAGTTGCACCTTGTTCCCCCTTTTTTTGAGCCATGTTTGTTAACAGATCCCTTTAGACAGCTGCATTCTCTAAAGGAAATAACTCTGTCTACATTGCATTTTTAATACCAGTTTCCAAGATTTTCTCGTGTGACTTGCTTGACTCGGGGAGGGGGTTGGGCCAGATGGCCTCCACAGGTCCCTTCCACCCTCAGCTGTTCTGTTATTGTATCCTATTCAAAGAAATCTTAATGAGTGTGGTTACTTCTTGTCATCATGGGTATTTCAAGCTGTTGTTGCACATATACCACCCCAGTAAAGGAGGCTGGAAGATGAATGTCCTAATGTGAAAATGTCAGGATCAGTTTGAAGGCAGAGCAGTGTATTTAAAAAGTCCTGTTACAGCCTCCAGAAGTGCTCACTTAACAACAGACATGTTTATCTCCTTCTTTAGGCCTGTGAGGCAGGAAGTGTATAAATAATGTGTCCTTTGTATGCAGGGTAGGGGTAGAGCTCTGCTTTTGATTTCTGGCAACAGTGTGTGGCTGTGATTCCCAGCCATTGCAAGATGAAGGATTTTATGATTAGGGATTCTACAAAACATACTGTCCTAGAATTTGTAAGGGTAGCTGGCATGGGGAAAAAACACCCAGCAGCCCAGAACGTGGCACCTGCATTGGACATTGATGTCTGAAATGGAGACCTGTAGCGTTAGGAGAAAATTCTTAAGTAAAACAGGAGGAGAAGGACCATTTTTGGATGAAGAGTATAGGAGATCTGGAGTTAGATGGGATAAAGACCTAAAATAGAAAAAAAGCTTTGAGTTTTATCAGCACCATCTTGCTATTATTCAGGGAAATGCAGCTGTCCCAGTGTGTCCTTTTTTAGCAAAACCCAATCTCAGGCATTTTGGATCTCCTGCAAACATGGGAAGGAGCTGTGGTAATGAAGCAGCCCTGTTTGCTGTGCTCTGGATGTAATGCTGCCTTGGAGAGCTCTGCTTTCCTGTGGCCAGCTTTAGCAAAGGGGCGCTGTGTTGGGGCAGCTGGGTTCCAGGGCATCTCTGCATCGTGTCCCTGAGCAGCAGAGCAGTGTCTGGAGGAGCTCTGGGCTGGAGAGGAGATGTTACACCAAGGGAACTGCTCCCTTGCCAGATCACTTCACTCTAATGGTAGTGGTGGTACTTCATTAGTGCTGGTGGTTCAGCTTCCTTCATGTATCTGTAAAAGCATCCAGGAACAGACCTGGTAGGACTGCAAGCTCAACAGCTGTGTGTAAGAGAGATGGTGATGTACCAGTGTGCAGAGGCTGAAGGCAGCTGGGTGGCCGCCTCCTCCACCTGTGCATTCATTGCAGTGTCAACTCTCTCAATATTTTTCCTCTTCTGAGAGATCTTCTCAGGATCTGTAGGTATCTGTCATACTGAGTATCTGCAGCCAAGAAGAAGACTCTGAAAGGAAGGAAGCTGTGGGGCAGTGGCTTTGGCAGGCAGTGTACGGTGCCAGTACATATCAGCACTCTGTAAATTCAGCAGGGGTTTGGCTGGTCCTCTTTTCCTGTTTGTTCCAGAGAGATGAGGACAGCCATCCATACTTGCTGCAAATTTGCTTTTCAGTGCATGAAAGAAAAGGTGGAGGAAACCTTCACTTGTAGACACTAAGCATGTATTTTCATACTATGTCCTACAGTGTTTTCCTTGAGTTCTCCGTCTACTGATCAAATACTGCCAGGCTTCACCAAGTGCCTGCTTTGGCTTGGTATCAAATGCCTTCATGTAGCATTTGGAGGGAAATTGTTAATCCTTTGCTGCAAGGATCACCAGTTAGTCTGTTCCACTCTTTGGGACTCAGTGATCTGTTGGTGTAGGAGGTGGTACCATTGCCAGAGTACCTGTGGTAGATGTGGCAGGTGGCAATCCAGCTTTACAGGAACATCCTTCTTTCAAGTGTCTGACCGATGACAGCCATGCTGCTTGTGTTGTCTGGTGGTAAAATCATCTCATTTTGAGGTACAACAAAGGGGTTTTGCCAAATCTGGAACCACCCGATGTTGTTTATCCATTGCTCTTGTTTTGCTTTGCTGGTTTGCTGTGTGTAGCTCTGTAGACAAAAGAAACAAAGAGGGAAATGAGGGTGTTTGTTGGACCAGGTGCTAGTTTTGTGTGTCCAGGAGGGATCTGTGGTGGTACATCACTCTGAAGGCACAGTTTTTTGTCTTTTACCTGGAGTGCTGTTTTGAGAGCTGCCTTAGCTGACCAATATGACTGGCAGCCAGTCACTAGTGGTGTGCCCCAAGGATCAGTGCTGGGCCCCATGCTCTTTAACATCTTTATTGATGATCTGGATGAGGGCATTGAGTCCATCTTCAGTAAATTTGCTGACGACACCAAGCTGGGGGCAAGAGTTGATGTGCTGGAGGGTAGAGAGGCTCTGCAGAGGGACCTTGACAGGCTGGACAGATGGGCAGAGTCCAAGGGCAGGAGATTGAACACATCCAAGTGCCAGGTTCTGCACATTGGCCACAACAACCCCATGCAGTGCTACAGATTGGGGTCAGAGTGGCTGGAGAGCAGCCAGGCAGAGAGGGACCTGGGGGTACTGGTCGATGGTAGGCTGAACATGAGCCAGCAGTGTGCCCAGGCAGCCAAGAGGGCCAATGGCATCCTGGCCTGCATCAGGAACAGTGTGGCCAGCAGGAGCAGGGAGGTCATTCTGCCCCTGTACACTGCACTGGTTAGGACACACCTTGAGTCCTGTGTCCAGTTCTGGGCCCCTCAGTTTACGAAGGAGGTTGACTTGCTGGAACGAGTCCAGAGAAGGGCAACGAAGTTGGTGAGGGGTTTGGAACACAAGCCCTATGAGGAAAGACTGAGGGAGCTGGGGTTGCTCAGCCTGGAGAGGAGGAGGTGACCTTATTACCTGAAGGGAGGTTGTAGACAGGTGGATGTTGGTCTCTTCTCCCAGACAGCCAGTACCAGAACAAGACACAGTCTCAGGCTGCACCAGGGGAGGTTTAGGCTGGATGTTAGAAGAAGTTCTATACAGGGAGAGAGATTGCCCATTAGAATGGGCTGCCTGGGGAGGTGGTGGAGTCGCCGTCATTGGAGCTGTTCAGGAGGAGTCTTGCTGGGGTGCTTGGTGCCATGGGTTAGTTGTTTAGGTGGTGTTGGATTGGTTGATGGGTTGGACGCGGTGATCTTGAAGGTCTCTTCCAACCTGGTTATTTCTATTTCTATTTCTATTTTTATTTCTATTTCTAATTTCTATGTGCTTCACTGGAATTCTCCTTTTAGCCAGGTCTGATTTTGGGAAAGACAGCCTGCAATTATTTTCTTTCCCTTAAAATATTCAGGCTGATAAGAGCTTGCTTGGACTGAAAAGGAATAAAAATGGCTGCCTTGCCAGATCTGGGTTACAAATAACACATCTTAAATCTGCAAACAAAATTCTGTGCAGGCTCAAAACTGGGTAGGTTCATGCAGGATTTTTTTCATCTGTGGGATTTCTCATCTGCAGTATTTGGCAAGTTGAAAGTGTTAAGCAAGATGAAAGTGAGACTGAATACCTTTATCCATCCTGTTGTTGGTTTAGCCTGATCTTTCCCTCTAACAGAGTATTTGATGATATTAAATCTTTGTCCCTGGGATAACTTCCTTCCCTTAATTCCAAGGTGGTTGAAACAAGCAGTAATTTATTTGTTTGTCTCTGTGAGCTGTAGTCTGAAAGCCACAATAAACAAGCAGATGGTGGCTCCCCCGGCTCAGCTGCAGTAGGTCACTTGCTAAGCTTGCGGATTTTAGTGATATTTAGTGAGGCTAGGAAGGTTAGGTCATCAGTATTCAACCTCCCTGGGTGGACTTTATAATCTTCTCAGTAGTCCCAAAGGAAGGAAACGTGACCCTTGGCTGCCCACTCATCACGAGGCTGGAGACCTTACCCATCCTTTGAGGGGGCTCCCAGTAGGAGTGATAAATCATGGTTAAGACATTTCTGTTCTGCACTATGACAGCATGCAAATGTTGTGTATGCTGTCTGATGAGGAAGCACTGGCCATCTTAAAAGAAACTTCTGCACCAAAAACCTGATTAATTCAGCTGCCATGATGTCATTTTCCTGTCCACTAAATGAAATTGGGGGGTGTGGGGGTGTGGTTGGTTGGTTGTTTTTTTCCTCCTGTAAAAGAGAGCATTGAAATTGCACACAGAGCTGGGGGAGGCAGCCCTGTGAGTTGCAAAGCATCGTGGATCCGATGTGCCAGGTAGTGTTTCTGAACCAGCTGGTGGGATGACACTGCCATGCAGACACGAAATGAGCTGTCACTGGGCTCAGTTTTCATGTGGTGAAGACATCACTCCCGGTGCTCGAGGAGAAAGTGTGTTTTTTGCTTTTGCTGCAGCACGAAGAAGAGAGAATCCCCGACCAGAAATAGATGTTGTAGCCCTTTGAAAACCCTGCCCAAAATGATTGCAGGTTTGCTGTGTGGCTGGTCAGTTTGGTACTGTTATAGGAAGTTTTTGACTACAGTCATAGATGTTTTGCAAAGTAAGCATTACTTGTAGTTATTGCTTGTGTTTAGCACTAAAATATTTGTTCCATCTGGATGGGTTTATTCTTTTGGGGTTTGTTTGTTTGTCCCCCTGCTTCACTTTCTAGACCAGGAAGATTCCTTTATAATATCTGTAGGTTAACAGGAGCAGAAGCAGCTTGTCTAAACACAAACTGCAAAGACTAACACATACAGGCTGCCTGTCAAACTTATTTAGAGAAGGGGGAACCCACAACTCTTCTGAAGGGTCTGCTGGACACTGCATGATGCCTGGTGAGTCCAGAGGCCCAGCCTGTTGAGACATCAGTTAATGCAGATACCAATGTGCTCTCTGATCCCAGTTTCACTTTGCTAGATCAATCCTGTCTTCAGTTTTATGGGTCATGAAGCAGTGTCTGGAATTGCAGCAGTGTGGAGGAAGCAGGCTTGAACTGGAGTGGTGGGCTGAAGGAGGCTGAAACTGCAGCCTGGGTAACGTCAGATGGATGCACTCTGCATTGCACTTCCTTTTGGCTGCTGGGAGCGAGTGGTTGTGTTGTTTTACAAGCAGCTTGTTGATGTTCATCTGGAAATTAGGGCTGTATCTAGGACAGTTGAGAAACTGGAGACAGATTTTTATCTCTGTACTCATCTTCCATGGTTTGTGGAGAGGGCTGTGTTGTCATAACCTCAGCATACAGCTGCTTGGTGAAACAAGACTTGATTGCTGTGAGCTGGGTCAGGATTTGGGGTAGCAGGATTGTCACCTTCTTTTCCTTTCCTGTGTGCTCCTAAAGCTGCAATGACAGTTTCTGACCTAGTTTTCATCTAGTTTTAGGCTTCTGATTTTCTGCTGACATAGTGTGTGCAGGGTGTCACTTCTGCCAGCTGGAACGTGGTGAGTTTTCTTCCCCTGTGTTTTGGCCCTTTCATAATTGGTTTTAAAGTAGGGAGTTTGTCACTTTTTCTGCATTTAACGTGGGAAGATGGAGAGAGAGGTGGTGAGAGTGGCCATTATGACAAAGGCAAGAAAGAAACAGATCTATGGTTATATGTAATTTTCCTTTGCTCACTCCTGCCTTAGTGCAAACTGTGTCTGTGACACCCACTGGTTCCTAGGAATTGCTGGCTGGAGTGCTGGCAGTGTGGGGTTTCATCAAGGCTCCTTTTTTTTAGGCCTTATTTCACTCTAGAAGGCCTCTTTAAATAGTGACCTGCCACTTCAGGAGGGACCAACTGGTTTTATGAAATGTTTTTGTTGAGGAGAGGATTGTTGTTGAACACAAGCAGCAAGGAGTCTTCTCCTTACCCACCCTTCATTATTCTGCTCTCACCACACCCACCCACCTTCTTCTTGCCCCTGAAGCGAAAAACTGGTTTTGTGGCATGATCTATCTGCACTGATGCCTGCCTTGCAAAGCTGGAGGAGGGGAAAGATAAACCATTGAATTTGGAAATAAATGGCAGTGGAATGGTAGAGGGTGATGTACTGCTCTGGGAATGGTAGAGGGTGATGTACTGCTCTGGGAATGGTAGAGGGTGATGTACTGCCCTGATACCTAGAGCCAAACTGGATGGAGAAAACAGCCCTGGTCAAAGCAGAGCTAGGCTGAATGAGATGAAACCAGGAGGGCACAGTGGAGCTTTGAAGAATTTGGCAGTGTCTTGTGAATGAGAAGAGCTGGAGGGGTGAGGTTCAGAGCGAAGGAACAGCTGCAAATCTCAAGGATTTTACAGCTCCTCTGTTGACAACTGCTGCTCATTTCCCCAGTGCAGACTGGCAAGTGACTCAACCCGTGATTCTTCATCTGAATTACGTCTGGAACCATTCAGGTCCTCTCAAACAGGTGCTTACAACCTTTGGAGTTGATGTTTATGCCTTGTTGAGTGCTCTTCATCTGCTCCAGGGCAAGAGTAGTTTCTTCAGTGCTTCAGGGTAGTAACAAGTAGCTGGGGAAGAGTAATCTCTGAAACTAATGAACAGCCATTTCTGCAGTATCTGGCACCTGACCAAGAATTTTTGGACAGCAGTCAAGTGAAGAGACCATTCCTTCCCTTGTGTTCACAGCCTGTAGAGGCTCTGGCCAAATTTGCAGCTAAAAGAGTAGCCTAGCAGAGAACTGGGGGATTGCAGGCTGAGTGGATACATCTGTGACATCTGAGAAGCCAAATCTAGAACCAGACTGGTGGGAAAAAAGCTACTGCAAAAGCACATTCTAATAGCTAACATGATAAAGAGGGTTTTCTCACGCTTCCTCATCTTTCACCTCTTTCCTTGTATTTTAATAGTGCTCCAGGGCATCATTCCACTACTGAGAAGTGAGCAACAAACTGGAGACCTCAGTGCTCTTTTGCAGGCTCCTGTTAAACTGGTGCATTACTTTGAGGAGTGTCAGATGGAAGTGGGGCTGATGTGGATCTCATAGGTTATGTAATAATTATTCATGGAGCGAGCAGCAGTGAAACAAATGCAGTGTAGCTTTGTCAGTTGGGTTATCTGTATTGATCTTCCCACCTAAGAAACATCTACAAAGGGCAAAGACCATGTTTGTTTAGGGCATTGTAGAAATATAGTTCAATAAGAGCTGTTGAACTTTAGTTAGTTTGTTTAGATTTGGCTAAATAAAGTCCACTGAAAACAGCATCAATGTAATTTACCTTTTTATTGCTTGAAGTCAGAGAGAGATTCCTTCAGTGTATCTATTTGTACTATTTTTTTACTCCCCAGAGAGTGGTGGTGAATGGTGCCACAGCCAGCTGGCAGCCAGTCACTAGTGGTGTCCCCCAGGGATCAGTGGTGGGCCCCATCCTCTTTAATATCTTTATTGATTATCTGGATGAGGGCATTGAGTCAGTCATCAGTAAGTTTGCAGATGACACCAAGTAGGGGGCAGGTGTTGATCTGTTACAGGGTAGGAGAGCTCTGCAGAAGGACTTTGGCAAGCTGGACAGATGGGCAGAGTCCAAGGGCAGGAGATTGAACACATCTAAGTGCTGGGCTCTACACATTGGCCACAACAACCCCATGCAGTGCTACAGGCTGGGGTCACAGTGGCTGGAAAGCAGCCAGGCAGCAAGGGACATGGGGGTGCTGGTCAATAGTAGGCTGAACATGAGCCTGCAGTGTGCCCAGGTGGGCAAGAAGGCCAATGGCATCCTGGCCTGCATCAGGAGCAGTGTGGCCAGCAGGAGCAGGGAGGTCATTCTGCCCCTGTACTCAGCACTGGTTAGGCCACACCTTGAGTCCTGTGTCCAGTTCTGGGCCCCTCAGGTTAGGAAAGATGTTGAGATGCTGGAAGGTGTCCAGAGAAGGGCAACAAAGCTGGGGAGGGGTTTGGAGCACAGCCCTATGAGGAGAGGCTGAGGGAGCTGGGGTTGCTTAGCCTGGAGAAGAGGAGGCTCAGGGGTGACCTTGCTGTCTACAACTCCCTGAAGGGAGGTTGTAGACAGGCAGAGGTTGGTCTCTTCTCCCAGGCACCCAGCACCAGAACAAGAGGACACAGTCTCAAGCTGCACCAGGGGTGATTTAGGCTGGATGTTAGGAAGAAGTTCTTCATTGAAAGAGAGTTTGGCCATTGGAATGTGCTGCCCAGGCCTTGAGGTGGTGGAGTCACCATCCCTGGAGGTGTTTAGGAAGAGACTGGATAGGGTGCTTGGTGCCATGGTTTAGTTGCTTAGATGGTGTTGGGTGATGGGTTGGACTCGATGATCTCGATGATGGTCTCAAGCTGCGCCAGGGGAGGTTCAGGTTGGATGTTAGGAAGAAGTTCTATACAGAAAGAGTGATTGCGCTATGGAATGGGTTGCCCGGGGAGGTGGTGGAGTCGCCGTCATTGAAGGTGTTCAGAAGGAGACTTGACAGGGTGCTTGGTGCCATGGGTTAGCTGTTTGGGTGGGTTGGATTGGTTGATGGGTTGGACACGATGATCTTGAAGGTCTCTTCCAACCTGGTTTGGTTTATTCTAATAAAGGTTTATTCTAATCTCAAAGGTCTTTTCCAACCTGGTAAATTCTATTCCTACTCCTATTCCTACTCCTATTCCTACTCCTATTCCTACTCCTATTCTATTCTATTCTATTCTCATCTGTGCATTTGAATACTAGTAAAACAAACACATCTCATCAGAAGCAGCACCTTAAAAAAAGAGTCACAAGCACTATTCTCTTGCTTTCAGATGATTCTCTTCGTTCTTGCAGTATGAGTCTCTTAGACCTATGTTTTATGGTAAAATATTAGTATGGATGACCCAAAATGCAGTCATTTTAAAGGTGTGTTTTTTTTCTTACCACCTTGTTTTGGTTTCTGTCACATCAGTAACACCTTGCTGCTTCAAGCCTTTTCATTACCCACGTCCTCATTGGAGCGATGCAGTCCAGCTGAAGGAACTCAAATTTGCCAGGAAAGGGAATACTGAAACTTCTCTGTATGTAGACAGCGAAACTGTTAATGCATTTAGAGGCAACAAAAGCCTTAAAAGAAGTTTTCTGCAAACCTTAGGACCGAATCTGGGGATGTTTACAAAGTCTGCTCTTTCAAACAGAGCTCTTTGGTTTTGAAGTGTCTGTTTAATAAATCCCACGCTGAATGGTGGGGAGTCCTCAACGCTTCTGTGCAGGTGGGGGAATGACCAACAAGCCCCACTCTTCATTTCCTTGCAAATGCATGCCAGCTGGTTTTGGTTTTTTTCAGGATTTAAATGGGAAGTTGAACACCACAGCTTGGGGAAGCAGGAAGTGTGGGGTTCATGGGAGTTAGTTGAGGTAGTTACATGCCGTTTAGTTTGGGCTCTCCAGAAGTGATGAATTCTCATAGATAGATCATAGTATCATTCAGGGTTGGAAGGGACCACAAGGATCATCTAGTTCCAACCCCCCTGCCATGGGCAGGGACACCCCACACTAGATCAGGCTGCCCAGAGCCTCATCCAGCCTGGGCTTAAACACCTCCAGGGCCGGGGCCTCAACCACCTCCCTGGACAACCCATTCCAGGGTTTCACCACTCTCATGGTGAAGAACCTCCTCCTCACCTCCAGCCTGAATCTCCCCACCTCCAGCTTCATTCCATTCCCCCTAGTCCTATCACTACCTGAGATCCTGAGAAGTCCTTCCCCAGCCTTCTTGTAGCCCCCTTCAGATCCTGGAAGGTCACAATTAGGTCACCTCAGAGCCTTCTCTTCTGCAGACTGAACAGCCCCAACTCCCTCAGTCTGTCCTCATAGGAGATCTTTGAGAAGAGTAGAGTAGAGTAGAATAGAATAGAATAGGTTGGAAGAGACCTTCAAGATCATTGTGTCCAACCCATCATCCAACACCATCTAATCAACTAAACCATGGCACCAAGCACTCCATCCAGTCTCCTCCTAAACACCTCCAATGATGACAACTCCACCACCTCCCCGGGCAGCCTGTTCCAATGGGCAATCAAAATAACTCATCCTGATGGGTAAGGGATAGTAGGCAGGCAAACAGAAGCCGTGGATCCTGTTGGTACTGTTGTTGGTATCTGTCACTTGCAGCTAGAGGTGGAAAATAGTCTCATGCAGGGAAGTTGCTGAGTTTTGAGGGGAAACTCACAGAGTAAGATTTTAGTTTTTTTCATCATCATAGAATCAATAAGGTTAGAAAAGACCTCAGAGATCGTCAAGTCCAACCTGTAACCCAGCACCTCATGACTAACTAAACCATGGCACCAAGTGCCACCTCCAATCCCTTTTTGAACACCTCCAGCAACGGTAACTCCACCACCTTCCTGGACAGCACATTCTAATGGCCAATAACTCTTTCTGTGAAGAACTTTCTCCTCGATAGGATAGGATAGGATAGGATAGGATAGGATAGAATTAACCAGGTTGGAAGAGATCTTTGAGATCACTGGGTCCAAGCCATCACCCAACACCATCTAATCAACTAAACCATGGAACCAAGAGCCCCATCCAGTCTCTTCCTAAACACTTTGTGATGGTGACTCCACCACCTCCCTGGGCAGCCCATTCCAATGGCCAATCACTTTTTCTCTGAAGAACTTCTTCCTAACATCCAGCCTAAACCTCCTCTGGCACAGCTTGAGGCTGTGTCCTCTTGTTCTGGTGGTGGTTGCCTGGGAGAAGAGACCAACCCCCACCTGTCTACAGCCTCCCCTTTACTTTTCAGAGGGGGCTCCCTGAGTAGTGAAGTTAATTTGTAAGAGGTTAGGAATGAAGTAAACTGTTGTGTCTGTGCTCCCTACTCTTTACATAACCCAGCATTTGTATGTCATAACCCTCATCTTCTCTTGGAGTCCCTCATTTATGAACAAGTTGATCATACACATTCTTATATAAGGGACCTTCTGCCTCTTCCCTTTGTGCTCTGAGGATAAGGCAGTTGTGTGGAAGCTGTCATGGATCTGAAGACAAACAGCTGGGCTAGTGGGAGGGTAGCATCCATTTTAAAATGTATGCAGCATGAGCTGGGATCCAGTTGGCAGAGTTGATCTTTATACAACTTTGCAAGTGGTTTATTTTCTCTTATCATCAGATGGGCTTTTCCCAGCTGACCATGGCCGAGTCTCTCAAAAAGTCATTCTTTTTGGCTAACAGCATAGCTGGGGATGTGACTTGCCACCTTCCCATGTCCCTGCTCTTTGAGCAAGCTGCTGAGTAAGGGAGAAGTGCTGCTTTTTCCCTTGGCAAAGCTAGAAGGCGTAAGTCATGGGAAAGGGGAAGCAAGAGCACACACAATGAGTGAGAGTGGAGATCCAGCACTTGGTTGGCTTTCTCATTCCCCCCAATAACTGGCTGTTGGAGAACATGAAGTATATGGTGTTCCAAAGTGAGGAACCAGGGCTGCAGTTGAATTTTGGTTCAGGCTGTTCCACTTTAAACTTGTTTTCTAGTCGTCGGTGCTGTTGGTTCATCGTGGGAGATTCATTGCTGTGGTGGATTGTGTCTGGCTCAAACAGACAAGTAAGGAATCACAGAATGCTTTGGGTTGGAAGGGACCTTAGAGATCATCTAGTTCAAACTCCCCTGTGATTGGCAGGGACACCTCCCACTAGTAAACACTGCTCAAGACCCCATCCAATCTGGCTTTGAATATTTGCAGGGTTGACTCCACAGCTTCTCTGGACAACCTGTTCCAGTGCAGGAAGAGAGAGTGCATTCACTTTTTCTTTCTCATGATTTTATAGCTGAATTTCAGGAGAATTTTTCTTATTTCCAACAAACTGGGCATCATTCAGGGGAATGTCATTAACCACATTCTTTCAATCCAGTCTTTTCTGTGCTGCTGGACAGATACATGGAGAGCTGGCTCGCTCTGTGGGCACACTGCCTATAGAATATGATAGATACTAAGTCACTAATGAGTACAGGGAGTATGTGGTTAAAATTTTGGAAGTGTTTTTGTGGCCTTTTTCAAAGGTATTTTTTAATGCAGAAGCTGGAGAGGGCTGCTTAGTTAAGGTTCTTGGGGAAACACCCAGGAGTGCTGCAGAACTTGTTTGACTCCTCAGGTTGCAGAGCGATAGTATCGGCAGAGTGCCTGTTCTCCATGTGCAATCCTGAGCAGATCCTTTGCCCGGGCTGCAGAGCACAGAGGATGGTGTGCTGGCTGCCTGCCTGCTCTGTGCTGTGTGCCACTGAGGAGTCAGCTTGTCAGAGGTGTGTCCCTGCCAGGTGACAAACAGCCCTTGGTGTGCCCAGCTGTGCCTCTGCGGAGCTGGCCCCAAAATTCCTGCATGGGGTGTGAAATAAGCTCTGGAAACCTCCCAGTTAGTCTGAGTTAGTTGTATGTGCTTCAGGTTATTCATAGAAGCTGAAGATCTCTGCTGTACTCACTGCTCTGCTTTACTTCAGTAAAAAAGAAGTGAACTTTCTGAAGAATCCATGCTTTTTTGGGTGGACATGTTTTACTTTGCCATGCAAAACAGATGAAATCAGCAGGAAATCCTTTACACAAGGCAGCATGGTCAGATTACTCTTGTGTTTTTGGTCTTCTTCTTGCACACTCTGTACTTCACCTTCCCTAAAATGAGATCTCTTTGGAATTTTTCAGTAAGCAAATGAAATCACAATTTATAGATGCTCTTTTGGAGAAAGAATTGCTCTCTGTGATTCCTCTCCTTCTGTGTTCCTCACGTTCTGACTGAAGATAGTGACCTGAAGCAACTTAACTCTCTTCCTACATACATTTTTCTTATAGAATCATAGAATCAGTAAGGTTGGGAAAGACCTCAGAGATCATCAAGTCCAACCTATCACCCAACACCTCATGACTAACTGAACCATGGCTTCAAGTGCCACGTCCAATCCCTTTTTGAACACCTCCAGTGATGGTGACTCCACCACCTCCCTGGGCAGCACATTCCAATGGCCAACCTCGCTTTCTGGGAAGAGCTTTCTCCTCACCTCCAGCCTAAGCTTCCCCTGGTGCAGCTTGAGACTGTGTCCTCTTGTTCTGGTGCTGCTTGCCTGGGAGAAGAGACCAACCCCCACCTGCCTACAACCTCCCTTCATGGAGTTGTAGACAGCACTAAGGTCTCCCCTGAGGCTCCTCTTCTCTAGGCTAAGCAACCCCAGCTCCCTCAGCCTCTCCTCACAGGACTGTGCCTGAGACCTCTCCCCAGCTTTGTTGCCCTTCTCTGGACACGTTCAAGTGTCTCAGTCTCCTTCTTAAATTGAGGAGACCAGAACTGGACACAGGACTCAAGGTGTGGCCTAACCACTGCTGAATACAGGGCAGCATGACTTCCCTGCTCCTGCTGGCCACACCATTCCTGATGCAGGCCAGGATGCCATTGGCCTTCTTGGCCACCTGGGCACACTGCTGGCTCATGTTCAGCCAGCTGTCACCCAGTACCCCCAGGTCCCCTTTATAATTAACATTCTTCTGGAGTCTGCCACTGCTGCTGAGGTAAAATTGATGGTTAGATCTGAGATGTGGAGAACAGAAAGTCGTGCTCACTGGCACAGGTGTGCAGGCACATGGGCATGGGCACAGCAGGGCAGTGCTCAGGGGAATCTCTGCAGCTTTGCCTGTGCTGGTCAGTGGTGTTCTGCACACAGGTGAGGAAGAGTCCTGCTGATACCACGTCCCCTTGGCACCTCTCAGCTCTACACTCCTGCAGTCTGGGGTCTCCAGCTGACTCTGGGTTTCTAACCTGTGGCTGCTTCCCCAGCAGTGCAGATGAATTCTGGTCAGGAGTTAGATTTTTCTTCTGATTTATTTTCCCCACAGTCTCTTACAGTAACTTGCACGGGTTTAGCCTTATAACCCTAATTAGATGTGGAATGTGGGGAATGCTGGAGTATTTTCCTGTGCAGGAAGACAGTGAACTCCTAATTGCTTAGCTCAAGTATTAAAACATTCCTTGTGCATCAGGACTTGCCTTAACCAACCTACCATGTAAAAGTGAATGTAACTACCAAAACGTCTCTTCTGCCTGTCTGGTTGTTTTATTTGTGTTGATGCTGACTTAATTTTGTTTGGTGTTGTGTGAATGGATGCTGTTCATGTGGCATTGATTTCTGTTTCTTTCTGTTTTCTTTCAGGACCAACATTTAAAATGCTAAAGGCAGTTTTAAAGAAGAGTCGAGAGGGTGGAAAAGGGAGCAGGAAAGACTCAGGTATGAATATCAATGAAATTCCTTCTAATGGAGATGAGTTGTGCATAAGTGGAATAGAATTAACCAGGTTGGAAAAGTCCTTTGAGATCATCAAGTCCAATCCATCACCCAACACCATCTAATCAACTAAACCATGGCACCAAGTGCCTCATCCAGGCTCTCCTTAATCACCTCCAGTGATGGTGACTCCACCACCTCCCTGGGCAACACATTCCAATGGCCAATCTCTCTTTCTGGGAAGAACTTCTTCTTAACATCCAGCCTAAATCACCCCTGGCACAGCTTGAGACTGTGTCCTTTTGTTCTGGTGCTGGTTGCCTGGGAGAAGAGACCAACCCCCACCTGGCTACAACCTCCCTTCAGGGAGTTGTTGATGGCAAGAAGGTCTCCCCTGAGCCTCCTCCTCTTCTCCAGGCTAAGCAACCCCAGCTCCCTCAGCCTCTCCTCACAGGGCTGTGCTCCAGACCCCTCCCCAGCTTTGTTGCCCGTATCACAGTATCAGAGTATAACTAAGGTTGGAAGAGACCTCAAAGATCATCGAGTCCAACCTGTCACCACAGACCTCATGACTAGAGGTCTCTGGACACCTGCCAGCAACTCAACGTTTCCTAAACTGAGTGGCCTAGAACTGGACACAGGACTCAAGGTGTGGCCTAACCAGTGCTGAGTACAGGGGCACAATGACCTCCCTGCTCCTGCTGGCCACACTGTTCCTGATGCAGGCTAGGATGCCATTGGCCTTCTTGGCCACCTGGGCACACTGCTGGCTCATGTTCAGCCTACTATCAACCACTACCCCCAGGTCCCTTTCTGCCTGGCTGCTCTCCAGCCACTCTGACCCCAGCCTGTAGCACTGCCTGGGGTTGTTGTGGCCAATGTGTAGAACCCAGCACTTAGATGTGTTCAATCTCATGCCCTTGGACTCTGTCCAGACTGTCGAGGTCCCTCTGCAGAGCTCTCCTACCCTCTAACAGATCCAACACCTTACCCCACCTTGGTGTCATCTACTAATTTACTGATGATGGACTCGATCCCCTCATCTAGGTCATCAATAAAGATATTGAACAGAATCCAGTAATTAACCCTGCTCTGTTGCAGCAGAGATGCCCCATCTTGGGGCACCGGGTGGCTTCTGGTGCTGAGGCCAGCTGCCAGGAGGTCTGTAGGCCACAGCCCCCACTCTGTGTTGGGCAGAGCACAGGGAGCAGCTCTGAGCCTTCCTGGGAGGTGAATTTAGGGCACTCCTCACTGGATTGCTGCCAGGAGGCACCGGTGGCTGCAGCCTGCCCTAGGTGCTGACCATGGAGATATGAAGAGCAGGCTGTGTATGTTGTCCTGCCAGCCCAAACACATCCAGAGGTTCAGACCCTGAACTATGGAAGTATGTTTAAAAATACTTGTTCAGCTATACTATGGAAGCAAAATCTATTGAGTGTGGGCAAAACACTTTTGTTATTTATATATTTAGGAAAAAAAATACATATTGAAAAGAAATTGGCTAGCAAAATTCTCTCCTATTCCAGTTTTTGCTCTGCAGGGATTTTTGAAGGTAAAATTAATCACCAACAGATTTTACTCTAAAATAAAGCTTATTTTATATCAACCATAAATTTAGTAGGACACTGCTTGCATGTAAAAAGAGGGTAAGTAGGAGCTGTAATTGCCAGTTTGGAGGGCAGAGAAGGACCAGCAGTGCTCTCTGAGGAGTGATGGTTACAGAAGTGCAGAGGTGGTGACTGAGAGCGTGACCTGCACAGGGCAGGCAGGTTTAACAGAAGCCTTGCCTGCAGTGGCTGTAAAGCTAATGGACATGAGTGGCAGGTACTTTTTCTTCACAGTCACCTTTCTACCTTCAAACTATTGCTGTGCACTGACACATCTGATTTTCTGATGAGTTAGGTCCTAAATTATCTTCGAAAGTGAATCTCATGCTCTTTGCTAACACGAAGCTACACTCACTAAATAGAAAAGATGTAAATATGATTACTCCCTGGATGTGTTAAGTACAGAATGTTACACAGCCTGACACACTCACAGTTGTCAGAACTTCTAAATATGCAATCCTGTTTTCTCTTGCAATCAAGTTACCCAGACCTCTTGCATTGCAGCTTTTAAAACCACACTGAGCTTTACAAGGAGCTTTACAAGGGGAAGGTATTTTAAGTGTTCTTTTGCAGGAAGCAGCTCTGTGTTCCTTTGACAGGTAATGTGTTCTTCAGGAAATTCTTGTGGTCTTCTGCAGTTTGCATTCTGCCACAGTGTCTTCCTGAGTGACAGGGTGAGGAGAGCTGTCCTGAAGATAGAAAACATTGACACTAGAGCGGAGATGCACAGAAGCGATGGCAGAGCAAAGCAAAAGGCATCCTTGTTAATTTTGCGTGTACTTGCTGACTTGAGTTACCAGCTGGAGTTGTTTAAATATAGTGGGCTAAAGATTCCTGTGGTGAGGCTTTCATTGGTACATTTTTCCTTAAAATACTGGATGGAAATTGGTTTAAGCTCAAAAGGAAAATGAGGCCGTTTGGAACACAGCTTTGGCCAGGCTTTGATTAAAGTCTGAAGCTCGGAAAGCCTTTTTCCTTTAGGTCAGAAAGCACATAGTTTTGAACTTTAGGCTCTCCTCACATCTGTCTGGATTATTGTGTGCACAGGAAAGGATTTTCTTCCTCTGTTTTCACAAACCAGGGTATTTCTTAACACTAAGGGGAGTGTCAAAGTGTGGGAGTTTGGTTTTTGTTTTAGTTTCGTTTTTGGTTCAGGTTTTTTTGGATTTCTTTCGTGGGGTTTTTAAAATACAAATTGAATGTTATGGAAAGCAAGCACTTGGGGAAAAAATGGTGGGTAATGCCTGGCTGGTGAAACCTACAGCAAGGAGGAGTGCAGGAGCTGCTTTTTGGAAGGAAGTAATCAATTTCTGCAGTAAATTCCAGAGATTTTGGCTTATATTGTATTGGAAGATGTTGTGAAGAGTTTGAAGTGTGTACATTCCGTTCTGTGTTACACCCAGGACTTCCTGAAAGGTTCTGTGGAGTTTTTCTCTTTTTGTTCCAAGGGACCTGCCAGTTCTTTCAGCTGTAAGATACCTCTCAGCCTGTAGACAGGATGTGAAGCAAGGCAAAGAGCATTGGTCTTTGCAGACCTTGTATTCTGTTTGCTCTTCTCCCTGGTCCTTAAATTCCAAACGATGAGAAATGGAATTTATTGGGGTTTTTTCAGTTGTAGAGTTGTCCTATTTCATGTCCCTTCAGGTCATAGAATCATAGAATCAGTCAGGGTTGGAAGGGACCACAAGGATCATCTAGTTCCAACCCCCCTGCCATGGGCAGGGACACCCCACACTAGATCAAGCTGCCCAGAGCCTCATCCAGCCTGGGCTTAAACACCTCCAGGGATGGGGCCTCAACCACCTCCCTGGACAACCCATCCCAGGGCTTCACCACTCTCATGGGGAAGAACTTCCTCCTCACCTCCAGCCTGAACCTCCTCACCTCCAGCTTCATTCCATTGCCCCTAGTCCTATCACTACCTGAGATCCTGAGAAGTCCCTCCCCAGCCTTCCTGGAGCCCCCTTCAGATCCCGGAAGGCCACAATGAGGTCACCTCAGAGCCTTCTCTTCTCCAGACTGAACAGCCCCAACTCCTTCAGTCTGTCCTCATAGGAGAGGTGCTCCAGCCCTCTGCTCATCCTCGTGGCCCTTCTCTGGACACCTTCCAGCATGTCCATATCCCTCTTGTAATAGGGTTCCTAATGACAACAACAGCTCTTAAAATGTACTTCTCTGAAGAACCGTGAGTGAAAATGCATTCTAGTGCTGGAAGCTGGCTTGGAGACAGCTGGTGTGGAAACATTCATCCTTCCAGCCACCCTTTCAGATGAATGCAGTAGTTAAGTCAGATGCTTCTCTTGGCTTTGTGGGCACAGAGATTTGATTTTTAAAATATATTTTTTTCTGATGAGGTTTTGAAAAGGTTTTCAGGTTTTTCAGAGCTTGAGAATGTAGCAGGAAGCAGAGGAGAGAGTGCAGCTGGGTAGAGCCAGACTGAACCCATAAGGAAGACTTCCGTGAGCTTTTTTTCAGCATACACCCAGTTTAGGAATGGTGCTGGATAGCTAGAAGCTGATGGAATCTCTTTCACAATGGACAGCATGAAGGTGCCTGCAGATCTCTGCTCAGGTGCTGTGTGCACCCATGCCTTTGCATCCCAGCAGGCAGAGGAGATACACTGAGGTGCAGAGCTGCGGCTGAGGAGCAGGAGCTCCTGGAAGCTTGGTCCTGACCTCTGTGATTGTTCCACTCCCACTGAAGTCTGATAGATGAGACTTAGCTTAAACTGAAATAGCTTATTCTCAAACTGAAGTAACCCTGTTGTTGAAATGAACTCTGTTGTCCCATGGGATTGCTCGTGCACCAAAGGAAGGCCTGGAAGTGTGCGCGATTCAGAGCCGAGCAGGACAGTTCCTGTTGGACTGAAAGGAGCTTCCTGTTTGTGCATGAGCTGGGTCTCACTGGCTTCACATCTGTCAGCCTTGCAGAGCTACTGCAAACAGCTGCAGCATTTGTTCTGGATTGAAAATGGGCTGCAAAGACAGGCTGAGGGAGCTGGGGTTGTTCAGCCTGGAGAAGGGAAGGCTCCAGAGAGACCTAATAGCAGCCTTCCAGGAGCTGAAGGAGGCCTACAAGGATGGAGAGAGGCAGTTTACAAAGGCCTGTAGGGACAGGACGAGGGACAATGGCTTCAAACTAGAAAAGAGCAGATTTACATTGGATGTTAGGAACAGGAGGGTGGTAGAACACGGGAACAGATTGCCCAGGGAGGTGGTTGAGGCCCTATCCCTGGAGATATTTGAGATGCTGCTCAACAGGGCTCTGGGCAACCTGATCTAGTTGAGGATGCCCCTTCTGACTGCAGAGGGGGTTGGACTGGATGACCTGCAGGGGTCCCTTCCAATCCAGACCATTCTATGATTCTACAAAGGCACAACTGTAGCATTAAAAAGTCTGCAAAAGGGCTAAAGGGAACAAAATTAGAGCTGTTTGTTAAAAATAGCTTGCACAGGTTTTAATGTTAGAATTTCCCTGTTAGCCCTGGCATAAAGGCTTAAGAACTGAAGATGTGCATAACAGTCCTGAATTCCTGCTGCTGAGGATGTTAAATACAATTTTTAATAATGTGTTAAATTCATAGTTATCTTGAAAAAGAGGGTGGCAGAGTGTCAGTGTTGATGCTTTTGGGAGAGAGACTGAAGTGCCATGCTAAAGACCATTAAAGGGTCTTCATAGAAACAGCTTCTTCCCTAATCAGGTGGAAAGCTGTCATGTGGGAATCTCACTTTTGAATGGAACAATGCCACCAGTAGTGACAGAAAACCATTTGGTGAATGGTTGGAAGCTAGAAGGAAGAGGATAAATAGGAACATCAGGTTTTGTGTCCTGGAATGTAATCTGTGGTTTTACACCGGGCTGGAAATGTACAGCAGTTACTCCCAGTCACCCTTTGTCTCTTAAGGCTTTCATTCAGTCTCAGAAAGAGAGCAGAAATTTGCTATTTTCTCCTCTTATTGTCATCAAATAAATATTATCTCTGTAAAGGCAGAAAGAGTTTCCAGGTGCTTCAGAGATTCCTTACAAAGTGTCTTTCTAGTAAGCAGTGGCAGATCTTAGTGGAGTCTCTTAGTGTAGCTCTCACTAGTCCTTGTGACTTGTGCTTAGGGCACACATTTTCTTTCCTTAGCATTTGTTCTGCTAATGGACTTTATTTTCTAGATGTAAGATGATCTTGTCTCTTTGTTTTTACTTCTACCCTCTGTTTCTTTCACAGCCTTAGAAATTTGTTTCTGCTTTCTCTTCCGTGCTGTTGCCATAGTTGATGTGGGTTGTTATGTTTCCCAGTCCTTTCCTTGAGGTTTTTAAACCCACCTCTGTGGTCACTGGGAGACTCTCTGCCTCTGGCCTCTCTGGGAAGGAGTTCATCTTTTGACTTTAGGATAGCACAGAAACTTGGTATCTTAGTCTCAGAGGCCCTCCAGAAATGGGAGCCAGAAGGCTGTTGCTCAAACTCAAGTTCTGCAGGGTTACCTGCCAGTCTCGCCTGTGCCCACGATGAAGTGATAGTAGGGAGAACATGCAGAATAAGTTTCAGAATATGAACAAAAATTACTTCAGAATTGTGATTGGTGTAGTAGGAGTTCTCCTCTGTTACTCAGCTGCTTAAAAATGTTTCAGAGAGAGGTTTGTATTAGTATTTCCTGTTGGTTTTGCATGCTGCCAGCTGCTTTGCAGTATATAATTATGTTTGTTTTCTGGAACTGTCCTAAAGGCAGCAAGGCAGCAACTTGTCTGCATTCTGGGAATCTGCTTTGCCTTTTTTTGTCTTGGGTGTTGTTTTTTTTTTGAGTTAGGAAGGAAAAGACCATTCAGTAGGTAAGACTTGTAAGGCATTTCAACTTAAAAAGCAAATCCTGTATATTAAATTTCTACAGAACATGCTCAGTTATTTCAGATGGCTTTTTAGTAGCGTGAGCATTGTCATTCTGTTGACCCAGTATCAGGCCTGAAGGAACATGAATAATGGAAGTATTGTGCTTAGTTTGCAGTGTTCTTCCTGCACTAAATCCCACCAGAAGTTTAGCATCAAGTGTGGTACACAGTATGCAGGAGAACTTCACTGATTTCAGTAGAAATTAATGTGGTAAGTAGTTGGGGCTTTAGGTTTTCGGCTTAAAAGCTTGTTAGGCATTCCTGTAGTGCTTAAATAACAAGGGGCAGATTATTATGCCTGCAAAAAGATAATGTTGAGAAAGTAATACCCTAGTGCTTTAAAGGTAGAGAATCTGGAGAGATCAGATGAGGGGGTTTGATTTCTGGAAGATGACACAAAAGGTACTGAAGTGCTTGCGCGTTTGTATGCGTCGTGACTGGCTTCAGATCTCTTAATTGGGGCTACATAAAAGTTGTAGGTTAATAAATCTCTCTTGGATTTTGTTGGATCCTTCGTGTAGATCAGGCTTAATTTTTCACAGGACACTTGGGAGTCTTTGTTTGGTTTTCCTTCTTGTATTCCACTATCTCTCTCAAAGTATCTTTGAGCTAAGCATGAGTGTAGAAATTTTGGAGTGCTGGGATGGAATGGATACTTTTCGCTCTGCACGATGTTCTGGTGTGGATTGGTGTACTCTTTAGTCATTTTGTCTGTATGCTTTGCTCTTATCAGCTGCTTATGCTAAAGTTGGGTGAAATCTGTGAATTTCAAATGTCTCCCTTTCTATCCTTTTTGTTTTACTTATGATCAGATCCCATTGAGAAATGGAGATCCTGGTTAGTTGTCTGTTTGCAAAATGAAATTACTTTCATGGGTGTGAGCTGTGGTGGCTTGTATGACATTCTGCCATTCCTGTTTTTCTCTTCCCCTTTCCTTTTAGCACAGGCTGCTGTTACAAGCACTTGGGCAGCACTTGGAACGAGACACAGAAATCTGCTTACATTCACTGACACTTTCTTTGTTTGGTTTTTTTTTTTGCTAATGGCAGCTGAATTGCCACTTTAAAATAAAAGTGAAGTTGCTGTGCCAGGAGGCCTGATCTTTTATTAAGACCCACTACTTAATAATGATTTTAAAATTGAGCCTTTTCAGAGCCATTTCCCTGTAGCAGAAACTTTGCTCCAACTCTCCGCTGAGCTTGTTTAGTTAGATGCATGTTTGGACCCCACCTTTCTTGTGTTATGTCTCATGAAAGATCTCTATCTAGTAGACTTGAAACCAGGCACCAAGAACTTAATTCACCCTTCTGGCTTGAAATCATTCAATAAAATAAGTTTGCATTTTAAAATGGAATATGCAAATTTAATTGGCTGCTTCTCTCCAGACTCTCTCTCTGATATTAGGCTTTGAGTTTGAAGTGCAAAGGGACTTTGTGGTGCATAAAACACACATCCACTAGCTGGGACATTGAACTCGTAGTGGAGTACTTCAAAGCTTCAGTTTGACTTTTTGTTGCTGCTCTAAAAATATCTTGCAACAGAAGAAGCATTGTTTCATGCTTGAAATATGGGGCTGGTTTTGATTATTCTGTGTTGCTTTGCCCACTTTCTGCAGCTGCTGACAGTTATTTAAGAGTTTCAACTCCTTTTTTTTTCTTCCTCCTTTGCTAAGCAGTTAATGTGGTGAATGTCTTTTCCCAGAAGTTAATTCCAGGGATGCATCCCATGTAGATACAAACAAACAGAACTCCACTCTTCTCTGTTAAAATTGATTGTTTGTTGGGGTTTTTTTAAAGTAAGCACTACAAGAGAGCACTCTTAGTTTGAGTACTGGAAAAGTAATCCAGAGTTCAGAAATAAATGCCAGAAAGTGAGCAAATAATGTCAAGTACGAGCATGGTTGGCAAAGGTTGTCCTTTTGGACCTTTTATTCTAATCTTCACTTCTTTTGTTTCTCACTCAATGCACTTCGCTGCTTCTCTTGCTCAGGTCATAATGAGTTTTCTTCCCATTCCAGGCTAGTTTCCCCCTTTTCCTGGTCTCTCCATGGTCTTGAGCAAAACAGTTAAATGTTGATCTTCCCTCCTGCCCGTATTTTCTATGCCAGAAGCCTCCTCTCCTGCCCCAGAAGGCTGGCTGATCACTGTCTGCACTTGAGGTGAATTTTTCTTCAGCTCCCAGTTAGTGATGGTAGCAGTGAGTGATATATTGTCCTTATCACTTGGTGAGCCTTCTGTCCTCCTAGACTGCCCTCTCACTAAATTGAGCTGGCTGTGTACCTACAAGTCCATGCAGATACGTAAGCACTTTAATTTAGGCTCGAGGTGAGGAGAAAGTTCTTCCCAGAGAGAGTTGTTAGCCGTTGGAATGTGCTGCCCAGGGGGGTGGTGGAGTCACCGTCCCTGGAGGCATTCAAGAGGGAATTGGATGTGGCACTTGGGGCCATGGTTTAGTAGTCATGAGGTGTTGGGTGACAGGTTGGACTTGATGATCTTTGAGGTCTCTTCCAACCTTATTGATTCTATGATTCTATGATTTGAAGGACACAGATCCTTTAAAGACAGGTTGGACTCAATGATCTTTGAGTCTCTTCCAACCTTGGTGATACTGTGATCAGTGTTCTGCAATTAAAATAAAGTACCTCATAGACAGTCACTGAACTGCGCTGCAGAGGTCTGTCCACAACTGCCTGTCAGTTCTGTTGAACTGGATAAATAGGATAGGAATGGGATAAAGAAGAAAACTGGATTTTAAACTATCAAAATCGCTGGTTTTGGTAATCATAAACAGTTTCTTACTGCTTGGACATACTGATGCCTTGTTCTGGAACGTGTTAAATCTCATGCCGTTGGATGCTGCCCATCTGTCCAGCCTGTCGAGGTCCCTCTGCAGAGCCTCTCTACCCTCCAGCAGAGCAACTCCTGCCCCCAGCTTGGTGTCGCCAGCAAATTTACTGAAGATGGACTCAATGCTCTCATCCAGATCATCAATAAAGATGTTAAAGAGCACAGGGCCCAGCACTGATCCTTGGGGCACACCACTAGTGACTGGCCGCCAGCTGGATGTGGCACCATTTACCACCACTCTCTGGGCTCAGCCCTTCAGACAGTGCTTTCCAGATGCATGGCTTTCCTCATGCCATACAGCTAATGTCTTCTTCCAACTCATTAATTTGTCTGTAAAGTCTCATCTTTTCTTAGCACTTGTTAGAATGAAGCACATCCTATAAAGCTGAATAAAGTTGAATAGGCCTGTCATTAGCAGGCCTATCTGAAGCACATCTGAACGCTGGCTGTTCCTCTCTGCAGAGAGTCTTTCTTTTCACAGCACTCATGTGTGTGTTAGTGGGTACAGTTTGCTTCTTGTGGTGTTCTTCAGACTCAGCAGTTTTCTGAGAGGTATCACAGAGAGCTTGATGGGAAGAGAACAGAAGCCTCGTGTAAAGCAGCTAACAAAACACCCCAGCAGCAGTTACTGTCCTTACAATCTTCTGCATGCTCCCCGTGTCAGTGTGTCTATCTCAACTCAGACTATTGTCCTTGCTCTGTCATAGCAAAAGATTTATACCTCCTAAGCTACTATTTTAAACTTTTGCTGGCAAAGATTCTCTGAAGAGCATTGCAGGAGTTTCAGTGATGGCTGTGTGGAGTAGCTACCACAGCACTGCAGCACCACGCTTAGCCAGGGCTGGTTTTGAGTCTCTGCAGCTCTCCTGGGCAGCCTTTTCCTCTGCTCTGCCACCCCACAGTTCTAGACCAGGACAAGACATCAGTGGCTGACACAGTTTGGTAATTCCTTTGTGCCAGTGGCAGTGACAGGGCAGTTTGCAGGCAGAGCAGTTGCATGCAGGTTGAGGATGAGCCAGCCACCAGATTCGAAGCTGATTGTCTTCTCTTTATGGGCAGTACCAGTGTCCGTCTTGTCTTCACTGGATGCTCATCTCTGAGTATGGTCGAGGAAGTGGGACCCAGGTTTTTGCTACCTTCTAGCCTTCTGCCCCAAACATAATAGAAATATACAAAGTTTTAAGCTGTTCCATTGCAGAGTTTCTTCACTGCTTCTTTATTATTCAGTCCATGCTCTGGTCCGAGGTGGTTGTTCGAATCAAACTCTAGTCTGGGAGGTGTTGTTGGTGCACTTCAGCCCGTGGTGCTAGCCAGGAACATTCTTCAGCAACAGGATCCTGTAGTGTTAGCACCTTTTTTGTTGTTTTTAAAAGTAAACATCTCAGGCAGAACTGCAGAATTTCTTCCCCTATGGCACAATTTGGGTTGAGAGTCTCTTGTTTCACTTTAGTAGATAGGCTAAGGGAAAAAAAAGGCAAAACTGGCTGTCTGGGAAATGGATGTTTAGAGTGGAGATTAGGGAGAAATTCTTTACACTGGAACAGGTTACCCAGTGAGGTTGTGGTTGCTCCTTCCCTGGAGGTGTTCAAGGCCAGGCTGAATGAGGCCTTGAGCAACCTGGGCTGGTGGGAGGTATCCTTGCCCACGGCATGGGGTTTGGAACTAGCTGATCTTTAAGGTCCCTTCCAACTCAGCTGATGCTGTGTGTTTTCTGTTTGATGTTCAGACTTCTACACTCATTGGTTTAGATTTCACTGCTCTGAAGGTTGCAGTCCTATGCCTTCATGTTGAAATAATCTGAATTCCAACATCTGCACCCAACTCCAGTTTACCCATTTTGGTTGAAGCCTTTAGCATTCTTCTGGTTTCCAGGCAACATGTATTGAATGAAGAGTTAGACCTGTTTGATACTGACATACACCCTGTATAGGTTTTCATTTTAGTTATCCTTTCTATTCAATAGAAGGATTAGTTTAATCTTCCAAGTTCAAGTTCTCTTTTAGGATATTAAGCTCTCCAAAATAATTACTTGAGTTATCCTTGTATCTTTTTGTACCTTAAGGAAACAAAAAAAAAAAAGACAAGTAGTTTGTTAATCAGATTATGCCTTTCAGTTGCATCCCTAGGTGCAACTAAACTGGGATTTGGTTTCCACTCTCAAAGCTTTGACTGTGTGGTTTTAAAGCTACTAAGTTGTTCCTATGGTTACTTTGACCACTGGGTAAGAACTCTGGTGTTGATTGATGCTTATGAAAGTGTTTTGTCCAGAGGCTGTTTGGCAGTGGGAAATGTACAAGCCAAGAGTTTTTAAAAGCAGGAAAGTGGAATTTTCACAGGACCTTTCCTTATGTTTTAGTTTGACATTATCAAAACACTCGTGAGAGGTCATCTTCCTCCTGCTGCAGAGCTGGTGTTTGTCTGCTTGACATTGGGGTAGAGACCAGGGAACATCATGTAAATGTAAATGATTGCTCTGTTAGCTAAAATATTTCAAAAGTATGATTTCCCTAATACCAAACTGATGTGTGGAAAGCATAATGGATTACCTTGGGGACCCCACAGTCTTGTTCATTTGGGGGTCTGTCTTCTCATAAGTGTAGGCCTAAGTTTTGTGGGGAATTTGTCTCTAAGCTGGATGAAATGTGTACTGGTCATCAGCTCAGTTTATACAGAACAGCAGATGCAGGATTAGGGTAAATTAAACATACATGGTAGATTCAGGGACTTAGGAAAGGATGTACATAAGTACATAAAGTGAAGCTTGCCATGCCACATTATCTGCTGTAATTTAACCATGGCCAGCCATGATTAGCATCCCTTGTGTGGATAGTCCCTTCACACTGTACTGCAAACATAACACACTTTGTAGGTTCATTTCAAAGAGCCTGTGGGACCAAGAAATAGAGGTCATCTCCCTCTCATTTTGTTCTTGCTGGCTACAGGAGCCTATTACAGAGCTGTGTATGTCTGAGGCAAGTGCTTTGATAGTCAGCTGAACTGGATTGTCTCTGTGGGAGCTCAGTATCTCACTGTACTGACCTACCCTGCAGCAGCAGTTCTTCCTGTTGGGACTCTGCTAGATGGGGTGTGTAAAGGTGAGCCTCATCCTAGTACCAGCCAGAGTCTGGTTCCAACCTCCTGCAGCTATGGCTGGGGCAGTACTTGGGGGGCTGGGGTGTATGAGTTCTGTTGGTTCCCTTCTATGCCTTGTCGCTGATGTGTCTTCAGGTCGCAGATGTGGGATTGGTCTGACAGCTAGTGTTGTGTTTAGTTAATAGCTTTTAGACAGGGCCTGGAGAAACAACAGTGCAGTTGCTGCTTTCTTGGAGTGATTTGTGCCTAGTGGCTGTTTGCTATTCCATAGCAACCTACCATATTTTGTGCACAATGTGCTTTTCTGTGTGTGCTTCAGCAGAATCCACCACTGTTCAAACACATTCCAAGGGCACTGAGGCTATGGTGTCCTCACAGGTTGAAGCTAGTTGGGTTGGGTTTTCTCAAGGTGTGACTTTGTTGCTCTAAAGAGCTATTTCATCTTAACAATGTGGGTATAGGAGTGACAGTAAGCAAAAGCTGGTTACGAAATTAGGAAAAGAAGTGATTAAAAAGGAGAATTCCTGTGGTAGGCATTTTGCATTTCTGGGTTTGAAGTCATGCTGCTCTTAGACTCTGAGTCATGAAAACACACCTTTATACCTCTCCCTGCAGTGCTAGCAAGAGAACAGCATCATAAAAAAAAAAAAAAGCCTGAGTACTGCTTAACAAAAATTGCTAAGATGCAGTGGTGCATAGATAGAGCCTGCGAAAGACCCACGATCAGATAATCCAAACCTATTTATTAGCGTTGCACCAGCAGTGCTTTGAGCCCCATCTAGCTCTCTGCCATGGTGTAATGTTTCCTCTGCAATAGGGAAGGATACACTAAACTTAACTCAGAATTCAGAAGCCTACTAGGAAGGCATTGAATTAAAATGCTGATTGTGTGTGTCGTAGTAAAAGGGAAAACAGAACCGGGGGGACTGTAGGTGGAGTTACTAACCCTGGAGGTGGGGGGAGAAGGTAATTTTTGTTTGCTGTTCTCTTGTCTTTTGCACCCCCTCCCTGGCATTCCAGCTGGAGTAGAATACTTACACAGATTCCAAATTTCAACCTTGGCAACGTGTCTGGTAAAAAGCTAACAAGAACAGCAGTATTTTCCTAGTTGGAGTTTGCTGCATTGCCATGCTTATGTTCAAAGGCAGTAATGGAATATCACAAGTTCCTCTGTGCATTATTCAACCATTTCTGAAGCAAGCTCACATGCACTCTATTGAATAATAAAAAGTAATAAACCTAATGTGACATTTGTGTTTAAAACCAGCTGTTGTGGAAGTTGAATTTCTAAAGGAGCAGAGAAACCAGATCCTTAGCCTCTTGATTTCCACGGTAAGGGAATGGAAACTCAGTAACTGAGATACCTTGGTGTTCCCCAAAAAAAATCTCATACATGTGATTAGAGTGTCTCAAATATTTAGACTTTTTATTCTAACTAGATGCTTAGGCTGTAATTATTTTCCCCCCCCCTAACAGCAGTGTGCTGCAGCCACACTTGCTGAAACATGAGAAATGCTTTTTGTAGTTCCCAGAATTTTAAATCATTACTTAAAGAATCACAGAATCATAGAGTGGTCAGGGTTGGAAGGGACCTCCTGTGACTGTTTGAGGCTGTGCCTTTAAGAAAGAGACAGTGCTGGGACACCATGGCTGAATGTTTTGGAATATTAACGAGAACAATCAGATATTCTAAACTAATTTCATTGGTGGATTGGTAAAAATGCAGTTTTAAGCTTAGGTGCAGCTGGGACTTTCCTCAGTTCGCTCCTTTCCTTTTCCCTTTCCAGTTCGTCTGCTTCTGGGCTCCCTGCCAGACTGACCTTGGACAGATAAGCAACTAAGGCCTACTAATATATTTTGCTTTAATTAAGAACTGCTCTTTTTCTCTCTTTCTAGCCCTCTTTGGGGAAAAAGCGGGGAGAAGGGGTTACAGGGGAAGAACCCTCCTCCAGAGGAGGGAATTTTGTTCCTGTATTATTGTGGGTTTTTTTTACTTTGCTGTATATTTCTGTGTATATGTTGTAAATTCATGGGGTCTGTGTTGATAGGTTGGACTCGATGATCCTCGAGGTCCTTTCCAACCTAAGTTATACTGTGATACTGTGAAATGCTGTAAATTGTGTATATATATCCTGCATTCCCCAAAATTGCTTGTAAATATAGCATTTTCCCTTTTGCTTCTCTGGCTGGCTAGCTGTGGTTTCTTTCTTCCTCTTTGCGGGGGGAGAAGGCTGAGCCCTTCTCTCAAACCCACCACACCTCTGAAGGTCATCTAGTCCAACCACCCCCTGCAGTCAGCAGGGGCATCCTTAACTAGATCAGGCTGCCCAGAGCCCTGTCAAGTCTCACTTTGAAAAGCTCCAGGGATGGAGCCCCAACCATCTCCCAGGGCAACCTGTTCCAGTGTTCTACCACCCTCATAATAAAGAACCTGTTCCTAACATCCAATCTCAGTCTGCTCCTCTCTCATTTGAAGCTCCTGTAATAGTTGCAGTGAACTTCAGGGGAAAAAAAAAAAAGGCATAAAATTACAGTTATTTAGGTTTTAATTTCCATATTGACTTGATGAAACTCGAGTTGTTTCCTTAAAATCATTGCCTATGAACTTTGTTTTAATAGAGAGGAGAAATTTTGGAAAGTAGTTAGGTTGGTTTCAGAGGAAATAAAGTTTTACAGTTATGAAATGTTAAGAGAGGGGAGAGGAGGGGAGGGGAGAGGAGAGTGGAGAGGAGAGTGGAGAGGAGGGGAGGGGAGAGGAGAGGAGGGGAGGGGGAGGGGAGAGGAGGGGAGGGGAGAGGGGAGAGGAGGGGAGGGGAGAGGAGAGGGGAGGGGAGAGGGGAGGGAAGAGGAGGGGGGGGAGAGGGGAGGGAAGGAGAGGAGAGGAGGGGAGAGGAGAGGAGAGGTTCGGAGAGGAGAGGTTCGGAGAGGTTCGGAGAGGTTCGGAGAGGAGAGGAGAGGAGAGGAGAGGAGAGGAGAGGAGAGGAGAGGAGAGGAGAGGAGAGGAGAGGAGAGGATTAACACTATCTAATCAACTAAACCATGGCACCAAGTGCCTCAGCCAGTCTCTTCCTAAACACCTCCAGTGATGGGGACTCCACCACCTCCCTGGGCAGAACATTCCAATAGTCAATCTCTCTTTCTATGACGAACTTCTTCTGAACATCCAGCCTAAACCTCCACTGGCACAGCTTGAGACTGTGTCCTCTTGTTCTGGTGCTCGTTGCCTGGGAGAAGAGACCAACCCCCACCGGCCACAACCTCCCTTCAGGTAGTTGTAGAGAGCAATAAGCTGTCTACAGCTGTCTACCTGCCTGAGCATTTGACTCTAGCATAGCATTCTCCAAGGTCACTTATTCCCATTGCCCTCATGCATGGTTCTTGTGAGGAAAAAAGTGTGGCTAGGAAAAAGCCTCTCTAAATGATCTTAAATACAGGCACCTTTGGAGATAGAGAGTTGGACTTTAACATTCAGGCATGTTTAGTTTTCTTATCTTCCATGGATACTTTGAAAAAAAAAAAGAGTTAAATTGACAAACCATCTTTCCTTTCTTAACTTTTCTCCAAGGGTTAGGTTCTGAAAGAGTGTGGAAGTTCATAGCATGCAGTTCATGCTGCCCGTGGTGGAATGCGGTAGCAGAGCAGCTGTTAAAAGCTGAAGGCAGCAGTTGAATGACAACAGAATGAAGCAAAACCTGGCTTTTGTAGAGCCACATTTATCTGAAGTGCTTCCTTACTGGACAAAAATAAACCTGGTACGAGTGACTGGCATGTGAGCAGATACTCTCCTGTTGTTGGTCTTTTCTCCTACTTGGCCTTTGGGCTCAGCCATGCTGGTGTGTTGCACATGCACTTGGCTATGAAGTGTTCTGGCATTCCCTCTCTTCTTTGCACCAGTTTTGTTTTGCTATTTTTTTGTCTTTGGCCACAGCAATTCCATTTCAACAGTAACTCTTTGGCAGTACCCTAGTTTGGGTATTGAAAAAAGCTGTAGTTAGTTGTTAACCTTTCTTTTTCAGGCTCTGATTCTCTGCTTTCACAGAATGTTAGAGGTTGGAAGGGAGTCCAACCCCTCCCTGCCAAAAGCAGGATCACCTAGGGTAGTCCACACAGCAATGCATCCAGGTGGGTTTTGAAAGTCTCCACCGAAGGAGACTTCACAACCCCCCTGGGCAGCCTGTTCCAGTGCTGCATCACCCTCACTGTAAAGAAGTTTCTCCTCATGTTGAGGTGAAATCTTCTGTGTTCAAGTTTGTATCCATTGTTCCTTGTCTTATTACTGTGCACCACCAAAAAGAGCTTGCCCCCCTCCACTTGACACCCACCCCTCAGATATTTATTGAGCTCTCAATGTGCTCTTGCAGCCCGCAAAGCCAATCAGATCCTGGGCTGCATCAGGAGAAGTGTGGCTATCAGGTCGAAGGAGGTGATCCTCCCCCTCTACTCAGCCCTGGTGAGACCCCACCTAGAGTACTGTGTCCAGTTCTGGAGCCCCTATTACAAGAGGGGTGTGGAGGTGCTGGAAGGTGTCCAGAGAAGGGCCACAAGGATGAGCAGAGGGCTGGAGCACCTCTCCTATGAGGGCAGACTGAAGGAGTTGGGGCTGTTCAGTCTGCAGAAGAGAAGGCTCCAAGGTGACCTAACTGTGGCCTTCCAGTATCTGAAGGGGGCCTAGAGGAAGGCTGGGGAAGGACTTCTCAGGATCTCAGGTAGTGATAGGACTAGGGGGAATGGAATGAAGCTGGAGGTGGGGAGATTCAGGCTAGATGTGAGGAGGAGGTTCTTCACCATGAGAGTGGTGAAACCATGGAATGTGTTGTCCAGGGAGGTGGTCGAGGCCCCGTCCCTGGGGGTGTTTAATCCCAGGCTGGATGAGGCTCTGGGCAGCCTGATCTAGTGTGGGGTGTCCCTGCCCATGGCAGGGGGGTTGGAACTAGATGATCCTTGTGGTCCCTTCCAACCCTGAATGAAACTATGAAACTATTTATACACATTGGTCAGGTCACCTCTCAGTCTTCATCAGACTAAACAGCCCCAGGGCTCTCAGTCTCTCTTCATAGGGGAGATGCTCAAGTCCCCTAATCATCCTCATGGCTCTGCCTTGGACTCTATCTAGCAGATTCCTGTCTCTCTTGAACTGGGGAGCTCAAAACCAGACACTATCTAGCAGATAGTGGACTATATCTAGCAGATCCCTGTCTCTCTTGAACTGGGGAGCTCAAAACCAGACACTATCTAGCAGATAATGGACTATATCTAGCAGATCCCTGTCTCTCTTGAACTGGGGAGCCCAAAAATGGACACTATCTAGCAGACAGTGGACTAGATCTAGCAAATCCCTGTCTCTCTTGAACTGGGGAGCCCAAAAATGGACACTATCTAGCAGACAATGGACTAGATCTAGCAGATCCCTATCGCTCTTGAACTGGGGAGCCCAAAAATGGACACTATCTAGCAGATAGTGGACTAGATCTAGCAGATCCCTATCTCTCTTGAACTGGGGAGCCCAGAAATGGACACAATATCCAGATGTGGTCTCACCAGGGCAGAGTAGAGGGGTAGAAGAACCTCCCTAAACCTGCCAGATGCACTTTTCTTGATGCACATCTGACTAGGAAAAACATAGCACTTTCAACTTGTGTTTCTGCTGTCTTTGAGTCATTACTGTGAGCAATATATTCTTCTGTTGTTTTGAAAATAAATTCTTGATTTAGCTGAAATGGCATTTGTGGCATCAGCAAGAAATTTCTCTGTTTGGAGAGTATTTCCCTGTTTTGATGTGCCGGTTTAGTACGGGGTGAACCAACAGCTTCTGTTTTCCTTAGGAATAAAAACAAATCATTGCTCATGTCAAATTGCACAGGACTGGGCCTCTCAGGTGTAAAACATTAAAAATAAAGCTCAGACTGGCTATCTATGAGTGTACCTTTTAGTGATTCACCTTTGGGGGCACCCCAGTTCCTCCTTGAATTAGTTTGGTAAACTGTTTTGCGACTGGCTTGATTTCAGGATGTCACTGTAATCCAAAAATACCCTTCCAGCTCTAAAAATACTTTTAGCTTTATAGGAAATTTAGCTTCACCACTAAGGATGAAATCTGAAAAGTACTTACTTTGCTGAAGGTTATGTTTTCCTTCCCTGTTTCAGTAAAATATTCTCTGGTGAGGGGTTTGGAGCACAGGCCCTATGAGGAGAGGCTGAGGGAGCTGGGGTTGCTTAGCCTGGAGAAGAGGAGGCTCAGGGGAGACCTTGCTGTCTACAACTCTCTGAAGGGAGGTTGTAGGCAGGTGGGGGTTGGTCTCTTCTCCCAGGCAACCAGCACCAGAACAAGAGGACACAGTCTCAAGCTGCACCAGGGGAGGTTGAGGCTCGAGGTGAGGAGAAAGTTCTTCATAGAAAGAATGATTGGCCATTGGAGTGTGCAGCCCAGGGAGGTGGTAGTGTCCCCATCACTGGATGTGTTTAGGAAGAGACTGGGTGGGGTCCTTGGTGCCATGGTTCAGTTGATTAGATGGTGTTGGGTGATAGGTTGGACTCGATGATCCTTGAGGTCTTTTCCAACCTGGTCTAGTCATATTCTATCCTATCCTATCCTATCCTATCCTATCCTATCCTATCCTATCCTATCCTATCCTATCCTATTCTATTCCTGCTCATGTATTTACTTTTTTTCTGGTGGTTACCTGCATCCTGCAGCAAAGGATGCACAGCAAGATGAGTCAGGCTGAATTGTTGCCAGCAAATACATTTTCCTGTGTTAAATACTCATATTTCAGTGCAACTCTCTGCTTTTTATGTTGGTGCCTCACCTAAGGGATGACAAAACTGTGTTTTTAGCAGGTGACCCGTGCCTGGAGAGCACCTCACAGGTCACAGCCACACCTGGCCATGATGCAGACTTCCCCATGGGCGATCAGCTGGGCTGTGACGACTCCTACAGAATGAACTTGGCCAAAGGAGTCTCCATGTCTCTGCCATCCTCCCCTCTGCTGCCACGCCAGTCCTATTTGATGCAGTCAAGAGCAAACAAAAAGTCTCCAGGTAAAGTGAAACTGCTCAGCAACTAAAATCTTGAACTCAGCTTTTCATACACACTAAAATCATATTAACCTTTTGAAACAAGAACTAGAGCAATGAATGCTTTTGGCATGCTTCCAGGGAAAGAAGGTAACTGGTGATTCATAAAGTACTTTATTTCATGTGGCAAAGAATTATTGAGATATTGCAGATACCTGTATTGAAAGGTCTGGATGTGTTTAAAACTGGTTATTTATGAGGTGTTCACCAGTTAGGTAGAGGACAGCTGCAAAGCCTTTGTGCCTGTGTAAGAGTCAATGTTGTTTGTGGCTTTAGCAGTTCATTTATTTTGCTCATAGCTACCTACCTAAATGTCTGACTGGATAAACTGCTGCTGAAGTGGTGACAAGAAACTTGTTAATTTTCAACAGTTGTATCCTTAGTAATGACCTCATGCTTCTGTGTGATCCTGGCTAAATAAGGTGCTCCATCTGGTTCCCTTTTTATCAGCATTCTGCACATAGAAATCATTCCAGCCCTCTAGCATCACTTGGGTTCGCTCAGGTCACAGCTTGAGCGTCAAGTGAAATTGTCCACGTTCCTGTTGCTTGTGGAGACACTCAACACTTTTGATGTTCTTTTATTGCAAAGTTTGTAAGATCTAGGAACAAAGAGCATCAAAAGTCAGGATATGTCAGCACTGAGGAATTGTGATCGTGAATTACCTGTTTCACATAAAAGGAAAAGAAGTTGCTGAAAGAATTGCCACAAGGTGGTAAATAAAGTTTGTTAAAAGTATTCTTAGTGCAAGTTGCCTGATTTTTTTCCCTTAGTTTGCTTAATTTCTTTTTCCCTTTCAGAATTTAAAAGCAATCACACTTTATGTTTAAATAAAGGTTGGTTTTGATGCTTCACATAAACATTTTGAACCGCAGCACAGTATTCTGTCGGTCTCTTGTTACAAGGGATTTGTGTGCTGAAGAGCTTTACAACATAGAGTGAAGTCCTTGTAGTGGAGAAGGGAATGGGATTTTTGCCAAAGACTTCAGTGACTGGCAGGGTCTAACACTTAGCTTTGTTACTGTTGGGAAAACTGAACTGCATTCTAGGTATGTTTGAGATCATATCTCGTATCTTACCAACTTCCCCACTCCACGTTTAGCTCAGTGATGCACATTTGAATGAGCAGAGGGCAGGCTGCTGGCAGTTTCTCTTGCAGAAAGTGCAGTTGGTAAATTTTTAATGAATAGCCATATTCAATGGCTTCTAAGTCATTCTGCTGTGACACATAGCCAGAGAAAAAAAGACTCCTTAAAGCTCTGCAGTGCTATGAATGCTTTGGCATTTATGGAATCAGAATTGTTGTGTCTGGAAAAGTCCCTAAAGATCTCATGTATCATTATCTTCTGCAAATACTCAACCAGGTGAGAGGGGCTGATGGAGATATTCTGTGCTGGTCTTTTACCTTTCAGCAAAATATAGCTGATGGAAGATGAGTTAATGCAAATTATCTTTCTAGCATCTGTGACAAGAGTAATAAAAAGAGAGAGTATACCAAAGTGCTGATTTCAAAGCACTCCGGTCTCACAGCTATCAGGTACTAAGTTAAAGATTATTCGGGGCACGGTGGATGAAAGAAGAAAGGACTGCACAGGAAGTTAAAAGTAGTGTTCTGAAGTTATGATGCAGTAATGAAGTTATCTATCCAGTGGTAGAACAAAATTCTAATTTCAGTCCTCTCAGTTTGCAAGTGAAGACAAATCAACTACTTAGGGATGTATTTGTCACTGTAGAATATATTATTAAGATTTTTAAGTCTTTGGAGGTGTGTAATAGGGCAGAGGAAAAGCCTGTCCCGTGGCATGCAGTCATTTGTTCTACTTGTGCTGCTGTTGTGTAGGTCTGTTTGTATAACCCAGGCACGCTGGTGGTCAGACACAAGGTGATAGCCTTGCAGAACTTATCACAGCTTATATGACAGGTGTACCCAACTGAGAGGCATCTTTGTAGCAGCACATGTGTGGTCATAGCTGCTTTGTTGCCCATCCATCTGCAAATAGGTCAGCCTCTAGAACCTCATAACACACGGGCAGGCAAAAACAGGGGAGAGCAAGCTGAACTTCTTCGCTGGGACACAGGGAGCTGCACAGTCCCATATGCACTGTCTGCTGTGAGTGACACTGTCTGTTAATTATTTGCATAGGAGGTGGGGGAGATTTCCTTTGTGAGAAGAGCTTGGAAGAGTACCAGTGTTTCTGGCCCCAGTTCAGTCCTCTAACTATAAAAGGAGGGAAGAGAGAAACGATATCTTAAATTACTAAGGAGCCTAACATTTTTTTTGGCACAACTAAAGCAACCGGTTCATTTGGAGTCAAAAGCTTCCTTAATGAAATAGTTGATTGAGGAGGAGGAGGAGGTGGATGAAAGAGCAGAAACAAACAGAACAAGGAAAAGGTTGTCAGTAGGACCAGTCTGGGAAGGAAGAGCACTAAATGGAAAAACTGTCACAGTAAGTTGAGTTTCTTCTGCTATAAAGCTGGAAGGAGCATTGCTTGGGTTGGTAACCATACAGGAGTGCAGGGGCAATAGCTGACTGTACTCTGGCTTAGAGGGGTCAGCTAGAAGAATGAAAATACTGATATAAAATGGAGATTCAACAAAACAAAAAAGGTTTTAAGGAATTTGTGAATGAAAGATGGTGCTGCTGCCCTTGAAGTAAATGTTTACTGACTTAATCGTGCTTGAACGGGGCAAGGAAGCAGCTTTCCTTTTAAAGACATCACTGACTGCTGGCAGAGGCTTCCATAAATGTGCATATAGAACTTTTTAGATAGTTTTAAAATTGAACTTTAATTAAAACTTTTTATTCATAAACAAATTGATCAGCATACCTAATAATTGAGACTAAACTAGGTAAGAGAGCTGGTTTCACTTGAGGCTTCAGCTTTGCAGACTGATCTTGAGCACACTGGAAAGCAGTTTCTCTTGCATGCAGTAAGCTCTGCTCTGGGTCAGAATCAATCCCCAGTATCAGTAGAGGTACAGATCAGTTTAATGTTAATGGGAGGGAAAGCCAAGGCAGAGAATTTGAAAGGGGATCCACAAGTTAAGATGTTCTTGTAAAAAAAATCAGATCTTCTGCAGTCAAAAAAGAAACATTAAAAATCACTAGGAAAGCAAAAGATCATAACCTCCCCAAATGCATAGTTCTGCTTCCTCAGGAGGATACAGGTGTAGCTCTAGTGGTACCAACTTTAAGAGTCCATAGTAGAGCTAGGGGAGAGCCAGAGAAGGGCTGCAGAAGTGACTAAAGATGTGAAAAGGCTCTCAAAGAGAAGTTACTTAAATCAATTTGGCTGATGTTTTTCTGCCAGGGGAAAAAAAGGAATGGTGAGAAAGACACTATGATTACCATTTCATACAGTGCTGGTTAATTGTGGACAGTGCAGACTGTTAAAGAAAGGCCAGGATAAACTCTTGGAAGGAAAACCCATCCAGAACTCTGACCCATTCTGACTCAGGAAATTATAAGCCATTTAGCACGGGTCAGGAGAAGTGTACCAGGCAAGCATGTTTTCCCTAGCTTAGATTCCTCTCTGCTGTTTGCTGCTGATAAAATGCTGCCCCAGATGACCTTTTAATCAGAGCTGATTCAGCCATTGTACAGGTTTGGAAAAGAACTTCCCTTGTGCAGCTACAGCTCACCTTTGAATGGGTCCCTTTTCATCCATGGGTTAATTTGTGTGTCCCATTCCCCGTTAGTGCATGAAAATAAACCTGACATGAATTTTCCTGGCTAGTGCAATGTTGTCCATCAGATCTGCAAGTACTGTAAGTCACCTCCACATTAGCTTGTGAGGAAGAAAGTTCAGTAAAGAGCCTCTTCCACAGCTTAAAGTGTGAGGGTTAAAAATACATCCTGAAGATATTTCCACTCTGATGTATTTTACATGACTGCTACGTGTCGTTCTGGTTGCTTTTGTTGTTCAGCTTTGGCACATCTAATTATACTGCTGCTTACAAATAGCAGATTTGGACTATTGTCCCCTTAAAGAATGTGATTTTGTTTCAAAGGAGTATATTTTTAGCTACTTCCACCAAGGCCAGTGCCCCTTGTTTTTGTTAGGAAGCAGCGTTGGAAGAGCACCCTCTGGTGATGGTTGGTAACTAAGTGGTCATTGGCTTAAAACACGTGAAAGGATTTGAAAAGTCATCTCATCTGCTCTAGGTGGAGGCATAAACATCTGTTCATACATGACTTATGTCCCCCAGCCAGTATGCCTTAGCTGAGAAATTAGGCTCCTGCCATATTCTCCTTTTCCACTTCAGGTGGCAGTCTGAAAGAAGGTAAGTCTGTTCATGAAGAGCCTCCACACTTCTGAGAGGGCTGGTATGAAGATCTGGTAGAACCAGAACCTGGGCCATGATGTGTGTAGGCCTGTGAGGTAGCAGGCACACTCCTCCAGGTCAGTCGTGGTGTGGCAGAGCAGAACGGTACCAGGGGAGGCTAAGAGCAGAACAGAGAGTGTCACAACTTGCCTTTAAAAGCCATCATCCACTTTAAAGTACTCACAAGAGTGAGCAAGGCATCAGTGTAGCTCTCAGAGACTCAGGTAGCACCTGAGACTGCTGTCAAAAGGCAGAATGGGACCCTGGGGGGCTGCAAGCGTGGCAGCCTAAACAGACCACGGCTTTTGTTAAACAAAATGTGGGCTGGCTCAGAGACCTTCAGCATGCCCTTGGAGCTTGAGCCAAGCAGGATTGTGTGTGGAGACCCAAACAAGATAGGAAAGCCACCTTGTCAAGGGCAATGTGGTGAAGTTAGCCTCAGTCCTGCAGTCTCTGCCCAGTGCTTGCTGTGTGGGTTACAGTATTGCTGAGGGGGCTGCAGGCCGCAACATGGCGGGAAGTCGAAAGCCCAAAGTGCAGTCCTGAGTTACACTCAGCCAGGGACCCATCAGGATCATCAAGCCTTGATTCCTCACTCCTCACAGGGCTACCTTGAACTAAACAATATGAGTAGGAGCATTGTCCAGACAGTCCTTGAACTCTGGTGGGCTTGGTGCCATGGCTGTTTCCCTGAGGAAGTGTTCCGGTGACTGAATCTGTTCAGACAATTCTGGCTTACAGAGCTTGAGTATCTTAGAGACAAAGTTACTGCCTTCTTTTTGCTCTGGTTCCATGACATTTAGCACCACATCTGCATTTGTCACAGCCTTTAAAATAAGCCTTTGGAGTGATCTTTAGAGGTTGGAATGTTTCAAGTGGCTTTGTTGCACACATTACAAGAAGTTGGGATTGCCTCAATGGAAAGCACAGGACAGAAATTTGGGTTTGAGTCTTCAGTCCCACGGATTCTATTCCCCATGCCATTTAAATACCTTAGCTTTCCACTGTAACTTTGCAAGTTTCCCTGCTCATGCTTTTCCAACATTCTTTGTGTTGCAAATAGCTTCATGGATGTAAAATTCTGTTGGCATTATTGTTTAGGATGTGGATAAATACGTGGTGGAGTTTCAGTTCTGTGATATGTTGAGATGTTGTGCATCGGTGTACCAGAGCTAGCTGTCAGTTGGTGAATGAAGACCAGAGTTTCACCCTGTTTGTGGTGCCAGAAGGTGATTGCTGGCTCAGTAGTGGCAGTGTATGTCTTCTGGTGAAACTTCAGAGGGCAGCCTCACTCCCTTTCTCCTGGAGAAGTCCTGCAGTTAATGTTTTCTGTGCTTGCTGCTGAACTGTAGTTAGCAGAGAATAGAATCCTGAGCAGCCTGAAACCAAAGCATGAGGCTAAAAGTGAGATTACAGAGTGCATCAGTTTAATTTTGGATCAGTGTGTGTGTCTGTGTGTGAATACACTTATTCCCTGTGGGGCTCTGAAATTCCTGTGTTTGTGACTGGGAATGCTGCTGTTTAATGGAACCAGGACCTATTAGTAGCTATTAATAGTCTCTCTTCTCTTCTGAACTCATCTTCACCATTCTTCCTGATCAAGACATGTGTTAGTATTTGGAGAAAGAATGCTGTAATAGAAAGCTTCTTGAGTTTGAATTACTTAGTGTCTTGATATTGCAAGCTGTCTTCCTGTAGCCTTTTTCTCCTAGCTTCAAAGATGCTGATAATGAAATTATCTTCCTGTTAAGAGTTGAAAATCAAAGCTCCAAACCAAGGAGACCCATTGAAAGTTGTCTGAGTTTGAACATGAAAAAGTTGCTCATTTTCTATATATACAGGGGACATTTTCAAGTTTTGCAGAATCACAGAATGTTAGGGGCTGGGAGGGACCTCAAGAGATCATCTAGTCCAACCCCACTGCAAAGCACCTATACCAGATCACACAAGAACTCATCCAGGTGGGTCTTGAATATCTCTGGAGAGGGAGATTCCACAACCCCCCAAGGCAGCCTGTTCCAGTGTTCTGACACCTAAGGTTTGTCACAACCAGTGGCTTGGGTTTGTTTTCCAGCAGGCTTTGCATTCCAACAAGCCCAAGGAAAGCCTTCCCTGCTCGAGGTGAGGAGAAAGTTCTTCACAGAGGGAGTTGTTAGCATTGGAATGTGCTGCCCAGGGAGGTGGTGGAGTCACCATCCCTGGAGGTGTTCAAGAGGGGAATGGACATGGCACTTGGTGCCATGGTTTAGTAGTCATGAGGTGTTGGGTGACAGGTTGGATTTGATGATCTTTGAGGTCTCTTCCAACCTTATTGATTCTATGATCCTTACCAGAGGGAATGTACAGCAGCTCAATGCTCTTTGCAGTAGCAGCTGTATATGTAAGGAATAATTCCTCTACTTAGTTTAGTCTTGAGAAGAGAAGGCTAAGAGGGAATCTTATCAACATTTGTAAACATGTGAGGGGTGAGTGTCAACATGAAGGTGCCAGGCTCTTTTTGGTGGTGCCCAGTGACAGGACAAGGAACAATGGGTACAAGCAAGAACACAGAAGATTCCATCTCAACATGAGGAGGCACTTCTTATTGGTGAGGGTGCTGGAGCACTGGAACAGGCTGCCCAGAGAGATTGTGGAGCCTCCTTCTCTGGAGACTTTCAAAACCTGCCTGGATGTGTTCCTGTGCATCCTGCCCTAGGTGATCCTGCTTTTGGACTCAAGGATCTCTGGAGGTCCCTTCCAACCCCTACCATTCTGTGATTCTGTGATACTCATCATGAAGGGTCAACACAGGACATAGGAAACTTGTGGTCCATTTGAGAAAGCTTACATACACTCAACTCATTCCCATTGCAGGTCCAGTCAGGAAGCCCAAGTACGTGGAAAGTCCTAGAGTGCCAGGTGAGGCAGCTCTGCCACTGAGAAAAGGATCAGAGCAAGGAGAACCCACTCAGAATGGTAAGCCTGCTTTATGTGGTAGAGCAACTCTTTGTTTCAGACAGTGATACAAAGGATCCTGCATAATGAGGACATCTGATATTTGTAAGGGTGCTTTGCAGATGTAGGATGGTAAGGAGGAGATGCTTGCCCTGGTGCTACAGGATCTGGGTTCTTGGAACTGTATTGCTGGCCAAGTGATGTGCCAGTGCTGTTGAGTGCTAGCCACCAAAGGCCTCCTGGAGTTTTCCTGAACATGCTTTTAGTGTAAACTGATTCCATGCATGTAACTCTGCACTGGCTGCAGTGCTTCATCTTGGAAATGTGAAAGTTTGCTCAACAAGGAGGCAGTAACAGCAGCCTGCTGTGTGCTAGAGCTGGGGTAAGCTACTTCCCTGGAGTTATTTGGTGGTGCTGGAAAGTTTCATGTCCATTAAACTGGACTAGTTCATACCAGAGTGTGGCTTTGACAGTGAATGTCATGGTCAGAGCAAAGTCACCCCTCTGTTGGTACCTGACTGTGTGCACCATAAGATGGATTTCATCTGCCTTGTATCTGTAGGTTAATTTTTCACTTTGGCTGACCTCATTGGAGTCCTTCTGGAGGTTCCAGCTGAACATTTTTCTGTTTTCTTTTTCCTTCAATTGTAAAGGAAACTGCAGTTTTAATGGCTTTTGTTTTAAAGAGCACCAGGGAATGTCAGCTGTGTCTTGGGTGGTTAGACACCATATGCTTGCCATACTGGCCTGATGCTTTTGTGGCTTAGTGAAGCCATAAAGGAAAGACCAGAAGAAAGGGGGCAGCTCAGGCCAGCCCCTGTCTCCCCTCCTTTTTTCCCCCTTTTTTTTCTGCTCCATCTACTTTTTTCCCCTTCCCTCCTCCCCCTTTTTTCCCTTTTCTCCCCTTCTCCCCCCCCTTTTTCTCCCCTTCTCCCCACCCTTTTTCTCCCCTTCTCCCCACCCTTTTTCTCCCCTTCTCCCCACCCTTTTTCTCCCCTTCTCCCCCTCCTTTTCTCCCCTTCTCCTCCTCCTTTTCTCCCCTTCTCCCCACCTTTTTCTCCCCTTCTCCCCACCCTTTTCTCTCCTTCCCCCCCTTTTCTCCCCTTCTCCCCCTCCTTTTCTCCCCTTCTCCCCCTCCTTTTCTCCCCTTCTCCTCCTCCTTTTCTCCCCTTCTCCCCACCTTTTTCTCCCCTTCTCCCCCCCTTTTCTCCCCTTCTCCCCCCTTTTTCTCCCCTTCTCCCCCCCCTTTTCTCCCCTTCTCCCCCCCCTTTTTCTCCCCTTCTCCCCCCCCTTTTTCTCCCCTTCTCCCCCCCCTTTTTCTCCCCTTCTCCCCCCTCTTTTTCTCCCCTTTCCCTCCTTTTCTCCCCTTTTCCCCCTCCTTTTCTCCCCTTTTCCCCCTCCTTTTCTCCCCTTTTCCCCCTCCTTTTCTCCCCTTTTCCCCCTCCTTTTCTCCCCTTTTCCCCCTCCTTTTCTCCCCTTTTCCCCCTCCTTTTCTCCCCTTTTCCCCCTCCTTTTCTCCCCTTTTCCCCCTCCTTTTCTCCCCTTTTCCCCCTCCTTTTCTCCCCTTCTCCCCCCTCTTTTTCTCCCCTTTCCCTCCTTTTCTCCCCTTTTCCCCCTCCTTTACTCCCCTTCTCCCTCTCCTTTTCTCCCCTTTCCCCCCCTGCTTTCTCCCCCCACCTTTTTTTTTAAGCACTGTACAGGTCAAACTAAACCTTTTTGCAACCAGAAAAGCTGGGACCTTTGGAAGTGATGTCAGCATCCTTTGCAGAGCCAGCACAAGAAAACTCTGTGGTGTTAGCTGTAGTTGTAGCTGTGAGATTACAAAACATCTGCATTGCTCCCCTCTGCTTTTCATGTTTTTAACATTACAGAAAGCTATTAAAAGCCACTGGGCAGAATCGCAGCCTGCCCTTGAGTTTTGAGAGCCCTGAGGTGAATGCTGCTGTTAGAACAGTCACACAGATCATCAGTACAGTGATGGGCTGGTTGCCCTCAGCTCTTTCTGGACTGACTGGCAGGGCTGGGTTTTTTCTTCCTCAGCTATGTGTAGGTATGCAGAGGATCCAAGACCCACCACCAATGTAAAGCCTAATGGTCAAAGAAGTTTAAATGGCCTTAGCTTCTCCCCAGCTAGGCTGCTGACAGAATTTGTCAGGCAGATATATTGCTGGTCTTTACATTTGATTGTGCTTTTTCTACAAGGTAAGCCTTTCACCTTCAACTTTTTTTTCCTCCCCTCCAAAGCAAAGCCTGATAAGGACTCGAGCTGTTCCCCTGCAGCACAAGAGTTGATGACGAGATTGGGCTTTTTACTGGGAGAAGGGATCCCAGCCTCTGCTCGAATAGAAGAGAAAAATGAAGTCATGGTAGGACAATGAAAAAGAATGTATTGAATGTATTCTTTTTATATTTAATGTATTTAATATTCATCCTGTTTATGTGAGGACTAATGGTGTTTCCTCTGTTTGCTGGTTGCAGCTACTTGACACTTAGCAAAAGACAATCTGCACTTGCAGACGGCACCAAGCTGGGGACAGGTGTTGGTCTGTTAGAGGGTAGGAGAGCTCTGCAGAGGGACCTTGACAGGCTGGACAGATGGGCAGAGTCCAAGGGCATGAGATTGAACACATCTAAGTGCCAAGTTCTATACACTGGCCACAACAACCCCATGCAGTACTACAGGCTGGGGTCAGAGTGGCTGGAGAGCGGCCAAACAGAAAGGGACCTGGGGGTACTGGTTGATAGTAGGATGAACATGAGCCAGCAGTGTGCCCAGGTGGCCAAAAAGGCCAATGGCATCCTGGCCTGCATCAGGAATAGTGTGGCCAGCAGGAGCAGGGAGGTCATTCTGCCCTGTGCTCAGCACTGGTTAGGCCACACCTCAAGTCCTGTGTCCAGTTCTGGGCCCCTCAGTTTAGGAAAGATGTTGAGTTGCTGGAAGGTGTCCAGAGAAGGGCAACAAAGCTGGGGAGGGGTCTGGAGGACAGCCCTGTGAGGAGAGGCTGAGGGAGCTGGGGTTGCTTAGCCTGGAGAAGAGGAGGCTCAGGGGAGACCTTATTTCCGTCAATAACTGCCTGAAGGGAGGTTGTAGCCAGGTGGGGATTGGTCTCTTCTCCCAGGCAGCCAGTACTAGAACAAGAGGACACAGTCCCAAGCTGCACCAGGGGAAGTTTAAACTGGCTGTTAGGAAGAAATTCTTCCCAGAAAGAGTGATTTGCCATTGGAATGTGCTGCTCAGGGAGGTGGTGGAGTCACCATCACTGGAGGTGTTTAAGAAGAGACTGGATGAGGCACTTGGTGCCATGGTTTAGTTGATTAGATGGTGTTGGGTGATAGGTTGGACTTGATGATCTCTGAGGTCTTTTCCAACCTATTCTATTCTAATAGTCATATGGTAGTAGGATTGTAAATTAACTCTAAAAGTAGTGTGTGTTTGTTGTGAAATTGTGAGATGATCCTGCATTCTTTGAAACAGAATAGTAGGCTTATTTCTGGCAGATAAATCTGCTCTGGTATGAATGTGAGCAGCTTCTAGGGCTCTCTGCCTTATTTTAGTATTTATGAGGAGCTTCTTTTTCCTTCTACTCTCAGTGATTTGTGAGAATGGAAGATGTTGATGGCTTGTTAGGATAGGAGTGTGCTTCTGGGACCTTTGTGTTTCATTTTATCCAAGAAGTTCCCTTGCATTTGACAATATTTCCCTGTCATTTGGAGGCAGGGGAGGAGGCCCTGTCCCTGGAGGTGTTTAAGCCCAGGCTGGATGAGGCTCTGGCCAGGCTGACCTAGTGTGGGGTGTCCCTGCCCATGGCAAGGGGGTTGGAACTAGATGATCCTTGTGGTCCCTTCCAACCCTGACTGATGCTATGATACTGCCTGTATGAAACTGATCTAACCAAAACTGCACAGTAACTACCAGTATCTCTTTGTTCCCCTTTCTCTCTCCACTTCCAGCCCCCAGCCTCATAAATCTTGGTGCCTCCATTTGGGTTTTGTTGATAGTGAAATGTGAATCAGACTGCAGCTCTAGTGTTTTAAACCCAAAAAATAGATCCTGGGGGCACAGGGGAAGGGAATCCAGTAAAATGTTTAATCCATCTCACTGCATCTCTTCAGCTGGACTGTGCAATTCCCTTGTTTCTTCAGAAGTGGCTTTTGACAGTAATCATTTTAACAGTAACATGTCATTAAGGTTCCCCAATCAAGGTGAAGCTTCTGCTACTTGGGAGGTTCTTTCTTGAGCAGTGGGCTCTTTGCTTTGCTCTTACTCTCCTTCACCTTGATGTGTCTGACGTTCAGCACAGTGGTGTGTGCCTCCTGTACAACAGCTCTCTGTTTTTTCTTCACCTTGCAGTGTACAGTAGCCAGCCAAGGAGTCAGCCCCTGCTCCACCCTCACAAGCAGCACCACATCACCCAGCACCGACAGCCCCTGCTCGACGCTCAACAGCTGTGTGGGCAAAGCAGCAGCTAACAAAGGTAGTCCCTGTGGAACCATCAGCAGCCCTAGCTCCACCCTGGAGAGCAAGGACAGTGGAATTATAGGTAAGCATCTTAAATAGTAATAGCAGTCATGCTTCTCTGAACAGTACAAATCTGCTGCTTCCTGGTATTGTGTTCCATTTTCTGCTGTCCATGGGGCCTGTCTCAAACCCTCTGTACTTGAAGGATTGAAATCACATCTCCTCTCTCTCACTCCACTAGGACATTAGGAGAACATTTTTCAGGGAAAGAATGGTCAGGCACTGGAATGTGCTGCCCAGGGAGGTGGTGGAGTCACCAACCCTGGATGTGTTTAAAGGTGGTTTGAATGTGGTGCTTGGGGATATGGTTTGGGGTGAGCCTTGTAGAGTAGGGTTGTTGGTTTGACTTGGTGATCCTGAGGGTCTCTTCCAACCTGGATGTTTCTGTGATTTCTTATTTTCTTCTACCTTTTCCCCTTTCCCTTGTATGTGTCTCTACAATGCATTTCATAATGGTGAAACAGGGTGGCTCAGAGCTGGTTTGAATTGCAGCTGAAGGAAAAATAGCTTAGGAGAATACCCTAAATCAAACTGCTTAAAAACAGTGCAAACTTGTGAGCAATAGGCATGAAAATGAGGCTAAAATAGGACAGCAGGGCAGAGATGTGTGATTCTCCACTGAGTAGATGGCTGAGCCAAGGCTTTCCACAGTCCTCCTCTAGGGATCTGGTCGAGAGCAGGGGCAGAAAGAGAGGATCAGAGGGTGGGGGGACTCCTGTGTATAGCTCCATCAGCCAAGTACAGATGGCTGGTGATCATGGGACCATATGAAATTCACCTGCTGGAGTTCTGCCAAGCTGTGACTTGGGTCTCAAATTAAGGGAGAATTTGAGCAGCCCTTGGCCTGCTGTGGCAGCAGCCCTTACGTCTCAACAGGCCCAAAACCAAGAAGGGAGGGAAGAGGCATCTCTGTGACAAGTGACCTGTGCTTTTTAGACACAAAGGTGTCTGTGCATTCAAGTTTGTTAGTAGTAGTAAATGTGCATTTTAAATTATGACTACCAAGTGTGTGTGCTCTGATGTCCTTGACAGAATTCATCCAGCCATGAGAATAGCCTCCTCTCTCATCTGGGTTTCCATTGTGTTCCTACTCCCACTGTGTTTTCTGGGCCAGCAGACTCTGCTGGGAAATCTCTCTTTTCTCCTTTTCCCTCTTTTTTACTTATGGATCAAGTTTCTTTTAGCTTTTCTGTTTGAGTGCTCCAGCTGAATTCTTCTTTGCTTCCGTGGGGTTTGACAATAATAGTGGTGGAAGCAGATTTTAATCTTCAGCTGTGAGCTAAGTAGGAGGAAAGACTGGGCCACAGGCCAGAGCATAAGCTTGTGTGGATATGTGCCGCTGCTTCAGTGTGGAAATCAGCAGCAAGGTTTCCTGATGCCACATTTCACTCCAAAAAGAATCACAGCTTTAAATATTTCATACTTCAGGAGGAGTCAGATTGATTTATTTCCCCTCCTCCCCCCCCCAGCCATTAACAATGAAATGGATTTTGTCATACAGAAGCACAGTCTAGGCTGTGTGCAAAGGTTACTGGAAGGCCTGAAAAGCTTTTATTTCCATTGCCTCTAAAATGTGCGTCCTGTTATTGGTATTCCTTAGAATATGAGCTCTTGAATGAAAGCAGCAGATCTTAAATGCCTTGTGAACATGAGGCTAAGCTGGAGGAATGCTGAGTTGTGTAAGTGCCTCATCATAGAATCAGTCGGGGTTGGAAGGGACCACAAGGATCATCTAGCTCCAACCCTCCTGCCAGGGGCAGGGACACCCCACACTAGATCAGGCTGGCCAGAGCCTCATTCAGCCTGGTCTTAAACACCTCCAGGGACAGGGCCTCAACCACCTCCCTGGACAACCTATTCCAGGGCTTCACCACTCTCATGGGGAAGAACTTCCTCCTCACTTCCAGCCTGAATCTCCCCACCTCCAGCTTCATTCCATTCCCCCTAGTCCTATCACTACCTGAGATCCTGAGAAGTCCCTCATCATCCTGCAAGGCTGCAGTGTAGTTGATCTGAAAGAAGAGGAGTTGGTACTTTTGGTACTTCTTTGGGTTGGACAAGCCTCAGAGTTCTAAGGAGCAGTCAGTGTGTTTGCACTTCATGAGCAGTCCACTAGGCTGGAATGTTTAACCTCATGGTTTGGTCAGTGGAGTGTAGAGTCACTACACACAGACCTTTCACACTTTAGCCTGGGGCTCACATAGATATTATTTGAACTGATATTGGTTGTGAGTTTTATCATTATTTACTGTATTTTATCCTGTTGTCCTTTCATCCTGTATATTGTGCCTCCCTCTGGTGCATTCAGGTGTTCAAAATGCATTGGGTGATAGATTGGTAGATAAATATTTGTTGTTTAGATATTTTGTAGGAGTTTAATGTATTGGAAGTGCTTTCAGTGAGACAGGCTTGAGAAGTGGGCCAGTGCCAACTGCATGAGGGTCAACAAGTTGAAGTGCAAGGTCCTGCATCTGGGTCAGGCCAGTCCCAGGCATAAATCCAGGCCGGGTGCAGAGTGGGTTCAAAGTAGCTTGGGTATATTGATTGGTGAGAAGCTCACCATGAACAGGCAGTGTGCTCATGCATCCCAGAAGGCAAATCATGTCCTGAGCTACATCAAGAGGAGTGTGCCCAGTAGGTCAAGAGAGGGGATTCTATCCCTTTGCTCTTGTGAGACCCCACCTCGAATGCTGCGTCCAGTTCTGGCGCCCCCAGCATAAGACGGATGCAGAACTGTTGGAACAAGTCCAGAGGAGGGTCACAAAGGTGATCCAAGGGCTGGAACACCTCTGCTGTGGGGATAGGCTGAGGGAGTTGGGGTGGTTCAGCCTCTCCAGGGAGACTTTACAGCTGCCTTCCAATACTGGAAGGGATCCTACAGAAGGCTGCAGAGGGGCTTTTCATAAGGGTGTGCAGCAAATGGACAAGGTGGAGTGGTTTGAAGCTGACAGAGAGTAGGTTCAGAATGCATCTTAGGAAGAAGTTCTTCAGTACAAGGGTGGTGAGACTCTGGAATAGGCTGCCCAGGGAGGTTGTGGATGCCTCCTTCCTGGGGGTGCTCAAGACCAGGTTGGATGAGGCCTTGAACAGCTCAGTCTAGTTGAGAGGCATCCCTGCCCACAGCTGGGAGGTTGGAGTAGAAGGGCAACATCTGGGGTACTGCAGCACCTGGGGGTACTGGTTGATAGTAGGCTGAACATGAGCCAACAGTGTGCCCAGGTGGCCAAGAACGCCAATGGCATCCTGGCCTGCATCAGGAACAGTGTGGCCAGCAGGAGCAGGGAAGTCATTCTGCCCTGTACTTGACAGTGGTTAGGCCACACCTTGAGTCCTGTGTCCAGTTCTGGGCCCCTCAGTTTAGGAAAGATGTTGAGTTGCTGGAAGGTGTCCAGAGAAGGGCAACAAAGCTGGGGAGGGGTCTGGAGCACAGCCCTGTGAGGAGAGGCTGAGGGAGCTGGGGTTGCTTAGCCTGGAGAAGAGGAGGCTCAGGGGAGACCTTATTGCTGTCTACAACTCCCTGAAGGGAGGTTGTATCCAGGTGGGGGTTGGTCTCTTCTCCCAGGCAAGCAGCACCAGAACAAGAAGACACAGTCTCAAGCTGCACCAGGGGAGGTTTAGGCTGGATGTGAGGAAGACGTTCTTCCCAGTAAGAGAGATTGCCCATTGGGATGTGCTGCCCAGGGAGGTGGTGGAGTCACCATCACTGGAGGTGTTTAGGAAGAGACTGGATGGGGTGCTTGGTGCCATGGTTTAGTTGATTAGATGGTGTTGGGTGATAGGTTGGACTTGATGATCTCAAAGGTCTCTTCCAGCCTGGTCTGGTCTATTCTATTCTATTCTATTCTATTCTATTCTATTCTATTCTATTCTATTCTATTCTATTCTAAAATTAGGCTTGTGGAAATCCTCCTAACTTTGGAAGAGCTGTGCAAGCCTTTTCAAGGAACTGAATTATTTTTTATGCAAAGATCAGTCTTTTAAAATGTGAATTATCACAAAGATGAGTTTCTTTTTCTTGCTTTAAATGCAGCTTCTTTGGTGGCTGTCTCTTGTTTTTTGTGACTCCATGTCTGCAGAATGGTTGTAAAATTCTCAAGGCACTCTAGAACTTTAAAAGCAGTTGGGATATGTTTTGTTGGAGTACTAACTTCTTCCTGTACAAATTACACAGTTCTAAAGACACACCTGGGTTCTTCAGAATGTTTTCTTGCCTCCTTCCTGAAGGGTTTTTTTTTCCCCATCTGACAAGCTGTATTGTTTGGCTCTTTTAGATCAGTAATATTCTTTATATTTAATAAAACACCCAGTGGAGACATTCTGGATTATCTGCTGGCCCCAAATGCCATTTAAGTGTGAGAACACGAGTGCACCATTGCACAGAATGTCAGAGTACATCACAGTGCATTAGAGATTGGAAGAGACCTTCAGAGGTCATTCAGTCCAACCCCCCTGCCCAAGCAGGATCACTTAGGGTAGTCTACCCAGGAATGCATCCAGGTGGGTTTCCTATGTGCAGCATTGACCCTCCACGATGAACTCGGTGAACTTAGTGTCATAGCACATTAGAGGCTGGAAAGGACCTCAAGAGATCATCAAGTCCAACCTCCCTGCCAAAGTAGGATCACTTAGGGTAGTCTACCCAGGAATGCATCCAGGTGGGTTTCCTGTGTCCAGTGTTGACCCTCCATGATGAACTCAGTGAACTCAGTGTCACAGTATAGTAGAGGTTGGAAAGGACCTCAAGAGATCATCAAGTCCAACCCCCCTGCCAAAGGAGGATCACTTAGGGTAGTCTGCACAGGAATGCATCCAGGTGGGTTTCCACAATGTTGATCCTCCACAATGAGTATCACAGAATCACAGAACGGTAGGGGTTGGAAGGGACCTCCAGAGATCCTTGAGTCTAAAAGCAGGATCACCTAGGGCAGGATGCACAGGAACACATCCAGGCAAGTTTCAAAAGTCTCCAGAGAAGGAGGCTCCACAACCTCTCTGGGCAGCCTGTTCCAGTGCTCCAGCACCCTCCCTGTAAAGAAGTTTCTCCTCATGTTGAGGTGAAACCTTCTGTGTTCAAGTGTGGCTCAGTTTGATTTTTCTCTCTCTTTTTCAGCAACAATAACAAGTTCCTCAGAAAATGATGACCGCAGTGGATCCAGCTTGGAGTGGAGCAAGGATGGGAGTCTCCGAGCTGGAAAACACCAAGGTATCGGTCACGAGCGAAGAACAGACAACTGCTCACCAGTGGCAGAAGAGGAGACTGTTGGATCTGCTGAGAATCTGCCACAAGAAGTTCCAGCAGGAGAGGGTCCTACTAATTATGCACAAAGTTCTGGCTCCTTAATAATGCCTCGTCCAAACTCGGTTGCAGGTAAAGGCATGGAACAGAAGGAAAGCTCTTCTCACTGAGTCTTCTGTGGAAGTTATGTTGTTAGTTTGAAAATGCTTTTGTAGGACAGAGAGAAGAAAATGTGGATTCTAAACTGAAAAGATGAGCGTTGCCAAAGCTGTGCTTCTGCTTTGTGCTCTGCCCTCTGATACTGGGCTCCTGAGCTCCACAATCCCCTGATCACTGGCATCCCAGAATGCCCTCAGCTTTCACAAGCCCTGTGAGGAGAAGCTGAGGGAGCTGGGGTTGTTCAGTCTAGAGAAGAGAAGACTCTGGGGAAACCTTAGAGCTGCCTTCCAATACCTGAAGGCATCCTACAGGAAGGCTGGAGAGGGTCTTTTCATATGGATGTCCAGCAATAGGACAAGGGGGAATGGGTTTTAAGCTGCAGGAGAGTACATTTAGGCTGGATCTTACTAAGAAGTTCTTCAGTGTGAGGGTGGTGGGACTCTGGAACAGGTTGCCCAGAGAGGTTGTGGATGCCTCCTCCCTGTGAGTGTTCAAGACTAGATGGGATGGGGCTTTGAGGGGAGGTTGGAGTACATAATCTCTAAGGTCCCTTCCAACCTAAGCCATTCTATGATTCTATAATGACCCCTCTGATGTGGTAGTACTCACAGTCACAAATGAGCATGAGAAGTGTTTACCATGTGAGGAAGCTAAGGCAGGTGTGAGGGCTATCTGGAAGGGGAAAAATCCACCTCAATCTTTAGTGAGCTGGATGGAAAAGGTTTTGTAAATGTTATGAACCACTGCCATTGTCTACAAAACCTTGGCTGTAAGCTCTCTGTTGAGGAAAGCACTGCAGCATGTAATAATGCTCCTTGTAACTTACATAACCTTCCATCCTTTAAAACTGCAGCCACAAGTTCAACCAAACTGGAAGATCTGACTTATTTGGACGGACAACGAAATGCTCCTCTGCGCACCTCCATTCGCCTGCCGTGGCACAACACTGCTGGTGGCAGAGTGCCTCAGGACAGCAAAGGTATGCACAGCTCTCCTGGCACAGCACAGCTGGGCAGCTCTGCAGCTTGGCAGATGGGCAGGCTGAAGTCAGCTGGGCTGTGTCACTTCTGTTCTTGTGGCTTCCAAAGGATGGAAAACTGGGCAGTAATATTGTCATTGTTGTCGTTCTTATTACTATCTTTAAAAAGGTAGGGATTTTTAAACCAGAAGATGTTATTCATTCTCTGCTCCTGCTTCTGTTTCTCTGTAAATGTCTTTACAGATCTGAAGACCTGACACTGAGAGGCTCAGCAGTGTAGTTCACTCTAAACTGCAAAATGTTTGGCCCTTCCCCATTTGCAGAATTATTAATGTGGGTTTTTTTAAGAAGATAATAGGTTGGACTTGATGATCTCAAAGGTCTTTTCCAACCTGGTCCATTCCATTCCATTCCATTCCATTCCATTCCATTCCATTCCATTCCATTCCATTCCATCCTCTCCTCTCCGAACCTCTCCTCTCCGAACCTCTCCGAACCGAACCGAACCTCTCCTCTCCGAACCTCTCCAAACCTCTCCTCTCTGAACCTCTCCAAACCTCTCCTCTCCTGTCCGAACCTCTCCTCTCCTCTCCTGTCCGAACCTCTCCTCTCCGAATCTCTCCAAACCTCTCCTCTCTGAACCTCTCCAAACCTCTCCTCTCCTGTCCGAACCTCTCCTCTCTGAACCTCTCCAAACCTCTCCTCTCCTCTCCGAATCTCTCCTCTCTGAACCTCTCCAAACCTCTCCAAACCTCTCCTCTCCTCTCTGAACCTCTCCTCTCCTCTCCTCTCCTGTCCGAACCTCTCCTCCCTGAACCTCTCTGAACCTCTCCTCTCCGAACCTCACCTCTCCTCTCTGAACCTCTCCGAACCTCTCCTCTCTGAACCTCTCTTATGTTTGTAGCATCTCTCCTCTAGCATTTCAATCACACAGGAATTATGCAGTGACCTGAGTGACTCTGGAGCTAACTGAGCATCTCAGTCTCCATAGTTTTCACAATGAAAGCTCCAACAAGTCTGACAATGAATGCTGTTAACCAGGGCACTGAATGAAGTGATCTAACCCAGGGCTGGATGATTGCATGCAGAGTTTCTTCTAATAAACTGCTCTCTGTGCCACCTCTCCTCAGCTCGTTTCATCCCCTACAAGCCTCAAGACATTTTGCTGAAGCCGCTGTTGTTCGAAGTGCCAAGCATCACAACAGACTCGGTGTTCGTTGGAAGAGAATGGCTGTTTCAGGAGATTGAGGACAGGCTGGGGGACAGCAACCCAGCAGAGAACAGGGGAGCAGTCATCACTGGCAACGTGGGATTTGGGAAGACTGCCATCATTTCACGGCTGGTGGCACTTAGCTGCCATGGGAGTCGCATGAGGCAAATAGCTTCCAACAGCCCTCATTCATCTCCCAAAAGTATGTTCCTTTTTCTGAGCAGTTGTTGGGGTTATTGTGCTGGTAACAAGAGCCCAGTGTTGTTTGCTTTTTTTGGATGGGGGTGGTCAGGCTTCGTGAGCTCCTCAGCAAATCCTTGCTTCCTCCTCCTGCGAGGAAAGGAAACTGTTAAAATTGCTTGCTTTGACAAATGCCTTCCACATAATGCAGTGTGGACTCAGCAGGCCGGAAGAGAGGGGAAAATGGAGATGCAGAATCTCTTCCTGTGGTCAGGCAGTGAGTGTGCACCCTAAACTCATTAGCATTGTGACTGTGGGAACTCATTCTTTTGGAAGGAGAGAAGTGATGTCTTTCTTCCTCACCCTGTACCACACGCTTGCCACACAATTTCAGTAATGGCAAGAGTAAAGCTGTGGAGAAGCCTGCTCTGCCTGCTGCTGGCATCCACAGCTTTCTTCATCTGACCAGTCCAATGCCTGTGTTAACAGGAAGGATGATGTGACTGTTCATGGAATAATGGAATAGTTTAGGTTGGAAGGGGCCCTAGAAATAATCTACTCCAACCTCCCCCACCATGGGCAAGGATGCCACTCACATAGGCTCTGCTGCTCAAGACCTCATCCAACCTGGTCTTGAAACCCCCAAGGAGGAGGCATCCACAACCTCCCTGGGCAACCTGTTCATTATACTGAAGAACTTATTCCTAAGGTCCAGTCTAACCCTTTTCTCCCTCAGCTTCAAACTGTTCCCCTGTGTCCTGTTGCTGGACACCTTTAATGAAAAGTCCCTCTGCAGCCTTCCTGTAGGATCCCTTCATGTATTGGAACGCACCTATGAGGTCCCCCAGAGAGTCTTTGTTGCTGCTGTTTCCCCTGCTGACACTTCTATTATTGTTGTTGTTAGTATTTATTATTATTACTCTTTTTATTGGGTTTATTAGTGGTGTTGTGGTTAATATTTATTTATTAATCATTATTATCACTATTTTTATTGATTTGATTATTGTTGTTGTTGTTGTTTCCCAAGAGTTCAGGCATATAATAACTAAGCCATCACATACATCATTATCCTAAGGAAATTTCACTTCAGCCTGATTTTGCTTTCAGTAACTCTGTAGGTTTTGATCTAAAAGTCAGTTGAACTGCTTAGAAATTGTATAGTGACAAATATGTGCCTTTATTTATCAGACTAGTTGCAGGCTTCTTCTCATATCCTGTTGTTCAGTTTTAATTTGTACTCTGGCAGTAAAGATACTCCATGAAGTTTTCCTATAAAGCAACCTGCTGCCAGCAAGTTTAGGCTCTTTTGTGTTTGTTGTCTTTGAAATGTAGGTGGTGACTCCTGCCAGGAGATTCCCTTAAGCCACTTGCCCTCATCTGCTCCTCCAGCAAGTGGTACCAGCACAATGAGGACTCTGAGTTGTCCTGGGGCTCCTGAATACCCAACTCAGATTCTGGGTGATTCTGTCCGACGCCTCGCCTCAAAGGTGAGCTTTCACTTCCCAAGAGATTCTCAGTGTGTTAGAAAACCTCTAGCCTGGGGGGGGTGGCATCTGCTTTGCAGGGCTTCCTGACCAGGCTAGTGGTCACTAGTGGGAGGAGAGGTGGCAACCATGGACACTTCTAGAAGGTGTGTCTGTTTCATGACTGGTGAAACCAGTTTCCTGTCTCTTCTGCCTCTCAGGTTATTACTTGAATCCTGCTTGGTCATAGGAAAAGTTGCATAAAAAAATGTCACATCTACTTTCTGTTTGTACAGGAGGTCATAGAATCAATAAGGTTGGAAAAGACCTCAAAGATCATCAAGTCCAACCTTTCACCCAAGACCTCGTGACTACTAGACCATGGCACCAAGTGCCACGTCACTTGCAGAAGGGGCTTCTGTAGGTAGATGCTCCCTCAGTGTACCTTCCAAAAGCAGCATTCTGGGAAAAAGTGAACATAAGATGTTTGGCCTCTGTATAATCCATTTACATTCTATGACACAGGCTGAGTCTGAGTGCAGTCCTTCCATTTTCCATACTCTGAGGGTCTAAAGGAAGCAATTAAAAGTAATTTCTGCATTAGATTGTTATGATGGTTTTCATGTCTTTGCCTAAGTAGTAAAAAACACTTAATGTCCTACTTGCACACTACATGCAAACAGCTGTGAAGAAAACTGGAGGTCATTGTTGACACAAAACTGGGTGGAGTGGCTGACACGCCTGAAGGCTGTGCTGCCATTCAGTGAGACTTAGGCTGGAGAGTTGGGCAGGCAGAGATTGAATGAAGCTCAACAAGGGCAGGTGTAGAGTCTTGCACCTGGGAAAGAACAACCCCATGGATCAGTATAGGTTGGAGAGCAGTGAAGAGGAAAAGAACCTGGGGATGGTCCTAGTGGATGGAAGGATGACCATGAACCAGCAATGTGCTCTTGTGGCCAAGAAGGCCAATGCCATTCTGGGGTGGAACAGAAGGGCTGTGGCTATTAGCTAGACAGAGATTCTCCTGCCTCTCAACTCTGCCCTGGTGAGGCTGCATCTGGAATATTGTGTGCAGTTCTGGGTGCCTCAGTTCAAGAAGAACCTCAGTGAACTGCTTCAAAGAGTCCAGTGCAGAGCCACAAAAATGATGAAGGGAGTGGAACATCTTCCTTACAAGGAGAGACTGAGGGAGCTGGGACTCTTCAGCTTGGAGAAGAGGAGACTGAGAGGTGACCTCACTAATGTTTATAAATATGTAAAGGATGAGTGCCAAGAAGATGGAGCCAGGCTCTGCTGGGTGATGAGCAATGATAGGACCAGGGGCAGTGGGTGGAAGTTCCATGGAAACAGGAGACATTTTTTTTTCCCTGTGAGGGTGACAGAACACTGGAACAGGCTGCCCAGGGCGTTGTGGAGTCTCCTTCTCTGGGGGTATTCAAGACCTGCCTGGATGAATTCCTGTGTGATCTGCTCTGACAGGGGGGGGTGGACTGGATGATCTTTCAAGGTCCCTTCCAGCCCCTAACATTCTGTGATTCTGTGATTTATATTGTTTGGAAACCACATTATGGAAGTCAGTGAAGTGCAAACTTTATTTACTGGGAGCACCATGTTTTCCTTCAGGGTTGTTTGGGTTTTCCCCACAGAAATCTGGCCTATGTTATGTTCTGGGTTTAAGTAATAAACACTTACTAGTCAGGATAAAGCAAATTGTTGTCTTCCTCTGTTTGCTGTATAAGGGTGTCTTTATTGGCTGTCTGTCATTTACTTCTGCCTGATGATGATCAAATTAGTCCTTGGGTGGTGATGATCAGATTAGTCCCTGGGTGATTACAGCACAGTTAAATCCCAGCTATTGGGTTGCTTAGTTGGAGCTCAACTTAGCTGTTTACTCACTGTATCCAGATAGCCTGAGCTCACATGACTCTGTTTTCATGCCAGAGTCTGACATTTTGATTTCTTTTCCTCTTTGCATGCCCTACAAGGTCAGAATCAGTTTCATTGTCTTCCTTTCTGTGTCTCTGACAGAGGCCCTCGGAGACCAGCCTGGGGGTTAGATAATTATTCTAACACTGAGAAATGTCCTGTAGCTGCAGGAGAAACAGTTTGATGCAGTTAGACTAAGTAGTGCCCAGCAGGGACACTGAAGGGTGCCACTTGTGTTGTGTTTGTCCCACACTCTGCAGGTGGTTGCTTACCACTACTGCCAGGCTGACAACACCTACACCTGCCTGGTGCCGGAGTTCGTGCACAGCGTGGCCGCTCTGCTCTGCCGCTCCAGCCAGCTGACAGCCTACAGAGACCTCCTGATCAGAGAGCCTCACCTGCAGAGCATGCTCAGCCTCAGGTCCTGTGTGCAGGACCCAGCAGCAGCTTTCAGAAGGGGGGTGCTGGAACCACTTGTGAACCTCAGGAAAGGTAGGCTGAGCAGGAAGTGACTTGGAATCTAAACTGTATTCAAAGTGGGGATTTGGGGGGGGGGGGGGGGGGAGAACTAAGAATGTGTGTTTCCATGCTCTGAGGCAAGAAGCTCAACAGGAGCTCTCAGTGTGCACTTGCAGCCCGCAAAGCCAATCAGATCCTGGCCTGCATCAGGAGAAGTGTGGCCAGCAGGGCAAGGGAGGTGATTCTCCCCCTCTACTCAGCTCTGCTGAGACCCCACCTGGAGTACTGCGTCCAGTTCTGGAGCCCCTATTACAAGAGGGATGTGGAGGTGCTGGAAGGTGTCCAGAGAAGGGCCAGGAGGATGAGCAGAGGGCTGGAGCACCTCTCCTATGAGGACAGACTGAAGGAGTTGGGGCTGTTCAGTCTGCAGAAGAGAAGGCTCTGAGGTGACCTAATTGTGGCCTTCCAGGATCTGAAGGGGGCCTACAGGAAGGCTGAGGAGGGACTGCTCAGGATCTCAGGTAGTGATAGGACTAGGGGGAATGGAATGAAGCTGGAGGTGGGGAGATTCAGGCTAGATGTGAGGAGGAAGTTCTTCACCATGAGAGTCGTGAAGCCCTGGAATGGGTTGTCCAGGGAGGTGGTTGAGGCCCCGTCCCTGGGGGTGTTTAAGAGCAGGCTGGCTGAGGCTCTGGGCAGCCTGATCTAGTGTGGGGTGTCCCTGTCCATGGCAGGGGGGTTGGAACTAGATGATCCTTGTGGTCCTTTCCAACCCTGAATGATGCTGTGATACTATGATACTATGAAGCAAGTAGAACATGCCTGGAGAAAGGGATTCCTTAAATGAGGTAGCTGTTTGTAGCAATTACATGCAGGTTTTGAACAGTTGTTTCTCATGTTTTAAAGTAAAATCCTATGAATCTTAGTGAAGGTCATGGAAACTTCACACATTTATTTTTCTGCCTAAAAAGCCCAAAGATAGCTTTGCAGCTTGCAGTGAAGGCCAGAGGGTTGGCAGGAAAGGTTGGTGTTTGCAGATGCTGTGTTGAGTTTTGCCACACTTCCTCAGTGTGCCATTTTCTGTGTCTGTGCCTGAACGCCTGCAAAGCAGATGAGGCTTTTGCTTGCTTCTGAAATGGATACAGCAGTTTGTCAAGAAAGCAGGTGGCAGGATGAGTTCCCTCCTGTAGAAAACCCCAGCAACCCCCTGCCATCTCTCCTTCTAAGGAGGATGTTCCACTTCCTTAATTTCTATGGCTCTGCACTGGACTCTTTCAAGCAGTTCCCTGAGGTCCTTCCTGAACTGAGGGAACAATATTCCAGATGCAGCCTCACCAGGGCAGAGTGGAGGGGCAGGAGAACTGAGTCTGAATGCAGTCCTTCCATTTTTCCATGCTCTGAGGGTCTAAAGGAAGCAATTAAAAGTAATTTTTGCATTAGATTGTTATGATAAGCTTTTCATTTCTTTGCCTAAGCAGCAAAACCACTCAGTGCCTCAGTTGCACACTGTGCAAACAGCTGTGAAGAAAACTGGAGGGCATTGTTGCTGGTGACACAAAACTGGGTGGAGTGGCTGACACACCTGAAGGCTGTGCTGCCATTCAGTGAGACTTAGGCTGGAGAGTTGGGCAGGGAGGAATTGGATAAAGCTCAACAAGGGCAAGTCTTGCACCTGAGAAGGAACAACCCCATGGTGCAGAGCCTGTGCCATTCCTTTGCAAACTAGTTTGCAGTTATTACATAGAATAAACCAGGTTGGAAGAGACCTTCAAGATCATCGTGTCCAGCCCATCAACCAATCCAGCCCACCTAAACAACTAACCCATGGCACCAAGCACCCCATCAAGTCTCCTCCTGAACACCTCCAGTGATGGTGACTCCACCACCTCCCTGGGCAGCCCATTCCAATGGGCAATCACTCTCTCTGTATAGAACTTCTTCCTGACATCCAACCTAAACCTCCCCTGGTGCAGCCTGAGGCTGTGTCCTCTTGTTCTTGAACTTTGTTGGCAGTCCCCAAAATTCCTGTGAAATCCCCTGGCAAGTCTCATGTTAACCCCTGGGATTTTCATCCTTAAAGGGGTGTTCAAAATGAGTGTTGCTGGTTGCCCAAGCTGTTGCAAAAAGAACCTCTTCTCCTCAGCACTGAAAGTGCAAACCAGTGCCTTTGATATTTGCAAACTGTACACTTATTTTTTGTTTGGTAGCTCCAAGAAAGGAGCTCTTTATAAATCAGTTGTGAAATAGATCCATCACAACAGGGCAGTGAAAACCCCCCAGCTGTGATTGCTTCCACTTCTTTCACTTCATGGCACTGTTGTTTTATATCTCCTGATGTTGCTTTGACTCTCCTAAGTAATGCTTAATGCCGTAAGGTGGATTGCTGTGCATAGAAAGATGTTTTTAATCTCTTGGTGTTCCAAACCTGGGGAGAAAAAAATGTGTCATTTAACAGGAGAATTGGCATTCATGCTTTCCTCTCCTATTTTTGCCATTTCAGAGCAGAAAATTCCTGAGGAGGATTACATCATTTTGATAGATGGTTTAAATGATGCTGAGTTTCATAAACCTGATTATGGGGACACGCTTTCTTCGTTTCTGACAAATATCATCTGTAAGTTTCCTCCCTGGCTGAAGCTGATTGTGACTGTAAGAACCAACTTCCAGGTAAAAACACCCTTTTAACTTTTCTCTTCCCCTCAAAGACTAAGGGATTTTTTGGACAAACACTGGGTATGGAGGAATTCCAAGTAAAGCCTCTTGGGGTTTTTTTCCCTCCCTTCCTTTGTTGTTGCATGTTTATTTGCAGTGCACAAGTGTGATACCTGAAGGCTGTTTCTGTTGTGAATCACTTTGAGTATGATAGTGGAATCAATAATACAAGAAGTGGTGAAATCAGGCTGTGTTTCCTTGACCTTCAGGAGTGAAGTGGGCCAAGGAATTACTTTTTAACCTCTCTGGTACTCATTGCAGAAGAGAAACGCAGCAAAGATGCATTGTTGAGTTTTTGCTGCTGGACTACTCTAATGCCTGTGTGGTTTGTTTCCTCTTTTTTTCCTACCTCTTCCCTTCACAGGAAATAGTAACTTCCCTGCCCTTTGTCACAATATCCTTGGACAATTTTCCAGATAACAAAGAAATTCATGAGGACTTGAATGCTTATATTCAGCACAGAATTAACCACAGCCAGGAGATTCTGAACAACATATCTTTAAATGGAAAAGCTGATGCATCTATTATTGGGAAAGTGAGTAACCACCTGATCACGAGAAGCCTGGGCTCCTACCTCTACCTGAAACTCACTCTGGATCTTTTCCAAAAGGGTCACTTAGTAATCAAAAGTGCAAGCTACAAGGTTGTTCCAGTGTCTCTCTCAGAACTGTACTTGCTGCAGTGCAATATGAAGTTCATGACCAACTCCGCCTTTGAGCGAGCCCTGCCAATATTGAACGTGGCGCTGGCGTCCCTGCATCCCATGACAGATGAGCAGATCTTCCAAGCTATCAATGCAGGCCAGATCAATGGTGAGCAGAAATGGGAAGACTTCAGCCAAAGGATGGAAGCCCTCTCCTGTTTCCTGATCAAAAGACGTGACAAAACGCGCATGTTCTGCCACCCTTCCTTCAGGGAGTGGCTGGTTTGGAGAGCAGAGGGGGAGAATACTGACTTCTTGTGTGAGCCAAGGTGAGTAGGACCTGTGGCACAGCATGGCCAGAGAATCAGAGAACCATAGAATGGCTGAGGTTGGAAGGGACCTGAGGTCATCACCTCCAACCTTCCCTCCTCTCAACTAGACTCAGAAGCTCAAGGCTGCATTCAGCTTGGCCTGGTTTACTCCATTCCATTCCATTCCATTCCATTCCATTCCATTCCATTCCATTCCATTCCATTCCATCCCATCCCATCCCATCCCATCCCATCCCATCCCATTCCATTCCATTATGCAGATTTGCCTGTGACTTTCCTACCTTCCTGGAGACATGAGGGTACTAGGTTATTAATAGAGCAAAATTGGTGAGAATGACATGCAGCAGCACCTTGTCTGTTCAGAGCACAGGAATAGAAAGAACAGATTGTTTGGGCTCTTTTAGACATAAAAACACCAAAGCATTTCATTCTATAATTATATCCTGATGGCACAGCTTCAGTTTGTTCCATCTCACCTTTGACTTAGCATGAATTAGTTAGCTGGGAGACGGCAAAGCTGTTGGTGCACACTCTCCCAGCCTGCATCTTCCATTTGTTCCATGCTCCTCAGGGTTTTAGTTGTTTGGGTTATTTTTAACAAAATAATAAACAATTCTGCCATTTAAAATTGTCACCAACCCAGAACCTCTGTGTGTTGGAGTGGATGGAACAAAGGTGGCAGTGCCAGGGTTGCAGGGTGTTCAGCCCCACCATTCTTCACCTTGCCAGCTGCACGCTGGACAGACCCATTACGTTCCTGGAGTGGGGCTGCCTGCTCTGCTGGGAGGTGGAGCACTGCCCACTCTGGCTTAGAGCTGCCCTCCTTGGAAAGCTCTGCTCAGAAGTTTCTGAAGATGGGGTGAGAAGGGCCCTGCAAATTCACCCTCCAGATAAATAGTCTAAGTGGCATATGGTTAGTTGTCCAGTTCCACTGCTAAGGAAAGCATTCTGCCCTTGTGCTCAGCACTGGTTAGGCCCATATGGAGGACTGTGTCCAGTTCTGAGCCCCTCAGTTCAATAAAGATGTTTTGTTGCTCAAACATGTCCAGGGAAGGGCAACAAAGCTGGGGAGGGGTTTGGAGCACAGCCCTGTGAGGAGAGGCTGAGGGAGCTGGGCTTGCTTAGCCTGGAGAAGAGGAGGCTCAGGGGAGACCTTATTGCTCTCTGCAACTCCCTGAAGGGAGGTTGTAGCCAGGTGGGGGTTGGTCTCTTCTCCCAGGCACCCAGCACCAGAACAAGAGGACACAGTCTCAAGCTGTGCAGGGGAAGTTTAGGCTTGATCTTAGAAAGAAGTTCTTCCCAGAAAGAGAGGTTTGCCAATGGGATGGGCTGCCCAGGGAGGTGGTGGGCTTGATGTCCCTGGAGGTGTTTAAGAAGAGACCGGATGAGGCACTCAGTGCCATGGTCTAGTTGCTTAGTTAGGATTGGGTGATCAGTTGAACTTGATGATCTTGGAGGTCTCTTCCAGCCTGGCTGATTCTGTGATTCTGTGTGGTGACCTTGTTTTCTCAGGCTTCTGCCATTCCCACTGTTTCCTAGAGCACTGACCACCAGCTAATGTAGATGGTCAATTACTAAATAGACATTTTATCTCACATTTCAAAGGAATTCACAGCACCATAGGATTGTGTAGGCTGGAAAAGATCTGTAAGGTCAAGTCCAGGTATTAACCCAGCACTGCCCAGATTCAGACCTTCTGAAAGGACTGGGTTTTTCCTGAGGAAAAAAACCTGCAGTTCCTTACAGGGAGATGGAACAAGACAGGAGGGGAGCAGTGTGCACATCAGTGTCCTAGGCTGCACTGTTTCTGACATGGGCCTCCTAGGAGGTGACAGGAGAGAAGTGTTGGGAGTGTGTCTCAACTTGAAAATTTGCCTTTTTTTGTTGTTTTTTGCATCATTTGGCTGGGGAAGAAGCTTTGTTTGGATGGCATGGCAAGTGCCAGAAGTCTGCCAGAGGAAGCTGAGCTATTGTGACAGGCGTGCAGCTGTCACAATGTAAAATGCAAGTACAATGTAAAGAGCCATAGTGAGAGGACAGTTCTAAAAGCAGTTCTCTCCCCATCCTTTCTGCTAGGAACGGGCACTCTCTGCTGGCTTTCATGTTTTCTCGACAAGAGGGGAAGTTAAACCGCCAGCAGACGATGGAGCTTGGTCACCACATCCTTAAAGCTCACATTTTCAAGGTAAACCCTTACAGTTTGATAGCTTTTATGACCTGTTCACCTGACTGCATCTTAGGGGGTCTCCTCTGAGTTGCTTTATTTAGTACTTTGTTAGAAGCTTATGTTAGTGCTGACAAACAGGACTGTTGTTTCTCTTTCTACTGCTGAGGTGTAGCTGTCAATTGCATTTCTAGTCCTACAGAGAGATTTCCTCTCTTATCATTCCTGTTAGGGTCTCAGTAAAAGGACTGGGATTTCTTCCAGTCATCTTCAAGCCCTGTGGATTGGCTACAGTACTGATGGACTGTCTGCAGCCCTTGCTTCTCTGAGAAACATCTACACCCCCAATGTGAAGGTAAGGGAATAAGCATCATGTGCCACTGCTGCTGGGACTCTGGTGGTGAATATTGAAATCACTATTATAGTATCATAGTATCAGTCAGGGTTGCAAGGGACCACAAGGATCATCTAGTTCCAACACCCCTGCCATGGGCAGGGACACCCCACACTACATCAGGCTGCCCAGAGCCTCATCCAGCCTGGGCTTAAACACCTCCAGGGACGGGGTCCCAACCACCTCCCTGGACAACCCATTCCAGGGCTTCACCACTCTCATGGTGAAGAACCTCCTCCTCACATCCAGCCTGAATCTCCCCACCCCAGCTTCATTCCATTCCCCCTAGTCCTATCACTACCTGAGATCCTGAGCAGTCCCTCCCCAGCCTTCCTGTAGCCCCCTTCAGATCCTGGAAGGCCACAATGAGGTCACCTCAGAGCCTTCTCTTCTCCAGACTGAACAGCTCCTTCAGTCTGTCCTCATAAGGAGAGGTGCTCCAGCCCTCTGCTCATCCTCATGGCCCTTCTCTGGACACCTTCCAGCACCTCCACATCCCTCTTGTAGTAGGGGCTCCAGAACTGGACGCAGTACTCCAGGTGGGGTCTCACCAGAGCTGAGCAGAGGGGGAGGATCAGCCCTTAGAAGAAAAAAAAAGCCACCACTCTGCATCTGTAACTGAACTCCTTTGGAACAAGTCTTCCTGTGCCTTTTTTAGGCTGTTGTTAAATTCCACTTCAGTTTTCCTTGATAGTTTCCATGGAAAGCAGGGTTTCACCCTGGTGCTGAGGCACCCGTGCTCTGTAGCAGGGATCAGTGTGTGGATGCATCCTGAGGGGTCAGATGTGCCCCCTGGTTTGCTGGCCACACTTCAGCCATGTTTTCCTGTGTGGGCAAGTACCACAGATTCAATAAGGTTGGAAAAGACCTCAAAGATCATCAAGTCCAACCTGTCACCCAAGAGAACTATAAAAGGAGAAATACTGAGTGAAAGGATGAGGACAGAGTCTCAAGCTGTGCCAGGGGAAGTTTAGGCTCGAGGTGAGGAGAAAGTTCTTCACAGAGAGAGTTTACTCACCGTTGGAATGTGCTGCCCAGGGAGGTGGTGGAGTCACCATCCCTGGAGGTGTTCAAGAGGGGATTGGACGTGGCACTTGGTGCCATGGTTTAGTAGTCATGAGGTGTTGGGGGACAGGTTGGACTTGATGATCTTTGAGGTCTCTTCCAACCTTATTGATTCTATGATGTAAAAAGCCAGATCTTTGCTCTGTTATTGGAGTCACTGGATTGTGGATAGGAAAATCCAAAGGGGACAGCTGCAATTCTAGCCAGCTGCTAAGCCTTTGATTGGCAATCTGTGTGCACTTGCACACACACTCACACCCAGGCTCTGATAACTTTTGTCAGATTGCTTTCTGTGCAGTCTGGTTCTTTATTGATAGAATCAGTTGGAGAGTAGTTGCAAGTCACAGGGATGAAATTGTGGTGAGAAAGTAGAGAGCCTCAGGGAAGAGGTGAGTAGAGAGATCAGTAATGCAATAATCTGTTTGCTAACAGATGATTTTAAACTTTCATGGTGCTATATATGAGATAAAACCCAACATCAGCATTAGGTAGGGACATGTGGATACCTGAATCAGGATGTCAAGTCTCTTGATCAGACAAAACTGAGGAGCAATTGTTCTGCTTCAATTCAATTTTAGGTGAGCCGGCTGCTGATCCTGGCGGGAGCAAATGTGAATTACAGGACTGAAGTCCTGAATAATGCTCCAGTGCTGTGTGTTCAGGCACACCTCGGACATGAAGAAGTGGTCACTCTTCTGCTGGAATTTGGAGCTGCTGTTGATGGGACTTCAGAGAATGGGATGACAGCACTTAGCTACGCAGCCGCCGCGGGCCACATGAACATAGTTTCACTGCTGTGCAAAAGAGGTGCAAAGGTAAGCAGGTGCACAAGGACTGCCAAAAAATCATGCAGAGGCCTAGGGAAGATGTTGTTGATGCACAATTCACACACATGGTCTCAGGGCAGGGCAGTGGGGGAACATCCACGCTGACTTCCATGAAGCATTTTCTACCTAGCCCATCCAGGCAGTTCAGGTCTACCTCACTGTGCACTTAGTCAGCTTGTCCATGACTGTGTCATGGGAGACAGTGTCAGAAGCCTTACTGAAATCAAAGTAGACAGCATCCACTGCTCTCCCCTCATACACCAAGCCAGGTATTGATGGCTGTCAGTTTTGTCAACTGTGATTTCCCCTTGGTAAATCCATGTTGACCACTCCCAATCACCCTCCTGTCCTTCATATGTTTGGAAATGGTTTCCAGGGTTAGTTCTTCCCTCACCTTCCCAGCAGCTTTGGTGAGGCTGTTTGGTTTGTAATTCCCCAGATCTTCCTTCTTGCCCTTCCTGATGATAGGATTGACGGTTGTTCTCTTGCAGTGCTTCTCCTCTCCATGGCCTTTCACTGGACTCTCTAACTCTGAACATGATTTTTCCTTCAATGCAGGCTGACTATGTGGACAAGAAAGGCCAGTGTGCATTGGTCCATAGTGCTTTGAGAGGACATTGTGACATCCTGGAGTACTTGCTCAATGTTGCTTGGACAGCTGCTTCTTCCCAAGAACAAAATTCACTAAGAAAAAGCCAGGCCCTGCAGCAAGCTCTAACAGCAGCTTCCAGCATGGGACACTGCCAGGTAGGTTGGGTAGCTCAGGTGTTGTGTTTGAATTCATGAGAATTGTACAGCACTGCTTGCAGCTGTTTTTAAAAAGAGGGTTGAAAAGCAGAACTGTTGAAACTTAAGATGCTAGGAGGAGTTTGCATTCTTAGCAGCTGGTTTAAATTAGCTACCATTAATTACCCAATAATGATATAATGTGTAATTTTCTGTCTACCTTGTGCCCTGTGTTTTTGGAAGCTGACTTAAATCTGTCCTGACCTCAGTGCCAGGCAAGATCATGGAACAGGTCCCCTTGAGTGCAATCACACAGCACTTACAGGATGGCCAAGGGATCAGGCCCAGCCAGCATGGATTTAGGAAGGGCAGGTCCTACCTGACCAACCTGATCTCCTTCTATGCCCAGGTGACTGCCTGGTGGATGTGGGGAGGCCTGTGGATGTAGTTTACCTGGACCTCAGCAAGGCCTTTGACACTGTCCCCCACAGCAAACTGCTGGCCAAGCTGTCAGCCCCTGGCTTGGACAGCAGCACTCTGAGCTGGGTTAGGAACTGGCTGGAGGGCCGAGCCCAGAGAGTGGTGGTGAATGGTGTCACATCCAGCTGGCGGCCAGTCAGTAGTGGAGTCCCCCAGGGATCAGTGCTGGGCCCCATCCTCTTTAACATCTTTATTGATGATCTGGATGAGGGCATTGAGTCCATCATCAGTAAATTTGCAGATGACACCAAGCTGGGGACAGGAGTTGATCTGCTGGAGGGTAGAGAGGCTCTGCAGAGGGACCTCGACAGGCTGGACAGATGGGCAGAGTCCATGGGCAGGAGATTGAACACATCCAAGTGCCAGGTTCTACACATTGGCCACAACAGCCCCATGCAGTGCTACAGGCTGGGGTCAGTGTGGCTGAGAGCAGCCAGGCAGAGAGGGACCTGGGGGTACTGGTTGATAGTAGGCTGAATGTGAGCCAGCAGTGTGCCCAGGCAGCCAAGAGGGCCAATGGCATCCTGGCCTGCATCAGGAACAGTGTGGCCAGCAGGAGCAGGGAGGTCATTCTGCCCCTGTACACTGCGCTGGTTAGGCCACACCTTGAGTCCTGTGTCCAGTTCTGGGCCCCTCAGTTTAGGAAGGAGGTTGACTTGCTGGAACGAGTCCAGAGAAGAGCAACAAAGTAGGTGGAGGGGCTTCTAACACAAACCCTATGAGGAGAGGCTGAGGGAGCTGGGGTTGCTTAGCCTGGAGAGGAGGACACTCAGGGGTGACCTTATTGCTCTCTACAACTACCTGAAGGATGGTTGTAGACAGGCAGAGGTTGGTCTCTTCTCCCAGGCAGCCAGTACCAGAACAAGAGGACACAGTCTCAGGCTGCACCAGGGGAGGTTCAGGCTGGATGTTAGGAAGAAATTCTATACAGAGAGAGTGATTGCCCATTGGAATGGGCTGCCTGGGGAGGTGGTGGAGTCACCATCATTGGAGGTGTTCAGGAGGAGACTTGATGGGGTGCTTGGTGCCATGGGTTGATGATCTTTAAGGTCTCTTCCAACCTGGTCTGGTCTGGTCTGGTCTGGTCTATTCTATTCTATTCTATTCTATTCTATTCTATTCTATTCTATTCTATTCTATTCTATTCTATTCTATCCTAAATGGTGGTGATAATGATGTGCTGTATCAATGATCCACCCCAGTATGTGTTCTGCTTCAGCCTGAATTATTTTGTTGTCTGTAGTGTAACAAATTCTGTGCTGCACATGCTTGGCTTTTTAACCTGAAGCACTGTCAAGGTACAGACATCAGCTTGCTGCAGCCTGATGTCACCTAAGACTCAAGTGCTGGATTGTAGGCATGTCTGTGATGAGAAGAGTTACTCAGCATGGCAGTGTTACTCAGTGAAAGCAACACTAGAAGTAAATACAAGAAACACACAAGATGCTTTAGACAGTTAGGTAGTGCATGTCTCCTGTTGGGTGGGAAAATACCTCCAAACCTTGCTAGCAAAGTAATCAGTAAGAAGTGATACCTGAAGAAAGATGGCACGAGGCTGATGGGAGTTCCTCTGTAAGTATTGTAAGCAATGTGCCGAAAGTGGAAGCTTAACCAGCTCTCCAGCAGAACCATTTTGATAATTACTTCTTTTTAGGTCTATTTTTCATTGTTACAAGGTCAAGAACCTGATCTTTTAAGTTCTTTACATGATTCAGACATAGAAATGTCTGTGTACAGTTAATTGATGATGTGGTATGGAAGCCATCACTGTCACGTTTGAGCACTCCGAGCTGTGGTTAACTTTAGTTCATGGACAATGCCTTCACTCTCAGAAGAGTTCCTGGTTGCTATTCACTGACTAGATGGAAACTCCTGAATCACAGAATTGCAAGGGTTGGAAGGGACCTCAAGGATCAGCCAGTTCCAACCCCCCTGCCATGGCCAGGGACATCTCACACTACAGCAGGTTGCTCACAGCCACATCCAGCCTGGCTGCAAAAACCTCCAGGGATGAGGCTTCCACCACCTCCCTGGGCAACCTGTGCCAGTCTCTCACCACCCTCATGGGGAACAACTTCTTCCTAACATCCAATCTCAATCTACCCATTTCTAGTTTTGTTCCATTCCCCCCAGTCCTATCATTGCCTGACACCCTAAAAACCCCTCCCCAGCTTTCTTGGAGCCCCCTTCAGATACCAGAAGGCCACAATTAGGTCTCCTTGAAGCCTTCTCTTCTCCAGACTGAACAGCCCCAACTCCTTCAGTCTGTCCTCAGAGGAGAGCAGCTCCAGCCCTCTGCTCATCCTCATGGCCCTTCTCTGGACACCTTCCAGCACCTCCAGATCCTTCCTGTGCTAGGTGCTCCAGAACTGGACACAGCACACCAGGTGTGGTTTCACCAGGGTAGAGCAGAGGAGGAGAATCACCTCCCTTACCCTGCTGGCTCTGCTTCTCTTGCTGCAGCCCAGGCTCTGGTTGGCTTTCTGGGCTGCAAGTGCTCACTGCTGGCTCATGCTGAGCTTCTCAACTCCTTTTCTTCAGAGCTGCTCTGAATTAGTTCGCATCAACAATAAATACTTGCTCTTACCTGAAAATGTCCATCTTCTCCATTTGTAGGGCAGTAAGATGCTTGATTTATCTTAGCTAGGAAGAAAGGCCAGTGTGTCTCATGGATTTGGAATACATTATATTCTAGCATTTTGAGGTTGAGGTTTTTCCATACAATGTGTGCAGCACTTCTCATAAAGCCTAACACAAACTTTCTCCTTTCCTGCCACTTTCCCACAGCACCAGAAATTAAGTGTGCTTCTACTCCCCTGCTGCAGTCTCAGTGACAATGTTCTGTGTGGACCTGGTACTTAGTGGCATGGTTTAGTGTTGACCTTTCAGTGCTGGATCAAGGGTTGGACTGGATGATCTTTGAGGTCTCTTCCAACCAGATATATTCTGTGACTCTCCATTAGAAAAGTCTGTTTAAAGTAGCCTTTCAGGAGAGGTTTTAATTTAATAATCTCCTACTAGGAGCTGGTTACAGAACAGAGGTTTCCTTAACAAAATAAAAACACAGCAAAACTTAACTTCCAACTCATCTCAGTTTAACAATTAGCAGCTGACAAAGTCTGTTTAAAGCATTCTGTGGGGAAAGTTTGAAACCCAGGCTCTGGGTGGCCTGGTCTAATTGAGGGATCATAGTATCATAGTATCAGTCAGGGTTGGAAGGGACTACAAGGATCATCAAGTTCCAACCCCCCTGCCATGGGCAGGGACACCCCACACTAGATCAGCGTGGCCAGAGCTTCATCCAGCCTGGGCTTAAACACCTCCAGGGATGAGGCCTCAACCACCTCCAATGACAATCCATTCCAGGGCTTCACCACTCTCATGGGGAAGAGCTTCCTCCTCACCTCCAGCCTGAATCTCCCCACCTCCAGCTTCATTCCATTCCCCCTAGTCCTGTCACTACCTGAGATGCCCCTGCTTCCTGCAGGGGGGGTTGGACTAGATGACCCTCAGTGGTCCCTTCCAGCCAGGACCATTCTATTATTCTATGACACAGACAAAAGGAAAAAGCCAGGACTCACCAGCTAATGAGATGTATGTGGATGCTCTTTTTTTCCCCCACTCCTCTGTTTTAGATAAGATGGAATTTCCTCACTTCAACTGCAATGCTTTACTTTTACTTTTAGCATTGTTTGTCTTGATAATTCTGGTATCTGTAGGTCACAGAATCATAGAATTGTCAGGGTTGGAAGGGACCTCAAGGGTCAGCCAGTTCCAACCCCCCTGCCATGGGCAGGGACACCCCACACTAGGTCAGACTGCTCAGAGCCACATCCAGCCTGGCCTTCAAAACCTCCAGGGATGAGGCTTCCACCACCTCCCTGGGCAACCTGTGCCAGGTCACACTGGAGCTCACTGGATCATAATCATGCAAAACATCCTGAACCAATTAATTGAAAGGCACTGGGCTTGTTAAAAACTGCTTCCAACAGCATTCAGCCATCTACCAGGTCATACTACAAACCTTTCAGACCTTGCTGGAACTTGATTCATATGCATTGAGAGAAGCCCTCTCACTTACTTTAAATCTTTTACCCATTGCTGTGCCTTGTTACAGCAAATGGCTTTTGTGCCTCACTGCATCTCTGCTTTGACAGGTGGTTTGCTACATCTTGGCAATGGAGAAGGACCTTGACATAGACATCAATGAGACTGATGCCTTGTGGGGAGAAACAGGTATGGCCTTTCTCAGGGGTTCCATAACTCAGCTGTTCAGTCTAGAAGTAAGAGCTTTCAATACTGATTTCAGGGTTTTGTGTGGCTTGGGTTTTTGTTTGCTTGCTTGGGTTGGTTTTTTTATGATGGAAGTTTTGGGGAAACACCAAATTTTTCATAACAAAATACAGTTTATAGGTGTAAGGGTTTCTGACTGACTGAACCTACCTGTGTGTTGTACTGAAGAGTGATTTGATACTGGAATTGCTGTAAATCACTGACTCAAACTGAAAATTGTCTGTGGAAATAGAGTGCTGGGAGCTTCAGTACAGATTGTCTGTCTGAGAACTCATGTCTTTGTAGGAAGTGTGAGGTGATGGCCTCACTTTGTCTTCTGACACCTGGGTAAGGTTTAGAGAGTTGTGATCACAGGCTCATAGGATGTTAGGGATTGGAAGGGACCTCTGGAGATCCTTGAGTCCAACCCCTGTGCCAGAGCAGGAGCATAGAATCCAGCACAGCTCACACAGGAACACATCCAGATGGGGCTGGAAAGGCTCCAGAGAAGGAGACTGCACATCCTCTCTGGGTAGCCTGTTCCAGTGCTCTGTGACCCTCCCAGTGAAGAAGTTCCTCCTCATGTTGAGGTGGAACCTCCTGTGCTGGAGTTTCTATCCATTGCCCCTTGTCCTGTCACAGGGTGCGAGCAGAGCCTGTGCCCTCCCTCTGTGTTGCTGCTGTCCTGTGAGTTACACCTTGAGCCAAAATGCTGGCAGTGACAGAATCACAAGTGTAGAAGTTTGTGGACAGGACAGCTTGTTCTGCCTTTAATGGGAATTTCTCTAACTGGTATCTTCCAGCTGTTCAGAACTAAACAGCTGATGTAAGAGTGAAGCAGCAGGGAGTGAAGAGTGGCTAGAATGTTGTGTAAAAAAGAGACTCTGCTGCTTCCCGCAGTGTTGGGAAGTTCATCCACTTTCAGCATCTGCTGGAGTTTGTTTGAAAATGCTAAAAACCATAACAAATTCACTACTGGACTCACCTCTTACTGGAACACAGCCTTTCTTGGGTTGTGGAAAGTGAAGGGGTGAGTCTTTCCCCACTTCCTGCAGAAGCTACTGCACATGGCCCCACTTGCTACACGGTGTTAGCATCACTGACGCTTCCACACAAACAGCAAAAGCATCTGAATTTCAAGCTCCATTTCAAGCACACAATGAGTTGATGTAAACAAAATGGAAGAGGCGGGGGGGGAAAAATCAGGGTGGGGAAAATATTTTGTTGTCAAGCTTCAGTGAGCATCCTAGTGAAAAGCAGGGAGCGTAACCAGCTACAGGAGAAGGTGGCGAGTGGCACTGCTGCAAGGCTCTATGTTTAAACTTCAGCCTTCTGCTGCCAGGCAGAAGCACAAAGTATTGGTGCCAGATGTGGGGAGTTGTCCTGCTTTCTTACAAGCCAGATGCTGGGAACAAAAAGATGCAGGGATTTGTAGCTTTCAGAAGTCTAAAATAAAGATCACAGCAGTGGATTTATCACTGTGCTGTCCGGAGCTGATTGCTGCTGCGCTCTTGGGCAGCCTGCAAGGGGGTGTGCATGCAGCTGTGATGCTCTGGTGTTAGCAGCCAGGGCTCAGGAGATGCCTTCTGTCTGTGCAGGACTTGTAAGGTTACTGCATTTTAGCTGGATGTCCAGACAACATACACTGTTCAGCTGACAAGAGGTTTTTAAGGTGACCTAGGATGTTGATGTCTCTTGTGTACTGGGAAATGTACAATAATCCCCTGATGCCTGGAGCAAAGGTGAACACAGGGATTGCAGCTCTGGATTGATAACCTCCTGTGGTTTTCACCATGAAAAACTAGGGGAACAATTCTAACTGATGGACAGTGAAGCTAAATTCTCCAAGTGTTATGGCTTGAGACTGAGTGCCTTTGAAAACCATAAAGTTACAGACCTCCAGAGGCTAGATAGATACCAACTGCCTGCAGAGACCTGCTTCTTGCTATTACATCACTGCTAGGGATGGAGTAAACAGAGCTTCCTGACACTTGAGTTCCAGGCCTCTTGTTGAATCCCAGCACTGTTGCCATCTGCACCTTTGAGCAGGGCCTGATGGAAAGGGGTGAAGCTTTCTTGTCATGAAAAGGTGACTAATGATAAAGGACCTGCCTCAGGCTGGTGGGTTTATCCAAAACTTTCAAGAAGGTTCCTTCTAACCCAAAAGCTATGCATGTGATGCAGTGCCTTCTCCCAGGCAAACAGCACCAGAACAAGGGGACACAGTCTCAAGCTGCACCAGGGGAAGTTTAAGCTGGAGGTGAGGAGAAAGTTCTTCACTGGGAGAGTAATTCGTCATTGGAATGTGCTGCCCAGGGAGGTGGTGGAGTCACCATCCCTGGAGGTGTTCAAGAGGGGATTGGATGTGGCACTTGGTGCCATGGTCTTGTCATGAGGTCTGTGGTGACAGGTTGGACTTGATCTTTGAGGTCTCTTCCAACCGTGGTGATACTGTGATTACTTTGAGAGGCACCTTTTTGTTCAGCAGAGAATGTGTGTGGCTTATTGACTTGGCCTAACCTGATTGTGACTGAGGAGAGTGATGAAATTCTTACAGAGCAGCTGAGCTGAAACAAATGGGGGATTCAGTGAGACTCTTGGAACAATGTGCATGTGTCAGAAGATGTGGTAAGACAGCTAAGAGCTGCTGTTGATGAACGTGCTTTCTTTAGCCCTGACAGCTGCTGCAGGAAGAGGAAAGCTGGAGGTCTGCGAGTTCCTTCTGCAGCACGGAGCAGCCGTGACGAGAGCCAACAGGAGGGGGGTGCCTCCCCTCCTCTGTGCAGTACGGCAGGGGCACTGGCAGGTCTGGCACATCTCTGCCAACTAAAGGGATTCCTTTGGGGACTGGGCCTTGATTTCTCCTCTCTCTAGCCCTCTCATAACTCAGTGTACATTTCTCCTGTGCCTTTGCATCAGCTTCAAAGGGACCTATTCTGAAGCTCCCTTTTGAGGTTACTTGAAGAGATACAAGGGATTCGGAAGTACGTGGGCTGCATGACAACCTGAGGTGTGATAGACCTCAGTGGCAACACATGGGAGTTAAAACAGTCCCTAGGCCAAGAAGAGAGGCAATTTTAGATCCTCTGCTGCTCCTGTGTTAATGGGGAGAGAACCTTAGAGTCAGGAGCCTTCCTAGTGCTGGTCGCTCCACTCAGGAGAAGGCCCTGAACTGCCAGCAGCGCAGGCCTGAGCTGTGCAGGATTTCTCAAGGATTGCCAGAAACACCTTAGTGCTCTTCTCTGTGCTATTAGGGCTAAAATCTAAGCCTGCCAATCGATTTTTAAACTGCTGTTTTCTCTTTCAGATTGCTAAGCTTCTAGTGGAGCATGGGTCTGACGTGAACTTAAGTGACAAGCAAGGCCGAACTCCACTGATGGTGGCTTCTTGTGAAGGACATCTAAGCACTGTGGAATTCCTGCTGTCTCAAGGTAGAAAATAAAGAGTTGATTTAAAGAGCTGCACAGCTGTCCCAGAGAGCACAGCTGTGTCAGTGAGCTGATTGTCTCATTGAACAGGGCATAAGGAAGCTAATTTCCATTTTACAGGGGCAGCGATTTCGTCTTTGGACAAAGAAGGACTAACAGCTTTGAGCTGGGCCTGCCTGAAAGGGCACAGGGAGGTGGTTCAGTACTTAGTTGAGAAAGGTGCAACAACGGATCAGACAGACAAGAACGGACGGACGCCCCTGGACCTGGCAGCTTTCTATGGAGATGCTGATATTGTAAGTGGAGCTCACAGCAGCAAAGCAAAGCCTGGGCTGGATCTCCAAAATGCAAACCAAAGCTTAGAGAAAACCTTGCTGACTGAAATAGAGAGGGAAGGTGGGGAAGTGGCTGAGGTGCTGACACTGCTGGCATCTGGACTGCAGTGCCAGGGTTTCCTCAGGAAAGCATTTTAGTACCAAGGTAGTTCACAGAATCACGGAACTAACCAGGTTGGAAGAGAAGAGGCCTTTGAGATCATCAAGTCCAATTTATCACCCAACACCATCTAATCAATTAAATCATGGCACCAAGTGCCTCATCCAGTCTCTTTTTAAACACCTCCAGGGATGGTGACTCCATCCCCTCCCTGGGCAGCACATTCCAATCACTCTTTCTGGGAAGAATTTCTTCCTCACCTCCAGCCTAAACCTCCCCTGGCACAGCTTGAGACTGTGTCCTCTTGTTGTGACAAAGCCCAGCATGTTCTTTTACAGGCTGCTGTTGTACAGAGCAGATGAAATGCAGAAAGCTTTTGCTTCTCCATCAGAAGGCAGCATTGCTTGGCTCTGATGGGTACTGCATGTGTTTTGCATGACTGGAGAGGAGCTGTTGGAAATCCTTCCCCCTGTGAAGGTGGCACTGAACACATCAGGATGCGTACTCGGTGTATTTCAAGGATAAGTGGTAGCTTGCACATTTTGCTGGTCTGCCTCTCCTATCAAAAACATCATTGCAGGCCTGTGTTGTTTCTCCTCCCAGGTGCAGTACTTGGTGGAGAAAGGAGCAATGATTGAGCACGTGGACCACAGTGGCATGCGGCCGCTGGACAGAGCTATTGGCTGTCGCAACACGGCGGTGGTGGTGATGCTGCTGAGAAAGGGAGCCAAGCTAGGTGAGTGGAACCACCTCCTGCTCGAGAGGAACAGCCAGGTGTCTGCTCTGCCAGAGGGCTGTTGGTGGTGTAACGTGGATTAAACAAGCAACTGTGGAAATACACATGGGGGCTGCAGGATGTGCAGGTGCCTGCTTGGGAGAAATCATCCCTCTCTTGTAAAGGCAGGCACTGAAGGCTCACTTCAGAAGAGAGGCAATGCAACTGATTGCTTCTGTTCCTCTCTCTGATGTGTGCTGAGGAGGAGGCTACAGGAGACAGTCTTTATCTACTTTATCACAATATACTTGGAACAAGAAACTTGATTACTAGTGATACTTCTCACACTGTTAGTGATTTAGATTTCAGAGTGTTAGCTTGAGTAACATCCTTTTATTAAGTCACAGCATTTGTGCAGTTTTGCAAGGGGTGGGCAAAAAAAACCCCAACCTGTGTCCAAGTCATGTCATATCAGTAGGCAGGTAGGTGGTGCAGCTGTGTACATGATAATTGCTGCATCCCTAAGAGCTTTAAATCCTCATTTACTGTCATAAGTATGACCAAATACAGGGCCTTCCTTAGGCCTGACCTTTACTGTGACTTTCATACTGTCCTGTAGTCCAGGAGTGAAATGAGTTGGACTGTTTCAATCCCTGGCTGCTTCTTTGTGGGGAGGCAGGGGGCAGGTATGGACATATAAATTTATCTATGATGCAGCTCTGTTTGCACACACTGACCATCAGAGTTGCAGGCAGGTAGGATTAGGATTTCTGGTGTGAGTAGGTATCAGAGACACACTTTCTTCCCTTTTATCAGAGATCCTTAAAATTTAACTTGCAGGAAATGCAGCATGGGCAATGGCCACCTCAAAACCTGATATTCTCCTTATTCTGCTACAGAAACTGATGGAAGAAGGAAATATTCTGTACAAAGTAGGTAAATTATTTCTTTTATGACAGCAGAGTATTTGTAATGGACTTCTGTCTGAAGGGAGATCTTTGCACTTCCTTTCCTGTTAAAGCACGATGTGCACTTGCACATCCTCTCATGTGGGGAATGAGACCCTGAAATCTTGAGAGCCCTGGGAAAGAAACACTGAAACCTCCTGTGTAAAATGAATGAAAGACTGAAGATGGACAAGTGCACTTTCTTTCTGTTGAGCAAGTCTCTGTGAACATCTGTACCAGTCAGTTGCTTCTTAAAAGCAACTCCAAGTGTGGGCTGCTGGTTTGAAAGTGCTGTGTTGAATGAAGTGACCTGTAGTCATCTCCTTTTCTTCAGGATAATGCTCTTTTGTGCACTATTTAAACACCTAATGAGAAAAGTGACAGCTCTCTGGATACAGTCTCTTTGCTTGTGGTGCTCTATTGCTCAGGAGGGAGGCTGGAGTTATTGTTGTGTGCTGTGTTGTTTCACCACTGCAACACACTGTTGCATGGCTTCTGTGAGCACCACTCAGTGTCTGTTCTAGCTACAGGACTTGTAATTTGTAGGGGTTTTATGAGGGCCCTCAAATATCTCTGCTACCTTACCTGTGACCTTTGTTCTGTATCAAATGGCTTTGTGTAGAACAGAAGAGAGCCTCCTAAGACTTTGCTGTCAGGTGGACTTGCTTGGAGTCTCCCAAATGTTGTACAAGAGTCTTATAGACTAGACTAGACTAGACTAGACTAGAATAGAATAGAATAGACCAGGTTGGAAGAGACCTTCAAGATCATTGTGTCCAACCTATCATCCAACACCACCTTATCAACTAAAACCATGCAACCAAAACCATGCAACCAAGCACCCTATCAAGTCTCCAATACACTTAGATAACTGACCAGGTGTGTTGAGCCTGAAACATTTTTAGAGCTCTACATGCAAGCAGGTGCCTTCTAAGCAGCCTAAAGGATCACAGATTTTATGCCTCAGAGGCTGTTCTGCCACCCCTGGGAAGCCTCCCCAGCGTCACACCTCTGCAGTGGTGTGCTGAACGTGCCTCTCACTGGTGGTCAGGGAAAAGGTGCCACCATGTCACCAGCACCAGCTCTTTGTCTTCATGTTTCCCTTCAGTTGCTGCTGGGACTCTGAGGCCAGAGAGTGGGGCAAGACTCAGGGCTAAGATGTTTTACTGTTTGTTAGAGGGGGTTAAACTCCCAGTTGGTCTCTGTCTTTAGACTGTTAAGTTTATTAGAGTAATTTAAATGGACTTCCCAGAGCTGTGGTAGGTCATCAGCTTCTTCAGCTTCTCCCAATACGCTCTGATTTTCTTTGCTAGATGTTTGAAACTGATGGTTATTGTGCAGAGTAACATTTATTTGAGCACGCTCAGGGTATGGGGTACATTTTCACCACTTCATGAAGATGAATTAAATAGAAGACATCCCATGTTTATGTAAAGAAATGAACCTTGTAAAATGTCAGTAAAGAACACAGCTCCTTGAAGACACCTCCTGTTGGGAGGTGTCAAATACCAAGGGTGGCTTTTTGCCAGAGTATTGCAACAGTTAGAGTTTGTGACAAGCCTCTTGTTCCCTACGTCTGCAGAAAGGAAAGATGAAGGAAGCAGCCCAGCGCTATCAGTATGCCTTGAGGAAGTTTCCAAGAGAAGGATTTGGAGAAGAAATGAAAGCATTCAATGAGCTGAGAGTTTCCTTGTACCTGAATTTATCCCGATGCCGCCGAAAAACAAACGTAAGCTCCTGCTGCTCGCCGCTCGGGCAGGCCCTTGGGCTGTGGCAGCAAGGCTATACCTGGGACATTTATTGTTGCTGTTGTTGAATCCTTTTCACTGCAGCCTGGATATGGGCTGTGTCCCAACAAATGAGAACAGTTCATAACATAAAACGACGTTGCCATGGGGGATCTGTTACAGCTGTCCTTGTCATGGAATCAGCATGGGTTGGCTTGGAAGGGACTTGAAAGGCCGTCTGGTTCCAAACACCTGCCATGGGTAGGGACACCTCCTGTTAGACCAGGTTGTGCAGAGCCTAGAACTCCCTGAGATGGGGCAGTGTGGTGCAGTTACTGTGCATGCAGTGCAGGTGGTTTGGAATGCTGAGCTGCTGGATGCTTTTGGTACTCCAAAAAGACTAAATGGAAACTGCCACCACTAGCCCTGGTTACTGCCCAGCACAAGCTGCTGCTGCTGCTGTGGCTGTATCACATCTGCTGGGTGTTCTTGGCACCTGCTTTGCTCTGAGGGATTTCTAAGCATGCTACAAAGGCAGCTGAGTGCTTTGCACAGCAGTACTCATCCTTTTCTTCTGTGCTAAAAGTGCTCTCCTGATGCCTTCCTAGACAAGCCTGCCTTTTTCACTTGGGTCGGGTTAGCAAGAAGTGGCTCTGCAAACAGCTCCCCTGTGTGGCTCTCATCACACCCCACTGAAAAATCCTCTCTTTTACACCTGATAATCCTGGAGTGCTCCACCTCATGCCTAAAGCTGTTACTCTGCTCTTGCAGGAGATCTCGGGGTGTGGCTGTCTGCTGTTACTGCTTTCCAGCCTCCTGCATCATCAGGCTCACTTCACTCAGAATCAGGAAGGCCCTGTGCTCTGTGTGGCTGTTATAAAAATTAGCCCTGCTTCTGCCTCATCCTCCCTAGAGCCCTCTGTGCCCCCCTGCAGTCCTGCTTTGTTAAGTGTCTTTAGTTTAACCAGCAAGTTGCCAAACTCTTACTCTGTGTTCTTGTTAAATGAAGACCAAATACTTTGTTTAGTGCAGCTGTTCTCTCAAAATTCCACCTGCCTTACCGAAGCAGGCTCTGGCCTACTCCAACCCATCTCCTGATTCTTCTCATCTTTCTCTACATTCCTAGGTCTTTAGCTGGCCTTTTTTCACAACACAGTCTAAAGTCATTTAGCCTGTTAACCATTCAGCCCCATGTAGCACTTTGACACCTCTGGGTTGACAATAACCACCTCTTACCTACAATGATACTGCTTTTTAGCCACCTTGGAGTCGGTTTCCCTTAGACACGAAAGGCAGGGGTGGCAAAGGCAAGCCTGCTCTCAGTCTTTCAGAAGACATCTGCTCCTGCTGATGACTCCTGCACTGCACAGGTTCTCCACACTTCTGGAGCTGTACCAGAACCAAAGAGCATGCAGCTTGCTTTTGTTGTCAGTGTATAATGGGTGCTTGTGTTGACATTCCAGGACTTTGGTCTGGCTGAAGAGTTTGCTACAAAAGCTTTGGACCTGAAACCCAAGTCGTACGAGGCCTATTACGCTCGAGCACGAGCCAAGAGGAACAGCAGGTACTGTCTGATTCACGCCTGCACAGCTATTTTTACCTCCCTAACACTTTGCAATAACTTCCTCCCTCTCTTTTCCATTAGTCCTCTTTGGAATTTGCAAAGCAAGTTATTTGTCTTGTGCCCCTTCTGTCAGTATTAGGTCTGTGCATCAATGCCAACCAAACCCAAAAAGCAATATTCGCACTCAGGTCATTATTTGGCAGTCCAGAAAGTAACAAATGGCTATGCAGAGAGGCTAGTTGAAGAGTAAGGGTGAATGGCTCTGCTGTTCCACGTGCTCAGCTGAATGCACCCAGCAGAATTATTTACCACCAAGAATAACTGAGTGCTTTTACAGGACAGGGTATGTTGAACTGTGATCAGTTTGAGATAAAAAAAAGGCTGGAGAGGAGGAACCATCTCTTGAAGCTGGAGAAACACCAAAGTGTGTGGCATAGCTGAAGCACAGGAAGAGCTGGAGAAACACCACAGTGTGGTGGCATAGCTGAAGCACAGGGAGAGCTGCCTGTTTGTGTCTTTTCTAAGCAGCACAACAAATGGTGACAAGGCTGAGTTCAGCAAGTCACCTACACTCAGAACAGTGCAGAAGACAAAGCCTCAGTGCCTAGCCTTAGCAGCAGGCTTCTGCTGCTTTCGTGACAGAGCTGTTAAGATGCAAGGGGAATGGTTTAGGGCTGGCTCTGCATTTTCACCCTACAAAAGAATTTCCTGGCTAAGGTCCAGTTCTTACATTGTCACCACCTGCAGCAGCAGGAGACAAATCTGAATATATCTTTGCAAGTGACACAGGTGGATTATCAGTAGCAATGCTGAGGCTCAGGTTTGCCCCAGGTTTTTCATCCAGTCCCTTTTTCTTCCCCCTCCCCTGCACAGAAAGCTGCTTGCTGCTCTTGCTGACTTACGTGAAGCCACACAGCTGTGTCCCAGCAATCAAGAGATAAAACGTCTGCTGGCTCGAGTGGAAGAGGAATGCAAACAGCTCCAGAGAACACAGCAACAGAAGCAGCAGGCTCCACAGCAGCTACAGCAGATTACCAGCTCTGATAACGAGGAAGAGGGCGTGAAGGATAATTTTAATCTTCAGGACAGGGAGGATGAGCTGCCACACCCTGATGAATCTGCCTCCTCTCCACAAAGGCTGCAACAGTCCACAGCTGCCTCCTACAGCAGGACCCTTCAAGAAGCTGTTCAGCAGAAGGCACGAGCTGCATCTCCTCAGAGGAGAACAGGCAGCAAATACCTGAGAGAGCCAGGCTTGGTCATGCAGCCAACGAAGCAAGCACAGATTGTAAAAACTAATCAGCACCTGAGCTCCATCCAGCCTGGGTCCAAAACGGGAAGCAGCCAGGGCAGCACAAAGACACAGGCATCCTGTCAGCATCTTCCCCAGAGTGCCCTGGCAGTCCAGCACGCCAAGGTTCAGCATTTGGACGGGGCACACACATTAACGTCTGGCAGCGTTCCCGCAGGCGCTGGGTCTGAGCCGTACGGCGAGAAGGTGCCACCTGCCCACTGCTCCCATCCCCAGCGTGCCGAGGGGCTCTCTGCTCATCCCTTCACAAGCAAGTCTAAAGCTGCTGACCGGCCAACAGCCCCCACTCAGGCAAGTCTGAGTGAAACCAGGCAGCAAAGCCCTGCAGCCAGTGCTGCCTCGTCTAGCTCCCCAGCCAGCAGCACGATTCTGGCCACCTCCAGCAGCAGCTTATCTTCAGCCAGCAGTTTCTCAGAGAGTATTAAGGGGCTGGGCCCAGATGTTCGACTCAAGGAGAGCCATGTTAGCCAGGGTCAGGGTGCTGCTGCAGAGCACAGACCTCGCAGTACCCCCTTCATGGGCATCATGGACAAGACTGCAAGGTTCCAGCAGCAGAACGCTCAGGCCAGTCGCACTTGGCACCCTCAGGCTTCGGATGGACTATCAACCAATGCTGCTTCTGGGGGTGTTCAGTCCTCCACTTTTGAGCACTTCTCAGTCAGACACTACCAAACTAAAATCTACTCTGCTGGTGCTGCCCCAGGAGACAGCAGCCAGAACGGTGTGCAAGCTAAGGAATGTGAGGAGCTTAAGTGCCAAATACCCACCCACTGCCAAGATGGCAGAGCCCCCAGCCAAGCCCCGCAGCAGCCTCACCTCACCAAGGAGGCCCATCTGAGCCAGGTGACAGCCACAAAACCAAAGCGATCGTTCATTGAGTCAAATGTATAGCTGCTGGCAGGGCTGCAGAGCTGATCTCAGAGCTTCACAGAGCTTTTACTCCTAGAAGGAATCCTGACTTGGCTGGTGCTGTGCGCGGTGGTGCAGGCCATCCCTGTAGGCCAGTGCTTAATGGGATACAACCACTTGCAACTGTTCCTACCACCACAGGACAGTTACAGTAACTGGAAGAGCAAATCTATTGTAGAAAGATGCAATTGGGATCATCAGGCCACCAAACCAGGACATTAAGCAGAGAAATCCTTTCCATCAAGACTTTCCTTTTATGCAGGGCTTTAAGTCTTGGCTTTGGTTACCTTACAGCTCACCACTGACCCAACAGCCATGCCTCTGCAACGCCTAAGTGCTTCCATCCCAAGGCAGCGGTCAGGATGGCACCTGCTGCGCAGGGCTGGGAGCTGTGTGGGGTTTGTAAAGCAGAGAGAGTATTTTATCACTTTCTAGTGGGATCTGACTGGGGTTGCATGATGTACATTTAGGAGGCATCTGTTGTTTGTGTATGAGCGAAAAACCATAAGCAGCCATGTAAATAGAACTATTTTTAGTAACTAGGAGATACCAAGTTAAAAAGGTTTGCATGTGTATGGAAAGGCTGTGACCATATTGGTCACTGCCCCGAAGAACACAACTTTAAGGCATATTAACAATAATCGCACTTTATCTAGGTTACCTAATCACCTTTGGGTGCTATCTTCAAGTGATTTAAGTGTTTGTCCCTGAAAAAGGTACAGAACTGGCTGGCAAGTGTGTTTGTGGGAAACATGAGTGAGCGCGAAAGCTTGGCGAGAAGTGTCTGTGCAGGGTGAAGCTTTGGGGAGGAAGGAAGGTTTTGTGCTGGTGAGACTGCTCTGGAAATCAGCAGCTGTGGGGAGGGATCCCAGGAGCGGTGAGGTTGGTCAGCTCCACGTGGTCACCTTCACCTCTCTGTGTTCCCCTGGACACGGAAAGCAGCTGTGCCCACCTTGACAAACCCTTTTCCTGAGTTTGCATCATTATGCTTCAGCTTATTTATTGTTTACTGGTTCTTTGATATTTTGTACATGTCCTATATTAGTCTTGTCCTGTAGTTCTATTTTTGCACAGCTACTGTATTTTTTTCCATTCAAAATAAAGATTATTAATATAGCTGTGGGAGGAGCGCAGTCACCGCTGGCTACAGGAGAAACTCTCCTCCATCCTCAGTAACAGGGAACAGAGAGACACTCACCCAGGGTTTAACATGAGAAAAAGCAATAGGGATTAGCCACTGGGCTGTTTCTTACCTTCTTCTTGGTCCTAGCAAAATCAAGACTCAAAAACCTCAGAAGCGTAGTGAGGATTTAAAGGAAGCCTTATCTGAAAATGATCTGAACACTCCATTTCCTAAAACAGAAATGCCACAACATTAAGTTACCAATAACGTAGAAGCTGTTCAGTAATTCTCTGAGAGCTTCCAACAGTGAAGGCTTCCTTCCTATCACACATTTACGTGACAGCTGTAGATCAGAACAGGAGCAGCCTTGTTTCTGGCACAGTGGTCTCCGTTAGCTACATCCACCCTCAGTTAACGTCCACAAGTTCCAAGTTATTTCTGCTGAGTCTCCAGCCAGCGGCTGATGGCCATTTTCAGTGTCCTGTTTGGTGTGAGCATGAGGGAGGGGAGAGGAAGATTCGTCATGGGACTCGATCGTCGTTTGTTGGTGATCCAGTTCTCCATCGCTTCCCTCTCATAGGAGTAGCCATCTACAAAGAGACCGTCACAGACCGTGCAGGGGTTAGCTGTTCCAGCCCAAAAGGCATGGGAGGAAGGGCATTGGCATTTCCCAGCAGGAACACTGGGATGGGAGGAAGGGCATCGGCATTTCCCAGCAGGAACACTGGGATGGGAGGAAGGGCATTGGCATTTCCCAGCAGGAAAACAGGGATGGGAGGAAGGGCATCATCATTTCCCAGCAGGAACACTGAGATGGGAGGGAGGGCATCAGCATTTCCCAACAGGAAAACTGGGATGGGAGGAAGGGCACTGGCATTTCCCGGCATGAAAACAGGTATGGGAGGAAGTGCATCGGCATTTCCCAGCAGGAAAACAGGGATGGGAGGAAGGGCATCGGCATTTCCCAGCAGGAACACTGGGATGGGAGGAAGGGCACTGGCATTTCCCAGCAGGAACACTGGGATGGGAGGAAGGGCACTGGCATTTCCCGGCATGCTTGGTCAGTGTTGCTGCTGCTGCTTGCTGTGGCATTCTTCTCCCCACCAGAGAGGTCTTTTGGCAAATGAAGCATGCACCACAGCTCTCTGTTCCTGCAGCAGCTGTTAGAACACTTTCTCTAACTGATAACATATGCCAAATGTTGTGTTCCCACACATCTCTTTACCTTTAAGTAAAACAGTGTTGGCTAAGATTGATTAAGACCTACCTGCTGCAATGACAGGATCCTTCATAAGCTCCCTTGTTATGGGACACAAAAACTCATCAGGGACAGGAGCAGAAACAGCCCTCGTGTCCATCCTCAGCGCTTCAATTTTCTGCAGGACTTTATTGCGCAGGCCCAGAGACTCTGTAGAGTTATTTGTAGGTGAAGTTAATAACACAGCCATGTAAGGCAAAGAGCTTGGCTCTTCCATTAATTAGCAGCTCAGTTACAGGAGAGACAAGCCCTAGGAGGAGAGGCTGAGGGAGCTGGGATTGTTTAGCCTGGAGAAGAGGAGGCTCAGGGGAGACCTTAGTGCTGTCCACAACTACCTGGTGGGGCTTCTCTTCTCCCAGGCAACCATCAACAGAACAGGAGGACACAGTCTCAAACTGCACATGGGGAAGTTTAGGCTCAAGGTGAGCAGAAAGTTCTCCAGAGTTGTTGGCTATTGGAATGGGCTGCCCAGGGAGGTGGTGGAATCGCTGTCCCTGAAGGTGTTCAAAAAGGGACTGGATGTGTCACTTGAAGCCATGGTTTAGTTTGTCATGAGGTGTTGGGTGACAGCTTGGACTTGATGATCTTTGAGGTCTTTTCCAACATTATTGTTTCTATGATTCTATGGCAGAAAGATCTGCAGACACCCACTGCCACCAAAATGAGCAACTCAACTACACCATGTCACACTGTCAGCCCCCCAGCCACCTCACAGCTGTGCCTTTTCCCCACTCCACCACACCACAGGCACAGCTTAACTGCCAGCTGTGCCAGATGGAAAGCAAAAAAGAAAGAAAACTGAAGATGCTGCCCTGCCAGAGGCACCCTGAAAACAGAGCTCAGCAACAAATCTTAGCATGGCTTTTTAATACTAGTCTTAGAAAAATGCCTTTACTGACACAACTTTGAAAGCTTAAAATATTTCAGTTGATGTAAGCATTGCTTGAAATTTAATAGAAGCCATGAAATGGCAAGCTCCAAACCAGAAGGAGCTGGCACAAAACTAACTCCAAGCCACAGAGAGAGGCGTTTCTCTAAATGCCCACCGTGTTACAAACACAGCACTGGCCCAGTGCCTGCCTGCTTGCAGGGCTGAGAAAAGTGATTCCAGAGTAAAAATCTGAATAGCTCTTACATGCCAGGGACTGACTCCCCTTTGTACTAGCTGTTGTGTCCTCCCAGCTGTGCCAAATGGAAGGACACACCACTTCAGCACGCTCCCTTCAACTTCATTTTAGCTGCTGTCACACATGGTCACAGGGAGAGGCATCTCTCCACACAACTTGCCTCCTGTGCAGTATTGCTGTCCTGTGGCCCACAAAGAGACAACTGAAGAATGCCTGAACCTGTGGTTTTTAGTTTTATGTCCTCCTAATCTAAAAATAAATTGCAGGCACAGCTCTTACTCTCCTAGGTTGCCTTGTTTTCCTTCAGACTCTTTAGTTGTATCAGTCAGGGTTGGAAGGGACCACAAGGATCATCTAGTTCCAACCCCCCTGCCATGGGCAGGGACACCCCACACTACATCAGGCTGCCCAGAGCCTCATCCAGCCTGGGCTTAAACACCTCCAGGGATGGGGCCTCAACCACCTCCCTGGACAACCCATTCCAGGGCTTCACCACTCTCATGGGGAAGAACTTCCTCCTCACCTCCAGCCTGAATCTCCCCACCTCCAGCTTCATTCCATTGCCCCTAGTCCTATCACTACCTGATACAAAGGTACAAAAAAGAAAAGAGCATTGAGGATACTGTGACATTAGGGGGCATCAGCCTTGGCAATGAAATAAAAACAGGGAAAAACCATGGATGTCTGAAACTCCTAACTTGCTTTCATTCCTATGTTTCAGAGGTATTCAAAAGATTAAAGGTTCTGTGGATTTCTATAGTCTTACCAATTTTTAACTCATTAGCCAGACTTTCTTTAGTAAGATTCAGGAGCTCCTTGCCATCAATGTTATTCGTTTTGAAAAGCCCAACGAAGTCTGCCAAGTCTTGTGCACAAAGCCAGGCTGAAACATCATCCTCTGACCAGTCCTCGACAGCCACCTTAGATTCATGCTCTGCAGCATTTCCTTTGAAAAGGGAAGATAAAGGACAGTTAAAAACCCTCCATACAACACCCTGCAATGAAACCCCCAGTTCCAACAAACATGTCAGCCTTCTCCCATAGATGTTCTCACTACAACCCATTCCCCAGCACTCCTAACAGCAGCAATGCCTATTGGACATCATGGGTGGGGTCAGGAATTTGGTTTTGTCTTCTACTATGAGTTTTCAAAGTCTGAGGAACTGAATCTTTTCTGTGTCTGAGGAACTGAACCTCTCAGATGCCTACACTTCTGTCAAACTTGACAGGAACAAGTCTCAGCTCCAGACCAGGTTTATTCCTGTGCTTTGGAGTCACCATCCCTGGAGGTGTTAAAAAAGGGATTGGACATGGCACTTGGTGCCATAGTTTAGTAGTCATGAGGTGTTGGGTGACAGGTTGGACTTGATGATCTCTGAGGTCTTTTCCAACCTTATTGATTCTATGAACTGTGATACTGTGAACCTTTGTTCCACATACTTGTAACATTAATTATCTTGGGTTTTACACTTGTAACAACTGGTTAGCTGTACTTCCTGTTGACAATTATGCAAGTATAATTAGCACGTTTTCTTTTTAACTCCTTGCCAATAACACTTGCCCAAGAAGTCTTTCAGTGCTCTGGGAATGTAGCATTCAGGACAGCATTTAAGAGATTGAGAGTGAAAAATGGTGAGTATCAGAAAAGAAGATATAGCAGATCAGTATAATTAAAATACTTCTAGCACACCTTTTCTTTGAAAACCCCAAAGAGAATACCTCTGGAGGACATTCATAAGGTCAAAAGATAAACAGCATGCACATAGCCTGAGGTTACTAACTGCATGTAAGAAAGTGGGGCTTGGAATCATAGAATCAGTAAGGTTGAAAAAGACCTCAGAGATCATAGTATCATAGTATCAGTCAGGGTTGGAAGGGACCACAAGGATCATCTAGTTCCAACCCCCCTGCCATGGGCAGGGACACCGCACACTAGATCAGGCTGCCCAGAGCCTCAGCCAGCCTGGGCTTAAACACCCCCAGGGACGGGGCCTCAATCACCTCCCTGGACAACCCATTCCAGGGTTTCACCACCCTCATGGTGAAGAACTTCCTCCTCACCTCCAGCCTGAATCTCCCCACCTCCAGCTTCATTCATTCCCCCTAGTCCTATCACTACCTGAGATCCTGAGAAGTCCCTCCCCAGCCTTCTTGTAGCCCCCTTCAGATCCTGGAAGGCCACAATTAGGTCACCTCAGAGCCTTCTCTTCTCCAGACTGAACAGCTCCTTCAGTCTGTCCTCACAGGAGAGGTGCTCCAGCCCTCTGCTCATCCTCATGGCCCTTCTCTGGACACCTTCCAGCCCCTCCATATCCCTCTTGTAATAGGGGCTCCAGAACTGGATGCAGTACTCCAGGTGGGGTCTCACCAGAGCTGAGTAGAGGGGGAGGATCACCTCCCTCACCCTGCTGGCCACACTTCTCCTGATGCAGCCCAGGATCTGATTGGCTTTCCGGGCTGCAAGTGCACACTGAGAGCTCCTGTTGAGCTTTTTGTCCACCAGCAGCCCCAAGTCTCTCTCCTCAGGGCTGCTTTCCAGCCAGTCACTGCCCAGCCTGGATTTGTGCCTGGGATTGCCTTGACCCAAGGCCAACCTTCTGCATCTTCAGAAAGTGTCCAACAATGCCATGCTTTAAATGTAAAGAGCAGATCACAGATACCTGCAGAGGCTTGCTTAAGGTCAAACTGCCATATGTTCACAGTTTTATCCATTGAACCTGTGGCAAGTAAGGGACTGCATGGTGCAAAAGCACAAGTGGTAACGTATCTACAAGTAAAAATAAGGGTGTGAACAAGACAAGGATGCCATTTCTTTTATGTATTAAAACACTATAATCATATTGCATTCTTACCTGGTATGCTGAGACAAAGTATGCAGGGTATTACCAGTACTCTGCAAAAGAATATTGGTGATTTAAATTCTTAAAGAATAAAAAGAATGTTCATTTCTTGGTACACTTCCTTTCATGATAAGCAACAACAATTGCTGCTTGGAAGATGACAGAATTGTGTAACTTCAGAGAAGCTTGACAAATGCTGACCAGCAGCACAATCAGGAATGCAACTGGATTTCTGCTGCTTGAAGCCCCCCTCTTCAGCTCACTGGAACACTGCTAGCCTCCAACAAGCAGCCTGCATGGAAGTGTCAGCATAACAATGCAGAAATACCAGCGGAATTCGTTGCACCCATATTGGCTGGTTGCTCATGTGGGTAAGGACTGGCTATGAATCTCAGACTAGAAATGACCAGAAGTGCAGAGGTAACTGAAACTGAAGTAGACTTCATGCTCTAGTTCTTCAGCTGGGCTATCTAATCCCACCTAATATCGTAGTGTCAGTCAGGGTTGGAAGGGACCACAAGGATCATCTAGTTCCAACCCCCCTGCCATGGGCAGGGACACCCCACACTAGATCAGGCTGGCCAGAGCCTCATCCAGCCTGGGCTTAAACACCTCCAGGGACAGGGCCCCAACAATCTCCCTGGACAACCCATTCCAGGCCTTCACCACTCTCATGGTGAAGAACTTCCTCCTCACATCCATCCTGAATCTCCCCACTTCCAGCTTCATTCCATTCCCCCTAGTCCTATCACTACCTGATATCCTGAGCAGTCCTGTGATTCTCCATCTGCCCACTAGATGCTACTAAAACCCAAATTCCTCAATTTCCACACAGCCTTAACTGATGATCTGAAGGACTTTTTTCCTCTTATGAAAGACACTGTTTCTTTGACAGGTACAGACAGATTGGAAGGATGAAGAGCAAAGATACTCTCAATCACCAATTGATTAGTCAGCTGTGGTGCCCTGCTTTAGGCTCTCCTACAAGCCTGGAGAACAGAAGGGTCCAGGGAGACCTTAGAGCAGCCTTCCAATACATGAAGGGGCTACAGGAGGGCTGGGGAGGGACATTTGACAAGGGCTTGGAGTGACAGGATGAGGGACAATGGCTTTGAGCTGGAGGGGTGGAGATTTACAGCAGAGATTAGGATGAAATTGTTTCCAGTGAGGGTGGTGAGACACTGGAACAGGTTGCCCATGGAGGTGGTGAATGTCCCCTCCCTGGAGGTGTTCAAGGCCAGGTTGGATGAGGCTTTGAGCAGCTTGGTCTAGGGGGAGGTGTCTGTGCCCACAGCAGGAGGTTGGAACTCGATGATCTTTGAGGTCCCTTCCAACCCAACCATTCTATGGATTTCTATGAATTTGAGCTTTTACTGTCCTCACTTCTCAAGAAGCTGTAACAGTTATTCTCTCATTCAGTAAAAACCTAAGGACACAAAGCTGACAAACAGTGTTAAGAAACACTTATGCTGTACATTTGTGCATCTTTCAATTTTCTGGGGTTCCAAAGAAATCTACTTCCTTGTCTGAGCTTCAAACTACTGGAATAAATGGGCCAAAATTTGTGAAGGAACCCCAAAATCAGTGATTAAGATTTGTTCATCCTTCAAACTCTTATTTTTAATGCTATACAAGTACTGAAGGCAAATATCACTTACAGGTGAAGAATGCACCAATAGTATGATACAAAATGCTCAGACTATACTTTAAAGACATTTTATTTAACATTAGAAATATATTTACTTCTTTATTATGCTTCTATTTTGTGTGCACTGGATATATAAGTAACTACTCAGCTCTGGTGAGATCCCACCTGGAGTACTGCCTCCAGTTCTGGAGCCCCTATTACAAGAGGGATCTGGAGGGGCTGGAAGGTGTCCAGAGAAGGGCCACGAGGATGAGCAGAGGGCTGGAGCTGCTCTGCTATGAGGACAGACTGAAGGAGTTGGGGCTGTTCAGTCTGGAGAAGAGAAGGCTCTGAGGTGACCTAATTGTGGCCTTCCAGGATCTGAAGGGGGCCTACAGGATGGCTGGGGAGGGACTTCTGAGGATCTCAGGTAGTGATAGGACTAGGGGCAATGGAATGAAGCTGGAGGTGGGGGAGATTCAGGCTGGATGTGAGGAGGAAGTTCTTCACCATGAGAGCGGTGAAACCCTGGAATGGGTTGTCCAGGGAGGTGGTTGAGGCCCCATGCCTGGAGGTGTTTAAGCCCAAGCTGGATGAGGCTCTGGGCAGCCTGATCTAGTGTGGGGTGTCCCTGCCCATGGCAGAGGGGTTGGAACTAGATGATCCTTGTGGTCCCTTCCAACCCTGAATGATGATACTATGATACTATGAACTAAAGAGTTTCTATTACCACCATTCCCAATTTTAGGCCAAAAGCTAGGGCACTTCTTGCCTTGGAAGTTCAGATAGATTTAGGATAACAAAAGAAGTCCTTCTGCTTCACTGTGAAGATAATGTGTGTGTACAGAATTCACTGACTAATGCTCTCCTGTGAAGAGACCAAATAGCAACCCTCTCATGAAATATAATAAATAAATATTGTGGAAGTCTGATCAATTCTCAAGAGGGATTTTTCCTCATACTCCTTCCCCTGCTCCATGTGCACTAAATGTTTAGGGTTTATACAGCTTCTGTTGTTTAGTATGTCTTTCTGTTGATAAGACACCACAGAAGCAGTGCTGATCTTTAAGGACAACCACCCAATTAATTAACCTTGCACTGTTCTGTACTTACAGTTTCATGTACTATCACACACTTGTCCACAGACCTTTAAAAAATAAAACAATCCACATTAAAATTATGCAGAAAAGAACAAACAAACTACTTTTAATTAAGAGGAAGGAAAAACCCAACCTTTCCCACAAACAAAGTAAGAGCAAACAGGTTCCTTAAAGCACTTTATGAAAAGCCCCTCACTCCAAGAAGGACACTGAGGTGCTGCAGTGTGTCTGGAGAACAGGTCTGGAGAGGAGCAGCTGAGGGAGCCAGGGTTGTTCAGCCTGGAGAAGGTGAGGCTGAGGGGAGACCTCATTGCTCTCCACAACTACCTGAAGGGAGGCTGAAGCCAAGTGGGGGCTGGTCTCTTCTCCTTAGTATCAGGTGATAGAATGAGAGGAAGTGGCCTTAGATTGTGCCAGGGGAGGTTTAGGTTGGAGGTTAGGAACAATTTCTTTCCCACCAGAGTGGTCAGGCAGTGGAACAGGCTGCCCAGGTGTTGCAGTTTGAGCTGGGTGCCCCCCTGCAATGTTTACTTCCTGTGTCCATAAGTCCAGCCCAGAGGGGTGGACACAGGAAATTATGTAGTATTTCCTACCACAATCCTTTGCACCACTATAAGATCCAGTGCGGAGTCTAGCACTGCCTCTTTTCTTCCTCCTCCATCAGCCGGTAACTGGGGGAGATGTCTCCTGGCTTTGAGCCTGGCTAGGCCCAAGGCCACGGGGGGATGGGCAGTCTCAGATCTGGCCAGCTGAGACTAGCCTAGCAGTGGGAGGGGGAAGAAGGAGCCCTGGGGGTCTTGGGTGTACCCTCAGGTGGGGATGGGATCTCTCTGGGTCTGTTTTGGGATCTTCCTTTGTCACTGCGCTTTTGGCTTTCTGTAAAAGTTCACTGCTTTCTATTTAAACTTTCCATCACTTTTGCAATCCGTTTGTCTGAGTGTGTGTTGTTGCCAGGGGTGGGAAGGGGGCTGCCTCAACCCAGCACACCAGGGAAATGATGGAGTCATCATCCCTGGAGGTGTTCAAGAAAAGTGTGGGCATGGCACTTTGGGACAGAGTTTAATAGTCATGGTGGTGTTAGGTCAACAGTTGGACTCAATGACCTTAGAGCGCTTTTCCAACCCAAAGAATTCTATGATTCTATCTAAATCCCTTCTACCCATGTCCACCTTAAAACACCATCAGTAATTAACTCCAGCACTGTGTAAAACCCAGTCCTTAAAAACAAAAACTCTGCGATTCCATGAGAATTTCTGACTTGGAGGATCTGCACAGTGCTGATGCAAACTGCCCCCCACTCCCACTGCTACCCAACTCTTTGTGTCTTTGCAAGAAGTTATCTGTAAGGCAGATGGCCAGAATCTAGCTGTCCATGATCTGCTCTCAGCACCTCTATTTACTTCTGAAAGCTTTTCACTTGCAAAGCGAGCCAGAGGAAGCAGTGCAATAAACACACACAACAGAATGCTGCAATGCAATCAATACATAGCTCACAAAACACAGGCTGCACAGCACACTTATTTACCATGACAGCAGTTTTTCCTCAAAGACTTTATGAGGCAGACATTTCACTTACAACAATGTAAGTGAAAACAAGAATCCATTTATCTAATGGAAAACAACTCTAGATCACAAACAATCCATAATGATCTTCAAACACTGAAAAAGACTCCTTTAAAAACAATACAGAGTAAAATGTCAGAGCAAGCTGATGTCTCCTGGGGCTGCTATGGATGGAAGTTTATTTGCTGGCTATTGTAGTCTTTTCATTCTCCTTTGGAAGGCATCAGTTTTTGTGGGTCCACTTAAGTTGACACTGAGAGACCACACCAAAAGCTGTGCGACATCCTGGATGCCAAACCCCGTCACCCACAAGACACAAAACCAACTGGAAAGACACTTCAATAGTTCTGGAGGTCACAGAATCATTCCTTAATTATTGTTGTTATATTCTGAAACCTCCAACTCTTTTTCAACTTGCTGTTTTACAGCACTGAACCTGGGCAGCACGAAATTTAAACACTTCAAAGGTACTGCTTACCCTGAAACTAGTAGCTGCCCATCATGAGAAAATGCACAAGCCAGAACTGGGGCAGAATGTCCATTCAGTGTGCATTTATGTTTCAATTCAGCACCTAAAAATAATAACAGCAATAAAAAGAAATTAGATATGGATATATTTGACAAGGTGTAACACAGCTGCTTTTCACAGGATCACAGTATAACTAAGGTTGGAAAGGACCTCGAGGATCATCGAGTCCAACCTATCAACACAGACCCCATGACTGGACCATGGCACCAAGTGCCACGTCCAATCTCCTCTTGAACGCCTCCAGGGACGGTGACTCCACCACCTCCCTGGGCAGCACATTCCAATGACAAATGACTCTCTCAGTGAAGAACTTCCTCCTCACCTCGAGTCTAAACCTCCCCTGGCGCAGCTTGAGACTGTGTCCCCTTGTTCTGGTGCTGGTTGCCTGGGAGAAGAGGCCAACCCCTTCCTGGCTACAACCACCTTTCAGGTAGTTGTAGAGGGCAATGAGGTCACCCCTGAGCCTCCTCTTCTCCAGGCTAAACAATCCCAGCTCCCTCAGCCCCTCCTCAGAGGGCTTGTGTTCAAGGCCTCTCCCCAGCCTTGTTGCCCTTCTCTGGACACGCTCAAGTGTTTTGATGTCCTTCTTAAACTGAGGGGCCCAGAACTGGACACAGGGCTCAAGGTGTGGCCTAACCAATGCAGAGTACAGGGGCACAATGACCTCCCTGCTCTGCTGGCCACACTATTCCTAATGCAGGCCAGGATGCCATTGGCCCTCCTGGCCACCTGGGCACACTGCCGGTTCGTATTCAGGTGGCTGTCGATCAGCACCCCCAGGTCCCTCTCTGTTTGGCAGCTCTCAGCCACTCTGACCCCAGCCTGTAGCTCTGCATGGGATTGCTGTAGCCGAAGTGCAGCACTCGGCACTTGGACTTGGTGAATGCCATCCCATTGGACTCTGCCCATCTGTCCAGTTGATCGAGGTCCCTCTGCAGAGCCTTTCTACCCTCTAACTGACTAACATCTGCTCCTAACTTGGTGTCATCTGCAAACTTGCTGATGACTGACTCGACCCCCTCATCCAGATCATCAATGAAGATGTTAAAGAGCACAGGGCCCAGCACTGATCCTTGGGGCACACCACTAGTGACTGGCCGCCAGCTGGCTGTGGCACCATTCACCACCACTCTCTGGGCTCAGCCCTCCAGCCAGTTCCTAACCCAGCACAAAGTGGAGTGGTCCAAGCCATGAGCTGACAGCTTAGCCAGCAGTTTGCTGTGGGGGAAGCATAAAGGTGCACTCAAGATCTGGACTCGATGTCCTCAAAGGTCTCTTCCAACCTGGTTAATTCTATTCTATTCTATTCTACTCTACTCTGTGACATGCTTTCTACAAAAAAAGTGGATAAAAGACCACAAGACAATTTTAACACCTTTGCCTTCCTCACTTTGTAACCTTAGCATGCCTAGGAGTATTGTAGATAATTAAATGTGCACCTGTACAGGCAATAGTCATTCTTCAGACTTCCATATAAAAGTGATCAGAAAGAAAAACATGCCCTCTGAAGATGGCTTTGGCCACCTGGCCTGTCTCTGCATAGCAGTTGCACATCTATACTGCAGTTCTAGCAGGAGGAAACACTTTCCATGTCTCCAACTCTTGCTGAAGGGCCATGGTGTAGTGCTGAAAGATGAAAGGAAACCCCTCCCTGATAGGTTTCAATCTATCAACCTGCTCAAATGGTTGCAATAGAGTTGTTACTGGTTACAAAAAGATAAGAATGCTAATTCAACCCAAATGTCTATCGTAAGTTTGAGGGAGTCAGGGAAATTATTGGGTTTTTTTCAGTCTTTTCTTTGACAATTGATCAATTTTACAATAGATCACTAAATGGAACCTACAGGGCCCATTGTCACAAAGTGCTGCATGCCTGAACAACTGAAAGAAAACTTTCAACCTCTAGTTAGTTTGGCTGTGAATCCATGACAGCAGTATAAATTTGATCTTAGATGTTAAGTCACTAAAAGCTTAAAATACAGGAAGCAAAACACAAATAAAACAAAAAACCACCAACATTATACACACCTGAGGAATCTGCACACAAAATAAGCCAGAGTTTGATGTGATTATCTTGACCACAAGAAGCCATCTGGAAGTATCTCAATGTATGTTCACCATCTGATAAAATTCAAATGTGTTACTATGACTCAGAAGCACTGAGAGTAGCAGCATATCAGTGAAGTAGAGCAGCATTTGGCAAATTTCCTTCATCTCAGAAGTTCTATAACCATTTACAAGTGAGAAATAGGGATCACTGTTACACTGCTTCCTAGAGCAGGCAGATAAAGAACCAGAACTGGGCTCATATTTTAAGTTTTCTTGGTGGTACATGTTTGCTTCCTGTACCTACTGAGTATAGCACTAGAACCTTGTAATGTAAATGATGTGGTTACATCCATTTCTTCTGCAGTTAACTAGTTCTCAAACTCATCCACATATGCATGCACAACACCTGAGAGTATCTGACAGCCCATTACCTTTTTTGTCCCCTGTTTTTGTTCTTTTTTCAAGTCCTGTACCAAATTATTTCTGCTCTTCTACTCCACAGAGCCTGACCAGCCTGACCTGAGTCTCCACAACAATCCCTCAGTGGCATTACCTCTGCCAGCACCAAGTCTAAGAATCCCTACAAGAATCACCAGGACTGAGGCTGGAAATCAGAGAATTCTAACACAAACAAGAAGTATCTCACAAAATAACTGCAGAGATTTTATCTCCACTTTTCCACCACAGAAAGTGTACTTTAATTTCATGTGGCTATTGCAACAAAATCCTAGCGCACACGGACCTGCCCACAGTAGCCACCGGAGCTGCAGGACTGTGGCAGACCTCAGGACACACCTGAAATCTGTTGGACATGAAAGCACCAAAGTGCATCAGCACTGCCAGGATTCCCCAGTCAGGTTTAGATCTCCAGGACAGAAAGGAGCAGCAAGTCTTAGCTATTCTGTTGCAACGTTTCTTGGTAAGTAAGAACGAACTTGTGACTTGGGAACTGGGTGAGGATAGTAACAATGAACACTGACTTTGAGACTGTTTTACAAGCTACCAACTTGTTAATGGGCTATTTACAGTGTTGTACAGGCAGAACTCCTTGAGCTAACTTAGAGAAGGAGTATCCTGTCTTCCAATAGGGTCACTAGAAAATTTTAGCAAGATCTGCCAACTTTTTGTTAGTAGGGCTAGGTAATTTCACTGAAGTTTACTTATTCAGGAGGAGGGAGCAGTGCTGAAACTGTGCAGCACCACAGCTTTTAGAGGAACACATGAGATCCTGAGCTCGCTGCTCCCCCAGATTCCTCCAACTGAGAAAGTGAGGCACAGGAAAACAGTCTATCTATTCACATCCCACAGCCTGTTAGCTTTGCAGCTCTCTGCACTGCTTTAATCCAGTTCTGCTCCTTGGGGAACCCAAGTATGAAAGAGGAAATAGTACCCAAAGCACTGCATCTTCCAACACCCTTGTCAGCCTTGGCCTAGGCTTCACTGTTTACAGCCACTGCCCAAATATTTTCCAAAGCATGGTAGGATAATTGGCTACTGAAAGCTATTATAAGCATGCTAATCACCTTGTTTGTTGACCCAGATTCCTTGTCATCAACCTGACAACAACTTTTAGACAGGACTATTCAGAACATTCTAAAACATCAGCTCTTCCCAGTATCATTTGTACCACAACACTGATGGCAAAGAGTATAAAAACAGAAGATAGAGAGAAATAAAGCAACTCTATTTTTCCTATGTTCCTTGCCTGGCAAATGGAAGTGAACTAACCAGAAACTGGCTGTGAGGAAATATCACAGCAGGTAACACCAAGATCATGTGCTTTTTCATTACACAGGCATCGCATTTTGTCGTCCCAAATGGTCAAATCACCACACGATGATCCTGTGACAAAGAAGTTTCCACTAGGAGCAAAGGCACAGGCCACCAAGGAACCATCTTTAACATTCCCAGATCTGAAAGGCAAAGAGTACACAGGACATGAATTTAGAGTGAGCAATGCTCTGAATAAGTGATCTCTAAAATTCAGTGTGATACAACAACCCAAGCTGTTCTGTTATGCACTTTGGAACTTGGTAACAGAAGGGAGAGAAACTCACACCCACTGTGGACAGAGAGGCAAAGCAAGTACAGTACAGCTGCAAGCACCAGGATCTGCTCTTCGACTGCAGGAGGGAAAACGTGAGATGGCTTCCCAAGGCAAAAAGTTTAACTAGGTGATAAAATAATTTTCAAACTAAAGACAATCTGCATGGACTTACCATCTGACAGACACAATGCACTGTCAAGTTTCTATGGCAGGACACATTTTAGAAGTCAAATACAAATACAGAGCTATCATAACACGGAGCAACAACGTTGGTGAGGGGCTTGGAACACAAGCCCTATGAGGAGAGGCTGAGGGAGCTGGGGTTGCTTAGCCTGGAGGAGACTCAGGAGTGACCTTATTGCTCTCTACAACTACCTTAAGAGGGGCTGTAGACAGGCAGAGGTTGGTCTCTTCTCCCAGGCAACCAGTACCAGAACAGGAGGACACAGTCTCAGGCTGTGCCAGGGGAGGTTTAGGCTGGAGGTTAGGAGGAAGTTTTACACAGAGAGAGTGATTGCCCATTGGAATGGACTGCCTGAGGAGGTGGTGGAGTCGCCATCACTGGAGGTGTTCAGAAGGAGACTTGATGGGGTGCTTGGTGCCATGGGTTAGTTGATTAGGTGGTGTTGGATGATAGGTTGGACACGATGATCTTGAAGGTCTCTTCCAACCTGGTCTGTTCTGGTCTATTCTATTCTATTCTATCCTATTCTATTCTATTCTACACATGCACAAACAGTGAAAACAGACCCTCAAAACAGTTTTTAAAGGCAAAACAGAACACCTCCTAAGCCATATGATAAGCTGTAGCCAAGAAGAATATTTCATGATTTATGACACAGGGCTAGTTTTGGACTACTCCTACACAAAAGGAAGCATCATGAAAAAACATTGCTGCTTTTTGACCAAGTCAGTCAAAGTGCATTGTAAAACTCATCTTAAAGGGAAATTCCTAGCAGATATGGAAGTGTGCTCAAGCCTTGGGAAGGAAGTGAGATCAAGCTAACATCCTTTAGGTTATCTGAATACTCCTTCTAATGGATGTTAGATCCAGCCCAGCATGCACAGTAGAATCTTTAAGTGCTGCCATAAGCAAGTCACACAGCCAGACAGGCCAATCTTATTTACTCTGTCACTGCATTGTGTAGAACAGCTGCTCATTCTCTTCTGCTGATAAAACTTTTATTTACTGCCAGAGGTGTCAAACTTAATGCCACAGAAGACAATTTCAATAAACTTTGCTGAGAATCTCTGCAACAGACCCAGGACCCTTCACCGCTGAAAACGCATTACGCTGCCTGCTGGGTTTATATGCACCACCCTTTTTCCTTAGTGCAGCCTTTAAAACTTGCCTTCTTTCACACAAAAAGCTGCAGGTTCTGCTCTGAATACCTAACAGTAAAATAAATAGACACATTCAGTACAGGCAATGAAGACTCTCAGGGCCCGGTACTGGTATGATAACTACTGAAGGGAAACAGAGAACACAAGAGACACACATGCCCCCAAGAGACACACATCCCACGGGGAAACACACAGCCCAACTTGGTTTGATGTTGCTCACACCCACCACAGGGATCATGTAAATTGCCATCTTACTTCACAATTTGAACAGTCAATTACCACAGCTGAGCTGATAAAGAGTAGCTGCTTATCTTTGTTGTAAAATACCATCCATGTCAAGTGTGCTAAAAGGTGTCCTCTTTCCTCAGCATCAACACAACCAGCTGTTGTACAAGAAACTGAGGACCACAGGTGGTTAACTTAGATCTTCTGATATAATTTTGAAGCACTTTGATAATTTCTAAGTAGTATTCTGATAGAGATTTTCAAGCACTTTGATAATTTCTGAGTAGTATTCTGATACAGATTTTAAGCCCTTTGACAATTTCTAAGTAACACTGATCTGAGCTTTAAGAAAACAGAACAGGTGCATTTTGCTACCTGCAATTACAAATGTGAACAATGACAACATTATTATTATTATTAATGATAATAATCTGAAAATAGATACACACAAAATAGATACATTGTGAACAAGGCTGTCAAAAAGTTTTTGGCACTCACCTGTACAGCTTCAATGTCTGCATGTTCCAAAGGACTACACTGCCATCCGCTGCCCCTGACACCAGACAAGTGGAGTCAGGAGAAAATCGGCAAACTCTAACGGGACTGCTGCTGGGCTGCTCCAGCACTGCCAGCATCTGGCCATTGCCAGCGTCCCACACCACACTCGTGCCATCTGTGGAACACGAAGCTAAAAAGTGCCCTGATGGAGAGAAGCAGCAGCAGTGGACAGCGTATGTATGGCCTTTTAAAGGCGAGTAAGGAAGCTGGGTGAAGTCCTTTAAGGAATAAACGCGAACTGTTTTGTCCAGGGAGCAAGTAGCCAAGCATGATGATGAGAAGGCACAGTAGTTGACATCGTCACTGTGATCTGCTAAAGTGTGAATTAAGGTCACCATTTTGCCTACTTTTAACAAAAGGATCTGAAAAAGACGCAACAGTTAGACTTAACTATGTCATAAATACCTTAACAAGACACATTCTCCAGGCAAAAAACAAACAAACAAACAAACAATAAATTCACTTTCAGAGGCAGATTTTTCACCACAGTTGTAGCTTTGACTTAAACCAGAGATCAATCACAGCAATGAGGTAAGAGGTTTATGGCTTGATAGTTGGTATTAACATACCTAAACTTTAAATGTCAGCTTGCAGTTCTATAGTAGAACATGCAAGATTACATCGTAGCTGCTTGGTCTTAGAGCAGCAGCAAAACAAATTATTCTAGCTATTTAATTTATGCTCAGCTGACGTTCACACTTGTTACAATATCCAAAGGGGCACTGTGGAAGACAGTCAAAGCATTAACTAAGGTTGTCCCAGGAATACAAAAGGATAGAATGGTTTGAGTTCAAGGGACCTGTCAGAGACATTCTCTTCTAGACCCTCTGCCATGGGTACAAACACCTTCCACTAGATGAGACTGCTCAAAGCCCCATCCAGCCTGGCCTTCAACACTTCCACAGAGGGGGTGTTCACATCTCAGTTCCAGTGTCTCACTACTTTCATAGTACAGAAGTTTTTCCACCCACCCAATCTAAATCTACACACGCTTTGAAACTGTCCTGTCCTGTCCCTGCGAGGCCCTGGTAAAATGTTTCTCTCCCCCCTTTTTTATTCTTCCCTTTCAAGCACTGAGAAGCCAGCAGAAGGCCTCCCCAGAGCCCTCAGGCTGAGGGACCTGTCCTCCCGGCAGGGGGTCCCTGCCCTCAGAGTGCTTCTGTGGCCTCCCCAGGACCACCCCAACAGGTCCCTGTCTCTCCTGTGCTGGAGCCCCCAGAGCACTGCGGGTGGGCTCCAGCTCCATTCTGAACGGTAACTTCAGGGCTAACAGGACACCACAGAGAGGTTTAGGTAAGCAGAGCGTTCTTTGGAACCACATTGCTTTCTCCAGCAGTTACAGTTTTCTCCTAACCTGCTAGCAGCTGCTCACAGAAATTAGAGCAGTTCTAGGCACTGCTGAGAATCCCTTTCCTACCACCGCCTACAGTCTGTCACCGCCTGAGGCTGACATCAAAGGGCTCCAAGGATGGCCGGTACCTCACCCTGCTCTCCAATGGCGGCTTCAGGTAAACGCCCGTCAGGACCGCGGGGCGGGAGGCACCGCAGCGCTTCCGCAAGGGCGGCGGCGGCAGAGACCGGCGGACCGCAGGGACTCCAGCTCGCCGCCTCTAGAACCGCCGCTCTCGGCCACGGCAGCGACACGTAGCCGCCTACGGACGGCCACAGATGCCACCCGCCCCGACGTGAGGACACAGCCCCTGCCGGGTCCCGCTGCGGAGCGCCCCTCCTGCGTTCCACCTCCCGGCCGCTGCGCAGGCGCGAGTCTCCTAGCAGCCTCCCCCCGCTCCTCGGCGTGGAGCAGGCCGGGCCGGCTGCCCCTGCTGTGGGCCGCGCCACGGCGCGCCGGGCCGAAGGGGGTGGCGGTGTTGCTCCGTTCACCGACTCCTCGCTGCCTCGTGTGCCGCACCAAGTCAGCGCGAGAATGGGTGCTGATTTTACCCTCACTGTGCACGCAGTTCTTGCCCGAAACCCTTGAGATGCGGTGGTCTGGATCCGTTAACACCCGCAGGCATGGCACCTGCTCCAGTGCGTTGGCCCCGTCGTTGGGAGGCAGGCCGAAGGCGGTTCCGCTGCCTCTCCGAGGGCAACGCTGCAGGAAGAGAGCTCGGAGCAGAGGTGGTTGGGCATGGATGCTGATGTGTCTTCAGAACTGGTGAACTCTGGATCGTGCCAGTCACGACAGAGCCAGAAGCTTCCAGACGAGGCATTTCTGAGAGCAACGGCTGTCTCTCCCAAGGCTGCAGGACTGCTTTCTCAGCTGATGGAACAAGATCCTTTCTGCCTTTCCCGGCAATTTGCAGGCTGCCACCACCACGGCCCCCTGCAGAAGCTTAGGACGGGGCCTCCTACCCTGTGCTCCAGCCAGTGAAAGATTTGTGACCGAATGTGTGAAGTTACCTGCGAAGAGCAGCTTCACTGAAGGCGTTTCAAACAAATACAACTCCCTCAGCCCCATCCTCTGTCAGGAAATTTACATCATTGCCATTTTCACACCCAGATACATACACAGAAATTCACGCAGAATAAATGGTTCATCACAGCACCTACATTTTTTTGAGGCAAATAGTCACTTCCTTAGACTCAGTCATGGCCCAGGAAACATTCCCTTTCATGTAGATGATGTTGGAATCTGTACAATCCTCCTGTTTTACATCACATGTTACCTGACTGTGTGCCCTTGGACTTAACTGCTCATGAATCATTCCTAAAGCTAGGTGGTGGCTAGGATTCCATCTATTTCACATGTGCTGCACTGATTCAGCAATCCATAAGATGACAGGTTGGTAAACATTAACACCTTAACAGAACTTGATCAATTGTTAGAGACTTCCTAACTGGGTAGACAACTGATTTGTGAACACCACAACACTTAAATTGTGTGGAATGTGAATACCACACCAATACATTTAACAGACCATTCCATAATGCTTTTTGGATGGGAAACTTACAATTACTTGCTAAGGCATTAATAAGACATTGTGAATCTGTAACATTCCCAGAAATACAGTTCTAGCAATGATGGAAAGTTTGGACAACATAAGCAACAGAAATCTGTGTAATAAAACAAAAATCACACTTTTTTTCCCCCTCTGGATGTACATACTAACTGTAAGCATCCTTTTAACTTTGAAGTTACACACTCAAGGTAGTTTGAAAAGACTTACATAATTAAATAGCTTAATTGTGTTGCTGACTTCAGTCTGTAGGCACATTTTGGTGAACCCAAGCAGGTTTGAAGAAGTCCTTTTGGCCACTTGTTCAGCACACATAAAATGACTGTTGCATTCACAGTTAACAGAGTACCTCTACCCTTCTAACTGTCATTAGGAAACCACAGAAGTCATATAAAAAGATGAAGAAGCTTTACACCTTTTAAGATGCTTATTTTGTTCTAAGCAATTACAACTTCTGATTTTCAGCTGCTTGTACATCACTCAAATGTTTTCAGAGAGATGCCAAGAGACAAGAGAATCCACACTCACAGCCAGAACATTCTTCACAGTGTAGCATTAACAGTGCTTTAAAATAAGAGAATCTGACAGCTTGTCAATACATTCTCTATACTAAGGCCAACATACTTTGCTCAGAAAGGAAGATGGCACACTGGAAATCCATTCCTCTTAAGAAAATAGACTGAAACCATCAGCTGGAGAGAAAGTTAGCGAAGAATAAATGTTAAGCACATTTTTCAAGTGGTTAAATCCCTGCTCTTTTCTATAGAGGTACACAATGGCATGCCTATGATTCAAGCTTGCCATTAAAATACAGTAATTCCTGGAAATTTCATTTTACTCAAATAGCAATGAAGACACTGGCTGTGTGACCAGAGCAATGGGTAGTGTCAGGCTAAAGTAAGATAGGTGATGCTTGTCTCACTGTCTCAGCTATAGCAGCTCTTGCTGCCTCAACTTTCCCAGCTGCTCAGTTGAGTCAGGATACGCGCTGAAAAAACGCAGCTATGCAGGAATTGTGGCTGGAAATGTCCTGGCTTTCCAGAAAACTAGCATTCCATCTAATGTGGCAGGAAAAGCATTAACTGGCTTGCATCAAAGAAGAACTGCCCAATAATCTAAGCATACTTACAAGCCTACTGTCTTAAGTTCAGCACACTGATTAATCTTCCCATCTCTGGAACATGTCAGCAAACCCTTCTGAAGTCCTCAGAAAGGTGATGGAAAGGAAAGATATGAAGCAGCCAGTGGTAGAGCTGTCAGAATTGCAAGACACTCAAGCATGACTTTTTTTCTTCTAGATAACAAATTATTCTACCAGGACTTTTCTGAAAAGAAATATATTATTGAACAAGATGTTCTGGGGTGGCCACAGAAACAAAAAGTTTATTAAAACCTAGGCACTGCCTGTTCTTTCTCAGTAAAGACATTTATAAGGGCAAGGGAGTACCTAAACAAGGTTCTAAGTCTCAAGCATGGCAGGCCTAGCTTAGAAGCAAAACCCCACATCTTCCCCCCACCAAGAAGTACACCAAAAATGTTACTTGGTATGGTAGCTACAGGTACTGGGGTTCCACAATATTCATTTGCAATATCTCTGTTTTCTTTACTCAGAGCAAGGAAATATGACTCAAGTTTTTCCACCAGACCTAAAAACAGGGCAAAACCTTGCATGGCAGAAATATAGCATGTGGCATGTACTGACACACTCACACTATAAGAGCAGTAAACAGGACTGGCAGGAACAGGTCAGAGACTGGTCAGCTCAGTGACTGGTCAGCTCAGTGTGGCACCTGAAGGCCTTGGCTAACGTTATGCACCCTCATGCTCAGACGGGCATTGAACTGACTGCGTGGCAACTGCCTCTTTTTGAGCTCCCACTTTAAACCAGGACAATTAGATGCATCATGGGAAGAACTGAATGTTAAATGCAGGACTCTCAAGAGGGCTGGAGCACCTCTCCTATGAGGACAGACTGAAGGAGTTGGGGCTGTTCAGTCTGGAGAAGAGAAGGCTCCGAGGTGACCTAATTGTGGCCTTCCAGGATCTGAAGGGGGCCTACAGGAAGGCTGGGGAAGGACTTCTCAGGATCTCAGGTAGTGATAGGACTAGGGGGAATGGAATGAAGCTGGAGGTGGGGAGATTCAGGCTGGAGGTGAGGAGGAAGTTCTTCCCCATGAGAGTGGTGAAGCCCTGGAATGGGTTGTCCAGGGAGGTGGTCGAGGCCCCGTCCCTGGAGGTGTTTAAGAGCAGGCTGGATGAGGCTCTGGCCAGGCTAATCTAGTGTGGGGTGTCCCTGCCCATGGCAGGGGGGTTGGAACTAGATGATCCTTGTGGTCCCTTCCAACTCTGAATGATACCATGATACTACGGTATTATCACAATATCACTAAGGTTGGAAGAGACCTCAAAGATCATCGAGCCCAGAAAAAAAACCAACTACCAATAAAATCCTGCACGCACAGGACCTGAAGTATTAAAAATCGCCAAGAAAGTCTGGTTTGCAAAACAGTCTTTTATTTGTATTCCGTGCCACACATACTAGTGAAAAATAACACTCCTAAAAAAGGAAAAGAAAAAGAATGCTACCTTTCCACAACATTTCTTTTAAATAAAACTTCAAGTACTCTTACATTAGTACAAAAAAATTCTGATCTATCTGCCCCGACAGGCCGCCACAACACACAGTAGATAAAACACAGTGGTTACAAATGTCTTCTTTTTTGTTGTTGGTTTTTTTTTTCTCCTTTTTCTTTTTTTTTTGGTTTTTTTTTTTTTTTTTTTCCTGGTATTTCTGTGGCAAGGCAAATGGAGGGAAATGTTTTCCTATGAAAAAATACTGTGTGCGTAGGAAATTGTCACAACTTTATTCCACGTGGGTACAAATGATTATACTCGGATTTGAGGCCAATGGTGGCTTGAAATCATATAACAAAATAGAAAAAAAATGGAAAACTAATATCCCCTACACCCTGTTGTAAAGGCAGGCACTACCAAGATTAAGGAGACTCCACAGTGTTGGTAGAGGATAATTACTGTACAAAGCCATAGAGCTCTATTACCTTCAGACCAAAATAAAATGCTACCGTCCTCCTAAGGCATAAACAATAATGTCTGCAAACAATATGTACACATCATACATATTTAAAACAAGACTTAATATAAACAATAATGAACAGTATATACATGTCTCAATTTCTCTGCACTGCCTTGAAATACAATTTAACTACACAAGTGATGCAGCAACATATATATAAATGTACTCGTAACTCTACAGTAAAGTTTAATTCTTTTCTTTTTTAGTGCTTTCACAGCACATCAGTGTAAACAGTTTCACTTGGCTTTGTTTTATATTTTAAAACATTCCTTGTTGTAGTTTTATTTTTTATGGTATTTTTATTATTTTTTTTTTGTCTTTTTCTTCAAGATTTAAAGCAATTTTTTTTTTCTTCTTTTTTTTTTTTTATCTCTAATTCTTCCTTTTCACAGAAAACGAAGATTCGGAACGCGGTATAATCATAAATAATTCATAAAATTAAATACATTCACTAAAAAATAAACTACAAAGTAAAAAAAAAAAAAAAAAACCCAAAAAAATGAAAAATAGATATTTATTGAAAAGGGAAAAGAGAACCATTTCCCCCCCCCCCTGCCCCGAGTAGAGCTCTGGTGGTTGAATATTCAGTGCGTTTTGATATATTTTGAATTGCTATTGCACTAGAACACCCCTTTCTTTGAAATTCTTTGGGTGTGCTTCCCTGTTCTACCTAAATTAGTTTGTTAAAAGACACAAACCAATAACCAAGGGGCCATGGTTGCTGTAGGAGTGAAGCCTTTAGAACTAGTATCACGCCTCGGTGACATTTTAAAAGGAAACGCAACAGTCATTAGTTTACGCGTGTGCCTTGCACTTTCATGTAAATACAGTTCACATTGCTGGTCTTATCAGTCCTCATTTAATGGAGAAAACAAAGCAAAAAGAGACGACAAAGAAAAAGAGTTCTGGTAACTTCAGCTCACTTTAAAAATCTCTGTCCATTTTTTTTCAAAGTACTTCCTCATGTTGTGGCCAGCCCTGCCTATGTCAGAGTCGTCTTCGTTAAAGGTTTCACAGTTGTCAAAAACAAGCCTGACATCTAGCGAAAATGCTTCAAGGTTAGGGTACCTGAAAGAAGAAAAAGGTGAATGATTTTTGGAACATGGAAAATCCAAAGGGGAAAAGAAAAAACTTTTAACTACGTCAGACAGAACTATGCTACAGCATCACAGAATCAACCAGGCTGGAAGAGACCTCCAAGATCATCAAGTCACCCAACCCAAACTACTCAATGAGACCACAGCACTGAGTGCCTCATCCAGTCTCTTATTAAACACCTCCAGGCATGTCAACCCCAGTAGCTGAACATGAGCCTGCAGTGTGCCCAGGCAGACAGGAAGGCCAATGGCATCCTGGCCTGCATCAGGAACAGTGTGGCCAGCAGGAGCAGGGAGGTCATTCTGCCCCCGTACACTGCACTGGTTAGGCCGCACCTTGAGTCCTGTGTCCAGTTCTGGGCCCCTCAGTTTAGGAAGGAGGTTGACTTGCTGGAACGAGTCCAGAGAAGGGCAACAAAGTTGGTGAGGGACTTGGAACACAGCCCTGTGAGGAGAGGCTGAGGGAGCTGGGGCTGCTTAGCCTGGAGAAGAGGAGACTCAGGGGTGACCTTATTGCTGTCTACAACTACCTGAAGGGAGGTCGTAGACAGGCAGAGTTTGGTCTCTTCTCCCAGACAGCCAGTACCAGAACAAGAGGACACAGTCTCAGGCTGCGTCAGGGGAGGTTCAGGCTGGAGGTCAGGAGGAAGTTCTACACAGAGAGAGTGATTGCCCATTGGAATGGGCTGCCTGGGGAGGTGGTGGAGTCACTATCACTGGAGGTGTTCAGGAGGAGACTTGACAGGGTGCTTGGTTGCATGGGTTAGTTGATTAGGTGGTGTTGGATGATAGGTTGGACGTGATGATCTTGAAGGTGTCTTCCAACCTGGTTTATTCTGTTCTATTCTATTTAATTTCATTTCATTTTCTATTCTATTCTATCTTCCTGGGCAGCCCATTCCAATGGGCCATCTCTTTTTCTGTGAAGAAGTTCGAAGATCAAGCCTAAACCTCCCCCTGTGCAGCTTGAGATCGTGTTGCTGGTTGCTTGGGAGAAGAGACCAACCCCCAATCAGGCTACAACCAGCCTTCAGGTACATTAACGTCAGTCAAGTTACAACCAGCCACAGAATATTCAGTGAATGCTTTACATGGCAATTATGCATCTAAATTTTTAGTTCTCATTTACATATTAGCCAGAAAATTAACATCAGTGGAAGGAAATACTCTCTCCACATTGTACTTTTCTATTTTCTATTTCATCATCTGTTCTTGGGCTCGACTTCTTTCAAAATAGGTGTGGAGTACAGCTGCATTTACCTAAGAGAGGAACAATCAGGTACAGAAAAAACCTGCCCAGATCAATCCTGAAACATTCTCTTTGTTATTATTTTTCATAGTACCCTGAAAATACACAGCCCAAACAATAATTCCTGAGAATACTGGAACGCTAAGACAAGTTACAAGACTACTGATGCCAGTGAGCACGTGTGGAGCATTTAAATCTCGTGTTCATAGGAGAAAAAGCCTGAAGAGGTTCAATAGGCCCTTGTGCTATCCTAGGAAACTTGCTTTCTGTGGAGCTGACAGACACTGAAGAGAGTCAGTCTTTGTGGATGACAACATTCTCTTTGGCCGTGGGGAGTCATTAGAGCACAGGGATGTAACAAGGAGGGAATGGGAACAGAGGCACGTAGTGTCTTTCTCCTTTCTAAGAAGTTGTGCAGTCTAATTCTAGGCCTGTAAAATTAGTAACTGGAATGTTACCTGGCTTCCCACCAGTACCAATTCACTCTGCAGCTACCTCATTTAGCTTGAAGCCCACACAGCTGGTTCTTGCTTACACTAAGCTCTCAATGGGAAAAGATGAGGAAGAAAAATATTTCCTATTGGCTGATTCTATGCACCTGGCCTGGTGTTCTCCTACCTGACTACTCCACTTAGCTAGGGCAAAGACAAAAGCATACAGTTAAGAATTTTCATTTTGACTGTAAAAGTAATCACAGAGGGGCCAGAGCAGGCAGGTCGAAAGAGTTTAACTGATATTTTCCCCCCCCCCAAATGTACTGTATTTCAATATATAAGTGTTTTTAAAATGTAATTACATTTACAATAGGTTTACTTACTGTCCACTACTTAGCTTGTCTCTAATAGTGGAAAAGTCCATAGGTTTTTTAATAACTTTCTTATAACCAGGAACAAGTTTCAAGTTTACAGGAAGTAAGAAAGGCCAAGCATCTTCATGAGTTTCCAATTCTGAGAGGATCATGCTGAATAAAAGAAAGTTTCAAATCAGTATTTTTAAGCTCTTCATATGTTCACACAAGTTTTTCACTGCTCTGTAAATCCAGCACGCACTGCCAACCTATTCTCTTCATAAAAGGAAAACGCTTCATTCTGTGCCCTCTGTATGTTTTGGAAGGGCCTGGGGGAGACTTCACAGACCACATTCTAACATTGGGGACTTTCCTCTTGGGCTTCATTACCAAATACAGGAGTTACTCCCAGTGTACACACAGGAAATCCATATATATATGCACCCAAATTATCACAGCCTTTATGGGAAATGTGACAAAGGACACTGTTCCCCACACCAGAGACAAAAAGAATCTGATGCTACTTGTTTTAGCAACACACTTCCCCAACCTTAGAATTTGTCTTTACCTGCACATAGCCAAGTCCTTGGAGTCATCTCTTCTTGGTTTCTTAACAGCAGTGAAGTTTTCTTGCTTTAATTGGCTTACAGAAACATTTTCATCCATTTTTCTTTTTTTAGGGTCTGGTTTTCCTCTTTTTAGGGAGGCGCTTGTGGTTGCAGAGTCTTCATCCTCCGTATCTCCTGCCAATTTCCTGCTTCTCTTCTGTTCATTACTTTTTTTCCCTTTGATTTGAAGTTTCTTTATTTTTAGAGTTTGACCACTTGCCTGCAATAGAAAGAACTGAAATGAGCAATAACCAAGACACTACTGAATCCTCTGTTACTGCTGACAAGCAGCAATGAAGATCAAACAAGCAGAAGCACCAAAAGAATTTAAATATTTACTATCTGAGATAATTTACTTTTTGCTTTTCTCTAAGGGCAAGCAAGGCTCTAGAAATTCCTGGGTTTAGTGATTTAGGGTCTCAACTTGTGACAACATAAAAGCACTCAACCTTCAGACTGATACAAAAGCACCTCCTGACAAAGCAGGCTTGCCTATTCCTAGAAGACTGATATTACCACAGCTGGGATAGTATATTCATTTTCAAACAACTGTGATATTTCCAAGACAAGGAAAAGCAGAAAAGAGCTTTTAAAAAGTCCAAGGTGGCCAAGAAGGCCACCAGCATCCTGGCTTGGATCAGCAATGGTTTAGCCAGCAGGACCAGAGAAGGGATTGTCCTCCTATACTCAGCACTGGTGAGGCTGCACTGTGAATACTAGATTCAGTTCAGGCCCCTCATTACAAGCAAGATGTGGAAGTGCTTGAGAAGGGGTGAACAAGACCCCTGGTGAAAGGTCTAGAACACAAGTCTTGTGAGGAGCAGCTGAGGGAATTTGGCTCATTCAGTGTGGAGAAAAGGAGGCTCAGGGGAGACCACCTGGCTCTCTACAACTCCCCAACAGGGGGCTGAGGCAAAGTGGGTGTCAATCTCTTCTCCTAAGGAACAAGCAATAGGACAAGAGGAAATGGCCTCAAGTCACACCAGGGGAAGTTTAGGTTGGACATGAGGAACAATTTCTTCCCCAGAAGAGTTGTCCATGCCTGGCTCAGGCTTCCCAGGGCATTGGTGGAGTCCCCATCCCTGGAGGGGTTTCAAAGCTGTGTAGATGTGGTGCTATGGGGTATGGTTCAGTGGTAACTTGGCAGTGCTGTGTTGATGGTTGGACTTGATGGTCTTAATGGTCTTCTCCAACTGAAGCAATTCTATGATTCCATGATTTGATGGCAGCCAAACAAAGAGCATACAGACCACTACTGTCACTGAAAGAAGCATGCGGTCACTCTAAGTCACTTCACCTCTGTGGCTATTGTTACCTTTGCTATACAAGCAGGACAAAACCAGTCACCATCTGGTATGGTCGTGATCTTGGGTCTGTGGCAGTAGGTATGGCAGCCTTTATCGCAGCCATCACAAAGGAGCAGCAATTCCTCATTGTCTCCCTTTCGGCAAATCTGGCAGTACTGTAACATGAAAAATGGCTTTAATTCCATTTGTTACACTGGAAACATGGGAGTGGTACCTAAGTTACCCTCCAAACACATGAATTCACTCTCAAAATTATTCTGCTTTTGTTTTTCCACAATCAGTCTACTAACAATCACATTGTTAAGTCACATTGTATATGCAGGATGTGAGGAACTAATCTAAAGGCTACCTTTGGGAAGACATCTGAACAGCAGCTGACTGTAAGACATTTGTGTCCTACAGCACACAAAACTGGGGATACTTTTATACATTGCATTAACATCCATGAGAAGTAAAGGTATCTTAGGCTCACCAAAATCACTTAGACCACACATACTGCCTCAGAAATCTTCTCTTCATCTATGCCAAATTCAGTAAGGCAAAACATACATCTGGACTTTGTGGGTGACATGGACAGTGGCATTGAGTGCACCCTCAGCAAGTTTGCTGATGACACCAAGCTGTGTGGTGCAGCAGACACGCTGGAGGGAAGGGAGGCCATCCAGAGGGACCTTGACAGGCTGGACAGATGGGCACAAGCCAACCTCATGAAGTTTAATAAGAGCAAGTGCAGGGTCCTGCATCTGGGTCGAGGCAATCCCAGGCACAAATCCAGGCTGGGCAGGGACTGGCTGGAAAGCAGCCCTGAGGAGAGAGACTTGGGGGTGCTGGTGGACAAAAAGCTTGACATGAGCTCCAAGTGTGCACTTGCAGCCCGCAAAGCCAATCAGATCCTGGGCTGCATCAGGAGAAGTGTGGCTAGCAGGTCGAGGGAGGTGATCCTCCCCCTCTACTCAGCTCTGCTGAGACCCCACCTGGAGTACTGTGTCCAGTTCTGGAGCCCCTATTACAAGAGGGATATGGAGGTGCTGGAAGGTGTCCAGAGAAGGGCCAGGAGGATGAGCAGAGGGCTGGAGCACCTCTCCTGTGAGGACAGACTGAAGGAGTTGGGGCTGTTCAGTCTGGAGAAGAGAAGGCTCCCAGGTGACCTCATTGTGGCCTTCCAGTATCTGAGGAGCCTACAGGAAGGCTGGGGAAGGACTTCTCAGGATCTCAGGTAGCGATAGGACTAGGGGGAATGGAATGAAGCTGGAGGTGGGGAGATTCAGGCTGGAGGTGAGGAGGAAGTTCTTCCCCATGAGAGTGGTGAAACCCTGGAATGGGTTGTCCAGGGAGGTGGTCGAGGCCCCGTCCCTGGAGGTGTTTAAGCCCAGGCTGAATGAGGCTCTGTCCAGCCTGATCTGGTGTGGGGTGTCCCTGCCCATGGCAGGGGGGTTGGAACTAGATGATCCTTGTGGTCTCTTCCAACCCTGAATGATACTATGATACTATGACATTGCTTCCAGGAGCTTAAAGGTCTCCACATTTTCACCAAATACTTATGCTTACTATGCAGTTAAATACACAGAACATTCCAATCAAATTGAAAAGGTCCTTTTTTCTTTTCTTAATAATAATAAATGTTGACCCTTGAAACATTCAAAATGCTTTTTCAGTTGCTCCTTCTGAGCTCACAGATTTTTTTGCTCTAAAGATACTGCTTTAAACTTATAGCTATATAAGCTCAAACATACAGCCTTACACTATAGTTTTACTTAAATTACTTTTTAATTGTCCAAATGTAATGAGAATCTATATAGGACTGGCAGAAATGGGGAAAAAAAAAGAAGTCAGGGAAAAGACCATTAATAGAAGCATCACTTTCTGGCACCCATTACATAGCACTGGCTATATACTTCATCACTGCTGCTGCAGTAATAGTTTTGTTTTCATAACTTTGAGGTTCCAAAGTCCACACAAATGTTGACACATGCATTCTGGAAGCCTTCTTTGTATTCACAGTTTACACAGATCTACTGGTCAAGTGAACAAGGAGACAGGGATTTCAGCCTATTTGCTCCCACACCTGCCCAGTTTGTACCTTCAGCTGTGAGAAGTGTGCTTGCAAAGAAGCCACACATTTGGAGCATCCCAACTTTCTGACAAATGAAGTTCTTAGCTGGGATACATGATGAAGAAGCTCCATAAGGCTTATGCCACAGATGAGATCAGAACTATCCCATCAGACAAGAGTATCTTCCATCAGATGGAGACAGAAATTACTCTTTTTTTACTGAAATGCTAACAACAAAGAGTAATTGCTATGTCTTTAAAAAACAACACAGTTACAGGGGCTTTTTATCTTTGAAAGTTCAGGATGCTTAATTTGGCAAGCAAGGGACAATCTTCTCCACCGGGCTTAGATCTATGTGTGGATAATGTACAGATTAATTGCAAGAAGTTTTACCTGCTGTAGAAAGAAATGCATTATTGACCATGGTATCTTAAAATGCATCAGGTGGGAAAACAGGAGACAGTAAAAACAGTTTAGTTATAGGTGTTTTCAAAAAGAAATTAATTAAAACCACTTACAACTTTCATAATAGATTTTTCCCATGCTATTGATTTCTGCAGCTGCTGAATGCAGAGAGCAACCTGTGCAGCGCTGCGTGCTTCTGACAATGCCCTTCTCCACACCCTTAGCCCTGGAGCAAGATCCTCTTCAGTTCTGCATTGAAACACAAAGGAATTAAGTAGGTCGCATCCGTGTTTGCTTCCGTTTACACGTGGAACAATCATCGTCACATTGAAAGCCAAGCAATGACAAAACGTACACAGCCAATAAGTATAAGGCTTAAAGCAACTAAATTTCATGTAGTGCACAGACTGTGGCTACGTGCCTCAAAGCTTAGTCACAACCAGTTAAATGTAAGATAACTTTGCAAGATTATCAACAAACGGAACAAAAAAAATATCTGTACAAAGCACCATGCAGAATAACATGATCCGTGTGGATCACAGACATACAAGAAAGTACAAAGATAACAGGCAATAAGAAAATAGGCTCCAATTAGCAAAGAAGCACAATAATTTTTCAAGTTAATCTCAATAACCTACCCGTCACCATCACCACTAATGGATGGTGCAGGAGCAGGGACAGTAACTGTGCCCACATTATCCAGTTTGATCTGAATGGTGGTACTTAAGGGGCTCTTCAGATACCTTCGCTCTATGTTCCGCTCCAAGTCAGCGAGCCTGGTGACAGCTATATCTAGAGGGTTGTCACTCTTCCGCTCTAGAGAGCTGGCACTGCCTTCTCCGCCTCCAGCACAATCGCCATCGTGCTTCTTGTGCAATCTAGTAAGTGACTTATGTTCACGATATACCAAGTCGTCTCTCTCTGAAGCAGGTTCAGGACACAGCCAACCCTATGTTAATAGAAAGGTTTGTGCATTTATTGCTTGCTGTTAACCGCCTGTGCACACAGAGGAACTGCTCTATGGAATCAATCTAAGCAACTGAAGCGCTGCTCCCGGTAGGTCTTGGTTACTTGTAATCCATCTGTAGAGACAGTTTCCAAAATATCCAGAGAACTAAAATAATTAATCAAAAAATACAAGCATTACCAGACTTTCTGAAGGGACCTTTCTGCAACAGTCTGCATTATGATCTCCTTTTGCAGTGTGCTGTTCTAATGGTCAAAACATCAGAAAAGGACTGTCTGTCCAACAGGTTCAGGAGACAGTATCAATTTGTCACACAGAAACGGCATTGCCCCAGAACAGACTAGATGCCAAATCCTACATCTGTGCTACAGCCAAGCACATGCAAGCTGATATCCTTACCCCCACCCTGGAAAAACTCCAAGCTGTAACGATGACCAGTAAATTCTTAACTCTTTCAGACTCACAACACTCAAGCAAAGGCTTTTCTGAAAGCATGAACAGCGACCATTACCCACACTCGACAGAACTGCGGCCAGCAAACCCCATTGTAACCAAGCAAGTTACAAGCAATAAAATCATTGCGTTCACAGAAGGTTAGGAAATGTGCAGGGAGCTGCACACCGTACAAGAACAGCCTCCAGAAACTGCCCTTCTGAGAATCTTCAGCTGAAGATTTAACAGCAACAAAATCTTTCAAAGACAAATAATATCCATGACACTGCTGCAGTGGACTTGTTTTATTTGCAGACAATTAGAGCTGGAATAAGAAAGCACTTACCAACAACAAAAGGGCTGCTACTATCTACTTCAAATTCTTACCAATTATTGCAAAGAGACATTTTACTAAAAGTTGGTTTTACCTTCACTTGTAAACTAGCTGATGCAACTCTCCTCTCTAGATCTTCCACCTGCTGAAGAATAGCAAGATCCATCTCCATTGCTTGTTCTTCTACTGACCAGTTCTCCACAACATCTCGAGTTACCTGGTTATCTTCATTTTCATTGATATCAATAATTGCAACTGTATTTGAGAATCACATTTTTATTATTTCAATTAGTATTGCAACTTCTGAGTAAATTCAGACTGATTTACCTGTCACTCCAGGCCAAAGCTGAGGAACTGTTGTAAAAGCATACTACTCTTAGGGTACCCAGTATGGAGAACAAATTCTGTAGGTTGTCAAATTTGCAATTTTAAGGTAAGAAGGGGAAGGAGAGGCTGAGCTTAAGCTGAAAGAGCTTGAAAAGGTTACCAACACTTAAACCACTACAGCAACACACATTAAACAGGATTTCTCCAACCCTGCAGCTTTCCAGAACAAGGGTGGTGAAAGGCAACTACAGACAAGGAGACCTTTACTTTTTTTTCTCCAGCCACTACTCTAACACTGTATCTACAGACATCTCAAAGAGCTTGATGCCAGTCACCTCTTATGCCCCAACACCACATTTAACAATTATCAGTTACATACCATCCTTGTTTTTGATGCAGGCCAGATTGATATAATCCATGTGTTTCTGTAGTTGCTTTTGTAAGGCCTTTTCTCTTATTCCCCTGAGATGCAGCACTTTAAGCAAAGATTTTAGGTCCTCTGGATCCGTAATTCTCCACCACCCATACTGCATTTCTAAATCAAGACAAGCACATAAATACTTGGCAAGGCATTTTTCAGGCATTACACACAATCAGCTAGAGAAGTCACCTAGCTAAATTAAAAAGGAAGATTATTTTTAAAAAGTTAATATTGCAGCAGCACTGTAGGAATTCTCCTTCAGATTGTTCCCTCTTCCTGCTGCACCATACTTACCTTCTGGTATAGGTTTTGGGTTAGGATAATCTGCTGGCTTGGCTACTTCAACAGCTGTAGAAGGGGCAGAAGCAGTTTTATCAGTCTGTAGTGCTGGTGATTCACTCTTACTTGCAGGAGCACTTGATGCCAAGAATGAGTTACCATTCACTTCTGATAATCCCAGCCCGGATCCAAGTGCAGGTAAAGGTGATGAAAATGGAACATTTGAAGTAAGAACTCCTGTAGGCCATCCACAAAACTGAAGTCCCATTATAGGTAATCCAGACTTCATCTGCTACAGAGAATAAATTGTTAACACAATTATAACTACCACTATGTATTATTACAAAGAAAGATGAATCATGATTAGGATGCTATTTGTCAAACAATAACCAAACATGAACAAAGCCTTTACTTAGGTCTTTCATTAGTTTAAGAAAAACAAGCGTTAACACCGACATGTTGCACTCCTTATTGGGGCCCCCAAAACAGCAGCTTTTAAAAGCTTTAAGCTTTTTTAATACCTTTAATTCCTGCTAAAGGAAGGGGGGGTGATCTGTCAAATTTCTGAAAGCCAGTTTGTTTACTGTCTTTTCATTGAATACCAGTGGTCAGCCTCTTAAAAACCAAATGAAATTACTCACATACCTACACATACAAAATATCGTATGTTGGCTTACCTAATTTTATCTTAATCCTTTTGGGTTTTGTTTGGTCAAAAAAAAAAACAACCTTCTAGCATTATAAAACATCTGTAACATGGAATTAATTATTAGCACGTAAGAGCAGGAAAAATAATTAAAGAGATGGGAACAGAATGATAGCACTTCTCTGAAACAATTTCTCTGAACACAAATTCTGCCCAAATGAGCACAGCAAATTCAGACTGCTCAAAAGTTCCTGCATTTACCTGCAGTGGTGACAATGCAAAAGGACTTAATCCCATGGGACTCTGTGCAGAGGTTGAGCTCAGAAGAGGTGATGGAACAGGTGAAGGTGACTTTGATGGTGGATGGGACTGAGGAGTAAGTGAAGCTGTAGTAGCTGGTGTATCTATGTGGGTAACAGACGTGTCATCACAGGGTGTTCTCGGTAGAAGGCTGAACCACTGCCTGCTCTTCTCAGTAAGAGTCTTCAACAATTGATCATTTGGAATTAGAGGAGAACTGTAAAACTTTCCTGTCCCACTTGCATTAGGGCTGAAAAGATTACTGGAATCAGGCTTCTCAAGGGTGCTTTGTGATCCAGAGGGCTGAAGGCTACAGAGGGAGGTCTTTGAGTTACTTGGGTAGGATAACGTGCAGCCATTTGCTGCACTGCCATTAGGCTTTGGGGACATAACATCTGACTCAGGCGGCATTTTTGCTACCTCCAACAGTTTGCTCAGTTTTGAAAATGACCCAGGCTTTTGTAAGAACAAATTAGTGTTGTCCTTTTCTTTCAAATCATCTTTTTGTTCACAGTGAGTTGTATTTAAACAGTGTAATTTTTCTTCAGTCTCAAATTCTTCTTCTTTGATATGCATGCTTTCCACCTTTTTTGACTTCTCTTTTTCTTTTGCAATTTCTTCCAGGCCTAAAAATGCACAAGAAAATTAGACGGCATGTAACAGATCAACTAATTCAGACCAGTTCTATCATCATACTTCAATAAAAAAAAACTGCTTCATTTTTGGCTCAACACATGTTAGATCACAATTTTTTATCCTTTTCATTAATAAAAGAAATCACTTCTCACTTTGCAGAAGAGAACAAGCTTCAAAACACACAGTGACTTAAACCCAGCTGAGCACCTGGAGGGGTAAATAACCTCAACATAGATATAGTATTCTCCCTTTAAGATGTATGTGTGAAGCAGTTTGACAGTACAAAGTCTTTGAAAGGGACAGGTTCCTTGCAGCTTTCTTTTAACAAGGCTCTCCATACAAAAACTCCTTTATTTTTATCAAGAGGGAGCAGTTCATAGCCTTAAAATTATTTTTGCAAAAGAGCCTTTCATTCAACTCACAGCCAACTACAAAAAGGAGGACCAAAATTCCTGTTGTCAAATCAAACATTCATCAAATATTGAGACATTATAATATTAAATATTTGACCTCTTTGAATAAAAATCAGCAACAACTTCAACTGTGAAACAATGTCAATGTTCTGGAAAGTTTAAAACTCTTTCAAGAGCCACCCCACATGACAGCTGGGACTCTACACCCAGTTAAGTAGTCAGATGCAAATCAGACAGCGTAGCATCTAAGCAATTTTAAGTACAAGTACAGGCTGATTGCAAAAACCAATTACTTCAAATACAAGAGGTGCAAAAATTATATCTCTTATGAAAAGGGAAAACATTTTTCTGTCTTCTTTGGTCTCCTAGTCTTTTTAAACTGGTTAGGCCACACCTTGAGTTCTCTGTCCAGTTCTGGACCCCTCAGTTTAGGAAAGATGTTGACTTGCTGGAAGGTGTCCGGAGAAGGGCAAAAAAGCTGGGGAGGGGTTTGGAACACAAGCCCTATGAGGAGACGCTGGGGGAGCTGGGGTTGCTTAGCCTGGAGGAGGCTCAGAGGAGACCTTATTGCTGTCTTCAACTACCTGAAGGGTGGTCGTAGCCAGGCAGGGGTTGGTCTCTTCTCCCAGGCAACCAGTACCAGAACAAGGGGACACAGTCTCAAGCTGTGCCAGGGGAGGTTAGGCTGGATGTTAGGAAGAAATTCTTCATAGAGAGAGTGATTGCCCATTGGAATGGGCTGCCCGGGGAGGTGTTGGAGTTGCCATCACTGAAGGCGTTTAGGAGAACACTTGATGGGGTGCTTAGTGCCATGGTTTAGTTGATTAGATGGTGTTGGATGATAGGTTGGTCTCAATGATCTCAAAGGTCTCTTCCAACCTGGTCTATTCCATTCCATTCCCTTCCCTTCCATTCCATTCTATTCTCCTTACACTGATGTGTCAAGACCAAAAGTCTTGCCAAATGTTAAATGGGATGAAAGAGTCTCAGGTGGTAGAACACATTCCAACTTCTTATATTATTTTCACCTGATACTGTAATTGTACATAAACAAAAGGTCCTGCTTTGCTTATGGCTTACAGCCACAAGTCTACTTGTTCTGGAAAATCATCATTTCTACAGAAGTAGTTAATTAAAGAAAAGAATAGCCAATCAGATTAAAACTTCAAAACGTGTCTACAGTTATGGTCTATGTACACAATTTCAGTATCAGCAGATGGAACAGAACCACTACACTGAGAAGTATTTTCTTAAATGGACAGATAATGTGTCATATTTCAAAACAGGAGTGGATAAACTGTAGAATTTATTGAAGCAGCAAACTAAGAGCTGAAGGGAAGGAGGAGTAGTGGAGAATTTGAGAATGCTATTCAGGGAGACTGAGATTTCATTAAGAAATGCTGGTTTGCCCTGCAGGTCTTGGGTTCAAACTGTTGTGGTTTTGCTTTTTTGTTTATTTTCCTTCATGCACAATTTCCAGTGCATTTAGGGATTACATCTGGTTGAAGTATAATAAATACAGAGAACAAAAGGAATGCCAGCAGTGCAGTTCCCAACACACAGCATAAACTAATGCAGAACAGGAGACACAGTCAAGTTATTTTTTATGCTACCCACTTTAGAAAACCAACTTGGAAACCAAGACTAGATTTAGTAGCCCTGCAGTTTATTTTTGAGGGCCAAAACAGGGCTCAGATTTCATACCATGCTATGATGTTCCACTTACTTTAAATAAGTAACTCTAGAATGATGTCATTCTCATCAGATCATTAAATTCTGATGTGTTTCTCAGGGTTTTTTTTTGTTATTCAGGGTGGTGTGGGTGGAATTTTAAGAGTAGGAAGGTTTTGCTTCATCTGGATAAGGAGGATTTTTTTTTTTGTGAACAACATAAAGGCTTATGTCCAAGAATTCTATTATCTACCAAAAAGATCTGATAAACAGATTTCCTGCATCTATCTAATTTAAAGTGCATGGAAAAATTCAATCACAATTTGTATCTGTCACAACCACAAAATCACATTTTAATTTTGGCAAAAATAGCTTCAGCGTTTGCTGGATTGGATGAAAGTAATGTTTGTACTTTTGCAGGCCTGTATCAAATCTTCCAGCACAGACTAGTCTGTGTATTGGCACAAAATATACCAACTGAAGATAAAATGCATTTTTCTGCATTCTATGGTCAGCCTGGTTTTCGTATGCAGAGTTTACTACCATACAGAAATGTGAAATAGTCCAGAAGGAGACCAAAAAGAAAATAATAATCCTATCTAGGTAAATATGAAAGAGCTTAATGCACAGAATTTTAACAACTGAAAACTTCCAAACCAGGAATCCTCATTTTACAAGGTATTAACTGATACTTCATAATCACAAAGAAAGGGTCAGAGAAAACCATTTCAACATAGGTTTACTGACAGCAGCCTGTTTAGTCTCTGTTTGAAGGTGAAGCCTAAAGGCCTTGCTGCACAAAATCAAAGCCTGCAAAGGTGGGCAGTGTGTCCTGGCACAGCATGCCTTAGCATGACATTATTCTTTAAACTACTTACCTTCTCCGCTTTCCATGCCTTCTACAAAAATACCACCACACTGGGGCAGAATCCAGTATCGGCGCCTGTAGCGATCTTGGCCAAACATCATGGAACGCAAACAGTGTGAGGCTTCAAACAACTTCTTTCTGTACTGGCTTTGTTGCTGGTTTAGAAAAGGGCAAGCATTACAATTCAATAGGGGGAAAAAAATAAAAAAAACTAACTGAAAACATTTCCTGACTGCCAGACTGAACAGAAGTTCCAGGCTCACACGAGGAGGATCTCAGAGATTTTGTGTGTGTGTGTTATGTGATACTCTACTCACAACTGCTGTCTTGATTTTACTTACAGAGCAAATGGTAAAAAAAGGAATCCCATCATTTACTGGTTCAGCTTAAGTTTATCAGTCTTCCCTTAAAGCACATTTTGTGATGGTAGGTCCTGTCTGTAACACTGACTCACAGAGAACAATATGGATCAAAGATTTCATAGCAGAAGAACAGCTGAAGTCCTATCAATTCTACAGGAACAGCAAATGGTAAACTGAGCCCTGAAGACAGCTGATACTGCAGTTCCTGATGGGAAACTAATGAGATGTTTTAACTGGTTCATAAAAGAACGAGAACAATAATGTCTGCAAATAAATTCTGTATTAAAACACAAACAGTCCTCTGAGGAGAGCCAGCAAGGATCTGAGTTTATTCAATTCTTGCTAAATTGAGCCTGCTGGAAGCTAGGTATAATGCAGGACTGCTAATTTACTCCAATCTGGACCATGACAGAAACCAAAGTCTTAAATGGCCAATTTTCTAATATGAGGAATAAAACCATGAACCATGAGTACCCCTATTGACAGGATTCTATCTTGTTTACGTTTCTCTTCCTGTTTCTTCTCTCAAAGCCTGAAGCTAAGACAGCTCTGTCTGGAACAGGGCTGCAGAAACTAGCCAGCTGTAGGAGGGAGTGAGAACTGCAATCCTTTGTGTAATGGAAAAGCCCATGCTTCTCATTTTCCAAGATCGGCAAATGGAGATGTATCAGTTAGATCTGGATAAAAATGATCTCACTTTTTATTTGGAGACGTGCAAATACATTATCAACAGCTTTCCAACCGTCTTTCGAGTCATGTGCACTTAATGCTGCTAGACTAAACTCACAACTTGGGTGTCACAAACAGCATCACCATTTCTGTTTTCATCAAACAAAAGCTGACCCTTATTTCAATTTATATTAATTTGAAGCACTGAAAATGTTGATTAATATTCTAACTTATTACGTCCAGTGATCAAATCTGTAGTGTAACAAAGACAAATGACCTCTCACCTTTGTCAGCTTTTCAATCTGCTTCTCTAGCTCTTCAACAGTTGCTGTCTGGTCCCCGTCATCCTAAAAATCACCAAACATACTGTCATGCCCAATTTATTTCAGGGTCTCACAAACAGTACAAGTAAAAACATGTAACAGAAAATCAGAGGCAAATTTTAAAGGTAAAAAACAAGTTCAAATTTTGTGCTTGTTCGATATATTTGACTAGAAACCATGTAACTGCAAAAAGGTGTGTCTTGAATCTTTCCAAACCATCCTGAATAGAATCATAGCATCAACAAGGTTGGAAAAGACCTCAGAGATCATCAAGTCGAATGTGTCAACCAAAACCTCATGACTACTAGACCATGACACGAAGTGCCACGTCCAATCCTATCTTGAACACCTCTGGGGATGGTGACTCCACCACCTCCCTGGGCAGCACATTCCAATGCATACAAAGGGGAAGGCTCATGACTAAATGTTCACTCAGGACATTCTTCACTGGAAAATATAATTTGTTTTGTGCACAAACACTCAAGAAGATAGCCTAGACTAGACTAGACTAGAATAAACCAGGTTGGAAGAGACCTTCAAGATCATTGTGTCCAACCTATCATCCAACACCACCCAACCAACTAAACCTGCAAACAAGCAAACAAGCACCCTGTCAAGTCTCCTCCTGAACACCTCCAGTGATGGTGACTCCACCACCTCCTCGGGCAGCCCATTCCAATGGGCAATCACTCTCTCTGTGTAAAACTTCCTCCTAACCTCCAGCCTAAACCTCCCCTGGCACAGCCTGAGACTGTGTCCTCTTGTTCTGGTGCTGGTTGCCTGGGAGAAGAGCCCAACCACTGCCTGTCTACAACCTCCCTTCAGGTAGTTGTAGAGAGCAACAAGGTGACTCCACCACCTCCTCGGGCAGCCCATTCCAATGGGCAATCACTCTTTCTGTGTAAAAGAGAATAGACAGAATTCAATCTTTGTTTCTAAAAACCTTTTTTTTGATATTTGACCAAATTCCCCACCATGGGGGTGCCAAGTCATTGGAGCAGTTTGCCCAGATAAGTTGCGAAGGGTCCACCACTGAACATTTTCAAGTCATGGTTGGGTGGGGCCTTGAGCAACCTGAGGTGTCCCTGCCCATGGCAGGGGGTTGGAACTAGATGATCTTTAAGGTCCCTTCCAACCCAAACCATTCAGTGACCCCCAGATTCAAATTAATATGCAATCTGTCAAACCTTATCTGTCAGTCTTTGGTGAGGGTGCATTTGCATTTTATATTAATGTCCACAAGGACCTGTAGAGCCACTGTACACTACAAGTTTGCTCTACAAGTTCCAGTATTAATCTACTGATTTTTTAAGAGGTTGGCTATGGTTCCTTTCTTCTTGACACAGTTTAAAAATGAGAGTAATTTTCATAAAGAGAGTTACAATTTAGTTCAAGAAAGTCTTCGGGGATAAGTTTCCAAGAGAATACAACCACAATCCTAGGAGAAGTCAATCACCTCCACTGCAAGATACTGACTGGTCTTGTACTTCTTTGCTCTGTAAAAGTGTACCAGAACGGAGCCTTCTGAAACAGCACATCTAGCAAGAATGCAATGGAGCTTCTGTTACATCAGAAAGTTCATCTTTCTACAAGACTTACAGGGCTTTTCTCTCTGAAATGCCTCATGCACGATGTACTCAAGGGGAAAAGATGTAAGGTTTAGATGTGAGATTAGATACCTAAATGCTACTTATTTTTAATTCTGAAGGATGAATTTGTAAGGACCCTGCCCTATGCCTCTAAAACCAAACACATTATAGCACTTGAAATAAATAGAGAATAATAATATAAAGAGCTGCTCCAACCCTGGAAACTACTTGGGTTTCTAAAGAGTGTTTGCAAAGATTTGAGTTGACATGTTGTTATCCAAGCACTGTTCAAGTGGCCATATCCACAGCACCCACAAAAGCTATCTTTGAATTTCAATAACCTTACAAAAAAAATAGGTCCTGTTTCTTGCAAACACTGCATTAAGATGTGGCAATTTGGTATTGCTTGTCTCTTTAATCAGGCGTTAATCCAGCAGAGAATTCTAGAGTTCTGCATTGAATCTTGTAGGCTGAGGTTACTTCTATTAAAAAACCCCAACCAACCAACAAAATCTTTTGGCTGTTGCAGATCATAGAACCATGGAATTGTTAGGGTTGGAAGAGACCTGAAGGATCATCCAGTTCCAACCCCACTGTCAAGGGCAGGGACACCTCACACTGCATCAGCAGGTTGCTCACAGCCACATCCAGCCTGGCCTTCAAAACCTCCAGAGATGAGGCTTCCACCACCTCCCTGTGCAACCTGCGCCAGTGTCTCACTACCCTCATGGGGAAGAACTTCTTTCTAACATTCAATCCCAATCTACCCATTTCTAGTTTTGTTTCATTCCCCCTAGTCCTATCACTACCTGATAGCCTGAGAAGTCCCTCCCCAGCTTTCCTGGACCCCCTTCAGATACTGGAAGGCCACAATAAGGTCTCCTCAGAGCCTTCTCTTCTCCAGACTGAACAGGCACAACTCCCTCAGTCTGTCCTCATAGCAGAGGTGTTCCAGCCCTCTAATTGTCTTTGTGGCTCTTCTCTGGACACATTCCAGCACCTCCAGAACCTTCCTGTAATAGGGGCTCCAAAACTGGATGCAATACTCCAGGTGGGGTCTCACCAGAGCAGAGTAGAGGAGGGAATCACCTCACTCGACCTGCTTCTCTTGAGGTGGCCCAATAGCTGGTTGGCTTTCTGGGCTGCAAGTGCACACTGGTAGCTCCTGTTGAGCTTCTCATCCACCAGCACCCCCAAGTCCTTTTCTCCAGGGCTGCTCTCAAGCCAGTCACTGCCCAGCCTATATCAGTGCTTGGGATTGCCCTGACCCAGATGCAGGACCTTGCATTTGGTCTTGTTGAACCTCATGATGTTCAACATTTCAGAGTTAAAAATGTTTCCATGATCCTTTTGAATCTTATCTGATGCTGGCTAGTAAAATTTTGTCATCTTGTGATCAGATACAGTCAGGCAGTGACTACTGTGGCAGGGATAGGTTCATCTGTGTTTGACCAAATGTAGCCGAACCAGCTGATAGATAGTTGCTAGGCTACTCACCTGAATATCATAATTAAGTAATCATCTCAAATGGTTAAATCAAAAAAATTGGTTTAGTGGCTTAAATTTGTGAGGCTGGATTTTTATATTTGCAGGGATAGTAATAACTTCATTGCTTGCATCTATATTGTGAATTTGTGGTTGTTAATTGTCCAAGATGTTCTAAAAAAAACAAGGAAAGCAGAGATGTTGCAGCCTCTATTCTCAGGGCAGCTGCTGAGCACATGCAGAGTGCATGACTCCTTAGCTGACCAATTCCTTAGCACGCTGTGTAGAGCAAAACAATAACATTCCACATGTGCCAAGAACAACATCCTCACATTGGCACCCTGTCATAGAAAGCAACCTCCTTGACATGCTGGCACCTCTTACTGAGAAAAGATTTTGGCTTATGTATGTGGTTGGGTTTTACTGGCTAAGGGATTGATAACAGCCAATTAGAACTATTTACAACAGGAGCACTTAATTTGGGACCTGAAGAAGTCAAGTGGTAAACACTTGGTGTAGTCCTCCTATGATTAAGGAGTTAACCAGGATATCAGCAACAGTACCACACAGTGGTATTCAGAAATTGGTATTACTAAACCTGATTCAGGATGGCCCAAGGCTGTTGCTACCAACCACCACCTTGATGGGACTAATGCTTGATGTTGACTCTATTTGTACAGCCGCAATCGATTATCGTTTTGCTACTTGTGGTGGGTTTAGGCTATGCCTTTAAAATTTACTTACAGATTTTGAGCAGAAAAGTAGAAAAACATAAATAAATCACTACTGAGTGTAAAAAGGAAAACTAAAGATTATTCTAAACAAATTCATTGGAGAAATATCTGCTATAAGACTGACTGTACCATAACAATCTTTCTCTTTTCAACCCACCACACCAATACACAGCCGCGGATGTGAGGAGTTAAGATGGGATGCATTGCATGAGCCTTAGAGATCATTCATTCTCGATATGTGAACAGACACCTTGGAAGAGTTAACACATCAGCTGAAGACAGATAATAGTTGGAACCCTTTTGGTTCTTTACAGTGGGGTTGGCTGTGGCTTCAAAAACTTCTCTTAAGCCTTCATCTCGTTGGCTTGATCTGTTTATGTTTTATCCATTTTTCACCTAGTATCTTTGCCTGTCTACAAAATGTAACTACTAAAGCAATTCAATCTTTCAGCATTAGGGTTGTACACTATTGGCCATTGTCTCCTTCTGGTCATGCAGTGCAGTGTGGTAGGAATGGGTTCATCTGTGTTTGACCAGATGCAGCTGAACCAGCCAATAGATAGTCGCTAGGGAACTAAGTCTCAAAAACAGTGGGGTGTTATGTAACACATTGCACAACAGGGAGGAGCTTTGTTCTCCTCGCCCCAGCCTCCTGAAATGTCCCAGCTCGATGCCACCAGCTGCTGACTCTATGTAAACTGGAAATCTCTGGTGGAGGGGGGAGTGGCTGCACCAATCCTCCATTGTGCTGTGGGGACACCCACTAGGATGGGGTGCTGGTCACCTCCAACATTTTGAGATCTCCGGAGCTGTGAGTGACGTGTCTGGCCCTCTGTTTGTTCCCTGCTTTTGGTTTGTGCCATGCTTTGTTTGATGACTTGCTACAATTTTACATAACTTTGCCTTTCAATAAAAGAATGCTGGGCCTGGATGGCACCCATGATGTGTGCTCATGTCTGAACCCACTAAAACAACTGCCCTAGAAAGGGTATGGAAAAAATATGCAAGAAACCTTCACAATAGATAATGTGAAATACAACTTAATGAAAAAATAAAGATGTGTAAACTCATAAATTAACTTCATTCTCCTCCAGCAGAAAACTACAGTGAGACTCTACCAAAGCTGCAGTTCTCTGGATCTGCTATGATCTGTCAGAATTCCAGAGAATTTAACAGTAATTCAGCACAAGCAAGCATCAAAATCAAAAGAAACAGCCATCTAAACCAAACCAACACATCTAAACCAAACAAACCCTCCACACCAAATTAAGCCACCAACCAATAACATCATAGGTATGAAAAAACAAACAAACCAAAACCCTCCAGAAAATAAACATTCCAAAAATTTAAGATTATTGGAGGTACATTCTTGTTCCTTCCTTCTCACTGTGAGATTTTGAGGAAGCAGTGCCGTATTACAGAGAAACAGAAAGGGAAACAGCTTCTAATGCATTCAATTTCTCTATACTTAGAATATCCCACCTCATCCTCACAAATTTCTGCCTTCTTTCCTTTTTTATCTTCTTTGTCGTCTTCATCCTCATCATCCTCATCTGCCTGATCATCACTGTCATCATCATCATCATCATCATAATCACTGTCCCCCCCCTTCCGTCTGCGTTTGCGGCCTGCTGTAGGCGTTTCCAAAGAGTGCTGCTCCTCTCCTCCATCACCACCTCCTGTGGCATCTCTCTTGCCAGTTTTCTTGGCGTGAATGATTCTAAGCCTTGAAACACAGGACAAGGGGTGAATTTATGGAGTATGTCTGTACCATAAGCATGCCTTTCTTCCTAGGTGACTGGAAGCAAATCATACATTTTAGATTCAAATTAACAATTCTGGTCTAATACAACACTGTATTTTCTCAAGTGTTTGTTGCTGTTAGTCAACAAGAAAAAAAATAAATCAGGTTACAAAATCCCTTACACGCCTCTTAAGTCAGCTCTGAATAGGATTTCTGTTTCTCCCAGGTGAGTTTTAAAGTGTAACTGTTTAGAAGGCATTAAATAAGAAAGACTTTGAACAATCAGCAAAGACAATTAGAGGAAAGAACCATTTCTAGTTATCTTTTGGTGTATGCACTTAAAAATATGACCATAAAATACCTGTGGCTGAGGGGAAAGGCAAAAATCCTCAGCTGGAAGTATGAAATTATTTACATTTGCATGGCAACAGCATGAGCAGCTTAAAGTTTTGTTTTCTGGCTTGGTTTTTTTTTACCTTCTCAGATCTTATGCATTTTAACTTTCTTTTATATTGTTTTAGTCCTTTGGCTGATCTTTTTATTCTAGGATGCAGTTTCTTTTTTGAGAAATCTTAGGCACCTAAACTACCAGGAGATTACTCAAACTCTCATTTTTCCTTTTATGAAAGAAAAGGGAAACTTACATACCAGTAATTCTGGTTGTAGTAGACCTTCTTCTTCTATAAAAACCCTATAAGACAAGATTCCACACAGCAAAAATTATAGTTCCACCTATCAGGGAGCTAGCAGGCAAACATGCTGAATCACAGGAGGTATCAATAGCCAGCCCTATCCAGTCACTTATAATGCAGACCAAAAATACAATTGACTTAGAAGAGGTTCATAAACACGTGTAGGAAAGACAAAGATTTTTGTAAGAGATGGTTGGAAGAAGGTAGGATGGGAAAAGTAGAGTGGTAACGACAAACCAATTACCAGTATGTAATTTTTCCTTGTCGTCCTTATCTCTCTTCCCATCCTACAAAACAATATTCCATACAGCAAGTGGCTACGAGTATGGCGAGTGCTGGAGAAGTGCTGGCTTCAAGCACACTGACAAACAGCCTTCTGAAATGCTGCTGAACAAAGCCAGTACTCAACAGCACCAACTCAAATGAAGCTGTTACTGCTCAACTGGTAGCAGCTCTTGGTTTCTTTTCTCGTTAAGAAGATCAATAGCAAGAAATCACCAAGGGGCCTTCTGTTTGCTTGGAAACAGGTGGGCTTTGGGTTTTTTTGTGGGTGGTGTTTTTGGGTTGTTGCTGTTTGGGTTTTTTTTAATGCAGTGGTTAATCCACCAGAGAATTTAGAAAGTTTTACACTTATTTTTCCAGCACAAATGTACTTTTAGCTATTTTAGCAAATTAAAAGAACTTTTAATTTAAACAGGAATAGTAATTTCTCATGCCTCCCAGCGAATTTGGAAGGAAGTAACAGTTTCGGGTCTGGTTCAACAGTCTCGCTGAGTGTCAATATTACTCAGGCTTTTTTAGGACAAAAAAAAATATTATCTTTTTAAAAGGACAACTTCAAACCATCAAGTCGTCTTCATTTTGACTGGAAATTCCTGCCTATGCACAGGAATCAACTATCAACCAAGGCTGCTAGTCAACATCTGGATTGACTGCTGCGTGACTGGACAATTTTAGTGACCAATTAGACTATGATAATCTTGAAGATGAGTCAACAATAAAGCTGGCAGCTGGAAGTTCAAGGACCAGCAAATGCTTCTTTCACATAGCTAGAACTCCTCAGAAGAACCAAAGGAGGCTATTTTTGCAGAAAGCACAAGTAGAGATAAAACACTTTCAAGCACTAAAGGAAGCCTGTGTGATGATGCAAGTTGTAAGGATGGAAATGAATCAAGGATGCTCTTTTAAAAGCACCGTAAGCGTAAGAAGGCAGTGGTCTGGAGCCAAAGTAGAGGCAGACATCAAACAGTTTAACTTCAAAAATGTTCAGGTATTTCAAGAGGTATCATCATTTTCCTGTTGCTACCTGGACATACAGCCCACTGAGAGAAGAAAACTTTCACTGAGGAATCAGTTTCACCTTTCTCACTTTCAGGTATATACCAAAATGACATCTGCAACTGTCAAGAGAATTATGATGCCTATTGGCCTATAGAGAGTGGATGGCTCACCAGATAATTAAATGTGTGAGTTAAGCCTGCTCTAATCTGTAACATTTGATAGATCACATAAGGAAAATTCACCTTTTGACTTCATTTTCATGCCTCCACAATTTTTGCACTGAGAAGAGATCTTCTCAATGCTTATCAATGTCTAAAGAACAGATGGCAAGAGGATAGGGACAGATTCTTTTCAGTGGTACCCAACAACAGGACAAGGGGAAAACTGAAACCCAGGAGGTTTCATCTCAAGATGAGGACAAACTTCTTTGTTGTGAGGGTGCCAGAGCCCTCAGACAGGCTGTCCAGAGAAGTCGTGGAGTCTCCTCCTCTGGAGAGATTCCAGACCCACCTGGACACTGTGGATCCTGGGCAGCCTGCTGTTGGTGGCCCTGCTTTAGCAAGGAAGGTTGGACTGGGAGATCTCCAGAGGTCCCTTCCAACTCCCACCATGCTAAGATTTGGTGTAGAAGCAAGGCAAAGAAACTCTCAACACTCTACTTTTAATGCATGTTTAACATGCTTCAGCCTGGATCTCAAAAAATGAAAGCTTCCCAAATCAGCATTATCACCTCCTGCCCAAACTCAGGGTGTAATTTCTCCCCTCATGTAACACTGCTCTTGATAGGCCATCATCAATTACAGCTGAGAGGGCCTCACTGGGAATAAATTAATTTACAAGGAGTATGCCTTACCATCGTGTAAAAAAAGAACATTGTTGCAGAAAAAAAACTTGCTCAGCAGTATTTATAGTGTTGTAAAGAAACAGTTACTACCTAATTCTTCAAGTAGCTGCATTTCATTTTTATTCTCTTTTAGCTTTGGCCTCCTTCCCCCAGCACCCATTTGAGAAGCCAAAACAAAGGAGAATGTAAGCATGGGAAAAAAATTGCTTAGTGAAAATATCTGATACAGGTGGAGTCTATTCCCACCTAGATATGCTTCAAGCCAGACTGGACATGGTGGGTATGAAGATTTACTACAACAAACGCTGGCAAACCAGGCTGAGATGAAACAAATCCACCATTCCTCAGTATCCCTTATTCTTCCACTATACACTTCCCAGGCACGATGGGTTGGTGTTGAGGGTGTGTGCATATGAAAAGAGTACACATCCACTGATCACTTGATGAGCACTCAAGAAACCAGATGCTCTGCCAAACTGATTGGGCCTGGGATGCTTGAAAACTAGACTGACCTTTGAAATGGATGAGGAAGATAACAGGTGTAAGAGTGAAGTCTGGAAGCAGAAAATAGAACTCAGAAAAAGACCAAACAGAAGCCTGAAATGGACAGAAGCCCCAGAACAGCTGTAGAATTTATGAAAAACACCAACTGATTTAATGAAGAAGAAAACGTCATTTTAAATTCATCAAAGAAGGCTCTTACAACAGGCTTCTTGATTTGCATCAGAAAAACAGTGGGAAATCCAAGGATTTTGAACCAAAGATGAAATTAATCATATCCAGTGAATTCAAAGAAGTGGAAGAATATTTCTGAGCACTCCCACAATACTTATGCTCAAAAACAGGGACAGCACTACTGGAACTCAAAACTCACGTGAAAAGAAGAAATAGAGGAAAGACTGCAGAAAGAAAGAAGAGCTTGACACTTCAGGGTATTATGCCAACTATGTGAAAGAGAAGAAAAGGGAGAACACGAGGAAAAGGGAGGATCCTACATCTACAAGTACTTACAGTTTGATGGAGGGAGAGGAAGACTAAGCAATTACTAAGGAGAGATGGACAGGTAACAGTTCCATTACATTAGTGGACAGCTAGCTACATCAGAACTTCAGAAACACATTTGAAACTGTATTCTAGAGAGAGGGTACAGATGAAGACAAGGAAAGGTATTTGGATTGTCTGAAAAGATAAAATATGTTAACCCTGTGCAGACTGAAATCTGCAGTATTAGTAAAGAAGTTCTTTTTATTGGCCCAATTTTTTCCTCTACCCCCCTCTTGTCCTTCTTCTTTCCTTCTTTCCTTCTTCCTTCTGAGTTACATTAAAGGGAAAAAAGGGAGACATAAGATTAGAAACACAAGTACCTAAAGCAAAGACCAAGAAAGGGTTCACCATTCCTAAAAAGAGGTAAAGATGACTAAGTTAAAAAAAGAAAGTCAAGTTTGGCTATGTATTTTTACCCCCTGTGATTCATAACTTTTATGCCTTCTAGCTTCCTGATAGTTGGAGCCGTTATGCTTGCTGTATGGAATTTTGTCTTGTAGGATGGGAGAACAGTGGATATGAAACTGACAACCCCTAAAAAGTTCCGGGTTTTCCTTAAATAAAAATGCCCCAAAACCCCTCAAAGTTCACATTCTACAAATGATCCCTAACTACAGGGAACAATGCAACACTGACAGATGGGAAACACTAAGATAACACAACACAAAATTTGATTGGCAATTGCTGCATGAAAACTATGTCATCTTAGCATGCCTTTCAGAATGAACATTGGTAATTATGGTAGGTCCAAATCAACCTTGATAATAATGTCAGCAGCAATTTGACAGCTCCTCTAATATTCCAAATTTGTTGGTTTTTTTTTTACATCTTCTCCCAAAGAATACAAAATGAACTTGACTTTGCTTCAATCCTGAGGGACACTCCCTCTGAATCTCATGCATCTTTCATAGCTTGTAAAAAGACCAGTTCTGCATTATTCTAAATCCACATCCATCCTAATTAAGCAGTTCATTTAGTAGCTTCTTGGTAAACCTGTAACTGCATCAGCTAATTCTGTCCTTAGAACCAATGGCCTACATGGCAGCACATCTGAGCAAATGCAAGAAAGCAATACGTTGTAATATTTAAGGAAACAAAAACTTACTTCCGAAGTTTGCCTTCAACCATCCATTTATCTCTCCTTAAGTTTGACATATAATCAATGTTTTTATCAATTTCACTGTCAAAGACAAAATAAGCCATTAACTGTGAACTTTCTTTTCCTGAGAACATATTTATGTACAGAGACTTTGTCTTAGAGAATTATCTTGGGGTAAATGTTTAACAAAAAAGGTAATTTTAAAGCTAGGAAAGTCCAATTCTGAACAGCTGTGGCTATGTCATGCAATCTTATTTACAGTGTCATATCAGCCTTCTTTCTGTAAGAAACATCTAATTCAAAGAATTCCACAATTCTTTCCACAGCTCTAATTCAGTGTTCAGTCTCCAGATGTATGGGACACAATGCCCTGCACTGAAAACAAAGTTATCGCTGGTACATCCATGGTCTTCTAACTAGGATCCAGGTGATCTCCAAACTATGGTCACTTTTCACTACAGGACTTGAAGAACCAAAACACTACAATAATGGTCTGCAAGCCCACACCTGAGACTACCATAGTAGTTTTCAGCCTTGGAAGATAAGGAGCATCTCTTTCATTCTTGCCTTACATAATATTGATTTTGTTTTGCACTACTGTATACCAAAAGCAGGAGAATTCAGCAAGAAACCAAACAGCTCTCAGGTGATTAAAGAGTTTACCACAGTAATAAAGTGCATGTGCTGTAAACTCAGTAAATTAATTGCACATTGTTGGTTTTTCAGAAGTTGTTGAATGCATTTTTAATTTATCTCTTTAATTATGGAATGCTATATATTTCTGACCACAAATGAAGCATACATCTGCTTCAATTACCACCATGCTAAATCAGGCTTGCTGTGGCAACGCCAGATTGCTCACACTGCTCGTCGCTGGCATTGCCACAGCTTGCCACCTCAACTTTCGACACTAGGTACAAGTGTTTGGGCAAAAGATGCCTATAAAGAGGAAAAAAGGGAGACAGGAGTACTGCAGATGCCTTCCACAACTCTTGTTTCCTCAAGCACCTAGCAAATTTCTTTGTAATCAGCCTTATCATTTACCCCACAACAGCTGTAGGAATTTTGGTGCAAGCTTTGAAAACGGACTTAAGGGACCAAACATAGAAAAGTTCTACTCTTTTATCAGCTGTACATATAGCTAAGAAGCAGTAAGACAGCAAATTTCAGCTTTCATTGTGAGAACATCAAGAAGCCTTTTGTAACAGTGTATGCAGCACTTTTGAACTAGAACATATTGGTACTTTTATTTTTTACAGACCTGTTTGGGAAAAGTCTTACCTTACTACACTTTTGCTGCAGGCTAGTTCATTGACAAGAAAAGCAAGAACTGATGCTTTCTGAGCTGGAGTATGTGCCTGGAAAGCTTTTGTCTTCAAGCTCTCTGTCAGCTCAGTTTGTCCACAGTGAGCCTCCATGAATATCTGCAGAATCTCTGACACGTTATCCCGATTGATACCAACATTCAGTAAGTGTTCGCCAAGAATAGTTTTGGCCTAAAATGAACAAAGATGTTTCAAACAATCACATTTAAAGGGGAAAAAAAAAAAAGGTTTTCTCTGCAGGCTGGATCATTGCCTGTAACACAGTGGAATGGGTTTGCTTGCATTTTCACATAAGGATTTAAAAAAGCATTTTCCTTTACTCAAATATAAATCTTGAAGAGAGTAACAGATTAGAATGTCTTCACCTCTAAGTCTGTAAGAACAGAGATAATGTTAATGAAATAGATTAAATGAATTAGAGGCATAGTCTAACTGGAACATGCTACATAGAGTTACAGAGCAGAAAAGAGCTATGTTGGCTTAAAAACCAAGGATAATGAGAAAGAGAATCATGAATGGAAGAGTTATGATAAAGTGACATTGAGAGCAGAATTTGGAGAAAAAAATGGCAAGATTCACTGAGTATAACATGAGGTTAAGAATGAAAGGGGGGCAAAACCAAAAAAGGTGTAAAAATACGTGGCCACAGATGTGATAATGGCCTACAAAAAATTCAAATCAAAACAAGGGAGTGTAGAGAAAACCCCTGCACTCAGCACTGGTGAGGCTGCATCTCAAATACTGAGCTCAGTTTTGGACCACTCGCTCCAAGAAGGGCATTGAGGGGTTGGAGTGTGTCCAGAGAAGGGCAACAAAGCTGGGGAAGTGTCTGGAAAGCAGGCATTGCGAGAAGTGGCTAAGAGCTAGAGAGAAGAACTGGGAAAGAGAACAGAAAGCCAAATCGAAGGGGTGTCAAAGATGCATCATGAAGAACACACTGACAAAAGTAGCACGCTTACTATGGATTTTTTTCTCTTTTTTACCTTGTATCCTGTAACAAGTCCTGGATCACAAACAGCTGCAGAGACAAGCTTTACAAGCAAGTCTTGTATTTCTCCCATGCTGTCCCCTATGTTTAGCAAGCCCTCTTGAAGAACGCTCAGGGAAGGGACGTCCACGTTCACGTCAAAGCCAAGAACTTTACCAAAGTTACGCAGGAACTGCACTACCATCAGACAATCTGAAAACGTGCTTCCATCCAAAACAAGGCCTGGGATGCGAGGCAACTCTGGCAAAGGCTGAAAAGTAAAGAACAACCATGGCAGAATCAGGGGCATATTTCAAAAGGAAACACTAGTTAGGGAAATGGGCTGGTAGGTCCATACAACCTAGTGTGACAAATGCTAGAAGGTGAAGGCTAAAGAGAAGCTGCCCCTGCACATCCCACACGGGAAATTCAATTTCAAACTGAAGCATGCTTACCATTTCACATATTTGAGGAGGAGAGAGATTAATAACTACTTATTTTTTGGCCAGAAGATGCTCTCTGGCTCTATTCTGAGCCAAACTTCAAAAGGTGGTTAAAAAATATTTGGAGGACACAAGGAGAGAAATTCTCTGGAAAGAGAGGTGTTCAAGAGGGGACTGGACGTGGCACTTGGTGCCATGGTCTAGTCATGAGGTCTGTGGTGACAGGTTGGACTTGATCTTTGAGGTCTCTTCCAACCTTAGTGATACTGTGAACCTGAAGCATGTCAAGTCCTGATGGGCAAAAACCAACACCACCAAAGAGCGGGAGAGTATGGGTTTTTTTTAGTAACAGCGTAGAGTAGCTGCACATCTGAGGAAAGCTTTGTTTAGTGCCTGCATACTGAGACATGATGCATATTCCTGCTGTAAAAATAAATCAGAGTAATTGATTTTTTTTTTTCTTTTAAGCAATCAGGGAAGTGCTTTTTGGGAAGCAGGCCACTTTTACACAAAGTGCTTTTCATTAACTAAATGTATGCTGCTTTAATGTCTGTAGTAACTTGTATTTTTATATATATATATCTCTCTCTATATATATCTCAAATACTTATCCAATTATTTAGACTAAAATTTGAATGCTTTGGCAGTAGATGCAAGAAAAAAGTTACTGCCACAATGGCAAGATAGAGAAACAAGAGGCAGGACAATAAGTTTACACTGCTAGGGTTACCTTCTGGTCTGCTAAGCACATATCTTCATTAGGCTTCTTCAGCTCCTTGGCCATTTCTAATTCCAATCTTCGCTGCTCCAGCTTCCGTTCTTTGTTTAATCTTTTCTCATCACGCTTCTCCTGCTTTAATCGCTCTTTTTCCTTGTGTAGAATTAAAAAGGCCAGAAAATAAAACTCAGGTATTACAGTGGAACCACCTCAGAATTTGAGAAGCACTACTTTTGTAATCTCAGTAACTAGCACAGCAATTAAGGAACCTACATTCAAATAAAGGGAAAGAGTAAACTACAGAAATAGGAAAAGAAAAATGGAACTGAGAGCAAATTAAGATTCACTTGTTTCTTTCCTGTCCACAGGGAAGTGAGCAGCAAGTGTGTTTGGACTAACATCTCAGAAAGGTGAGTTCCTGCTGTAATCCTCTAGCAAAATTGAGACCTCTCCACTGGTTGTAAGAACAAGCTCTACTACAAACCCACTTTTACATTATCTTCAGCCCAGGGCAATTTCAGTCTTTCATGCAATTCTATGGATAAGAGTACAATTCAACTGGTTAAAAGGCCAGAATAGAATAGAATAAAATAGAACAGAACAGAAGAATAGAATTATAGTTTCATAGTTTCATCCAGGGTTGGAAGGGACCACAAGGATCATCTAGTTCCAACCCCCCTGCCATGGGCAGGGACACCCCACACTACATCAGGCTGCCCAGAGCCTCATCCAGCCTGCTCTTAAACACCCCCAGGGACAGGGCCTCGACCACCTCCCTGGACAACACATTCCAGGGTTTGACCACTCTCATGGTGAAGAACCTCCTCCTCACATCTAGCCTGAATCTCCCCACCTCCAGCTTCATTCCATATTAGAATTAGAGTAGAGAGTAGAGTTAGAGAGGAGAATTAGAGTGTGGAATTAGAGTGTGGAATTAGAGTAGAGTAGACCAGCCCAGACCAGGTAGGAAAAGAACTTTGAGATCATCAAGTCCAGGTTAATACTCACTTCTGCTTTTTTACGTGCTTCCATGGCTTTCATAAGCATCATATGTTGTCTCCTCCTTTCTCGTTCCTATTGAAGCAGGCAAGATTAGAACAAAACTCACCCACATTTTCAAATAGGTAAAAAAAGCTGAGTAACAAATTTATAGCATTAATAGACAAGTCACAGTAAATACTAAATATAGGACAAGGATGGCCAAGTCTGTGCATGTTTTAGTTCAGGTTTAGAAAGCAAATACAAGAACAATCAAAAGCAAAAAGGTAAAGCAATGAACATGGAGACAGTGTAAAAAAGAAGCATACAGGTTTACTTATGGTCAGTTGTGATGCTCCTTCATAAGCTGGCAGAACAAAAAGCATAATGGTTGGCTGGAACAGGTCAGTTACCTTACATCTGCTATTATGGAACTTGCAATTTACTTCTTCAATAGCCAATTCAGCAGAAATTTTAACTGCTCATTTTCAAACTCTGAAAATATTAACGTTTTTGTAACCAAGTCACAAATTAGTATCATTGATTTTCTCAGCTCCAGATCCATTTTAATTGAGCGAGTGGTGCTGCATATAGACATGCAATACCACCTGTATCAGAGTAGATCATGTCAGCAACATCAGATCATTAAGGAGCTGTATTCTAGAGTGCTAAGGTTGTGTTTTCTGTCTTAAAAACTGAAGAGCAAATCTTGGCCCCAGTAAAGGCTAAGGGAATTTTATCATCCAATTCAGCACAGCTAGAGCAGCAGCCGAACGTTTCACTGTTTACTTCTTATGTATTCACCACTGACTGAAAGCTAACTTACTCAGGACCTTACAAACTTAGGGAAGACATCACCTCGAGTTCTAAAACAGGCTGATTCAAATTGTACTCAAAACATCTGGACTCATTCCCAGTGAATGGGAAAAGGCTTCTGAAAAGTGATCAAACTACTGCCTATCAATTTTGCGTTCATCCATCCCTGATTTTAAACAGCAGTCCAATTTCTGTCGGGAGATCAGCGACACAGATTTCTGGTTTGAAAAGAAAATCTCATTTACTTATTGCCATGTTCAATTTATACACATGTTCTAGACATGGGTTTTGTTTGTTTTTTTTCCTTAACAGACAAGACAAGCAGATGTATGCAATGCACTGTGCTGTAAAGCCATGCAGCAGTATGTAATATGACAGCAGCCAGTGCTACATTTTATGCATTGCTATGACAACCATATCACAACCAAATCACAATGCGGTGTTAGATGTACAAAAATAAACATACCCATACCATATCTAGTCTATGCCTCTCCAACTCCTGGTAGAAAGAGTTGGCACAACATTATGAAACAGAAATCACAAAGTCACAAAACCACTTTATAATCCCCCAAAAGATCCCAATAACCAGAGCAAAGCAATAAATCATTAAGTGAAAGAAAATTTGGGCAGGAATCAAACCCAGAAATTTTAAAAGGGCCTGTTAAGAAGATTTGCCTCCCCACCACCCCACCATACAGCTGAAGTAGTTCACAACTTGCATTCTGTCTGGTCAACTGCACATCTACCAACCTGGTGTTTCAGAAGAACAGCTTGCTGCCTTCGCATCTCTTTTTCCTTAAACAAAAGAACAAATACATATTTAAAATATCCATCAAAATTTACTTACCCACTAAGATGTGTGTTTTTACCAAACTAACCCAGCACCTCTGAATCAAACTCTTACTTCTCTGCCCCCCCCCCCCCCAAAAGTGAGCAGGGAGCACACAGTGTATAGAGTACGCCTGACAGCCAGTCTACTGAGTTGGCAGGTCCATAAAATACACCCAGACTGCCAAAACAGTGACAAAAGTACAACCATAACTGTCTTTCCCAACCCTTGTATGAGAGTTCTGTACTCTTGCATGCACACAGCCTAGAAAAGGCTATGCTTGTTGTGGATACTTTTTTTTATGATACAGTGTGCTTCCAAGAGTACAGTGAACAATGTTCCTTTCACAAGCATTTTGAGTTATGCAAACCAAGTGTCATGTGAGCAAAACTCATGGTAATGGCACACAAAAAAGTACTGTCTCTATCTCGCATGTGAATGCGTGTATCACATACACAGAAACTTCTCTGTATGTTTTATGTCTTTATGTAAGCATGGGCTGTGATCTTCACATGCTGTATCCCCAGCTCCTTCAGCAAGGAATATTCTTCCACATTCCCAGCTTTTCTACATCATCATGCATTCTATGGCACAGGAACAGGCCATGAAAGCTGAGTTGCTGGGGAAGAAAGGGCCTGGCCAAACAAGAAGGTTTGGTTGCTGCTTAGGAAGGAAAAAAGAGAGTCTGTGGGCACTGAAAGAAGGGGCAGGACACTTGGGAGGACTACAAGATTGTCATGAGGCTATGCAGGAAAGTAGAAGGGCCAAAGCACAACTGGACATTGGTCTGGCTTTAGCTGTTAAAACCCTTCTATATATATTAGCACCAAAAGGAGGACTAAGGAGAATTTCTGTACTCTGTTGGATACAGAGCAGAACACAGTGGTCAAGGATGAGGAAAAGGCTGAGGGACTAACTACCTTCAGTCTTTAGTAGTAAGACCAGTTGTTTGCTGGATACCCAGCCCCCTGAGCTGGAAAATAGGAATGGGGAGCAGAATGAAGCCCCCATAATCCAAGCGGAGATTGTCAGCGACCTAGTACACCACTTAAGACAAACACAAGTCTCTGAGGCTGGATGGCAAACACTCAATGGTACTGAGGAGCTGGTGGAAGTGCTGACCAAGCCACCTTCCACCATTTACACCAGCAGTCCTGGCTAACTGGGGAGGTCCCAGTTGACTGGAAACTGGCAAACATGACTACCAATCTACAACAAGGGCCAGAAGGAGGACCTGGGGAACTACAGACCTGCCAGTCTGACCTCAGTGGGAGGTAAGACTGTGAAGCAAGTCATCTTATTTGCATACAGCATGTACAGGGCAACTATGTGTTCAGGCCCAGCCAGTATGGGTTCATGAAGGGCTTGACGAATCTGATCTCTTTCTATGACAAGGTGATATGCTTAGTGGATGAGGGAAAGGCTGTGGACATTGTTTATTTGGACTTTAGTAAAACATTTGACACCATCTTCCACAGCATCCTCCTGGAGAAACTGGTTGCTGTAGCCTGGACGGGTGTACACTCTGCTGGATCAAACAGTGGCTGGACAGCTAGGCCCAGAGAGTGGAGTTAAATTCAGTTGGTGGCAGGTCACCAGTGGTATTCCCCAGGGTTCAGTATCGGGGCCAGCCTTGTTTAACATATTTATTAATGATCTTGATGAGAGAATTAAGTACACCCTCAGCATATTTGCAGATGGCAGTAAATTGGGCTGGAGTGTTGATCTGCTGGAGGGTAGGAAGGCTCTGCAGTCAGAACTGGACAAGCTGGATTGATGGGCCAAGGTCACTTTTATGAGGTTTAATGAGGCCAAATACCGGGTCCTGTTCTTGGGTCACAAAAGGTCACTTTTATGAGGTTTAATGAGGCCAACTGCTGAGTCCTGCTCTTGGGTCACAACAACCCCAGGCAATGCCACAAGATTGGGGCAGAGTGGCTGAAACTGCCCAGCAGAAAAGAACCTGGGGGTGCTGGTTGACAGACAGCTGAACATGAGGCAGCAATTAACTGAGCTTGTTTAGTCTGAAGAAGAGGAGGTTGAGGCAAGACCTCATTGTTCTCTACAACTTCCTGAAAAGAGGTTGCAGGGAGGTGGGGACTGGTCTCTTCTCTGTAGTATCAGGTGATAGAATGAGAGGAAATGGCCTGAAATTATGTCAGGGGAGGTTTAGGTTGGAGATTAAGAACAATTTCTTTCCTGCAGTAGTGGTCAGCTATTGGAACAGGCTGCCCAGCAAGGTGGTGGAGTCACCACCATCCTTGATGGTGTTAAAGAAATATGTGGACATGGCACTTCAGGACATGGTTTACTGGCTATGGTGGTGTTGGGTCAACTTGATCTTAGGGGTCTTTTTGAAACAGAACAATTCAATTCTTCTATGATAGTGCACAATAACACAGTTCTTGATTTGGAGCTTCTCTAAACTAACCTTTATTCGTTTTTCGGCCTCCAATAATTTGGCATTTGCTGCTTCTTCCTTCTTTTTCTTTTTTGCCTGTGCATGCAAAACAGGTCACACAACAACACCATCACAACTTGAAAACAATCTGACTAAGAATAAAGTCACATGCCTTTAAAAGTTCAAAACATCATCACATACTATTGACATTGCAAGAGGTTTCTTCCCCAACGCAGCTTGCATAATCAGTCAATCAATAATTTATTTGCTAAAGGAAAAAAGCCAGAATTTCAAATCCCACTCACACTGGCTTCAGCTGGCTACTATAACCAAGAAGATAAGTATATACAGAAACAATACAACATAAAAGGCAGAAAGATTACCATTGATTTTCCCCTGAATGGAGACTTGAAAACCAGCCATCTACCTTTGCTAGCTCACTAGCAGTACAGCACACTCTGGCAGATGTATGAACTTAGTGCCTTCATTCTACTGCACTTCACACAGAGCACAGTGTGACACTGCTGCAACATCCTACCGCTGCAGACTTGTTTTCTAGCACAGGAATAGCGATGATGTTAACTTTAACAAATACAAGACTAACAATAGGAAGGCAGGAATTCAACTGAACAAGATTTAGCTCACAGCTAATATGTTCTAGGAAAAATATTTTAAAACAAGTTTTTGAACCAGCCTTTGGTAGCCCAGGTTGTTAGGTATGCAACTGCAAACAGCTCTAACTGCAAGTGTGGCTACTAAAACACAACAGCCTTCCTTTAAGAGGGCAACACAAAAAAATTACATTAGATTCATTATTTTTACCTCTAAAATTTGCTGAGCTCGAAGTTCTTTCTCCATTCTGATTTGCTGAATTCGCTTAATTTTTTCCTACAAGGCAAAGAAAGTTATTTCTTTAAAAAAAACCAACCAATAGTGAGGAAGTAATTTTACTTTTCCATTTAAAATAGTTATCAAGTCTGTACATAATATCCTGTTGTTACTGAGCCTAGAAGCCCATTGTAGTTATTGCTCCCACACGACCATGTATGCTCAGAATTCGTTGTTAGATTAGATGATGTTTGGTATAGTCCTGACGGAACCTCAGTTATGCACAGGTGCTTTAACTCTCAACTTTTGGGTTTGGGTTGGGGTTTTTTTAACAAATATTTACAGAATTTCATGGAAACTTCAGTAAAAGTTTCTGTCACAAATAAAAGGTATTGGTTTAAGTAGTAAACACTCATCTTTCAATCCCCCTATCTCCCTTTCATTTAAGCCTCCATAAAATGCTACTGCAATATGAATAAGAACAAATGCTACTGCAAAATGAGTAAGAACAAGTGCTACTGCAATATGAATAAGAAACATAAAACAGTTAAACAGTATTTAGACATTCTTTTTTAGAAAGAGTGAAATGTATCTGTACTATGCATACACACTAATTCCACAGGAGTACAGGTTCAATTGGACTACCCAAGTGAATCCCCCTTTTCCTACTTTTAGAAGGCTCTCTATATTTTTTTCTCTGCTGTTGTAAGAGGGTAAAAACCTAAAGCAATAATGATACTGAATAGAAAAAATTGGTCTTTTCACTGAAAGCTAAAATACTGTCTTTTGACCACTACCGAAGTGTTCCATTTCTGTACTTTGCAGTATGTTTCATACTGAACAGACTGAATATAAAAAAACCTCCCCAATCATGCAATTGGAACTTTTGATGCAAATTATTCCCTTTACAGAGTTTTCAGATTCTCAACATGCAGAAATTTTCACTCATTTATTAAAATCTGTTGGTGAAATTTTGTTGTTCTCTTACTGATACCGGCCAGCCATTATCTATGTGTAGTGACTTAAATCAGCACAGACCAAAATGGTTGTGTCCTGACAACATTAAAATGTTTAGAATTTTAAGTAATATATACTGTGCACTCCTTAAAGCCAGATTTACATTCACTTTGTAATCAGCATACCTTGTTTACTAAGCCAGTGTAATACCTCTAAATCAATAATTCAAAACATTGTTTACAAGTTGCCAATCACATGAGGTTTACCTGCTGCTTCATTATCTTTATCTGCTCCTTCTGCTTTCGCTTTTCTTCAGCTGCCATAATAGCTAACAAACAGAAGGAAAGAAAAAATAAATACCAGCAGACCATGACAAGAGACAGCAAACTTTTCATCACTACTTTTCAAAACAGTCTGCTAGCATACACAAGCTTCCACAAGTTACACTCACCTTGCTGTTTTTTTGCTTCTTTAGCAGCTCGAGCTTGTTCCTGCTTCTGGAGTTTTCTCAGTAGCTTTATTTGTGCTGCTTGCCTAGCTATTTCTGTTACAACAAGAAAATATTAAGCTCATCAAAACAATAAAGACACAGCTCATATTGCAGACCTTTGGGGGAGGTAAAAATAGAGAAAGCAGTGGGTTTGTTCTGCACACATTTGTCTTGACAACATTTAACAGTGAACTGCTTTTAACGCTGATGTATTAGTAACTACATCAACAGCAAAAATGCACACAAATAATATCTGTATATAAGAAAACACTATCTCTGCAGGAAAAAGACATCTATTAGGTGATAGCATCAAGCCTAATAAAGCTGCCTGATTTCTTCTTTCCTTTTAAAGCAGAAAACATTTGGCTCAAATTACTCTTTTCCTTGTTTGTCACCTCATGTCATTTTCTATTCCTTTCTCAGCAATGCAGTAAGAGCACACATACGCAGGTCACACTTTACTGTGGCTACCTACAGCCAGCCACTCTTCCTGAAGCACTCTACTACTTTAAGGGAGAACAGTTATGAAATGTGCATGAACTATGCCTGGACACACTGATGTGAGACAACTGCAAGGAGGACTTTATGGAGGTTGAATTCAGCTTGTTTTGTGAAGTACTGAGGTTCAGGACCAATTTGATAGCATTCTCCAAAATACTGCCAGCTGCTTGTGCAATGACCAAAACACAGGCAGACATATGGAAAAATCCATGTATAGATGAGATGATGCTGTAGATAGCAAGGGCCCTGTAAATTGGTACACTACAACAAGAACGGGGAACCACACAAAAAAAGAAGTTACACCTTAACTGAAACAGAACCAGTAGCTGGAAATTAAAATTGATGTTATAGAGAATTTAAAGGACAGATGGGAAACAAACACCAATGCTGCAAACAACAAGGAGAAGTCAAACTGCCCACATTTCCATTCAACTACTATGTGCTGTATTGAGCAACATTTAAGGGCTTCTAAATCAACCCAAAAATAGCCAAAAGTTTCCAAGTTTTCAGTTTCTAGCTCCACTGTTTGAGATGATACAGGGGAAAATAAAGATCTGATAATTTTTGCCAGTTGAAAAAAATACTTCAGTGGTAGCCAACATTAGTGTATGCCTCCTTTTTAAGATTTTATACATCTAAATGAAGTAACTACCAAGTAAGATCTTACACATGCCTCGTCTTTTGAATCACAAACATAATTACTGATCTTGAAGAAGCCAAAGCCTTCCAAAAAAGCATGTCCCAAATCTCCAAAATAAAATGTTGTACATTAGCATCCCAGTGAAACACATCACTCCTCATTACAAAAAAGAGCCTCTGTTCATGAAACATGCTTCTTACCTTGAGCCTGGAGCTTTCTCAGCAGCTTTGCATCAGTGCTGTCTAGAAATTCAGTGCTACCAACATTCGGGGGCCGGCCTTTGCGTCGCCTCATTCTTGACTCCTCTCTAGAGTGCTGTCTGTCTGGATTTGGTGGTCGTCCTCTACGCCCTTCCATAGCTCTGATACGGGGAATGACTTCCTCTTCCTTCAGAAGACACCACTGCATACCCTTTCAATTGACACATGTCACAGGTATTACAAACAAGATTTAAAAACAAGATAAAACAAAACTAGGACACTGGAGAACACGAACAGCGAGAGGGATTTTGCTAAAGTTATACATGTAAAATACACAACAGCTGGGAGGTACAATTTGGGTACTTTGACGATACCCAAAAGCTGTATGTTGAGAGTTTATCACTACAAACTTCTGTAAATGCAAGATTCTGAAGACTATTCAATGATGACACACAGACATCACCTAATACTGTGTTATTTTTAATGCTTTCTGACCAAATTACTTATAGCTCAACTGTTCTTACAAGGCAAAGTAAAGTCTTCCTTATTACGTAAACTCAGAAACAACTACTTTGCTGTCACATCATCCACTGCGCAATGTGAATGAAGGAATGTGCCAAGCTGCAAATCACTGTCTTCCAATTCAATGTTTGCAGACACTGTGACATACAAAAGAAGCAAATGCAGTAGCATATTTTCACATACTGCCTTCTGGGATGGTGCAGATTTCAACAACTGAGTTGAAAAAACACAGACTCGTTTTAATCCTCAAGTTTTGTTTAGTACAATTTAGTTCTCCCTTCATCTACTGCAAGAAAATTAATGTGTGTCAGCATGAAGGAATTGAAAGTTTGTTAACTTTAAACAATTCATCTACCTGAACTAAAAGGTTGCCTACTGTCTCCAACTAAAGCAAGCATCCAGCAAGACATTCAACCCCTTCACTACTACCACTATTTTTGGTAGAATCTCAAAAACAAATACTGAAAGAGTTTCCAATGAAAACATCCAAGCTGGCCTCACATAGAAATGGCTTTAACTGATGAAAAGCAGAGCATATTGCATCTCCTGAGCAGAACAGGAACATGGTCCATCTGATCCTGTTTGACTGAATGTAAGTATTTCAAAGTGGTCATATCATTTGCCATTTTCCCCAGCTTTTGAATAATGCAAGGTGAAAAAGTCTCAGTGAAGTATCCTTCAGAACCACTCTATAATTTGCCTTGGAGAGGTTTGTAAAAGATTTTGAAAGTGTCTGCTAGAGCAAGGATGAAAGTTGGTAACTTACAAAACACATCCAGTATCTGTACAGAAAAAAATACATTTGCATTACCAAAGTCTTCACATTTATATGTACATCAATACTGACATCAAATCTGCTGCATCATAAACAATATTTTTATTGGCTTATTCTGGTCATTCTTCATAACTACAAGTGTTTAATCCAAGAATTGACAAAATAAATGGCATTTTGCTAATGAAACTGAAATTCAGCTTCCAAGGAAGCTATTGGTATCCACAGATACCTTTTTAAGTCTGAGTCACTCCCAGTTAAGACCATCCCAAGAATACATCTCCACTTAGAGACACTCCAAAGAGCTTTGTTATTCACTGAGTTCCTAAGACCAAGCTGTTCAAAATCATGACCATATCACCATGTGTACAATGCATCACTAAGGACTCTTTCATCCACAACAGTCACCCCTACCACTTTAACAAGTTAATTTGTTTTCTGTCTCTCAGAATACTACTTAGGTGTACACTTTCCTTTCATTGTCTTATATCCAACTTAAAATTTATCCCAGGTTGATTCCATTGAGCAATGTAAGCTAGGCTTAACATTATACTTAGCACCTATACCAACCCTTGACCCAGGAAATTTTATTCCACAAACTGCAAGTGCCAGGGAAAAGGAAAAGAAAAAGCAGGCAAAACAAAATTCAGGAGAGGCAGCCACAGTTCAAAAGGCATCTTAGATCCTGCCATGGAGATGGCTCTTGTTCTGCATTTTTATTTGTTATGGTTAATCATACAAACAAATACGCGTTAAAAATGGAGGTCTACAAGATCAGTGTCACAAAGACCATGGATGTACATTATAGAGAAGAGAAAGCTCTGAGGAGACCTTATTGTGGCCTTCCAGTATCTTAAGAGGGCCTACAAGAAAGTCAGTGAGGGATTTTTTAGGGTGTCAGGTAATGATAGGACTAGGGGGAATGGAACAAAATATAGAAATGGGTATACTCATATTGGATGTTAGGAAGAAGTTCTTCCCTATGAGGCTGGTGAGACACTGGAACAGGTTGCCCAGGGAGGTGGTAGAAGCCTCATCCCTGAGGTTTTTAAGGCCAGGCTGGATGTGGCTATGAGCAACCTGCTGTAGTAGGAGGTGTCCCTGGCCATGGCAGAGGGGTTGGAACTGGCTGATCCTTGAGGTCCCTTCCAACCCTAACAATTCTATGGTTGCATTTTCATAATACCTCCAAAAAGAGAAACTAGAGGCCATCAAAGGAAGCCTTTAGAAGGTTCAATATTCTATTCTATTCAATATGTTTCAAGGACTGGGGAGGAGACTGTTCAATGTCCCGCCAAAGGACAAGTGGATGCCACAGGTTTCCACAAGTTTAAGAGAAGACAAAACCAGCCCAGAACAGATCCATTAAGGCTTAAGCAGGTGTGAATTCACCATCTGTATTTTCTGCTCATGTGTCTTTTAAAACCTGTCCCAAAATACATGTAAATCTGATACTCTGTGGATTTTCAACACTGCAAAGAAAAAAGTACAGGAAGCTGACAGAATTATATGACCATGAAAGGGAATCATGAAAGGCTATACAGAATAATGAAAATTTAAGAACAAAACAAAAAAGCAGAAATACAATTCCTGAAATTACCTCCAGACACCCATGAAGAAATTATTATCACCTATTGTTTTGAAGTCGGATAAAAGGGTACAAATTCTCCTCATGAAGGATCAGTATCAATCTGTTTTACTAAGTCCATATCATCAGTCTGAGTGTAACTCTGCTGTTTGCATTACAATATTTTGTTTTGAAATCTCACACATAAAATGCAAATACTTTTTAGCACACCTGGAAGAGCAGTCCTCAGTCCCATTGGGCAAGAAAACATCTCCTTTGTCTAACCAAATCTCAAAGGAACCTAGCACAAACTATATGAGTGGAAACCACATTGAGGGGTATGTACATCAGCTTGATATTCACATTGCTGGTGCTGCCAACAGAAACCTGCCCTTCCCAACACCTTCAGTCTGAAGTTTTACAGTACAAAAGAACAAAATCTGCAAACATCTCATGAACTAAAAAGGAGAATAAAGATAGACTAGGGAAGGGGTAAGACTAATGAGTATGAGCAACAGACACTAAAAAGTTAAGAGGGTAAAATAAGAGCAGGTTTCCTCATACTGAGTAATGTTCACCATGTAAGGAATTGAAATAATTCCTTACAATTCCTTCGATTCAGTTATGTAAGGAAATTCACAACTACATGGACTTGTAATTGTTTTATGAAGGCCAAACATGAAGAAGGTTTAGCAAGGTTTTAGCCTGCAAGCCAGGAATCAGGAAGTATATCCTAAAAGTAGCTGCTTCCCATGAACTCTGTCTTTATTGCTTTCAGATTGATAGTATGTTCATGTTACACATTTCTACAGGGTATCCCGAGGACCAAAGTCTTAACCAGATCCTGAACTCCAGGCTGCCCAGAGCATGATGTTTGTCCCCATCCCCACAGCAACATACTCAGGATACTTATCTTTTAAAAACATGAAACACATTCACTGACATAAGCCCCAAAACTTTCGTGCACATCCTGAGGCAATGAGAACGTGACCAAAATTCAGTAACACAATAGGGCACAAAGGCAGCATTACTTTCCTTCAAATTCTAACTTTACTCATCCTTGTGTGGTTTAGCTACACAAAGTCTAAGAGTTCTATCACTGTAAAGCACAAATGCTATAAACTCAGCATTCTTTCCAATAAAAACTTCACACTTCAGGAAGTGCTGACAGTATTCTCAATACAGGAAACACTTCTATTTAAGCATGTATTTTATATGTCTTATGCATATGAATACATGAAGAGAGTGTGATTTAACACATACACATAAATCACTATTAATACTATGTTTATACAGTAAAGGAAGAAATGAAGCTTTATTCAGAGATATATCTGGGCAGATAAAATATGTAGCTCAGAGTTCTTTGGTATGAGACAAATCCATGGCCAGAGCTGATCGTAAGGCTTGTTGAACTCCTGCAGCCTCCTGATAAAATCACCGAGAGGAACAGTTTTCAACACAGCCCAGGATCAAGCTCTTGGGGCATCTCAGTATTGCTACTATGAAGAAACACACACCATGTTTAGAAAGAATTAGCTAAAAACCAGCAATGCTTCAGATTTTAGCAAAAACTATTTCACCTAAATTTAAGATAATGCTCCTTGGATCAAAGACTTTACTTTTTAAAAAGCGGATACCTGCGGTCCATCTCTGGCTTCATAGAAGTCACCCACTCCTATTTTTGCACTGAAGCTGAAATTGTCCCTTGAGATATCCATTATTCCATTTCTGCTGAGATACTGAAAAAATCACATATTTTTCCACTTCAGCTTGTAAATAATTACAACCTAGCTTTGATGTACAGCTAACTTAGTGAGTGTAATGCTTTGCATACTCTATCAAGGGATATGCATTTACAGTAACAGACTGAGATACATTACGCCTCACATCACAGCATATTTCCAAATAAGAATCTTTATTGAAGGGGGGAAAAAAAAATGGTAATTTTAATTGCAAGCATGCTCAGTAGCATTAGAACACAGAAGTCAGAAAACAGGAATGTTACCTTTACTACTTCAGGATACTGTCTCAGCTTCTTTCCACAAGGTGCAAAATATGCTACTTCTCCTTGAAGGCGGCCACCGAAGTTTCTTATTCGGGTTTCCCTTTGCCAGCTAGAGTAGCATGAAATAGTTGCACACAAAAATACACTTTTTAAAACACAAGTAATCAACCAATTGAAGATTTTTACATGAAAGTAAAAAGGCACATACCCAAAAAAGCATGACAAGAGCATTCTAAATCAAATAGGCAAACACAGAGTGGAGTATTCTGGAGACTGTCCAAACTCTGGCTAGTCACGGGTTTATTGGTATCAGGCTACTTACACATCGCCAGATTTTAAACAGCTTAGAACTATAATTCAGGGAGTTATATGGAGTCTGCACTGGCTCAGATGGAACCATCAGAATTAATTTCCAGTGGCAAAACTGCTAAGAAACAGGTCATGATTGCAAAGTAGCAAATTCGGTGCACAAAAATTACCATACAAGATATGCTGGCATTTTAAAATAGATAGTTGGAAATCTGTACTGCTGAAGCCCTTTCCTTGTTATTCAGCCTCAAACAATTTTAAGCTGTTTCTTTACTGAGTAACTTTTGGAAGTACTGCCTCCCTCTAAGGAATATCAGGCATGCATATACACATCACCTACCCGTACTCAAGAGGCACACGCAGCTCCCGTTCATCTGCTACTCTTCGTCTTTTTGAAATACCTAAGAGAGAATTTCTGATTAACACCTAAGAGATTTCACAAAATTAAAACAATGTATTCCTAAAATACACTTTTGATCCTTACATCCCCAAAAGACAAATCCTTTCTATATTCTAGCCATCACATACCTCAAGTGCCAAGAAAATTAATGTAACTATACTCTTTCTGAAATACATTTTCCTTTCAGCTTCCTTTAACCTCTTCTTCTAAAACAGTCTCTTCAGTAACTACCAACAACGAAGTTGGTGAGGGGTTTGGAACACAAGCCCTGTGAGGAGAGGCTGAGGGAGCTGGGGCTGCTTAGCCTGGAGAAGAGGAGGCTCAGGGGAGACCTTATTGCTCTCTACAACTACCTGAAGGGAGGTTGTAGACAGGCAGATGGTCTCTTCTCCCAGGCAGCCAGTACCAGAACAAGAGGACACAGTCTCAAGCTGCACCAGGGGAGGTTTAGGCTGGATGTTAGGAAGAAGTTCTATACAGAGAGAGTGATTGCTCATTGGAATGGACTGCCTGGGGAGGTGGTGGAGTCACCATCATTGGAGGTGTTCAGGAGGAGACTTGATGGGATGCTTGGTGCCATGGGTTAGTTGTTTAGGTGGGTTGGATTGGTTGATGGGTTGGACACGATGATCTTGAAGGTCTCTTCCAACCTGGTTTATTCTATTCTATTCTAAAAGAGGAAATGGCCTCCACTTGTGCCAGGAGAGGTTTAGGTTGGAAATGAGGCATAATTTCTTTCCTGAGAGAGCGGTCAGGCATTGGAACAGGCTGCCCAGGGCGGTTGCAGAATTATGGTCCCTGAAGGCATTAAAAAAATAATGTGTAGGCTTGGTACTTGGGGACATGGTATAGTGGGCATGGTGATATTGGACTTGATGATCTCCTCCAAATACAAGTGCACATAAAAAAAGGAGCTGTCCAGTGAAAAACAGATAGAGTGTCAGACTAGCTGTAGGTAAAATGGACACAAAAATATTTTTACTGTATTATGGTGATTCTTATTAGGAAAACGTACTACACATAAAACAAGGACACAAAACTGAATGATTCTACCTCCCACCTCTGAGAATGGATGAATCTGCTATAAGCCTTTTCTCAAAGCAACAGAAATCAAAACAAACTTCTGAGGAAAAAAAATAATCTCAACAACCTGGATTACTCCTAAAGCATGGGAAATCTTCTGCAAATTGTGTAATGAAGAGGGCCTGTTTCTGGGAAAAATATGAAGCTGATCACATTACACTACTTCAAAGGTAATGCCCCTGATGACATGCAATGAAATTCCTGTTCCACTGAATCCCAATAAGAAAACCAATTTATGAGTGGATGTCCCCATTTAAAAATCTTCTTACTTGCATCTTAATTAAATATCAAGTCTCTAGTTCAAGGTAGCAAATATGCAATTTCATTTCATTGTCACCATGCAGATTGAGAGGCGTAATTTTCCAATATGCATTCTTTTCTGCAGCAGCAGTAACTCCTAAATCTTAGTCAGCAAATGAAGGATTATAAACACTATATAGCAGTAGGCAAATGCCAAATGTACATTTCATGATCTTTGAAAAAAATAATTCCATGCACATCATCCATAAATCCTACTGAGAATTTTAGCAGAATAATGAATAGCTATATTTTAACTAAATACAGCTATGAAATTTGTTCAGGGAAGGGTAGAAATAGAAGCCTCAGAATGCAAACTGTATTGCAGAGAAATGAGAAATAACTACCCACTTTAGAATAAAATGCTAAATAATAAAGACTAAATAATTAAGATTTTTAGCACAATAAATATCACAGTACCACAGTATCACTAAGGTTGGAAGAGACCTCAGGGATCATCAAGTCCAACCTGTCACCACAGACCACATGACTAGACCATGGCACCAAGTGCCACGTCCAACCTCCTACTCTGGCTACTTCATCCTACCTTCTCTCAACTAACTATGTGAGCTAAAATGTCCTGGACTAAGTGTAATGATCAGTTCTCCAGAACTTGCAATTCTGTTGCCTTTATTTTCATGTCTGCTGCAAACACCTGTGAATACATCGCAGAACAGCCCACGTTGGAAGAGACCTCAAAAGATCACCTGCTCCAACCTTTCACGGGAGAGGGTGGTAGAGAGTATCATCTAAGTTGTATGTCCAACCATATCCCGAAATCCTCCAGTGACAGGGACTCTACCACATCCCTGTGGAGGTGGTTCCAACTGAATGTTCATTCTTATTGTAAAACATGTCTCTCTTTTGTCAAGGTTATTTGATACCAGTGTCTAAACTACTTCTATAACAACATATACAGCACATGCCAGGTAGATGTTACATTGTACTATAAGAAAAGACATTTAGATACCACAGTGTGTACTCGGTGTAAGAGTAGATGGTGCTGTTCCAAGAAAAACTGCAGGCTGGGACTCAGGACATAAGGCAGCTGGCGCAGAGCTTGGGGTCTTTGCTACTTGTAGGTTTAATGGGGTTGAATGAGCTGCAAGACCGATGGAAGAGCTCTTGACAGAGGATGAAGTTTTATTCAGTTTCAGTGGAGTTTTCTCTCCTTCAGTGTCTGTATCAGATTCATCTTGATCTTTATCATCCTCATCATCTTCATCCTCAGACCCTTCTGTATCTGACTCAGAATTACTGTCAGACTCTGGTTTTAAAAAAAAAAGGTGGCAAAAGGCACATTATGACTTTACAACTAATAGCAAATACGTTCAAGTCCTAATACTCACAAAGCCTTTTCTCTTATTAAGCTTTTCTAACTTCATTTTTTAAAAATACTACCTCTGGAGCACATATAGAAGGTTATAATTAGCTATCTAAACTTTAAAATTAACTACAAGCATGACAGCATAAAGTAATTCCGCATGACAATGCACTGTTCTTTCAGATGGAATTCTTTGGTTTTTCAGGAGGAGAGACAGAAGCTGCAGTATTTTAAAAGACTATTTACCCTAGCTAGAATGAGACACAGTCAGGGCATCCCTCTTAAGCAAGGCAGCAGCTGAACACTGCCACAGGAAGGGCACCTCACAAATTATGAAATCTAGCTTGAACACAAAGCAGGCAATGGAACTGGGTACAGACTGAGAGGTGACAGAATTGGGAGTGTGGCAGCCTGGGCAAAGGAAGACCTAAAGGGTAGACAGGATAAAGAACAGAAAAAGAAGGTTTGTACAGGGTGTGCAGATGGGAGAGTAAAGAGAATGATGAAGTTGGAGCTGAACCTAAGGGATATCGGCACACAGCAGGGAAAGAAATGACTGTGAACACAATCAATCCTTCAAAACAGGTCTTGCCTTTCTGAATTGATTAAGAAACTTTAAAATAGTAATCTGAACACTGCATCACTTACAACTGTGCTGGCATTTTCCTCTAATCTTGTTCATTCACTACCATGCTCCCAAACAAAGCCTAGAAATGTGCTTTTCTTGCCACTTTTGACAACTTGAAAGCTTTTGTTTATTCCCTCTCTAATCATGGATGCAAGTTTTGCAGGTGGGCTCCTCCTTCCAGAATAATTAACCATCAAACAGCCTATTCCCTCCATCCCCCTCCCGAGCACCTCATAACATAAGCAATACATGAGCTGCAGCCTGTGTGAGTGATCTGGCAGGCAGGTCTCCAATGGCCTTTCTAGAAGGCTGTGGAGCCATCCTACTAGGACAGCTGAAAGTATACCTGCCATATGCCCAAGTATTAGAATACCCAAAACATGTTTGTGGGTACGACACAGCGGAGGACTGGAAGCTACATGCTGCTATCCAGGATATCTGCAGGATGTTGTGTAGGCCGCATGGGAAATACACATTTTCAACGCTAAAAAATTTCTGCTTTTTCTATTAAAAAGATTAAACCACCTGATTGGCTATCATCAGAATCATCATCTTCATCATCCTCATCTTCATCTTCGTCGTCGTCATCATCATCATTTGAGTCATCAGAGTCTTTACTGCTGGGGGCATCCGAGTCTACTCCTCTGAACTGCTCCACCACCAGTTTTGCAGAGGGAAGGCGGTGGTGTGTTTTCGCTGCATTTACTGCATTATTGCTGGTTGGTTTCTCCTTTCCTGAACTGGGTAACACAGGAGAGGTAGAGGCCATAACAGGTGTCCGGTTACCAGCTGGCTTTTTCCCACAGGTGCTCAAGTTTACTGGCAAAGAAAAGGGGGTGCTACTAGAAATGGCTACACTTTCATTGATCTTGGTCTGGGATTTCAGTTTCGTGGTAAGTGCAAGAGGTGCCTCCTGGATGACACTCTGAATAACTCCATTGGGTTGGTGATTACCTAAAAGTGCATTTGTCAGGAATGGATTAGAATGGTTGTTTTCCAAGGATGTGAGTTTTTGATGAGCTGGTGAACTAGATGTCGGTTTGGGGCTTGACAGAGCTGCAATAACCTTCTTCAGGTTCTTCGACGAGTCCTGCTTCTTTAGCTGTGCTGCTGGGAATGTCTGTTTATATTGTTCCTAAAGAAGTAAGAAGACAGAGGAATAAATCAGGGATTTTAAAAAAACTTCTAAAAGAAGTATTCAGGCAGGTGAATGGTGTGAAATCTTAAACATCTGCTAAGCTATTTTTACCAGGTTAAAAGTAGCACTAGCTACAGCAGAAGACATCAGCCACTACAAGTCGCTCATGACTGTCACTGCAAATCAAGCCGCAAAAGACAAACCAAACTCAAGATAAAAGTGATCTAAATTATGTAGGGAAGCTTTTTCACTCCAGATAATGATTTTCATAAAGGTATTAAGCATCTTGAAAAAAGACATTTTTAACAAGAGATTAGTCTTATGCAGCGGCACAGGATAAAAACCTGCTTCCACTCATACAATGCATGTCAAAATCTCATTACTGAACGTAAAGCCAGCTTTAATAATTTGTTCATTTCAAAGCACGAGGAAAATACAAACCACTAATGGCTGCAACACTAGCAGAAAACCAAGAGGAGGCTCTTGGCACAGGAAACAAAAAAGCATTTCTCAGGAGCATGGCGATAGGCCAAGTTTCTAACTCTGAAAAAGTAGCACTTGGAAGTTCTTCAGGTAAAACATAATCAATAGTGGCTCACGTAAAGCTTGCACCATCTTTGATCCTAAAGCTCTTCCAAGGAATAAGAAAATAGATCATCTCTGATGGAAAAACAATATCAGAAGGGATAAATCAATGCTGAAATACTAAATCAAACACAAAATATTCCTGAAGTTACTCACATTCAAAAAAGAAATTATGAGAGAACTTATTCTGTGGTTTCCAGCGAATGTTTTGAAGAACTCTAAGCCCTAAATGGGTGATGTATCGTCAGCTAAAGGCTCAAAACCTAAATGTGACAGCAGATGCCTCTTCCAATGGCAAAGATGGATATTTCCAGAATTATCATTGATTTAACTATTTCAGGTAAATATCTAGCTTACCTGAACTTTACAAGTTGAAAGGAAAAATAGCATTTGTCTTCTGGTCTAAAAGTAACAAACTATGTGATAAGAACTTTTTTTTCAGTCCTCAGCATGGACTGCAAGTTCCCTGAGAATCAGTTCAGCAGACTCTGCACCAAATACTACTTAGTTTAAAAGAAAGTTGCCCTGGTAAATGCCCTTTTTAATACATTTTTATATATAAAGCCTCAGCAATTCTAAAATGCTGGGATTTTATTTTCTTCACCTCCCCTTTCAAACCTAATGGTTAAAATTCACCACCAGTCACCATAATCTATATTAACAAAGCAAATAAACTGAGAACCTACAAAGAATTTTTGTGAGCTGCAGAACTGTTAAGACAGGCCTATGAACACATATGGTGGCCTCCTCATCAGTACAATGGAGAATCAGATTTATTATAATAGCTATAGTAAATTTTAATAGCTGTCAAGTACATAAATCTCTCTTCCTGTCATTAAAGAGCAAATAAAATCCCAAGATTAAATGGAACACATTTTTTTAAACGGTTTTCAGCTATGTTGTTTAAAATCATGGTGAATATAGGAAATGTTAACTACTGTGGCTTAAAACTACCCAACTTGAACCAAAGCAATGCCATGGAAAGTATTTAATTGGCATTCTGACTGAAACTAGGAGAATCACAGGGAAAAGACCTAGGCCACACAATTGACATGAGTACTTTTCTTATTTTGTATTGATTTTAGCTGCTCATCTTCCTTATGAGATGCATGACACAACCTTTTGTTTTCTTTGTAGCCACTGCTGCCACCCATACACTGATTATTTCAACAGAGCAGCGAAGTTCCACTGTGTGATGGGCATGAAACTCAGGCCTGTCATTAGGTGGCAGTGAGTTGTGTGCATGAGCACATCATGCATGCATTAGGCTGTGTGCAGATGTACCATCACCTAGATTACAAAGTTACAGAATAATTTAGGGCACTTGCACAGTAAACAGTTTCCAACATTAAAGCATAGTTTTTGCTCTTCTCTTAAAAACAACAACATACAACAAACCCAAAACCTATCCACCACAGTTCAAAACACATACAACCCACAGATATTTAGTTAATTTACATCATTTAGGTAACTAAATAGTATCATAGTATCAGTCAGGGTTGGAAGGGACCACAAGGATCATCTAGTTCCAACCCCCCTGCCATGGGCAGGGACACCCCACACTACATCAGGCTGGCCAGAGCCTCATCCAGCCTGGGTTTAAACACCTCCAGGGACGGGGCCTCAACCACCTCCCTGGACAACCCATTCCAGTGCTTCACCACTCTCAGGGTGAAGAACCTCCTCCTCACCTCCAGCCTGAATCTCCCCACCTCCAGCTTCCTTCCATTCCCCCTAGTCCTATCACTACCTGAGATCCTGATCTAAAAACACAGGGGGGGAAAAACCCACAGTATGAAAATGAATAAATATATATTCTTAAAGCATTATATTTAAAAGCACTTGGTAGCACAATGTTGCATCTTCTTAAGCAGGCAAGACAGGTTACAAATAACTTAAACCCAGCCTTTTTTCACTCACCCGTTTCGATCTTACATCGCTGGTCAATGAGATTGATTCTTCAGAGGTATTTTTATTCCCTGCTTTGAGAAGATCAGGGGAAGGAACTATGAGTTTTAAATAGGTTTCCTTTTTGGCTTGATGTACCAGAGACAAAGGTTTCACATTGGGAACCAATCCCGTAGACTGTATTACACTTGTGTGTTTGTTCACAGATTCCTCCTTTGCCTGAGAGCTTTGGAAAATAATTGGAAGCTGCTGTGACAAAACCTGAGGCTGCTTCTGCTGGGACTGGAATGATGAGTGAGTCTGGGAATCAGACACAAGAGGTATCTGCTGGTGTGTTCTTTTCTCTTGGGACTTTTCATGTGGTTTTTGTCCATCACTTTTCATATCTGTTACACCACTATGCATTAGCACCTGTAAAAAAATGTAATTTTGACTGTTCATATTTGATCAGTGGAAGTTTCTTTAAAACACAAAAACAAATATGCATCACCACTCCCCACAAAACATTTATACTATTCCTGGGAGCACATGAGAAATAATCATGTTTAAATCAATCTTGTCATATATTTACTGTTAAGGGCTTGGGGTTCTTTTCCTCCCAGATAGTTTTAGCATGGGAAGACAATGCTTAGTAGAGAAGCATTACTAAACCATAGTTGTTTAAAAATGTATTTTTGACTGCACCACAGAAGTATTGAGGTTGGAAGAGACCTTTGAGATCATCAAGTCCAACTGCTCACCTAGAGCTTGCAATCTCACCACTACTGCTAAGCTACTACCACTAAACCATGTCCCTCAGCACCACATCCATGCACCTTCTAAATACCTCCAGGGATAGTGACTCCACCACCTCCCTGGGCATCCTGTGACAGTGCCTGAGAATCCTTTCTGTGAAGACATTTTTCCTCATGTCCAATCTGAACCTCCCTTGGCACAACTTAAAGGCCATTTCTTCTTGTCTGGTCACTTGTTGCATATGAGAAGACACCAACTTCCCACCTGGCTCCAACTTCCTTTGAGGAAGTTGTAGAGGGTGATGAGCTCTCCCTCTTCACCCAGTTGCTCTATCCATTCCTCATAAGATTTGTGTCCCAAGGCCCTTACCAGCTTCATTGCTCTTCTCTGGACACACTCCAGCTACTCAACATCCTTCTTAGAGTAAGGGGCCCAATAGTGAACCCAGTACTTAAGGTGTGGCCTCACCAGTGTCAAGTAGTAAACCTAACAATATACCCAAGATTCCAACCTTGTCGTTCTGATGGCTACCAGGAAAAGTAACCACTCTGCCAGGACAAGAGCAGCTGCCAAAGCAATACCCATAGAAATACATATTTCCAATACACAGGACTTAAATTTCTTTGCATTTCCCATTTTATTACAAAAATTAACAGTCTATCACCTGTTAAAACATCTAGTCCATAAAACCAACAAAACACACGAATGCACACACAAAAAGGAAGCAGAAAAAAAAACCCAAACCTTCAGAAATTCCTGAAGCAAAACCAGAAAGAGCATTCTTAGCATTCATTACTGTGCAGTTAACTAATTGCTCACTGGTTCTAGGGTGAGCAATACCTCACAGGCTGCTTTCAGAGACAACGCTGGGAGCAGCACAGTCCGGTGCCATACCTTGTTCTTGGTTTTCTGATGTGCTTCATTTTCAGAATCAGATTCATCATCTTCACTCTCTTCAGCACTCTGGTCCTCCTCCTCTTCATCCTCTTCTAGATCATCAGAGTCACTACTACTTATGCCTTCACTTGAGGTATCTGAAGAGGAGCCCGAATCACTGTCGGTGTTACTAGAGCTTTCCACAGCTTTTTTCCTTGGCTTCTACCAGGAAGATGAAAACTCTGTTAATGGTTTAGCTTTAATCTGTTACACCATATTGTTATGTACAAAACAAAAAACATCATAGGCTAGCTTAGGAAGTGTGGGGTAGGTTAGTAGATAGTGAGGTGGGTTGAGAACTGGATGAATGACAGAGCACAGAAGGTGGTGATCAACAGCGCAGGGAACTACTGGAGAGAGTCCAATGGAAGGCCATGAAGATGGCTAGAGGACTGCAGCATCTCATAGGAGAACAGGCTGGGAGACCCGGGGCTCTTTAGTCTAGAAAAGATCAGATTGAAATGAACTCTTCTCAGTGTGTCCAATCATAGGACAAGGAGTAATGGGTACAAACTAGAACACAGAAGGTTTTACTTGAACTTAAGGAGGAACTTTACTTTGAGGGTGACAGAGTGCTGGAACAGGGAGCTCAGAGAAGTTGTGGATTCTCCTTCTCTGGAGATGTTCAGAACCTGACTGGATGTGTTCCTGTGTAACCTGATCCAGGCATGCCTGCACTGGCAGAGTGGTTGAACTAGGTGATTGATCTATGGATTAATGTGATCTGCAACCTCTGAACATAACTGACTGTCTTTGCAGAAGGCTAAAGAAGCGCTTCACAAGATGATGGAAAACTGGTCACAAGGCTCAGCTAAGGTATTGTTCTGATGATGTGCATGGCCAGAACGGTTGGCATCACTACATTTCAAACCAGTACATCAAATTTAGGCCTAGATCTAGCAAACCTCCACAGTAAGCACTGCTTCCAGGAAAATTCAAACCAAAGATTTATTGCTAACTAACACAGGAAGAACAATACATACTGGATTTATCATTTACATTTCAGTGATATGCTAACTGCATTACTGCTTGTCATTTCACAGTATGTGAGGTTCAGCATCACAAGATTTTGAAGACTGCAGAGAATATTCTCACCAAATTGCTTTTGGGATTTGCTTCTGAAAAATGGTCTGAAATACACTGAAAATTTTGGACAAATATTATATTCAAACTCTCAGAAAGAGCAAATTTGTAGAGCAGAACAGGAAAGCTAAACAAGCAGCATAAAAGAATGCAGAATAAGGTGTAAAAAATACAGGAACTCAAAATGTGGACACTGCAAGACCAGATTTCAAAGTGCAATGGATAAGGGAAGTTAACTTTTATGGATTCTAAAGCAAGATGCTAAAGACTAATTTTAAGTCAAAGATCCTTGTTGTATGAAGAAGAAATCCACACCAATTAACAGTACACCAAAGCAAACTTAAGCTGGGTCTACTGGTTATGGATGGGGACAGCTCATTTTTTCATAGTAGCTCCTATGGTGCTATGTTTTGGATAGTGACCAAAAGAGCATTGGTGCTACAGAAATAGGTTGGTTGCTCCTGAACAGCACTTGCACAGTGCCAACAGCGGTTCTACTCCTCATTCTGCTTCACCAGCGAGCAGAATGAGGCTGCACAGAGAACTGGGAGAGCACACAGCTGGGACAGTTGATGCCAAATAACCCAAGGGATGTTCCAGATCATAGGACATCATGCTCAGCAATAAAACTGGGGGAAGAAGGAAGGAAGGGGAAGATGTTCAGAGTTAAGGCATGGGTCCTCTCAAGCCCTGCTTTCCTGGAGAAGGATGAACACCTGCCTGCTGATGGGAAGCAGTGAAGGAATTTCTTGGTTTGCCTGCACATGCAGCTTTTGCATGCCCTAAGAAATGGCTTTCAGGTCAACCCACAAAGTTTTCTCAGTTTTGACCTTTGATTCTTTCCCCATCACACTGGGGAGGAGTGAGAGAGTGGCTGTGTGGGGCTGAGCTGCTCACTGCAGTTAAACCACAGCAAAGGGATTCAATTTATGTTGTGCAAAAGCTACTTTGCATCATACTTTTTGCATACTATCACATGCATTGCTTCACTATCCCCTCAGTTTAGGAAAGATGTTGAGTTGCTGGAAGGTGTCCAGAGACGGGCAACAAAGCTGGGGAGGGGGTTGGAACACAGCCCTGTGAGGAGAGGCTGAGGGAGCTGGGGTTGCTTAGCCTGGAGAAGGGGAGGCTGAGGGGAGACCTTATTGCCATCCACAACTACCTGAAGGGAGGCTGTAGACAGGCGGGGGCTGGACTCTTCTCCCAGGCAACCAGCAGTAGAACAAAAGGACACAGTCTCAAGCTGCACCAGGGGAGGTTTAGGCTGGATGTTAGGAAGAAATTCTTCACAGAAAGAATGATTGGTCATTGGAATGGGCTGCCCAGGGAGGTGGTGGAGTCACCATCCCTGGAAGTGCTTAAGAAGAGACTGCATGAGGCACTTAGTTGATTAGATGGTGTTGAGTGATAGGTTGGACTTGGTGATCTCTGAGGTCTTTTCCAACCTGGTTAATTCTGTATTCTGTACTGTTGGGAAATCTGAAGAATTTCAGTATGCTTATTTGGATTTACTGTTTCACTGCTCAATTCAGAAACTGGCCAGTTGAAAGTATAAATGAGGGACAACTATATGAATATATGCTGACAAAAAATATTAACTCTACAGAACTGGGCCACCAGGTCCTTTGTTTCATTGCTGGCGCCCATTACATCATATTTAAGTCTCTTCATGCCTAGCATTTGGCACAGATGCAGAATGTTTCTTTGTGAAAGATAAGATCAAAATGAAGCACAAGACATGATCTGAAGCAGTGAAATCAACAATGCCTGGACTCTATTCTTTTTTTTCTTCTTTGTGGTTCTCTATCTCCATATGTGGTGAGGGAAACACTCAGAACACTACAATACTACTAAAATCAGAACCGTTGAGTTTATCTGCAGTGTTAAAATAAATCTTGGCAACATCAGCTTGTGAAGAGATGCATGCAACAGCAAGGAAAGACAGGAGCAGGCAGCAGGCTTGCTCAGTTGACAGTGTTTACTTCAGTCATCAACACTAAAACTTTTGCTGCCTGTTGCCCTTTACAAACAATTCAGCTGCTGAATCTTACCACTGTCTCTTCATACTGCAGACAAGAACATTAACAAATTACCATATCAAGAAAGCAGTCAGGAACACTCCCATGAAAAAGGAGCAGCAAGTGCCAAGCAACATCCAACACCTAAGTCTGATTCACAAGCAACTACCTTGAGTAAGAAATGGGACAGCCAATTTTGACATACAATTTAGTGGAACTTTTAAGCAAGCAAATGCTTCAAAACAAATCAGTCACCTAACCACCTTGTGAAACACAACTGCTTCCCAGGGAGTTTTTACTTCATAAGCAAATAGAATCTTTTGACATAGGTAAAACCAATACAGAGAAGTTGGATTAGTAGGATGCCACGTGAAAGGATGGCAAATTAATAGCTTAGAGAAAAGGTAATGATAGGGAAAATTTACACTTGTGCCTTTAGTGGATATCAAAGGATTAATCTTGATGAAGAAGTTTCTATCAAATCCAGCATAAGACACAAAGCGGCTGGGGGTTGGGGGGAAAAGGTGCTGCCAGTAAACTGGATAGAGACTAAATCAAATGGTGTGAGCCAGGGGGAGGCCATCCAGAGGGACCTTGAACAGGCTGGAGAGGTGAGCACAAGCCAACCTCATGAGGTTCAACAAGGGCAGGGTCCTGCATCTGGGTTGAGGCAATCCCAGGCACAAATCCAGGCTGGGCAGTGACTGCCTGGAATGCAGCCCTGAGGAGAGAGACTTGGGGGTGCTGGTGGAGGAGAAGCTCAACATGAGCCCTCAGTGTGCACTTACAGCCCAGAAAACCAGTCAGATCCTGGGCTGCATCAGGAGAAGTGTGGCCAGCAGGTCGAGGGAGGTGATTCTCCCCCTCTACTCAGCTCTGGTGAGACCCCACCTGGAGTACTGCCTCCAGTTCTGGAGCCCCTATTATAAGAGAGATATGGAGGTGCTGGAAGGTGTCCAGAGAAGGGCCACGAGGATGAGCAGAGGGCTCCTGTGAGGATAGACTGAAGGAGCTGGGGCTGTTCAGTCTGGAGAAGAGAAGGCTCTGAGGTGACCTAATTGTGGCCTTCCAGGATCTGAAGGGGGCTATAAGAAAGCTGGGGAGGGACTTCTCAGGATATCAGGTAGTGATAGGACTAGGGGCAATGGAAAGAAGCTGGAGGTGGGGAGATTCAGGCTGGAGGTGAGGAGGAAGTTCTTCACCATGAGAGTGGTGAAGCCCTGAAATGGGTTGTCCAGGGAGGTGGTTGGGGCGCCATCCCTGGAGGTGTTTAAGCCCAGGCTGGATGAGGCTCTGGCCAGCCTGATTTAGTGTGGGGTGTCCCTGCCCATGGCAGGGGTTTGGAACTAGATGATCCTTGTGGTCCCTTCCAACCCTGACTGACACTATGATAATATCTCTATAGACATATGGAACAACAAAAAAAAATACTTGAAAGAAATTCTAAAAGCTTGCTGACACAAAATAAAATAGTCCAGAAGAGAAGAAAAAAAATGCAGGCTGAAGAGTAAGCAGCAGTTTTATTTTATTTGATATACACTAGAAAGAAAGAAAGAGGACTCTGAAGATACAGGTAAGACAGGCAGATATTTATAGACTATAAAAAAGGCTATTGTTTTTTAAAAAAAAAAACACTACAAGGCTTCAAGAAATATATTCAATAAAAGTTTATTACTAAGTTGCATTTTACACACAGATTTAACTCTGACTAGCTCCTCTACTGGCAACAACACAGCCATAAAAGTGGAGGCAAGAGTGGGTTCAATTAAAGTAAATTTCATATCTGATTTTGGTTCAGTGACTTTAGCAAATCTGCTGGATGGTTATGCTAATTGAAGGCATTCATTGCTCAGAAAGCTATCATCTGGATTCAATAAGAAAAGCAGTCTGACCTTAATGACCCAGTGAGATAGTCCCATATAAAGGTGACTGAAGTGATTAAAAATATTTCAGCCATGATTTCAAAGCACTGAAGTTTATAAAGGAAATACAATATGGTAGTTGCCAAGAAGAGATGTTAAAAGAGCGTCCTGTTAAAAGAGATGTTAAAAGTGAAGAGTAAGTCAGTGTCCTGTGCCTAATTCTGGAATCCAGATAGGAATCTTGGATCTTTTATTTATCTCACTAGCTGCCTATAATGGTAGGAGACATTCTCCAAGCCAGCAGAGGCTCAAGTTCACCATATATGCTTTTTTTTCCCCCTTGAAGACTGTTGCTCTACCAATGTCAAAATCCTGTTGATCTTCCACTAATGCCACCAAGAGAGGGGCAGCCAGTTTTATGGTTCTTTGAGGCTTGAGCAGCACATTCAGATGAATGATTATTTAGAAAGCAATCTGCTTAGTCAGTTCTATCTTGGCCACAAACAGAGCATGCTTGAAAGAAGACAATTAAAAGCATGCTAAAGTCATCAAGACAGTGACTAACACAGCAAGTTACAAGGTAATGCAGTTACCAAATTTTATATGCAAGAGGTGTTTTATGGATAGTATCACAATGAGATCTATCTTCAATAAAACACTGTCATGCTTAACAGGCATAACATGATACAGCATAAATACACAGTGATGACTGAGGATTTGGCACAATTTTGAACTCCTGTTTTGGACAGACTGAGGTTTATCACTGATCACCCTCTGAAGGGCCGCATACACACCTCGGACAAAAGAAACTGGATGAGAGCTTTTAATAAAATGATGTCTCTGCTAACTCAGAAGGGTTTTTTCCCACAGACTACAGGAGGAAAACCAAAACCACCTCATGTAACACAACTTGCTATCAGACTGCACTCCAGGATTCCCTAAGATCTAAAATGGTAGGAAAACAGAATTAGAATATAACAGAATAGAATAAACCAGGTTGGAAGAGACCTTCAAGATCATGGCGTCCAACCCATCAACCAATCCAACCCACCCAAACAGCTAACCCATGGCACCAAGCACCCCATCAAGTCTCCTCCTGAAAACCTCCAATGACAGCAACTCCACCACCTCCCCAGGTGGCCCATTCCAATGGGCAATCACTCTCTCTGTATAGAACTTCTTCCTAACATCCAGCCTAAACCTCCCCTGGCGCAGCCTGAGACTGTGTCCTCTTGTTCTGGTACTGGGTGCCTGGGAGAAGAGACCAACCTCTGCCTGTCTACAACCTCCCTTCAGGGAGTTGTAGAGAGTGATAAGGTCACCCCTGAGCCTCCTCTTCTCCAGGCTGAGCAATCCCAGCTCCCTCAGTCTTTCCTCATAGGGCTTGTGTTCCAAGCCCCTCACCGACTTCATTACCCTTCTCTGGACTCGTTCCAGCAAGTCAACCTCCTTCCTAAACTGAGGGGCCCAGAACTGGACACAGGACTCGAGGTGTGGCCTAACCAGTGCAGTGTACAGGGGCAGAATGACCTCCCTGCTCCTGCTGGCCACACTGCTCTTGATGCAGGCCAGGATGCCTTTGGCCCTCCTAGCTGCCTGGGCACACTGCAGGCTCATGTTCAGCCAACTATCGACCAGTACCCCCAGGTCCCTCTCTGCCTGGCCGCTCTCCAGCCACTCTGACCCCAGCCTGTAGCACTGCATGGGGTTGTTGTGGCCGATGTGCAGAACCTGGCACTTGGATGTGTTCAGTCTCATGCCATTGGACTCTGCCCATCTGTCCAGCCTGTCGAGGTCCCTCTGCAGAGCCTCTCTACCCTCCAGCATTCAACCAGGAAGAGATCATAGCACAAAAAGTAAATTTAGAGTTTCAGCAACTGAAAAACAAGCTTGGGATCAACTATTCCTTTAAAAGAAAACCACAATGATATCATTTTTGTTTTTATTAATACCAAGCTGAAAAGAAAATTACAACCAGGGTTGCACCTGAAGAAATACCAGATGAATACTAAAAGAATAAATCCCTGAAGAAAGGAATATTTGGAGAAGTAGAAAAGAAATGTTTTTAAATAAACTATGCTCTCTATTCACAGAATCACTGAGGCTGGAATAGACCTCTGAGATCATCAAGTCCAGCATATGACCTAACACCATCACATCGACTAAACCTTGTCACTAAGTGCCACAGCCAATCTTTCCTTAAACACTTCCAGAGACTGACTCCACCCTCTCCCCTGGACAGTCCATTCCAGTGTCTAATTACCCTTTCTGTCAGGAAGTGCTTCCTAATACCCAACCTAAACCTCCTCTGATGCAGCTTCAGGCCATGCCCTCTCTTCTTGTCCCAAGTTGCTGGGGAAAAGAGCCTGACCCCCAACTTACTACAGCTTCCCTTCAGGTAGTTGTAGAGTGTGATATGGTCCCCCTGAGCCTCCTCCAGGCTAAACAACCCCAGCTCCCTGATTATTCCTGTGCCTTCATTTCCAGTTGTGTCTTTGTTCTACCGTACTGAAATAAAAATATTATTTGGTTTGTTTGCTTTTTGCTTTCTTTTAAAAATCAAATATCTTGATTTTCTTATTTTGGAGATCTCAGGTAGAGCTACTATCTGTATGTTTTGCTTGTAAAGAATGGAATGGAACGGAACAGAACAGACCAGACCAGGTTGGAAAAGACCTCCGAGATCATCAAGTCCAATCTACCACCCAACATCAACTAATCAACTAAACCATGGCACCAAAAGCCCCATCCAGTCTCTTTTTAAACACCTGCAGGGACGGTGACACCACCACCTCCCTGGGCAGCACATTCCAATGGTCAATCTCTCTTTCTATGAAGAACCTCTTCCTAACATCCAGCCTAAACCTCCCCTGGTGCAGCTTGAGACTGTGTCCTCTTGTTCTGGTCCTGGTTGCCTGGGAGAAGAGACCAACCTCTGCCTGTTTACAACCTCCCTTCAGGTAGTTGTAGAGAGCAAGGAGGTCTCCCCTGAGCCTCCCCTTCTCCAGGCTAAGCAACCCCAGCTCCCTCAGCCACTCCTCATAGGGCTGTGCTCCAAACCCCTCCCCAGCTATGTTGCCCTTCTCTGGACACCTTCAAGCATCTCAATATCTTTCCTAAACTGAGGGGCCCAGAACTGGACACAGGACTCAAGGTGTGGCCTAAGCAGTGCTGAGTAGAGGGGCACAAGGACCTCCCTGCTCCTGCTGGCCACACTGTTCCTGATCCAGGCCAGGATGCCATTGGCCTTCTTGGCTGCCTGGGCACACTGCTGGCTCATGTTCAGCCTACTCTCAACCAGTACCCCCAGGTCCCTTTCTGCCTGGCTGCTCTCCAGCCACTCTGACCCCAGCCTGTAGCACTGCATGGGGCTGCTGTGGCCAATGTGTAGAACCTGGCACTTGGATGTGTTCAATCTCATGCCCTTGGACTCTGCCCATCTGTCCAGCCTGTCAAGGTGCCTTTGCAGAGATGTCCTATCCTATAACAGATCAACACCTGTCCCCAGCTTGGTGTCATCTGCAAATCTACCGATGATGGACTCAATCCCCTCATCCAGATCATCAATAAAGTTATTGAACAGGATGGGGCCCAGCACTGATCCCTGGGAGACACCACTAGTGACTGGTAACACCACTAGTGACTAGCAACAGAAAAAAGAAAACATTAGGCCAAATCCACTCACCACACAAAAATATTAATAAATATTTTTAAATAAAAGTACTTCAGCCTAGATAGCTGCCAGCAGGAAATAACTCCCTTAGCTTCTCTGCTGACAGTACCCATTTTCCAGTACTCCATTTCCTGTGTTTTGACTAAATAGTTTTGATTCCAAGAGCAGCAAGTTCTTAAGTAATGGGACGGAGATTGGAGTCAATGCAGCTGACCAATATGATCAAGTATTGTTGCTTTATTGTTCCAGTGTTGTAGGAGTATAGTGAGTATAGCACAGTAAAGTAAAGCAAAGAAGAAGAAGGGAAAGGAAAGTGCATATCAGGGGAACTTCTACAACTTATATAAACTCGGAGAGCCTTGTTGGCATAGCTTCATTGGTTCCCACGAGTGACCACACATCACACTATTATAGATTATTGGTCCAACTACTAATGACACGTGAGGTTTGTTGATGCAGGTGCATGTCCTGTTGTTCCAAGATAACTTTCTGTGTTTACAGCTACCAGTGTCCTGCTTTAGTTCCATGCTGCAGGCACAGCACTGTTTTGCTACGCTGCTAGCTGGCTCTGCACTTATGCTGAGCATAAGTCAGGCTCTAGGCCTGCACTGCGAGATTGCTCACACTGCTCGTCGCTGGCATTGCCACACTTAAGTACTGACCCAAGCACTCCTGAAGAAGTTTTACTAACTCCCTGAGCTCATGTTGTTCATATCAAATGGCTGCCTAAGTTTTGAACAGAATCATGGAATTACCTCATACATAGGTAATTACTCTCCAAAACCCATTTTTCTTTTGATTACTAAAAAACTCATTTTGCCTCTGAAACTTCCTGTATTTTAAGTTACATTAAAACACCATGAAACAGTTTATAATAGGTTGTAATTACAGTAACACAAATGTTTGTACTGTGATATCATACTATCAAATATTGATGTTAAAATAATATACTTCATAATTACATAAGTTATTGCATACTGCTATTAACTTGTGGCATTAATGCTAATGGTAGCTTTAAGTCGTTAAACAAGTCATCAAACAAATATAAACATCCCCTACAAAACCAAACCAAAAGCCCAGACCAAAACACAACAAGTCCCAACACACAAAAAAACCCACCAGAGAGATGAGGGCACAGACCATGCTCTAATAAATAATAGTAAGAAAACCCCAAACCATCTTGTACCGGGAGAGAACACTTGGAAATGATGCTGTGTGCTCAACCAGAACACTTAACTCTGCCATTTTTTGGTCTGAATCTTAACATTCTTGTCTGCATATTTACCTTGTCTTTGATTTTGTCAGCTCTAGTGTCCAAAAGCTGAACTTTGCACTGCTCCTGGTTGTATTTGCGGCCTCCTGCTCCTGAGGTTATAGCCTTCACTTGTCCTGCAGATGTTGCAATGCTGGTGGATAACACAGATGTGCCGACACCAGATACTGCAGTGGTACTGTTCCCATTCAGTGATCCATTTATACCTTAAGACAACAGATTTACAAAGTGACACTTAAAAAGAATTCAGAGTAGCAGCCATGTTCTTTGAGATGTTCCAGCCACACTAATCCAGCTTCCATAAACACATAACAAAATACTACATTACTCACAGGTTACTCCCAGCATATGCTGGTAACTGGCAAACCAAAAGCCACTTTGATTTGCTTGTGGAGTTATTTTAATTAGAAGATGCAGAGCATCCATGATTTAAAGGATAAACACATTTAATGCTGTGTAAGAAGAAGAAAAAAAAATCTGAAATCATACCCTTTTAATGCCTATCCTTGATTTAGTCAGGGGCAAAAAAACCCCAGGATTTTGAAGAAAGAAGACAAAATATTTACATTCAGAATAACACACTTAGCAAAATTTGTTTACACTTTCAAAGTATCAATCAGCTCCAGAGAAAAATCAGATGGAATCCAAGACGCTCATGAGCTTTGCAATGTGTACAATGAGGTAGAGGGGAAATTGTGGGAATGCTGTTTGAAACATCCACACTTAAGCATGCTCACTTATTTCTCGGGAAGACTGCTGCTTTCTAACAATCAATCTTTAGCCACACAAAATTGCTACTCTGCAATCTTGCAATTATTATGAGATTGATTCTGAAACATACATCAGGTCTTAAAACCTACCAAAATGAATACAATTTTTAAAAGCCCTTTTGTACACCACAGAATCACCGAACAGCATACAGTGAGTTGGAAGGGATCCACAAGGATCAAGTCCAAATCCTGACTCCACAAATTAAAACTCAGACATTAAACTACAGATCTAAGAGCACCGTCCAAACATTTCTTGAATGCAGGACAGGCTTGGGGCCATGCCCACTTCCCTGATGAGTCTGCTCATCCTCTCTCAGTGAACAACATTTTCCTAACATCCTATGAGACTCTCCACAGCTGCAGCATTAAGCCATCTCCTTGCATCCTGTCATTGGACATCAGAGAGAAAAGACCAGCACTTCCCACTCTGTTCCCTCTTATAGGGAAGCCATAGACAGCAACAGGTTCATCCCCTCTACCTCCTCTCCTCTAAGCTGAACAAACCCTGTATCAAACACATGTATCACATCTCTTCAAGAAGTGTGCAGTGCCACTACATGAAATATCAAGTTGAAATGCAAGAAAGTCTTCTGATGTCATTGGGCTACCTCCATTGAGACACTGTAGCTGTTGCCATGTCCCTCCATACCCACCCCACCCCCAACTATCTGCAGAGGAACCGCAGAAGGCCTCCTACATCAAATCACAAACTTCAAAAACCCAAATCATTTCATTACTCCTCAGCCCAATACAAACTATCTAAGGAAAAAGTGGGTTTAAAACTATTAGCAGGAAGAGTATTTCATTACTGTAAGCCCACATTTGTATGCCTTGTGCTTAGCTAAGAGAATCAACTTTTACAGAACTGTCTAGGAATGGGAAGAACAGTGAGAGGTAAATTCTACATCTGCAGAAGTTCAGTAAGATTATTCCCTCTACAACTTTAGCCATTACCTTTTTCTGTACTGCTCCAACTATTTTTTCCTGTAGCTCTTGAGTGAAATGAAGCAGAATCGTGGTTCTGTGCAGGAGGTGCAAACAGTGGTGGAATTCCCAACAGCGGTGGGAAAAAAGCTGCCCCGGGACGAGAGTGCGTGTCCACCGTTCGCCACCATTCTGCACCACAAAGGAAACAAAACCAAACTTCAGTCATTCCAATAATTAAATATTTCTGGAAGCATGTGCATGATCTAGAGCAGCTTTGCTTGCTTTCCTCCAAAAGAAGAAAGGATTTGCACTTCATTTCACTGATCATTCCAGGTGATGCGTATAGCGGGTATTTAGTTACCACTTCAGCTTTAAAGATGATGTATTTCAGTTCTTCTTTTGTTGAACTTAAGTTTAAATGTCTTTAACTTCAGGTAATACATTATCACATTTATAAATAAACCAAACACAACATAACCCAAAAAAAACCAACAACAAAGCAATCTGATTTATTTACCTTCTTCCACAACTGATGTCCATGCCCAACTAGTAACACTAAATGTTAGTTACCATCTGCTGCACAGCACTATCAGGAAACATCACAATACCCTTTGGGAGTTTTTCCTCAAAAAAGCCAGTATCAACACTTGCTTCTCTCTCTCACACAGTTGTGATTTCTTAATGATGCTGATGAGCCACAACAAATTGTGATGCTTCACAACATTTTGAAGAAAGATCAAGTTAAAACATCCTTTGAGCTTGTAAAGTTTATCAACTTTCTTCATCTCTCCCCCCACAAAAAAACCAAGAGACTTCAGACTATATTACTGGTGATTAGCTTTTAAGAAAACAGCGTGCTAGGCAAGCAATTATTTAATGTGCCTAGAAAGGAGATGCCATCGGTTTTCAAACATGCATTTAGAAACATGGAAGAAAAAAGACAAGTGGAAGCAAAGCCTTGCAACAAACTGAGCATTATAATGGCACTCTTCATCTTTCTTATTTAATGAAAACATCAACAGTCTGTCTAGCAATTAATTCTAATTTTCCCTTCATTTTCCTATTTTAGTGTTTGCTCTTCAAGTTACTAACTTACTGCAGATGCACTCTGCATAACAAGATTGTGCATTAAACTGCACTCGTTACATTCTTGACTTGCTTCAAATAGGTTAAATATTTTTGAGCACAGCTTTTGAAATTTCACTAACCACTACACAGATAAATGATTGCAAGCATTACTCCAAAGGGCAACAAACATTGCACCAATGCTGGTCTCTTAGTAACGAGGAATGACAACTGAATGCCTCTGTTAATGTCGTTGAACTTCACGGGGCAATGTAAGGCTTCCAAAAGAGCTAAAATGGAATAAATATGTAAACAGTGCCTTAAAATACAAAGCAGCAATGCACCAACCAGCAGAAACACAAAAATAATATGGTATTTCTAACAATGCCAAGGGCATTCCACCTTACACAGCAAATCTAGAGAACTGCTTAGGGTGACAGAAATTACTATGCATTTTCCTCCTTTCTGTGGTGTTGTTTAATTAATACAGTGCTAGCAAAGTCTGCCTTCTGCACGCCTCCCAACACCTAACTCCGTGTATGCATGATTCCAAACTACCTGTAGGCATAATTTCATGGTGCTGGTGAACATCCCTCAGTGTAAAAAGCTGCTAAGCATGGGAAAGACTGGAAACGGTTTGTATATACACAAGTAGCAATCATCCACTCACATCATTGGTTCAAGAAAACAAAACCCCTCGTTTAATTAGAGAAACATCCAAAATGTCTGTTCATTTAAATGAAGAGCAAAGCACTGGCTACCTTAATAAAACACTTCAAACAAAATTAGCATTTTAATAAACTCTGAATATGCTCTCACAGAAGCAAGCACAGAGGTAACAAACATGAACACAGTTGCAAGGACACCATCTTTAACTTTCCTTCGTAAACCATGGGTTAAGAGAAAGTAGCTGTGGACTACTTTTTATCATAGTATCATTCAGGGTTGGAAGGGACCACAAGGATCATCTAGTTCCAACCCCCCTGCCATGGGCAGGGACACCCCACACTAAATCAGGCTGGCCACAGCCTCATCCAGCCTGGGCTTAAACACCTCCAGGGACGGGGCCTCGACCACCTCCCTGGACAACCCATTCCAGGGTTTCACCACTCTCATGGTGAAGAACTTCCTCCTCACATCTAACCTGAATCTCCCCACCTCCAGCTTCATTCCATTCCCCCTAGTCCTATCACTACCTGAGATCCTGAGAAGTCCTTCCCCAGCATTCCTGTAGGCCCCCTTCAGATACTGGAATCTTTTCCTTTTCTTCTTTTCGTCTCCTTTTATTTTTTTAAAGGGCAGTTTTTAGAAAGAGATTGACAAAACTGCACACTACTGGGAAAGCTGACACATAATTCCAACATAAACACTGCAGATGATTAACTTTGAGGAGTAAGAATAGGTGGAACACAGAGCACTGACCTACTAAGCTGTATTTTTCAAAGTATCAATCCCATGACAGCTCTCAATGACACTTGCTTTAATCTAAGAACTATGAGGTGCTTGGTGCTTCTTTTCCAACACGCCTTCCTGTTTTCAGCAATGGGTGAACACGGAAGCAAGTAATGTATCCGAGCACTTGACTGGAGTGCTTCAATTATTCAGGAACTAGGGCTGTATTAACCAATTAAATTAACTGTATATGATATATTCCATAATGGTTTTGATACAGGTGCTTTGTCTATTTGACCTGGGAACATGCCAACATAATTTATCTGTAGTGTAGTCTCTCTGGCAAAGCATAAAGACTCCCAGCCCTAACTCTCCAGGCAGCGTGGGGACCTGACAGGGTATGTAATCAAGTTTATTGCGAGACTGCTTAATAGACTATTGATTGCTGCAAAGAAAATAAATAGATGAATTGGAATAAAAAGCACCTCTCTGATCTAATGAATAGATTTAAAATGCTGCCTTTGCTTTCTCTTAAGTAAGTCCATTCTTAAACAATTTTATTAGATGCTAGAGAAAAGCATCCTTAAATGTGAAGATAGTTATAAGATTGAGGTAGGTGGGCATATGCAGAATTATTCTGTTTTAGTATCACAGAAGTGAGCATTATCTCAGTTTAGGAACAGGCTAGGGTGCAAGGACAGCAGTCTAGCCTGACTGCAGAGTATCTTGAAAATTCAGGAAAGTTTTGACTCTGGAACTGCTGATCCAGCCACAGGTCATTCGTGGGAAAACAGCATTTGGCTGGTTGACAGCATAAATACTTCTGTGAAGTCTCCCTAGGACAGCGTATACCTTTTCAGAGGGGTGCAACAGAAACCACCGTGTACTGTGTCAGGTAGAGAAACGGACACTCATAAATAAAACTGATGTGACACTACTGATAGTAAGCGGCATTCCAGCTTGTTTTTAGAAATACAAAGTGTCCTTGAGAAATATTTATGTTCTGAAAAGACCAGATGCAGCCAGGCAACAGATTTGACCATGAAAAAATGAAAATGAAAGGGAAACAAGCCCTGAATACTGGGAATTATTATCAGTGCTTAGCACTTATCAGGCAGTATTACTTTTTTCTTTTAAATAGAAGTTGAAAATAGGACTACTTGGATATTCTAAATTACAAACCTGGCAGTTCAGTATCTTTAATACATTATTCATCTGCTTTGGTCTTACTGTATTTTGTTAGACCAAATATATATCCTAGCTATAGGCCAAACACATACTCTGCATATACACAAAGCAAAGGCAGCAAGGAGAGGTAAATGAGTCACATAAATCCTCTGGTTGGAACTGTGTGTTTATAGCCATATGTAAGTGAACTCTTACCACATTCTGGGAACCACCACAGAGAACCATTTTAAATGGCATGGGTTAATGAATGTAAGAAACAGAAGTCTTTTGGAATTAAGCTGTTCTGAAAAATAAAGCATGTGGTTGGTTGTTATGAACAGGTTTAGTTGATTTTTTTTCTGGCTGCTTTTACAGCAATTGAGATAAACAGTCTAGACACAATTCTAGTTATGTTGTGGTGTCTATTTTTCTTCCCAAGGAAGCTACACACAAATACAGGCTGCAGTAGTGCAATCAATATCCGTGGTATCAGGGCAGAAGAGTTTTTTCGGTTTGGAGAATGCAGTCTTGCTAACTCTACTGCAAGAGCCAAGCAGTGGATTACCATGAATTCAAGCTGAAAAACTTCCTACCCGCTGTGTATCTTACAAGACTCAGCAGTACTCAGGCTAACAAAAAGAATGCTTATTATTTGTTCCCTAAAGTGAACAAGGTGTTTCCAAAGAAATAGTAGGCAAGAGTTATTTACAATTTCTTGTTCTGTTGATGACATATACATCATTCAGTTGAAGTGTGAGTTTCATGCACAAAAATGAGATTCTTGCATAAAGAAACCTTCCATACAAGTTGCCAGTTCCAGCCAAGATGCTGTCCTTTAATCAAGACTAAGACTACAACGTTTTGAAATTTGCCTTTTCAGTCTCAAGTTCCTTTTCAGTCTCAAGTTCCATTAGCAGAAACTAAAGCTCTAGACAGAAAAATACAGCAGGAGTTGGGCTTGAGTGCAGAGAACATGACACATGTTCAGTAAATTGACTATTAGACCTTAATCTGAAAGTGGCACAGAGTTTGCTTTAGTGTGCTTAATTTTTAATTTAATTCCTGCTTCTGAAGCAGCTTTGCAAAGTGAAAATCTCTCCTTCAGTAAACAAGTACTATGCAAAGTACACCCACATGTTATGAACGCTGTCCCACAGAAGAACCTCAAACACTTTTCTTCAATGCATCTCTGCCCCCTTATTACATTTGACCTGCAATAATAATTCCCAGTGTTGCCAAACACTAAATTCACACCACAATATGCAACTGACTCATTCTTACCGCATGTGTTGACTGTGGAACTCAGCGATGCAGCTCCAGTGGGAAGGCCACCTTTCGATACTGCTGAAGCTACAGATGGAGCAGAAGATGCTGGATTCGAAGCAGCTGCAGTAGAGGAGACTGACGATGACGTTAACCTCTCTCCTGACTCCATATCTGTAAGAGAGAAGACAAATGTCTGTCTTCTATGGCAGGAAATGAAATCACAAGGGGACTACAATACTCTGTGCTGACCACATCTCAGGATCTGCACTTGATTCTTGAGTAGTTCTACAAGGCCTTCACATGAGAGTTACATCACATGAACAGCACTCAGTCATTCAGGGAATCCAGTACAACTGCAGCAATTAGGGAATTATCTAGTCCTGTTGAGAGCTACATCACATTTCATCTTAAATGCCAACAGCCACACCTGAGAGCATTACCCACACCCTCTGCTCAGAAGCTCCATTTAACTCAGTCTGGCAGATTGAGCCCTTGTCTGAGTCAGATCATAGCTCTGCAGCCTGGTCTGTGTTCACACATCCTGGTTAGGTGCCATGTTATAGCTTCCCCCCAGGCCTGCATCACCTCCCATCTTCTGCTACACCTGATCAGACTACCAGAAGAACCTTGGGCATGACAGGTTCCTTTATTTTGTTTGCACTGAGTGGCAGTGTTCAGATCCTCCAAGACTATGTCAGGGTTGGGAAAAGCCCTACTTTCATCATCCTCAACTGCCAGCTTGTCCCACCTTGCACAGCAGCCCTGACATTGCTGCTGCCTGACAGACCCCAGCTGTAGAGACATGTAAAACAGGTAACACATGACAAAGAGGTTTAACTAGGGGCTTCATTTAGGGAAAGACACAGGAAATATGATGAGATAATATAAGAACTCCTGTAAGTTGATAGCTTTCTTTTACCTGATAAGCTTTTCATATAAAATAAGTTTGTTATATTTGTGGCATCAGAAGTTACCAGGATTATTTCACTTAACAAGAAGGAGCATTTTAAGAAAAACACACAGTAAACTATTAGTAAAAACACTCACTGTTAAGTAGTTTCTTGAATACTTAAAACCTGCAGCTAATCTAAGCATAATGGCAGCAGAGTCAAGAGACTAGCTGACAGAATCTGCCAGAACTGCAGCTGATGGTGAGTCAGGATCAGTGCATAAATATTGTGGGAAGAAATCTTTTCAGAGTCCCTGTATTACTGAACATAAGCAACAAGACTAAGCACAGTTAACTCATAACAGGCAAGGCTCTAAGAAACCAGTTCCTGTCCTGGAGTCTCCTTTAGCTACTGAGGAAACAGCTTGCCTCAGATCTGCCACAGGAACCATGGGAAGGTCAAGTACTAAGCTTAAGTTGAGCAACCACTGCAACACCTCACTCCCAGTCTTTGTAAAACCAGCACCAAGTACAGGAGACAGTCACACGTTTCCAAACCCTGATCAGTTCAGAGAACTGACCTGTTAAACAGCACTTCCGGCCCCAAGTTGCACTACATAATGATTTCTTCAACTACTCATTTGAAAAGTCAGCATAAAAGGTGTTATCTCTTTCTCCCAAAGACATGGCATCCTTGGCTCCTCTCAGCCAGTGCAAATGAACCTTAAAAAGCCAAGGGCAGCGCAGAAGTGAGTGTCACAGCAAAATCTCTGGGAGATACACCATGCCTGTTTTAACCAAATCATTAACTTCTTATCGCTAATAATTTTTATGCGCAGCACTTTCTATGTTCAGGTCCCCAGACTTGCCAACCAGCAGAACAAAAGCTACTGCATGCCCTGAAGTGCAAATTGTGCAAAAAAAGGCAAGTATAGTATATCGTGTAGAACCGCCTACCCTTTACACAAACTGCTAAGAGCAACCCTGAAAAAGAGCACTGAAAGGCTTAAACACTTTCATTTTTTTACAGCCCAATTGATCATATGCAATTTTTTATGCAGGCAGAAGAGAATTAGTGGGATTTTCTTCCCTGCAAATACTGAAAACACAACTAGTTAAACCGGCATGGCACAAAAAGTTGTATTAACTGCTGTACTGAACTTGAGGGCTGCCAACTGAGTCCATCATCAGTAAATTTGCTGATGATACCAAGCTGGGGGCAGGAGTTGATCTGCTGGAGGGTAGAGAGGCTCTGCAGAGGGACCTCGACAGGCTGGACAGATGGGCAGAGTCCAAAAACATGAGATTGAACACATCCAAGTGCCAGGTTCTGCACATTGGCCACAACAAGCCCATGCAGTGATACAGGCTGGGGTCAGAGTGGCTGGAGAGCAGCCAGGCAGAGAGGGACCTGGGGGTACTGGTCGATGGTAGGCTGAACATGAGCCTGCAGTGTGCCCAGGCAGCCAAGAGGGCCAATGGCATCCTGGCCTGCATCAGGAAGAGTGTGGCCAGCAGGAGCAGGGAGGTCATTCTGCCCTGTACACTGCACTGGTTAGGCCGCACCTCAAGTACTGTGTCCAGTTCTGGGCCCCTCAGTTTAGGAAGGAGGTTGACTTGCTGGAACGAGTCCAGAGAAGAGCAACAAAGTTGGTGAGGGGTTTGGAACACAAGCCCTATGAGGAAAGACTGAGGGAGCTGGGGTTGCTCAGCCTGGAGAAGAGGAGACTCAGGGGTGACCTTATTGCTCTCTACAACTCCCTGAAGGGAGGTTGTAGACAGACGGATGACGGTCTCTTCTCCCAGGCAGCCAGTACAAGAACAAGAGGACACAGTCTCAGGCTGTGCCAGGGGAGGTTTAGGCTGGATGTTAGGAAGAAGTTCTATACAGAAAGAGTGATTGCCCATTGGAATGGGCTGCCTGGGAAGGTGGTGGAGTCGCCATCATTGGAGGTATTCAGGAGGAGACTTGATGGGGTGCTTGGTGCCATGGGTTAGCTGTTTGGGTGGGTTGGACTGGTTGATAGGTTGGACGCAATGATCTTGAAGGTCTCTTCCAACCTGGTTTAGTTTATTCTAAATAAAGGTTTATTCAACCTTTTCTTGAACACAATAGCAGAAATCATGGAAAATATTTTCTTCAGATGCAAAAAACATTGTCAAACATTTAAGATTTTTAGTTTGGAACTTCTAAATGCTTTTCTCCTACTAAACATTTTTTTACCCACAGTTAAACACCACCTCTGTGATTTGTAGTAACTTGTGAATGTAATTCAGCTACTCACTGGAAGCAGGCCACTGAAAAAATACTGTATATAATGTAGGCTTTTAATGTTGCATCACATTCATTAGATTTTGGAGTATTTCTAAGGGCAATAATTAATAGAAATCCTTTTCATATGAGATTATGATTTAGGTCTGTATCTACAGATTAAAGTCTTTAGCATTTCAAACAGATGCATCATTTCCTGCTACAAAACATTTACTATCTTTAGTGTGTATGTATATAAAGAAACAGACATAAATGAATATAACAATGTACATTTTTTTAGGACTATGAATGACTGAAGTTGAGTGTGGCCAACAGGCAGTCATTGTACAATAACCTATGGTTTTGTTGTACTTTGGTATTCACTGTGGTAATTATGGCCACACTTAATTTACTATATACATGCAAAAATGATAAACACATCATAGGGGTATTACTAATCACTTGTAAAAGGGGGAATTATTTCCACGTTTTAATACAACTGCATTTGAAACTCAGGTTGGAAACTTTGTATTTTACTTAGGTTTCCTGACAAAAAACATCACAGAATTCATGGATTTCTTTTAAAAAAACCCCAAACATTAAAAAATAAAACCATGCTGTCATGTTGTGTACAATAACACAACATTAAAGTAAGTCTTTACCATCTAATGTATTCTGTAAGATAGGCACAGTTAAGAACCTCCTATAAGCACCCGATGCTTGTGTCCTAAATGAGAAGCTACTCTTGGTAAACCAATACATTTTTGTTAATGAAAAATGTAAATTTGGTTATATTTGTAAGCTTTTAACCAGCATCAGCCATCTGCTTGAACCGGTAATACTGCACCACGTAAGAATTGGGAGAACACTAATAAACTGCTCTTTCAAGGCTCCCCTCCTTCCTCCCCCTCCCCTTGTTGTTTTAGTTTGTGGGGAGCTAGGGGGTGGGGTTTTGGAGGGACTGCATCTTCAACCTTTAATTCAGCTGCTTGTTTGAAGTCATTAATAAAAACCCTGAATACTGGCATTTCTGTATGACTTTGAACTGAAGAAATTATATTCTTTTCTTAGAGACATACATACTTTTGCTTTCAACCCAAGTCAACCCTTAATTATGTTTAGTTAATTACTCCAACCACAGCAGATGGCTAACTCCAAAAGAGATAATCCCCGAAACAGTCATTAGTCAGGATCAGCAATAATTACACTGTAGACCTAATGTGTTCAGTGACTAAAAACTCCACGCAGTTGCAGCAGATCCATATTCTTTTTAACCTTAAATTAGACATTTGTTTCATTTTTGTGTATTTTGCCAGTCAACACTTCTGACAAAATCATGACTGCTTTTCCAACTCTTAATATTCCTAACAGAGAAATTCAGTAAGTAAACCTAGAGGAGACAAAAATCCCTGTGTTTTGTATTTACCAGGTGTAGTGACTTATGTTAGTTGCTCTCCATGCTTTGCCCAAAA